>NC_137327.1:27282968-28482968 GCF_965287045.1 Carcharhinus amblyrhynchos
ACAGATGTATTCATTGAAGTTGTACAAATCAGAGAATAACTAATGACAGAAAGAGGCCAATTGGCTGGTCAAGTCTGTGCCACCTCTCTGAAAGAGCAATTCAGCCATTCCCCTGCCCTTTGCAGATTTATTCTCTTCAGATAATTATTCAATATCCTTTTGAAAGCCATCATTGAATCTGCCTTCACCACCCCTTCAGGCAATGCTTTCTGGATCTCAAACACTCGCTGCATTAAAAACATTTTACTTGTTGTTGTCATTGTTGCCGTTGATTCTTTAGCCAGGCATCTTTCTCCTCTGGTTCATGACACTTCAGCCAATATGAACTGTTCCCCTATCTACCGTGTCTCTCATAATTTTGAATTTTCTCAAAATCATACTTTGTTTCTGTCAATTCAACCTTCTGTTTAAAGAGATCAATCTGTGTTTCTCCAGTCTATCCACATAACTGAAGTCCCTCACCCTGGAATCATCCTTGTAAATAATTTCTACATCCTCTCTAAAGCCTTCATATCCTTCCCAAAGTTGAACACAATAGTCTACTTGAGGCCAACTCAATGCTTCATAAAGTTTAATCAAAATTCTTTGCTTTTGCACTCTGTGGGCTGGATTTTATGCCCCACAACACCAGGTGTGTTTTTGGTGGGAGAGCGTATGAGTATGAGGAGTGGCAGCCTACCTCTTTCTCACCCATCCCCAAGCTATCCATGACAACATAGGGGTAGGCCTGGGCCACATTTGATATCGCATCCACTATATATAAATAAACAACTATAGGTCAGCTGAGCTTGTTTGCAAGCTAACTGACCCCAATATTACATTGTCTCTGCCAAAACATGGTTGACGTGGGCAGGCAAGTGGGTGTGAATAGCCATTTCTTTCAAAAACATTTAAGTGCAGGAAGGATGAGGGGTTTTATCTTCAGGGGGCAACCCCCAAATCCCCAAACCCCTCCCTAAGATGCCTGATCCCTCCCCACCTAATATCCCTGACTTATCTGAGTATAGGTTCCACTGAGGACTTGATACCAGTGGGCCTGCCTGCAATCTGAATGGCTGGCAACTCTCGAGGAGGTGAATTCCTCCCATGGTGGGGAGGGGAGGGGGCGGGTGGGAACAAGTCCCATACTTTCCTCGTTATTGCCACTTGCTACAGGATGGACTTTTATTGGTTGGTTGGTTCCCAGCTGATCTTTTATTTGGGCTGGGATGCTTAGCAGTATGTCAGCCCTGCAATTTCAACCCTATATTGTGTTTACAAAGTCCAGGCCATTTACTTCCTGTCACTTGGCCAACTTTGTATCCTGTTAGGACTGATGCCAAAACTTGCCTTTTCCCTCCTCAGTTGATTGCATCAGGTTTTTTTGTAATTCGTAAGGGTGAAGGAATTAATTAGGTGTCTGTATTTAACCATTTACGTGCTGATTTGCAAAGAACTCAAGCCTGACAGGATTTCTTGAGTTGGAAGAAAAGGGCTAGTTTTTATTGAACTAAAAATCCACCAGATAAAGAATTAAAAATATTTGAAAAGGTAACCATGTTCCAACCTTCATAACACACACCCATTGGCACAAGTACGCAAAATCGTAAGTTGTACAGTTGAGGAGGTCAACTTTTCGTTAAATTAAGATTCAATGAAAAAAGGCAATGAAAGAAAAATTCACAATTTATGAGTCCTTCACTGTTGTCCATAGTTGAAGCCATTTCTTTTACAATGGTCCTGGTTTTCTCCCTGGAAATGGTGTTTTGGGATTTTGGAGTGTTAACCTCTATGTGATTAAAAATATGCAACAGGAGGATTTTGCGAAGAAATAGATGTCTGGCCATTTGTCTGTATTGATACAGTTCCCAGATGACCTCATTTTGAATGCTTGACTGAGCTTCAAGACTCACAAGTAGATTACGTCAGCGAGGGTTCTGTAATGATAGGTGGAAATGGAGTGTTTGGTTAATGGCTCTGTCTGATTGGCATTTTAATAGGGTTGTAGGATCAGCTGTCCTTGATGCTCACAGTCCATATGACTGCCTTCAGTCTGCTTCGGGTTGGATGGGGCCCACTTTAACCCCATCCCAGCTTTCTGGAGTGAAAATGGTGTGTGAGGGGGATCCTTTATATCAAGATGGGTCTGCAGAGTTGGGAAATTTTCCGATTCAAGCCTGGTAGCAAAAATCCAACCCATTTGTAGTCTGTATGAACAAATATCACATCATTCAGTTTAATTTATCTTGTGAGTTTTCATTGGAGCAATGTCAATGTGTAGATTGATTGTGAATGTGTGTCTTGTTCACACATTCTATTATATTTAAATAATATTATTATTATATGTCTATTATATTTAAATAAAAATCTTAACAATTAATGTATTGACAACCTTTTCCTCTTCCTTCCAGTGCTTCTAACAGCAGTGAACTGTTACAGTGTCAAGGCAGCGACGAGAGTACAGGACATCTTTGCTGCAGCCAAGTTGTTGGCTCTAGCTGTTATCATTATTTTGGGCTTTGTCCAGATTTTTAAAGGTAGGTCTGGCACAACTGTAATTGTATTCTCAGTCTGTTCCAATTACAACCTATCCCAAATAAAATTGGACTGTGCTTATCCTGAGCAAGTTATTTTGAAAAATATAATTCAACCTACTTAAATTAGCATTCTGGGTGTATCAAACAATTGTTTGTTGACTGTAGTAAATAAGAAGTCCCGCTTTAGAAGTGCTCACATCTTTCCTAGTTTCTCTCCAAACTTCTCCCATGCCCTTTTTGAGCACATGTTGTCCAAGTGACCTATCGCCTTCTTCCTCAATCCTGTTGCCAATGAACTATTGAGCATCCCTCCTGATCTCCATGTTAGATGAAACTGTCACTGTTTCTCTATCTTCAGGCTTCATCTCTCTCTTCAAACCTATTTGCTGGAATTTTACCACCTCACCCACCCAAGGCTTGTAACACCCCTCCTGAGGCCAATGGAGAATGCCGTTCTGTGAACCTTGCCCATCCCAATTCCAGCAAAATTCTGGCCATTGTCATCGCTCCTCCTCAAAAATTTTTTTGAGGAGGAGCGATGACCCTTTTTGCACATTGTTGCAAATGCTGCCCTATCACCAAGCTCCCTTTACATTACAAAGTCTTTGAATGTTGCCAACTCCATCTTCCCTGGAACTCACGTTTGAGCCCCTCCAATAAGGTTTTCACCTCTGCTTCAATGCCGAAACTACTATCAAAGTCAACAGTGATGCCTTATGCAACCGTCAAAGCTAATCTTCCCTCTTCATCTTTCATGACCTGTCTGCAACCTCTGCCATGGTTGACTGCATTATCCTTCTCTAACAGCTCTCTACTGTTGCCCAGCTGGCTGGAATTGTTCTTGCCTGATTCCATTCTTATCTATTCTAATTATAGTCAGAGGACCAACTGCATTGGTTTCTTTTCCTGCTCCCACACTGTGAGCTCTGACTTCCCCCAAAGATCCATTCATGGCAGTCCCCCCGCCCCCTCCTGTATCTCAGCTACTTGCTGCCCCTTGGCAGCTTCATATGTAAGTTGTTAGTTGTCATGACAATTACCAGCTTTTTCTCAATACCACCTTTCCCGTTACTACATTATCAGACAGCTTATCTGATATTCAGTAGGGGGTCGGTTTAGCTCAGTTGGCTGGACAGCTGGTTAGTGATGCGAAGCGATGCCAACAGCATGGGTTCAATTGACTGAGGCTATTCATGAAGGTTCTGTCTTCTCAACCTTGCCCTTCATTCGTGATGTGGTGATCCTTAGGTTGAATCGCCATCAGTCAACTCTCTCCCTCAAAAGGAAGTGCAGCCTATAGTCGTCTGGGACTATAGCAACTTTACCTTTACTGAATGAACAGAAATTTCCTCCATTTAATAATTGGGAAGACTGATGCCATTGTTTTCAGCCACCTATCTGAACTCTATTGCCAAGCTGCCAACTCTATCCCTCTCCTTGCAATACTCTGAGACTAAATAAGTTAAACCAGTCTGTTTTCAACCTTGGTCATGCCACCAATAAGACTTCATGTTTCCATTTCTGTTACAGAGTCATACAGTACAGAAGAGGCCCTTCAGCCCATCAAGGCTGCACCTACAAAATTACAATTTAGTGTAATTCTACACGAATTCCAATTTCTAGCACTTGGCCCATAGCCTTGAATGTTGTGGCACTTCACACGCTCATCCATGTACTTATTAAAGTTTTTGAGGTTCTCCACTTCTCTCCCAGGCATTCCAGACTCCTACGGACAAAATCTTAGTTCTGGGTGGCTAAGATTTTCCTCAAATCCCCTTGAAACCTCTTGTCCCTCACCTTAAAATTATCCCTCTCATTACTGAATCTTAAATTCAGGGGAACAGCTGCTTCCTATCCAGCCTGGCCATATCCCTCATAACCTTGTACACCTCAATCAGGTTCCCCCCTCAGCCTTCTCTGCTGTAAAGAAAACAACCTTAGCCAATGCAGCTTCTCTTCATAGCTCAAATGCTTCAGGCAACATCCTGGTGAATCTGCTGTGCACCATCTGTAGTACAATCATATCCTTCCTATAGTGAGACAACCAGAACTGCACCAGCTACAACCTAACCAACATTTTGTACAGCACCATAACATCTCTGTTCTTGTAATCTATGCCACGACTGATAAAGGAAAGTGTCCCGCCTTTTTAACTGCCCTAGTAACCTGTCCTTCTGCCTTCAGGGATCCGTGGATAAGCACCCCCAAATCCCACTGTTCCTTTGAGTTTCATAGCGCCCTGCCTTATCTTGTTACTCCTCCCAAAGTGTATCACCTCACACCTTTCAGGGTTAAACTCTATCTGCCACTGAACTGCCCAGGTGACCAACCCGTCTATATCTTTCTCACTGTTAACCACCCTGCCAACCCTCCATGGCATCACTTGATTTTGTCCGTCTCAGCTCATCTGTTGCTGAGAGGAGGATCATTTATACTTTTGTTACTTCTAGACTTGACAATTCCAACACAGTCCTGGCTGGTCTCCCACATTCTATCATCTGTAAACTTGTACCATATTTGGTTCCCTTACCCCTCCATCTGTTTACTGACTTACATTGGCTCTTGGCCGAGCAACACCTTAATTTTTAAGTTCTCGTCCTCCATGGTCTTGCCCTTATCCTGCTTCTGTAATTGCCTCAAGCCCCACAGCCCTCCAAGATATTTGTGCTCATTTAATTCTGGTTTCTTGTGCATCCCCTATTTTAATTGCTGTTATTCAGCTATCTCAATATTTGGAATTCCCTCCCAGCCTTCTCCACCTTTCTAATGTACTTTCCTCCTTGAAGACACACTCTAAACATATCTCTTTGACCAAAATTTTGGCCATGTTCTTTAATATATTACGTGACTTGGCGTCATATTTTGTTTCATAATGCTCCTGTGAAGTGTCTTAAGTTGTTTGATTATGTTAAGGGTGCAATATAAAAGTAAGTTGGTGTGTATTAGTTGCTTATATGTTTAATTCAACTTTAAGATCAGTAACAAACAAAATAATAGAATTTCATAATTTATGTTTGCACTTGCCCTTGTAAATGAAAATTGACTTCCATTCCACCACTTTGAGAAGTCTGAATTGAGTTCACTTATCTTGAAAATGTGACTTCACAAAGGGCCACTGAGTGTTAAAACTCAAAGCAGTGAGAGTGTAGACATCTTGGATGAAGTCTTACATGAAGGGCAGCATGGTGGCATAGTGGTTAGCACTGTTGTCTCACAGCCAGGGACACCGGTTCACTTCCTGCCTTGTGTCACTGTCTGTGTGGAGTTTGCATGTTTCCTCTGTGTCTGCAAGGGTTTCCTCACACAGTCCAAAGGTATGCGGGTTAGGTTGATTGGCAGTGCTAACTTGACCCTAGTTTCAGGGGGATTAGCAGGGTAAATGTGTGGGGTTATGGGAATAGGGCCTGGGTGAGATTGTGGTTGGTGCGGACTCAGTGGGCCGAATGACCTCCTGTAGGAATTCTATTTTATCTCCTTGACATCAATGCTCTTGGATATTCAGTGTGTTGCTGAAGAACTGTTTTGCATGATCCCAGATGGCGTTCCACATGATTCTTTCTGTGACGCTGGAACTTTGTGCAGCAGTAAAGAAATATGAATGATTTCGGGGCATGTGACTTTAGTGGCATTGTATGCCTGTGGAAAAGTTTTGGAAGGACATTAGAAAAAATGATTCTATATTGTGCTTGGAATTGTTAATTCACTGCAGCTAACTTCTGTGATGAACAGATGAATGTTCTTAGTGGAGGAAGTTTTGGAAATAATAACAGGTTCAAAAAGTAAGCCCCAGTCGTCAACATATTGTTTTCAAATGCTTCTTTCATTCTTATTGTGCTTTCAAATTGAGGATATTAAATTATTTCAGTTACTTGACAAAGAATCACCTAATGTTTGCTATCTAATATAAAATAGCAATAGTAGCAGCCACTTAGGACTCAGTTTCATGCTCCTCTGCTGGCATGCTGCAGCTGAGGGAGCAGAACATTGAAGGAACAGGATTCCCTCTGGATTCCCACCCTCTGCAAACTCACAGCGATCTTATGCTGGGAGAGGCAAGGCCTCGGATGGGACTCCCAGCTTTGTTTCAATCGCACTTTGAAAAGCTGGCCCATGGGATCAAAACTGGTTTCATCTGGCCTAGACACTTTGGCACGACTCTATAGAGTGAGTGTATTTACTTAGTACTACGTTACTGAGAGAACATTGTCTGCTATTCCTCTTATCTACATCAGTTCTTTGCTGTACATTCATTTCCCTGATCAGTGAAAAAGATGTTTGATACATTTGTACATGGATCATTATATTGCTACAAACTGCAACCAAAGCTTGTTATCACAGAAGTTCTGGGAGTCACATTGTAATCAAACATTTCAAGCACAGTCTCAGGCAAGCTACCAGTTAGCTGAATGCTCTCATTATAGTTAATATTCGCTGCAGATGAAAAAAATCATGTAGGGACAATATTGTCAGAATAGCTGGTGTCATGAATGATGATGTTTATGCCAGGCTCTGTCATTGCCACAGAGACTCAACGACAGCAAGAGTTTTCACCCACCAAGGGGTGACACTGCAACAAGATGATGAGGCCAATGGGATTTCAGACTGTCAGGGATAGAAAGGGGTTGTAGCTGAAGTACAGGCTGGCATTGGTGTGAACGTTCCTGTGTCAGAGAACATTACCCAGGAATTTTTGCAAGATGCCATTGGAAATGTTATACTCCAAAGAACATGCTCTGTAGTGCTTGCATTGGAGTTCCCTCCCAGCACCTGATAACTTTCTTCGATATTCCTCGACAAACACTGTCTGCTCTAAAGATGAATAAAAATATGAATATTTAGTGGTCAAACGAGGGCTCTAATTCTAATCACCGTGCTTCAATTTGGTGGCTGATTCTATAATTTACAGGTTTGTCTAAAGTGCACCGGTTTAATCAGATAATGTAAGCAATCTCTCAGCCATGCTAACGTTTCACTGACTACTGCCATTGCACGTGGTATTTGCTTCAACTATTTAATATTGAAAACTAAACCTGAAATGGTCCAGGCATCTTTATAATCTGCTGAGGCAGGAGTAGGGGATACACACCAACTTCACGCTCATGTTGGACACTTTGGAAATTGCCCTCAAATATTTCCATGAAGGTGCGTGCATCTGAATCTGTAGTTTCTGACAAATTTATGAATTGATCCATCACTGAAGCTAAAATGGCAGAAGTATTTGTTTGCAAAGCTCCATTCCCCAAGAAGTATGTGCATAAATCAACCAAACTGCCTCACATTTGAGGCTGGGCAGAGCCCAAGATGTGTAGTTTGGATAGTTCTGGTCTCACTGAGTGAAATTCTGTGGAGACAACAGGGGTTTTAGCTGCTGTCTGTAGAATCGGTAAGACGTCGTGTCACCTCTTGTATGACTCAGGTATGTGACAGGCCAGGGAAAGCCTACCCCTGGCATCAAGGAACCCAAAGCCAGTTGAGAGCTGCCAGCCGATCCGAGCCCAGCAATTCTTCTGTACCCTGCTGTACTACAAGGCGGGCTGCTGCTGATCTGGCCCCAAAGGCCTAGACTCAAGGAGCGAACCAGGCACTAGTGAGTGTTGATGGGGGATTCTGGGGAGGGGAGTCATTAGCAAGAGCAGGGCGGTGGTTTGCAGCTGGTTTCCACCCCCGCCCCCTGCACTCCCCTTCCCCACTTATTCCCCATGCTGTTTCCCTCAGTCAGACATTGAGTGCCCCCCACTTGGTTAATACCAGCTGTGGCAGGATGAGGCACCAAGTAGGCACTAATTTTCTACTTAAGGGCTTCAATTAGTGGTGGAGCAGGAAGACTGTCTACGGGCCATCCCATCAGGTTCTTAAGTGGAAAGGGGATGAGGTCCCCACCCATACCATCCACACTCTAGTAGCTACCTCCAACTAATCATCACGGTTAACCAACTCCAGCAGTAAAAGGATTCTCTGGGTACCCAAGATCCAGGGAGATAAAAGGTCATGAGAATGAGCGAGTCTGAAAGTGGAGGCAGGAGGATAAAGGAGTGAGACTGAAGAGCAGAGCTGGGTGTTAAAAGAGCATGACTGAGTGTGGAGATGGGAGAATAAAAGAGTAAGGAAGAGTGAGATTGAGAGCAGAACAGGGAGGGAAAAAGGTGCAAGAAAAAGCAAGACAGCAGAGTTGGGAGGATAAAAGAGTTCAAGAAAGAATGAGACTAAGAGCAAAGCCAAGAGCAAGAGAAAGAGCGAGACTGAGAATGGAGAATCCTTCCTCGCCACCCACAGCAGCCTGAGCACAATTCATCTGGACCTGGAGATTTGTCCACTTTTAAGCCTGCCAACACCTCCAATACTTTGTCACTCCCTATGTCAAATTTTGCAGTCTCCCTGCAAAATTTCATCCTCATCCTCTTGGGTGAAGGCGCTCTACCAATGTCCCCAGGCTCCACCCATAAATTGCCTCTTGATCCCTTGCGTGACTGGCGACCTATCCATCACCTTCAACATTCATTCTCTCCACCAGGACATTGTGGCTGCAGTATGTACTATCTGCAAAGATCATTGCAGGCATGCCGAGGATTCTTCAGCACTTTGCAAACCCATGGCTGTTATCATCTAGGACAACAGGTGCATAGGAATACCACCACTTCCAAGATCTCCTTCAAGCCATATACCATCCTGATTGGGAACTATATTGTTGTCTGTGTCGCTGGGTCAAAATCCTGTAACTTCCTCTCTAACTGCACTGTGGGTGTACCTGCATAACATGGATTGCAACAATTCAAGCAACTAGTTCGCCATCACCTTATGAATGCAATTAGGGATAGACAATAAATTCTGCCCAAGACAGTGATGTCCACATCTCATGAATGAATGAAAAAAGAGAGAATGTTGATCCACATGACTCTGTTTTGCGGTTTCATTGCAGAGTGATGCGAAGATATTCTCTCCTTTTTACAGTCCATGTAATAAGTTAAATAATTGCAGTGTTAACAAAGGTTATCCTCCAGTTGCTTGGTCTGCTGATACAGCATAAAAGGATTTGCATTGACCTTTTACACCTTGAGCAAGTAGTCTCCTAACAGAGTATTGCCTCCAGCAGGGAAATGATGTGATATTTTTGGTCGACCCATTCTTTACTATACACGCACTGCTACTTGTTCCTCTGAACATGAATAGTGCATCACCCAGCCTGTGCAAAATTCACTACCTACAGTAACTGAAGTGCTAGAATATGAACTGTTGTTTGTGGACTGTTTGACACAAGCTCTATTATTACCTGCTGCCCTCATCTTGAGAAAAACCTGTTCAATTATGAAAAAAAGGAGGAACGGTGTTAAATTTCCCATACAGTGCCTGAAAAGAGAGATTTAAATCGGGATACTTTGTTCCTTGTACTGCTTCCGTTGCACCTACTGTGATGAGATAGTTTATGGGATAAGAATAAAAAAAGGAGGATTCTTGGGACTTGGCGACATCACACCTCTAAACCTGCCAAAATCCTTAAGGCTGAGGCTTTTTTTCTTGCTGCCTTCTATGATTGTTTGCTACATTCACTTGGCAGTACTCAGGACCCCAAACACCAGTGCTTTGTCTTCCCTCTCACTGTGACGGTGTTGCAAAGTAGCACATATAGCAATTATTGTGACAGTAATTTTTTGATCAGACATTAGAACTGCTGTGCCAAAACCACCCTTCAGCTTTTCTCCAAAGTAGCACTGTTGCAAAAGGGGGACAGAAGCCACAACCATGCTTTGCATTTACATATTTAGATTTGTTCCATGCATGCTTGGAATAAATAGTCATGTTGAGTACATCTGACATTCATGATCCTGCTGAGGCACTTTTGTATTTGCAAACTATATTACCTTGCATTGCAATTCCTATCCATCTTTATTGGAATTGTGGTTCAGTTGATGGGTGAGGTTCAACCTCAGAACATTCCTTCATTCACTATTGTTACCAGAACCTACACCACTTGTCCAAAGGGCAGCGTATTTTTCATTGCCCGCATTGTGCACATTTTCATTGCTAATAATATTCACACATTTACCATTACTCTTCTGCAACTAGATTTTTTAACGAAAAGGCAGTGATGAACAAGCGTTCTTTGAGAGCTGCTGCAGCTCGCTAAAATTGTGGCTACCAAACAATTGTTTTGCGCACATCCTTATGAAATTTAGGGCGATGGACGTATTGCACAAAGACCAGTCCTGTACTACGAATAGATTCTTTTCTCAAGATTCTTTTCTTTCAGTGGAAGTTTCCTATACCTGCACTGTAATATCTGTACCCTCAAAAGAATCTCACCTAATAAATGTTGAAGTCTGTTAGCCTTATGTAACGGTTACCCATGAGGATCGTTAACTTTGGAATGTTAATTGTCGGGTGGTTGGATATGCAGCCAAGCTACCAGAGGAGCACGCTTTTGTAGGAAGGATTAAAATGTATCTCAAGTATGGTTGGGCACTTGATCATCTGCTAATCTTGTGATTCAGTTGTCTCAATTTGCCCTAAATCATATGGACATTGTTCCGTCAGACTTTATGGTTGAATTGATCAATGTTTGAGGAACTATTAAGCATGTGATGCGCTGAATACAGTACAGATTTGAGAAATGTAAAAAAAAATTAATCACTTTGTTCTTTTTATCGTGATGCCTTTTTCATGCCAAGAGGAGATTTTTTCATTGATTCTGCTGTTAAAGTCATGCCTTTTTTTTTGAAGAATAAAGGATTAATTCAGATTGCAATTGGATTCACAAGCATTTATCATAGCTACTCCGGCAAAAGTCAATCTCATATATAAGTTGTTGCAATGATTTTTGGCCAAAGAAAACCATAGTTTCTAGTTTACCTCAAGTAAAAGCCAATCCTTGTTCTCAGGGATCAAAGCCCAAAAATTTCAGAAACAAAGTATATTCCTGGAGATGTTACTGATTTCATTTCAGTATCAATGTATAAATATTAATGAAAACAAGTACCAGTAACTTTTTTATGTGATTTATTCAAATGATTAAAGTGATTAAGTTATGATAGATAATTAATATGAATTCTTTAGTATTGCAGGTTTTTACTTTATTCCATTGCAACAGTCATTTTGGGTCCAAATCCAACAAGCATGTCAACCTGTCAAAAATATTACCAATTTAAATTTGACCCCGATGATCTTTGGCCGAAAAAATTGGTTTCAAAACTCTAACTTTTTCTTGAGTATATAGGGTACTGTAAGTGTGTTCAGTAGCAATTTTTTGGTACTTTTTTCCATGGGAACAAGTTTGATCTCTCCCATCTATTCACAATACTCTTGTATTTATTCTCCTTGAATTGTTACATTTAGTGAGTGATTTAAAATTATATTTTTGTTCTCATCAGATCTTTCTGTTGAAATCACATCAGCCAAGAATAATGTGAGAGTTGGGAGAATGTGATTCAGGATCCATTTTCTAGTAGTTTCAGGGACAATTTATTAGTAACAGGTTTTGTAGAATCATAGAATCATTTTCGGCCCATGGCGCCTGCACCAACAACAATCCAACCCAGGCCCAATCCCCATGACCCCATGTATTTACCTTGCTAATCTCCCTGACACTAAGGAGCAATTTAGCATGGCCATTCAACCTAACCCACACATCTTTGGACAGTGGGAGGAAACCGGAGCATCCGGGGTGAAACATGTAAGAATACGGTGCCAGTTATTCATTTCTGCCTTTTGTCTCATAAAACTATTGCAAAGTGTTTGTAGAGTTGCAGAAAAATTGGAAATGCGGGCTCCATTTAAAATACAGTGCAGCAATTGTTCTGATAGAGTTTCTCATAACCCCTGTCATGACCTTTGTACCAGGGTTGTTGGCGCGCGGTGGCGGGGCGGTGGCGGGGGGGGGAGGTGGGTGTGTGGAGGCACTGAAATCTTTTGTCGACTGTGTTGAACTTGCGAATAGTTTGTACTGGTGAAACAAAATGCAAACTGGGCTCTAATGAGTTCTTTTAAAATGTGTTTACAGCAATCATGCCCATTTGAGAGCAAGAAGCATGTTTGCTGAAGGACCCACTGTTAAGTGACCCACTGTTAAGTGACCCACTTCTTACGCTGGAAATCTTCAGCAGTAGCTAGTAGTAACGGACAATTGTCTGTACTTGGAGTCAGGATGGTTCATTCTGAGGGACCAGTAAATTCTTTCAGTTGACCTACTCTGCTTTGCAAATACAAATTGGGCTGAGCTGGCAACTTGGCAGCATTTCTCGCTGATTTTGATTTTGTTTTAGGAATGAACAGGTTAGCTTTTTGTGTGTTAATAATTGTTTTCTTCATAGTATATTAAATGTTTTAAGGACACCTGATTTTTTTTTGTGATTGTTGGTGTTCATAAGATGACACAGCACCAATGTTCCACACATTTGAGAGTTTCTGGTGAGCGTTACTCTATTGGACACAATTCAAATTGAGTTTTTGAGTGCAACACTGTCAGTTTTATTGCACTTTTCAGTTGTTCAGGACAGACTTCAGATCATTGTTTTTCTAAACATTCTCAAACACAATCATCTAAATTTAGATAGCACCTTTTAACATTGAAGATTGCTTCAATGATTTCAATTTGAGATACTGGGGTAAAATGCTACGGCGGAAATCAAAAGATGAAGAAACCCCAGCCAAAGAGAGAAGTTTAGTGATGAATGTTAAAGATAGATGAGAGTTGAGAGAAAGAATTCCAGGGAGTACGATCAGTATAACAAAGTGATGGAATGAAGGGAGAGGGACTGTACACAAAGCTTAAAGTTAAGCAGTCAATGGGGTATTTTAGGGCTGGAGGAGTTTGCAGTATTAGGCTGGGGCAGAACTGATCAGTAATTTATAGATGTGAACAATGTCTCGAACTTGAGTGTGATATTTTAGACAAGTCAGAGCAAATGAAGGGAGGGAAATTGGGAGGCCTGTGAATAAGATATCAAAATAGTTGAATTTAGAAGCGACGTATACGCTCAAGGATTTTAGTAGTGGAGGAAGATTTGAGATGGTGGCAGATAAAGACATTATTGCAGATTTGGAATTAAGCAATCTTGATTGAATATAGTGGGGGTGATTCTCTCACCTCGCCGCACAAGTGGTTTGCGATTCGCTCGGTCCCTTCCTCTTGGTGGAAATTGGATCTGATTGGCATATTTAAATGCAGTCCTTTCAAATCCCAGCGCATGGAATTCACCAGCCTTCGGGCGCGGTGCAATAACGCAAGAATCACTACTTGTCTTCACTAGCAGAGCCCTAGCGTGTTGATCACAATCAGGGGCTTGGAGGCCATTGAAGCCCCTGAGAAGCTGGGGGCATGGCTAGGCAGGGCCCAGCTGGCACATTGATGGTGCCCAACAGTAGTCACCAGAATTTCACCCACTATGTGTGGTTTTAAAACCACTCAGGGTGATCAGAGATGAAGATGGAGGCAGTGATAAAGGAGAATTATGTTGGGGACTTCATTGTGAAGCTACTGGAAGTGTGCTAATCAGGGTTTGATGTTAAATAAGCAAACTAACAGTACAGAGACAGTCAAAGGATCAAGGGAAGTAATGGAGAGTTGGAGAGGCAGATTTAGAATCCTACAGTGCAGAAGGAAGCCATTTGGCTCATCAAGTCTGCACTGACCATGATCCGACCCAGGCTCTATCCCCATAACCCCATGTATTTACCCTGCTGGTGCCCCTGACACTAAGGGTCAACTTAACATGGTCAATTAACCTAACCAACGCATCTTTGAACTGTGGGAGGAAACCGGAGCATCCAGAGGAAGCCCATGCAGACACGGGGACAATGTGCAAACTCCACAGAGATAGTGACCCAAGCTGGGAATTGTACCCGGGTCCCTGGCGCTGTGAGGCAGCAATGCTAACCACTGTGCTGTCGACATAGATCTGTATGTTAACACTCCGTGAATGGTGCAATCAAGGGATGGCATGAATTTTAATCAGTCATGTTTTCAATATAGTTCACTTATTCTTGCTAGAAGCTACAAATATTCCTATGCAGAAATCTATCCTCTGCAGGCAAAAGGAATATGTTCAGGCATTGCACTGGTTTTGGAAGGTTTGCAACAGAAACTGTTATTCTCTTTGAAACCTGGCATTCTTGCATCTAGCCTCAGCAGGGACCATAACTTCTTTGGAAACATAGTCAGCATCAGATTGCCATCCGTACCCACTTACATTTGCTACGTTTCTTCAGTGCCTGTCTTACCTGATCTTCCTAACTCAGACTGGATGAGATCCAGGCAGCGCAGAAGTCTCTGAGTCCAAAATCAGAATCTAAAAGAATCAGACCGAGGGTGGACTTGCCTCATTTTTTTATGGCACTGGCTGCCATTAAGCAGGGATGGGGACTATTATTGGGGTTGGTGGAGGTGGAGCCACTTGTGGGGTCAGGTATGTGAGGGAAGCCCTGACAGGGATCAATCAAAATAGTCGTGCTAAAATTAGAAGTGGTTTAATTTTTTTTCAGAGAAACCATAAGCGTAACACTGGCAGAGCCGTCCAAAGTTAACGATTTAAATCACTTTGTTGGATGGTTCTCAGCGCAGTGCAGTTGTTCAGGAGAAGTTAGTGCTTTTGGACAATCATCACATAAACCCTTACCTGGGAACTTCCAAGAGAGATCCCGCAACATATCTTTTGAGTTACTCCCCAGATTCGATACTATGAAGCCAGGAAGGTACGGACCCTTGTCATACTACTAAACAACGATTTATTAATTTAAAAATTCTATTATGTGCAAGTGATCAGCATTGCTTTTTAGACTCATTTTCCAGATGTCAAGGAAAACATGTTTTCTCCTGATCCAATTTAGGCTCAACAAATATCCAAATGAATGCCATGTAATTAAAGAAAATATTTTACTGGCTAGAGAACAAAAGTTAAGAGTTGTGTTGCAGTACAATTAGGTAAAGAAAATAATTGGAGAATTGAATAGAGGTGGGTGCCTCATGTCATTTTCTCACACTTGCTTTTCATTAACAGTTCTTATCTCCTGTGATTAGAATTTTTTTTGTAATCAATGAGCTGCATACTCAGTGGAGCACTGATTGCCCTCTTTATATTCATTCATTTAATGCCTTCAGCAAATTTGGCACCAAACTCCAATTCTATTTAGCAAAGCTGGAACTGCGTTACAACTACAAATCTCGGGTCAACAGTTAAGCAAGCATGACCCAAATGAATTAATCAAACAATGAAACGTAAACTAAAGAAGTAAAATGAACTTTAGGAAACTTGTTGAGGAAAGGTGGCACAGTGGTTAGTATTGCTCTCTCACAGCACCAGGGACCTGGGTTCAAATCTAGCCTTGGGTTTCCTCTGCCACTCTGGTTTACTCCGATGGTCCAAAGATGTGCAGATTGGGTGGATTGGCCATGTTAAATTGCCCCTTCATGTCCCAGTCTGTGTACAATCACTTTTAAGCAAAGTGTCTGAATAGACTTGCAGTGCAGTCTCAAGAAGACATGGGCCAGGACTTTACCATCCTGCCCACCACAGGAATTGGAGCAGCTCAGGGGCAAACCATGGAATAGTCCGTTAACCTCGGGTTTCAGGATGAGCGAGGCCCTAAAATCCTGGCACTGGTATAACCTTTAAATAGCAGTTAGATCTAATTTGACATTGTTTACAGTAATTTAACTGATAAGCCAGTGGAGTGGCAAGATTAGAGGTTGAAAGGCTTCAAAATTAATTTAAATTAAGTCTGTCTCCTGAAATCTGCATAATTTTAACAATGAGTAGGTGAAGATTTGAGTACTGCTATTTTCGAGAGCAACAGAATATATCCCTGTGTCATACAGAGTGCTGTACTTTATATACACAGGTGAACATTTTCTGCGGGCTAATAAACTAATGCATGTTTTTTTAAATGGTGGGGCAGTGATATTTTTCTTTAATTGCTCCTGGGATCTAGCGGTCATTAGCAAATTCATCCCAAATTTCTCTGGCAAAACTGCCACTTGGCTGGCTGTGGATTTTGTGGCGTAGGTACAATTACAATGCTGGTAGGGAGGGAGTTCCATAGCTTTGAACCACTAACAGTGAAGGAACAGCGATATAATTCCAAGTCAGAATGGTGTGTGGCTTGAGGGCAGATTTACAGATGATGATATTCCCATGCACAGTTGCCCTTGATTTACTAGGTAGTAGAGGTCGCAGGTTTGGATGTTGAAGCATTGGTGAGTTGCTGCAGTGCATGTTGTAGATGACACTACTGCTACTACTGCTGACAGCGTGTGCTGGTGGTAGAGGGATTGAATGTTTAAGGTGGTGGATAGATTTTCATTCAAATCGGCTACTTTGTCCTGGATGATGTCAAGTTTCTTGAGTGTTGTTGGAGCTGCATTCATCCAGGCAGGTGGAGAGTATTCCATCCAAACTCTTGACTTATGGCTCACAGGTGGCAGAAAGACTTTGGGAACTCAGGAGGTGAGTTACTTGATGCAGAATTTCCAGCCTCTGCCCCTCTCTTGTAGCCATAGTATTTATATATTTACATAGATGATACAGTTAAGTTTCTGGTTGATACTGACCATACCCCCTTCCCCCACCCTAAGACAAGGATGGTAATGTGGGACATTTCAGAAATGATAAAGCTGTTGAGTGTCAAGAGATGGTGCCTAATGTCTCTCTGGTTGGAGATTGTCATTGTCAGGCATGTGTGTGGCGTTAATGTTATAGTGGCCAGAAGAGGCACTGCAGCTAGCTTCCTGGAACTGGAAGGTGTAGGGAAGGTCGGGCTCTCAAGGGTTAGATGTGCGGGAGGGGCGGGGGAAACGGACATCTGGGGGTCAACAGGCCCTTTTGGGAGGGCATCTGCAGCCACAAAGGGGGCCTCTGATGGAGGCTGTCCCGCACCTTCTCAGCCAAGGTTAAATTTTGTTTGAGTTTGGGTTTCCTACACCCATTCGATCATCCATCCAATAGCCTAAAGATTAAGGCTGGGAGCAAAAAAGCCCTTAAGCAGTTGTTAGGTTAACTGGGGTAAAGACAGGTTTCCCATCCAAAGCCCTGCCTGTCCAAATGTAAAATCGCAATCAGGTTGAAATGGGAATCTCCAGGAGGATCTTATCCATATCCATTGGAAAGGAGCACAATATTCACACTAACAAAACTGGCTGAGGCCTGGCATCTGTGATGCTGAGGACTTCAGGAGGAGGCCCAGATAGATCATCCACTTAGCACTCCTGGCTAAAGATGGTTACAGACCCTTCAATCTTGCCTTTGCACGGATGTGCTGGACTCTGCCAGCATTAAGGGTGGGAATATTCTGGAGCCTTTATTCCTTAATTGACAGAACTCTCACCATTATTCTGACTGGTTATAGTGCAACTGCATCTGATCAGTTGGTTGTGGGATCACTTAACTCTATTTATAGCATGCTGCATCCGCTGTTTAGCATGCATATAGCCCTACATTGTAGCTTCATCAGCTTAGCACCTAGTTTTTAGAAATGACTGGAGCTGTCCCTGGCATGATATCCTACACTCCTCATTGAACCAGGATAAACCTGGTTTAATGGTAATAGTAAAGTGAGGGATTAGCCAGGCCAAGGGGTTCTAGATTACAGTTATGTTGTGTACGCGAAGCCAATCCTGTCGGCAAAACAGGGCCGGAAAGGGGATTTTCAGCCTCATGCACTATCTTCCTGGTCCACCACGCCAATGGACTGGCTCAGTGGGCCAGTAAGATTGTGCCCCACAGCTATCTGTTTCCACGATTGTTGAACTTTTCTCTTTTTGATGCCATTTCACAAAGCCGGCAATAAGTTTGTTTTGCAGGCACCTCCGTTTTAAAGATTGTAGCCAAATACAATAGCTTTCCTGTTCTCAGTGAAGACATACAGGGATCCGATTAGACCAACTTGGATCTTGCAGACATGGCTGGAAAATTAAACAAAGGAAATTGCCAAGTCATCACTACTCATGTTCTTGTGTGGATGTGAACAAGGTGTTTTAAGCAGTATTATCTTACACACATGGCAGACATTCTTGAAATGTCTGTTGCCTGCAAAGTCACACTGCTACATGAACTTCAGAGAAATCTGTTTAAAAAGCATTAAATCTACAGCTTGTGATAGAATTATTAGGCGTCAGCTATCATTTAATGGTCATTGCAGCATTGCTTCAACACCGAGATTTGAGCAGATGCCAATCGTAAAGCAGCAAATACCCATAAATGTGCTCTGGCTGCTCTATGCTCATTTCATTCCAAATTTTACATCATCTTAAAACTGGGAGGAAGAACTACCCATGGTGAGATTAATTCATAACCAAATCAAACTTGGCTGCCACGTTTATCTCCTGGGAAACATAAGACACATTTAAAGAGTTGGTATCTGCTGTTAAGAAGCTTTTGGAAGAGTTCAGTAGGTGTGATATTGGGCTTGGTTGTACTTGTTTTTTTGGGTGCTTCAAGTGCTCCTAACAATTCCAAAATGGAGTCTGCGGCACATACACATGCTTGTACATGCACCATGAAGTTGCTATGCTGCTACATTACACTGGACGGGCGCAGGGTAATCACACATTGTAATTTCTGTGCCCAGTCTATCCAACTTAGTCCTCTTAGGCCACTCTCAGAAGTGAGGGGGGACATAAAATTTGGATTGTAAACTGCTGGACCATATTATCCTTTGACTGATGGGGCTGTTTACCTGATTGTGGCAGTGATGGGCAATGCATACTTATAGGGCAGAATTTCCTGAATTCTGTTTAGAAAATGCACTCTTTGTAAATTATTGCTTAAAATTAGACTGTTCTCAAGACTTCTCATGTTTCACTGATCAGGATTGAATTTGCAAGAATACATAAGAACATAAGAAATAGGAGCAGGAGTAGGCCATCCAGCCCTTCGAGCCTGCCCCGCCATTCAATAAGATCATGGCTGATCTGTCACTGCTCAGTTCCACTTTCCCGCCCTCTCCTACCAATTACAAGGAGAACAATAACTTATACTGCTCGAGAAGTGAGTACTGATTGGTTGGCAAATGGACTGTGTTAGGTGGAAGAGTTAACACAGTAAGAAGTCTCACAACACCAGGTTAAAGTCCAACAGGTTTATTTGGTAACTAACGCCACTAGCTTTTGGAGCGCTGCTCCTTCGTCAGGTGAGTGGGGAGCTCTGATCACAAACAGTGCATATAAAGGCACACGCTCAGTTTACAGAATACTGATTAGAATGCGAGTCTTTACAGCTAGTCAAGTCTTAAAGGTGCAGACAATGTGAGTGGAGATAGCATTAAGCATGGGTTAAAGAAATGTGTATTGTCTCCAGGCAAGACAGTAAGTGAGATGTTGCAAGCCCAGGCAAGTCATGAGGGTTACAAATAATGTGATATGAATCCAAGATCCCGGTTGAGGCCGTCCTCATGTATAGTGAACTTAGCTATCAGTCTCTGCTCAGCGACTCTGCGCTGTTGTGTGCTGTGAAGGCTGCCATGGAGTTGCCATGGAGAATGCACCAGACAGCATTTGACTATCAAGCACTCATTTCAATTCAGATCAGACAGGCTGACTCTGGTCAAGTCATTGCCATGGGGAATGGACTGGGAAATGGCTGTTTTCCGGGTTTTTATTAAGTTGAAAAAGGCACAATACATGGCCACGCTCTTTCTGTCTGCAAAAGACGAGGCCTCATGTACGCATGTTTGTAGTTTCTAACATGCTAGCAAATTTCTAGATTCTAAGACGCTTCTAGAGAGACCTTCTTTGAGGAGATGGAAGAATGCCTGATAGAAAGAAGCTGCCACACTGGCTCAGTAGCACACTGGGAAAAAAATTGCAGAGGTAGTGAACTCTAGGAGTATTGCAACACACTAGGACCCCAAGGTGATGCAGGAAATTCTTCCATAATTGGCCAGATCAGCGAGGTTGAATACAGGTTTCCATCTCTTAACTTCTCCACAGCCCGCTGGCTATGCACAAACCTGCCCGGCACTTTGTCTGCTGGGCCATTCCAAACATTTCCATCCTTCCTTCCAAATGCAAATGGACCTTCTGCTACAATTCCTTTCCTTCTACTCACATACATTCTCCTGTGACTCACTGCCTTTGCAATAGGTAGTGACAGCATGCTGTTCTTACCTGATAACAAACAACAAACACTAATCTGCTGCCTGCACTTCTTTAGCCCAGCCCAATTGAACAGCATTCTATCTGGCTTGTAACTCACTCTTTCTCCTTCTCAGTGTCCACACTAAATAAAGAAGTATCCCAATGCATGGACATCTCTTTTCTACAGCCATTCACGAACTCTCACCTCTCCCCCCAAGGGATGAATTAGCTCATAATGCAAGGGAAGTTAGCTAGTATTTGGGCTCCTCCATAGATGAAACAGGCAGCTCTGAGATGATAAGGCTACCCAGAGCAAAAAGCATCAGATTAGATGAGGGTTGGATGGTGGGATGACACTGAGTAGGGTGTCTGCCTATCATTTTAACCTCATATCGATCCCTAGCAATCCTTTGTTCAGGCAACTTTCCAACTTAAAGCTGCATAATGAAGCTATCATCGCCTCCGACTGTCCAGCCTGTTGGTACACCTAACTCCTGTCCCTTCCAACGTTCTGGAGGTTCTTCCCAGCAGCTCGACCCTGTAGTAGAGAATTTGAAAGAGCATAAACCTCCAGAAAAGGCATGTTCACACATTTCATCCCTCGCAAACACCAGCACAGAGACTAATAAATCTCTCAAATGGGGGGAAAATTTTAAAGTTTATTCATTAGTGTCACAAGTAGGCTTACATTAACACTGCAGTGAAGTTACTGTGAAAATCCCCTAGTCACCACTGTGCAGCTCCCGTTCGGGTACACTGAGGGGCAATTGAGCATGGCTAACCTGCACATCTTTCAGACTCTGGGAGGAAACCAGAGCCATGATCTTATTGAATGACTGAGCAGACCTAGAGACTGCTGCTGCTCCTGCTTTCATTTTCTTATCGATGATACAGTTCTACATAAATGTCAGTTTAATAATGTGCCATGTTAAAAACAAACACATTAAGGGACAAGAAGAAAGTAATTGTTCTGTCTTGGAAAAGCTAGAAAATGTATTAACATTTATGGACTGGAGGAATTTCTTTTTTGTGTATTCATTCACAGGATGTGGGTGATGCTGGCTAGGCCATTTATTGCCTATCCCTAATTGAGAAGGTGTTGGTGAGCTGCCTTCTTGAAACATCACAGTCCATGTGATATGGATACACTCACAGCACTGTTAGGAAGGGGGTTCCAGGCTTTTGACACAGTGACAGTGAAGGAATGATAACATATTTCCAAATCAGTGACTTGGAGGGAAACTTGCTGGTGGCTTTTCCATGTATCTGCTGCCCTTGTCCTTCTAGGTGGTGGTGGCTACAGGCTTGGAAGGTACAGTCGAAGTTTCAGTTGATGTTAGCCCTGAAGAGATTTTAGTGCCAGATTTTAGTGCTTAAAGTTGTATTGCAATTTTCTTTTTTTTTGTTTTGGATAACTTAGTTTGATCTCTGTTTTTGAAATCCAAATGTTTTTCACCCTGGTTTTCTTAACCAGTGATTGCAGTGGCTCACATTGTACCCTGCTTCCTCAGCCATTGAAAAAAAACTCCACTCCCCTGGATCTGATTGAAGCCTATTTTACAGCAAGTCCACTCTGCGTGAGAGACTTCTCTGGCGATACAGATCCAGCTCTTCACCAAAGCATTGTTTTAAAAGCAAACTTAGTAGCAGCAAGGCAAATAGTTCAAATCTTACAACTCTTGATACTGGAGTGTAAATGTGAAGCAAATAATGTTGTGAACATGCTTTTACCATCATTATTCGTTCATTGCCATTTAGGGTGAGGTATGATAAAATGATTCTGCTGCCTGTGAAGTTAGTTAGCACATTTAAGAAAGAGGGTGGAAAATAGAGAGCATTTAGGAAGGAATGGGAAGTGGAAAGTTAAAAAACTGTATTAAGGCACCACCAGCTTAGCACATTACTTTATGCAAAAGTAATGATGAATTGATCCCGCCTTGTTATTCATCAGTAAGTTCAAAGTACAGTTAACAGAAATATTTCTACTAAGTTTAAAGTTTATTTTTAGTAGGTTTACATTAGCACTGCAATGAAGTTACTGCAAAAATCCCCTAATCGCCACATTCCAGTGCCTGTTTGGATACACTGAGGGAGAATTTAACATGACCAATGCATCTAAACAGCGCGTCATTTGGACTTGTGGGAGGAAACCGGAGCACCCGGAGGAAACCCATGCAGACACGGGGAAGTTACTGTTACAAATTGATTAACTTGTATTACAACAGTGTTTTTATTGTTTTGTTAATTTGTTATTTGCTCGGGGATTTCCTCAGAAATTTATCAGAACCGGATGGCAAAATGTTAGATTAATTATCTGTACTTGGTGACCTCCCATACCACAACTAACATCAGCCAGAGGATTCTGCTGGTTCCTCTATTTGTGTATTTAATTTCTTCGTTTTTTTTTAAGAGCACAAAATCTGTAGCAAAAATATTACTCAAGATGCTTCAGGTTAAAGGGAGGTACCTGGAATTTGCCATTTAAGGTGAGGTACGATAAAATGATTCCACTAGAATCTAATTATCTTGCAATTGAGTTTGTGTCTATATATGCCCTGTTTGTGAAACAAATCCTGTACGCACCTGATGAAGGAGCAGCGCTCCGAAAGCTTGTGCTACCAAATAAACCTGTTGGACTTTAACCTGGTGTTGTGAGACTTCTTACTGGAATTTAAGACCCGGGAGGAAGGATTCATGATTAATCAAAACCGGCAAGCCTGTCTGCTTCCTAGGCCTGCTACTCCTAAGCCATGCAGAAGTGGAAATCAACCATGGTATGGGTGCTGGGGCCTTGCAGCACTGGAGGGAAACCGTCTAGTTTTACACTAAGAATGGAGGGCAATTAGTTATGGCAACTTCTTATTGCAATGATAAAATGTCTGCTTCCTGTTCATTATCCAAATCCTTTGGGTCAGACGCTAATAGTTTAAAAATCGGAACCTGACTTCTACCCACCCGCTTCTGGGTCTTACGGAGGATGGGCAAAGGAGTCTGCTCCCAGGAACTGGGTTGGCAATTTAACAGCAACATTCTGTGTTCATGTACCACATTTAAAGAGCAGAGTATCCCAAGGTGCTTCAAGGGATCATTATCCTTCCTTCGAGCCACATACGCAGATATGAGGATGGGTGACCAAAGAGTAGGATTTATGAGGAACTCAGTAGCTGAAATGAGGTGAGGACAGCTTTAAGGGAAGGTAAGTATTTTTACAGTATATCTTGTGGACCATGAGGTGAAGCTGTCCCAACTCCTAAAATCCACCTATCAACCATCACCCCACCCTGGATTTATGGATCAGTCTGTCCTGCTCCAGAGTGCTTCCTGTCTGACTGGAAGGCTGACTTTTGGCAGGGAACCTTTCAGTAACAGAAGAAGCATGTTATAGGTTAAACCACCCTTACTAAGACCCAGGCCATAGTAATTGTTTAAAGTCCTCTGCAATAGTAGCTTAATATAATTGTTATGTTAGCAGAGGCATCAGTTGATTTAAAGTAAATCAGCTCTCTAAACTAATAGAGGAATGTTGGATCTGTTAAGTAACTTTGTTGATTTTTTATCAACTTTCTTATCTTCTTAAGAACTCATAGACATGTTTTTTCCAAACAGGAGATACTCCGTATTTGAAACCCGACCGGGCCTTTGAAGGGACAACAACAGATGTCGGAAAAGCTGTGCTGGCAGTGTACAGTGGCCTTTTTGCATATGGTGGCTGGTGAGGCTGTTTGATGTGATACGTAGTTAGTCTTTTACGTAAATGTTGCTTTGCTCTGAGCTGATCAGGCCATAAGGAAGTTTACTGCATTAGGAATACATGTAAATCTTAACATTTCTTACCAGTCCTTTAACTTCTCCAACAAGTTTAACCAATAGAAAATGATGGGTTTTATTTATTGGTCGCAAGTAGAACTTACATTAACATTGCAATGAGGTTTCTGTGAAATTCCCCTAGTTGCTACATTCTGGCAGGCACCTAACCAGCAGGTCTTTCAGACTGTGGGAGGAAACCAGAGCACGCAGAGGAGATCCACGCAAACACGGGGAGAATGTGCAAACTCCACACAGACAGTGACCCGAGCTGGGAACCGAACTCAGGTCCCTGGAGCTGTGAGGCAACAGTGCTTACCCACTGTGCTACCCCAATGTCAGAATTTTCAATCTTCGAAATGTTAAAAGTGGCATCTTTTGTAACAGTAGTGAAAGAGGAATGCTTGCAGGTTCAAAGAGGTTGGGGAGCTTTAACTGCCCACATGGCAGCTCCCCAGCAATCATACCCAAACCTTATGAAGGCACACCTGCTGCACATTAATGGAGTGAAAAACCATGCAGTTTGCAAATACTCCTGGTTGAACTGAATTGCTATGTCTATTCAGTTTGATGGCCCCCTGCATCTGCCAGCCAGCAGGAGAGGCAAACCTGAGCACTCACTCATTTTGACTGGCACCATCACAAGCAGAGTTCAAATAATTCCTTTATGTTCCATACCCTGTATTTGTGGGCCATTCACAGAGAAATCCTGGAAGTGCCTCCAGCATGGAGCTACCTGACATGATACCCTGAGCCTCCTGAAACATTGCTGTTCTGACAAGTTAAGGGAATTCAACCTCTACAAGCTGTGTTGACAATGTTACCTCTTGTGAGCTGCATCCCTCTGCACCTCTCCTCCCTCATGTCCAGCTGGTCTCATTGTTGCATGCCTGGAGTTCAATCCAGGCAGCCAAGCTGCCACCTTTACTAATGTGATTCAGAAAATCTTCCAAGTGTAGAAAGTAAACTCTTAGTAGTAGTAATGTGAACAAACCGTTTCCTACTTGTAGGCAAGAAAGCAATTGAGGGAGAGCACGTTGAAGAGAGATGATGATTTTGTGGTAATATATTACAGTGACTCAGGCTAATGCTGTGGGTATATGGTTTCAAATCCCACCGTGGCAGCTGGTGGAGTTTAAATTGGATTGTTAAAACCCAGAATTGAAGCCAATATTAGTAATGGTGACAATTAAACTACCGTTGATTGTTATAAAATTCCATCTGTTTCACCAATGCCCTTTAGGGGAAGGAAATCTGTTGCTCATACTTGGTCTGGCCTACACGTGACTCCAGACCATGGCAATGTGGTTGACTACCAACTGCCCTCTGAAATGGTCTGACAAGCCACTCAGTCCAATGGCAGTTAGGGATGACATGATGTAGAGATGCCAGCGTTGGACTGGGGTAAGCACAGTAAGAAGTCTCACAACACCAGGTTAAAGTCCAACCAGTTTATTTGATAGTAATCCCACAAGTTCCACACACCTGATGAAGGAGCATCATTTCCAAAAGCTTGTGGGATTACTATCAAATAAACTGGTTGGACTTTAACCTGGTGTTGTGAGACTTCTTACTGAGTTAGGGATGACAAGAGATACTAGCTTTGTCAGTGATGACCATGTGCCATGAGAGAATAAAGAAAAGTATTGTGTGTTTATTGAAGTATTTCCAATAGTTTTCATTAACTCCCTCAGTTGCCACTGTGTTCTCATTTTGCTTTAGTGGCTATTTTTCAGGAAGCCCAGCAGGGGAAATCCGTGAATACAGTGTTAAACCTAAAACTTTGCTGAGGCTTTGGAATGTGCACTTTGTGACCTTGGGACTGCAAATTTGTAAAACTTGCCCTGTTTTGCATGTAATTTTGTTTTGATTTTATCTTGCCTGAGTTGTTTGTTAAAGATTAATGTAACTTTCTCTTCATTGTAGGAATTACTTGAATTTTGTCACGGAAGAAATGATCGAACCATTTAAGTGAGTACAGCGACATTTCCGGATTAAACATCATGTTGCTCTTTAGCCACATTAAATCTTAGATGAAGTTTTTTGCACATTTTCTCACTCTTGAGTATCTGTCTCACTGCATTATCAAAGTACAACTTAAGCAAAAAACAGTGAAATCTGTGTCTGACCATTGTTTCATAGTTCTGCCAAAAAGAAGATGACTTCAGTCAAATTGTTAGTCGAAATGGAATACAATTAATCTCTATCCTGGCAATATACAACTGATGTCAACTTTTTGCAATAATTGGCATTGTTAATGGGTAACATTTTGAGTCTAAGAAATAATTTTGCAGCAGTAGTTTGCGCAGCATTGAGTTCACGGCCCAGAGAATCATATTTTGATTAAGATTTTGAAGTTTATTCCCCTGATTAGGTAATACATTGATCCAGACTGGAAACAGAAAGGTATCTCCTTCATGTGAACTTTTTTCTACTTGTCAGATGTACTGTTGCAAACATCAGTGCTTCAGTTTTTCAAGCATAGAGTAGACATGGTCACATCTATTCCTTGAGCAGATTAATCTTTTGAATGAATTGACTGGCATTGAACTTAATTACACCTCCTTAAAAATTTGGAATGCAACTTTGGCCTGGAATTTTTAGTCAGTGGCAAAGCAAAAGTGCTTGCCACTGACCCCAGTGAAAGCAGCCCATAAAGATGTAGCAGTCTTCTCTCATCAGCTTCACATTTTCCAACCTTAATTTCATTTTGGCACCAGCTGTATTAACAAGCTGGTTTTGTTGTTTACTTAATCTTACAGAAAGAAGAATAAAGGTTTGGACATATATATTAAGATAGAAACTGAACCATCGTCAACAAACCTAAAGAAAATTTGTGGAATTTAACATGGAATGGAGAAATTTGATATTTCACAAAAGTGAATTTTGTTTTTCAGCGCCAAAGAGGCTGATCAGCCGTAATTATGACTTAGCACGCCACTAGCAACCCAGTAAACCCATTCAACAAGGCAAAAAGTGGTTTTTGTAGTGAGACTAATAGCATAATGAGCGGAATCTCATATCAAATCACTGATTTCTAATTGATTTCTGTCTGTGAGAACTTCAACAGCATATCCTATCGAGGGGCAGGAAATCATCCTCAGCAGCCTCTGGGTTCTGCATTTAATTGCATATATGCGGTCGTTAGAAGATGCTGTCATTTTCACAGAGAAATGTCAGTGATAGCTGCCAGTTTCACTGTCATTAAAACTACAAAATTCAGCATGCTTGTATTTTTACCCTAAATGTCAATCATATGAAACATCACCACAAGTTGCACGATGAAGTGTTAAAGAGGGCCGACCATTTGGACTATTTGAGTGAGCTGGTTCCTGACCCTTTATAGTTTGTTAGGAAATAGAGATTGGTTCAGCAGTGCCTTAAAGTATGTCCTAAACATAATCGCAAAGATTTTGTGGCTTTGTTTATGCCCTGATCTAAGTTCTAAGAGCTGTTTTTTAAACACTTTTTCTTGTAATCTAATGTATTGGGGGTAATTTTAACCTGACCCACTGAGCAGGAAACAAATGGAATTCAATATTAATGAAGAGTAAAATCAGGAGAGAGGTTAACACCAGAGTTGCCAATTTCTCAATGAGTGAGTTAAGTTAGATTTAAATCTTTTGACTGTCATGGAAGAATTATGCAATCTTAAAGCACAAAGGGAAGCCATTCAGTCCATCATGCCAGTACCATTTCTTTGAAAAAAAAGAGCCAATTTACTCCTAATCCCTCAGCCTTTATCCAATCACATTGCAAATTAATCCTCTTGAAATACATGTCCAATTGCCTTTGAAAGTTCCTATAAAATCTGATCATTCCAGTACCTTTTCGGGAAGTGCAGTCCAAAATTTATCAACTTCCCATGAAAATTAATTTGCCTCCATTTCTTCTCTAATTCTTTAGCCAGTTATTTAAGTGAACAACCTCAGCTTCTACATTCTCCTCCGCATAACTGGAGCCTCTTATTCCTGGTATCCTCTTGTTAGACCTCCAAGGTGTGCAGTCCAAGACTTTGACACTCTTCCTGAGTTGTGGTGCCCACAGTTGTACACAATATTCCAGCTGTGGCTTAAACAGATTTTTAAAGAGTTAGCACAACTTCTTATGCGCCTATTTCCAAAGCTAAGTGCAGTTCAGTGTAACTGTCCTTGAAAATCAGTGATGTTTCCCATTATTATAAAGGTTCCTTCAGCTCCCCAACCTCTCAATTGATTTATAGCACCTCGGCCTACTTAGCTTTTGAGCAGATTGAGAAAACACAGTAAATTATAATTGGCTTTAAAGCTATTGAATAAAGGTAGTTATCTCAAAGCTCAAAGAAAATAACATTCAACAAAAGAGCTAAACATTCTTGTTTGTTCAAAACTGTCCTAGGTGTTTATGTAGATCCGCAGCTTATTAATTTAATTCCTGAATGTTAGCCTTGAATCTTTGCCATGTGCAGTGTGAGCAATGCAAACTGCACTGTTTTATATTACATGTCTGTACATAATCACCATGCTGCGAGAACTGTACAATAATTGATTTGTGTGCCATAAGTAGGCCTAGGTGCTATAAATCGATTAACAGATTGGGGAGCTGAAGGAACTTTTATAGTAATGGGAAACATCACTGAATTTCAAAAACAGTTAGACCGAACTGCACTTAGCTTTTTTGTACCTTTTGCTGTAAAAAGATCAGTATGAACTCCATGATTTTGAAATTTTATCTAGTATTCTTATCACCAGTAATCTTCTTTTGTTCCTCAGGAATTTGCCTCGTGCTATTATCATCTCCATGCCTGTAGTGACAATCGTGTATGTGTTGACCAATATGGCGTACTTTACCTCCTTGTCCCCTGAGTCAATGCTACAATCAGACGCTGTTGCTGTGGTAAGTAGTTGGAGGTGAATGATCACACGGTAACCCAATCGTTTTAAATATCAGCATGTTGCCTACAGTGGTTACAGAAGACTAATCCTTTGCATGGTTTTCAACTTGCAAAATAGAGATTTGGATGTATTTGACTATTTTTATGTACTTGCTGCTTGCATTTAAATCTGCATTTTGATTCATTGCAGACATCCTGTAAGTTGTCCTCTACAAGAATAGCATAATCTGCACTGTAGATAGCTCCACAATTTCTAGATTGTGTAATTTACAGACAGGGAGAACTTAGATTATGTAACAAAAAAGCTGAATTTCTATTCCTGTGCCTGGCATTTGTTTTCAAGATTCTGTTGTGAGGGACATTAATTTCCTGTAACAAAGAGATCGGGTAAAATAATAGAAAATGCTGGAAAATCTCAGCAAGTCTGACTGTTTATTTATTTATTAATAGTCACGAGTAGGTTTACATTAACACTACAATGAAGTTACTGTAAAATTCCCCTAGTTGCCATACTCTGGCGCTGGTTCAGGTCAATGCACATAATCAGCATGTCTTTCAGACTGTGGGAGGAAACCCACACACACACTGGGAGAATGTGCAAACTCCACACAAGCCAGGAATCGAATCTGGGTCCCCTGGAACTGTGAGGCAGCACTGTGCCACCGTGCCACCCTGCACCTGTGGCGAGAGAATAGAGCCAACGTTTCAAGTCAGGATGACCCTCAAAGAATTTTCCAGCATTTCCTATTTTTGTTTTAGATTTCAGTATCTGCAGTATTTGCTTTTGATCAGGTAAACAGTTGTTTCCTGTTTTTCCTCCTCAAATAGCCCTTTTCTTGAGACAATGAACTATGTTGGAAACTTGCATAGCAGAGTCTGTCTCTCAGCTGCAGAATTATTTTGCTCTACCTCCAAAACTGCATAAAATTCTGACAATAAAATAAACTGATATTCAAAATCAGAAGTTGATGAAAACATTTTGGTATGAAAACAGAAAGTGCTGGAAATTCTCAGCAGGTCTGGCAGCAACTAAGGAGGGAGAAACAGACTTAATGTTTCAAGTCCAATTTTACTCTACTGTAGAAAAACTTTGTTCTTATTTCGGATTTCCAACACCTGCAGTATTTTGCTTTTATTTCAGAAACATTTTAGTTTTGTATTTCTTAGGTTAGGTGCTTTTCAAAGTAAGCATTTAAACACAAAATCAAAATTTCTTTTTACAGTAGCCTTTTATGCTGAATTATTTCCAATTGCAGTTGTAAATGCGCCTAGTTTGGGGGCGTTTAAGAGATCCGTGGATAGGTTTATGGACGAGAAGGGATTGGTTTAGGTTAGTGGGTCATTGTTTTGTAACTGGTCGGCGCAACATCGTGGGCCGAAGGGCCTGTTCTGCGCTGTAATGTTCTATGTTCTATATTCTATGTTAACCTAGAACTGAGCTATATTCTCTGTTTATTTTAAGACCATGTCTTTCCTTGTTTGTGTAGGATTTTGGAAATATCCATCTGGGCGTAATGGCCTGGATTGTCCCTGTATTTGTAGGACTCTCCTGTTTTGGTTCTGTCAATGGATCGCTCTTCACTTCATCAAGGTAAACCAATAAAATGTTGTAATTTTATATTTAGTGTTATTGCAATTACTAAACATCTACATTATAAGCCTCTTAAACACCTTGTTATGGATTGGTAAATCATTGCTCCATTCTTGCAACGAATAGTGAAAATCATTAGATTAACAAGCACAATAACCACATCACCTATACTATCTGAGACGCAGAATACCGTAGAATCCCTACAGTGCAGAAGGAGGCCATTCAGCCCATCAGTCTGCACTGACCACAATCCCACCCAAGCCTATTCCCATAACCCCACATATTTACCCTGCTAATCCCCTGACACTAGGATCAATTTAACATGGCCAGTCACCTAACCTGCACATCTTTGGACTGTGGGAGGAAACCGGAGCACCGGAGGAAACCCTCGCAAACACAGGGAGAACATACAAATGCCACACAGACAGTCACCCGAGTCTGGAATTGAATCCAGGTTCCTGGTGCTGTGAGGCAGTCCCGTTCACGTGGTGGGATCTCGATATTTTGATGCTGCCTGTAGAAACCAAAGACATCAGACAGAGATAACCATCAGTGATCTTGACTTTCTTTCCTCTTCCATTGTTGTTGTCACTTTTTGGGATTACCAGGCGTGTGGTCATCAGTGGGGTCACAGTGGAAGCCTGCTAAAACACATTTAGATGGGACAAGGCACAAGGTGGTTATCTTTCCCTCTCTGCTAGCCTCAGAAAGTAGCCCTTTACAGAAATTGTTGTTTACCTCTTGGGGACAGCTCTGTCTCTTTAATTTGGGCTCCTTCACCTCTGGGGTAGCATGGGTAGCACCATTGGATTTTCTATCCGCAGTTGATTATTGCTGGCATTGACCCCTCTCTGATTCTCTTCAAGCGGTTAAAGTGCCTTGGAAAAAAATTCAGACCGAAAAGGTTTTCAACTACTTTTTTTTAATAAGTAATTTGCTTCTCTACGTATCTGCAGCTCATATGGTTATTTGTTCAGGTCATGCAGGCCGCACAATTGGTAGCAATCTGGAACTCTTGATTCAAAGATTTGTTGTCCAGTTCCCACTTCACCATATAATTCAGAACATAGAACATTACAACACAGTATAGGCCCTTCGGCCCTCGATGTTGCGGCAACCTGCGAAACCAATCTAAAGCCCAGCTAACCTACACTATTCCAATATCATCCATATGTTTATCCAATGAACATTTAAATGCCCTTAATGTTGGCAAATCCACTACTGTTGCAGGCAGGGCATTCCACGCCCTTACTACCCTGAGTAAAGAACCTACCTCTGACATCTGTCCTAATCTATCACCCCTCAATTTAAAGCTATGTCCCCTCATGCTAGCCATCTGAGGAAAAAAGCCCTCACTATCCACACTATTTAATTCTCTGATCATCTTATACGCCTCTATTAAGTCACCTTTTAATCTTCTTCTCTCTAACAAAAATAGCCTCAAGTCCCTCAGCCTTTCCTCATAAGACCTTCCCACCATACCAGGCAACATCCTGGTAAATCTCCTCTGCACCCTTTCCAATGTTTCCACATCCGTCCTATAATGCAGCGACCAGCACTGCACACAATACTCCAAGTGCAGTTGCACTAGAATTTTGTACAGCTGCAACATGACCTCATGGCTCCAAAACTCAATCCCTCTACCGATAAAAGCTAGCACACCGTACGCCTTCTTAACAACTCTATCAACCTGGGTGCCAGCTTTCAGGGATCTATGCACATGGACACCGAGATCTCTCTGCTCATCCGCACTACCAAGTATCTTATCATTAGTCCAGTACTCTGGATTCCTGTTACTCCTTCCAAAGTGAATCACTTCACACTTTTCCGCATTAAACTCCATTTGCCACCTCTCAGCCCAGCTCTGCAGCTTATCTATGTCCCTCTGTAACCTGCAACATCCTTCCACACTGTCCACAACTCCACCGACTTTAGTGTCATCTGCAAAATTACTAACCCATCCTTCTACACCCTCATCCAGGTCATTTATAAAAATGACAAACAACAGTGGCCCCAAAACAGATCCTTGTGGTACACCACTAGTATCTGAACTCCATGATGAACATTTCCCATCAACCACCACCTCCTGTCTTCTTGCAGCTAGCCAATTTCTGATCCAAACTGCTAAATCCCCCTCAATCCCATGCCTCTGTATCTTCTGCAATAGCTTACTCTGGGGAACCTTATCAAACGCTTTACTGAAATCCACATACAGCACATCAACTGCTTTACCCTCATCCATCTCTCTGGTCACCTTCTCAAAGAACTCAATAAGGTTTATGAGGCACGAACTATCCTTCACAAAACAGTGTTGACTATCCCTAATCAAATTGTTCCTTTCTAGGTGATTATAAATCCTATCTCTTATAATCCTTTCCAAAACTTTGCCCACAACAGAAGTAAGGCTCACTGGTCTATAATAACCAGGGTTGTCCCTACTCCCCTTCTTGAACAAGGAGACAACATTTGCTGTCCTCCAGTCTTCTGGCACTATTCCTTTAGACAATGATGACCTAAAGATCAAAGCCAAAGGCTCTGCAATCTCCTCCCTAGCTTCCCATAGAATCCTAGGGTAAATCCCATCCGGCACAGGGGACTTATCTATTTTCACACTCTGCAGAATTGCTAACACCTCCTCCTTATGAACCTCAATCCCACCTAGCCTAATAACCTGTATCTCAGTATTCTCCTCAACAACATTGTCTTTTTCCTGTGTGAATACTGATGGAAAATATTCATTTAGCGCCTCTCCTATCTCTTCAGACTCCACACACAACTTCCCACTACTATCCTTGACTGGCCCTAATCTTACCCTAGTCATTCTTTTATTCCTGACATTATTATAGAAAGCTTTAGGATTCTCCTTGATCCTACCTGCCAAAGACTTCTCATGTCCACTCCTGGCTCTCCTTACTCTCTTTAAGTCCTTCCTGGCTGACTTGTAACTCTCAAGTGCCCTAACTGAGCCTTCACGTCTCATCTTGACATAAGTCTCCTTCGTCCTCTTCACAAGAGATTCAACTTCTTTAGTAAATCACGGCTCCCTCGCTTGACCACTTCCTCCCTGCCTGACATGTACATACCTATCAAGGACACGCAGTAGCTGTCCCTTGAACAAGCTCCACATTTCATTTGGGCCCATCCCCTGCAGTTTCCTTCCACATCCTATGCATCCTAAATCTCACCTAATCGCATCACAATTTCCTTTCCCCCAGATATAATTCTTGCCCTGAGGTATGTACCTATCCCTTTCCATTGCTAAAGTAAACATAACCTTGTGGTCACTATCACCAAAGTGTTCACCTACCTCCAAATCTAACACCTGGCCTGGTTCATTATCCAGCACCAAATCCAATGTGGCTCTTGTTGACCTATCTACATACTGCGTCAGGAAACCCTCCTGCACACATTGGACAAAAACTGGCCCATCTAAAGTACTCGAACTAAAACTTTTCCAGTCAATATTTGTAAAGTAGAAGTCCTCCATAACAACTACCATTTTACTTTCGCTGCTATCCAGAATCGTCTTTGCAATCTTTTCCTCTACATCTCTGGAACTTTTCGGAGGCCTATAGAAAACTCCCAACAGGGTGACGTCTCCTTTCTTGTTCTAACCTCAGCCCATACTACCTCAGTAGACAACTGACACTTTGGTGCAGCACTCACAGAGCTCTATTTTGTTGAACATACTGGCTGGAGTTCTACCCCCACCCCCGCCACAGAATTGGAGCAGGCGAGGAGCGAACAACGGAAATGTCCATTGACCTTGGGTGGGAATTTCCGTTTCGCTTGAGCGAGGCCGTAAAATCCCGTCCATGTATTTTGGGTGAGATTTTGTTCAGAGGAATTGTCTACTTGCTTATGTAGGCATGTTATTCTCTTGACATTTATTTGTTGTGGCCAATTTCCTTCTCTCAGGCAAAGCGTCAAAAAATCATTCATTTTTCTGTTTATGAGATTCTAGAACAAATTGGCTGGCACTTTCCAATATAACACCTGTTACTCTTCAAACATAATCCATTTATTGTGAAACAATTTAAGACATTCTGAGGAATTGATAAGGCGTACATCAGTACATGTTCATTCTTTTCTGTTGAAAAGTCAATATGTGTGTTTCACTTGCTTTATATGCTCTGTCTGAGGCCAGAACTCTCCATTCACCTGAAGAAGAGGGAAACCCCTCGAAAGCTAGTGAGTTTACTATCAAATAAATCGGTTGGACTAAAACCTGGTGTTGTCAGACTTTTTACTGTGTTTCACTTCCCCCATTGAGCAACCACTGACAACCAAATGTCTCACCAAGATTAATAGCACTGGATTGAGGAAAGTGATGGAAGTACTTTTCCTTTTCAAAATAGTAGTAACAACGGTAGCTAGCACGAGCAACAAGTACAAAAGGGGATAGAAGTCCTTGTTCTATTTCTGAAAGCCAGTTGGTGAAGGCAATGCTGGAGCCAATCGTACCTCAGAATAAAAAATAATTTGTAGACCGAAACATTAAACACATATAGCTCCTAACTCAGCCAGACCCCAATTTATAGACTTATCTCGTTATAGTCTCTTTTAATATAAACCATCAAAATATAAATCATCAAAATATAAACTATAAAAATCAATTAAACTAACAAGAGGGAGAGAGCCATTGATGTCTGTCTCTCAATGTGTTTGAGTGAAACTCCAATTAATGCCCTCCGCCTGCTTACCATTAACCATAACAATATACAATTAACAGCCTATGCACAAGCATTGCACAGAGGAGGGAGCTGTACTGTAATCCGTTTGGAATGGCCACTAAAGGCAGATCAGATTGTACACATTGACCTGTGTTCCCACATCAGCTCCTGTCTGATTTATCTTTCCTTGTGTCCATCTTTCTTCACCCTTCACCCCCTCATCTGCTGTTGGAAGATAATTGTCCAGCCTTATTACATCTGCAGGATATTCACAGCACCTTGCGTGAAGTGTGGTCACTGTTGTACAGATAAGATGATAGCTAATTGTATATAGCAAGTTTCTTTGAACATCAGTTTATATCCATAAGCAGTAGTCTTATCATTTCTGGTTAACAGAAAAGGTGTCATTATTGGCCAGAGCACTGGAAGAAATTCCTGCTATTCTTGGAACAGTGCCACAGGATTGTTGGTTTGCATGCACTTGGAAGCTATATGAAGCATCTGTTTTCTATCCTAACTGAGGGATATACCACTAGCAATAGAACACCCACTCAATACTGTACTGAAAGGTTAGCCTGGAACAATCCTTGGGTTTTATGTGTCACAAGTTCTGGGCATGCCTGACCTTGTATTCTTTCAGTTTTTTTGTTGTTGCTGTGTAAAACTAAAAATCTAACTGGCAGTTGTGCGACAGGTAAATCCCCATACGTGTAAAACATTAATATGCAAGCAGACTTTTAAAAAAAGTGATATTCAGCCTGTTCAAATTCTGCTGGCATAGGCAGGGGATTTCATTACAACTTCGGAAAATACCAGTGATGTTAAGCTGAATTTTAATTTTATTGGATCCCTAAGGAACTCATTTAGGATTTGGCTGTGCATTCAGCAACAACTTGCAGTTATGTAGACTATGGTAAAACATTCAAAGGTGCTTTGCAAGAATGTTATTCCACAGACTTGGACAGCAAATCACTGGGGAGGAATCATTGCAGTTGGACAGACCTTGGTCAAAGATGGAGGTTTTGAGGGGCATCTTAAAGGAGGAAAGAGTGGAAGAGAAAGGAATTCCAGAATGCAAGGCCTTGGCAGCTGAAGGCAGAGTTGCTAATGGTGCAATAGTCAAGTTTAAAGGTAACAAAGACTGGATGAGGATTTCAGCGGCAGCAGAAGCAAGGGTAGAGTCAAGCTGCACTGCATTGGTGGAAATAGGAAATCTTGGGAATCATATGGAAATGTGGTCAGAAGCTCATCTCGGCATCGGTGCAAGACCAAGATTGTGAATTATATGGTTTAACCTCTTGACAGTTGCCAGGGACTGGGATGGAGTCAGTAGCTAGAAAATGAAATTTGTGGCAGGGTCTGAAGACAATGGCTTCAGGCTTCCCACTACTTAATTGGAGGGAATTTCTGCTGTCCAATACTGGAGGTTGGACAAGCATCTGACAATTTAGAGACAGTGAAAAGGTCATTTAAAGAGATGACGATGAGGTAAACTTGTTCAATGCCAGCGTACACATGGAAGGTGATGCTGTATTTTCGAGTAATGTCATCAAAGGTAGCGTACAAATGAAAAGCAGCAGAGTTCAAGGCCTCTCCTTGGGAGACATCATAAATAATGGTGCATGAATGAGAAGAGTAGCTGTTTGAGCTGATTCTCTGGCTGTGAGTGGATGGAAAAGAATGAATCGGTCAAGGGCAGCCCCACCTAGCTGACAATAGTGGAGAGGTGTTGGAGGGTATTGTAGACAGTTGGAGAATCAACATTTCCCAGGAAACTGAATTCATTTATTAATAAATGTTTACCTTCCCTGTGTACATTTTAGTGATTTTTAAAAATTTCAATATATTCTTTATTGTTGCAGGTTATTCTTTGTGGGATCGCGAGAAGGTCACTTGCCGAGCCTCCTGTCTATGATTCACCCGACACATTTTACTCCCTTACCATCATTGATATTTACTGTGAGTATCACTTGACTTCACTGTGCAAAGAAATGGGCAATTCACTGCTCGGGAATTGTTTGCTTAAGTTCTTTAATGGGTTTATGGAGTACAAAACGAACCTGTTTTTTAACTCAAAACAACTTCTGCACTTACGTTACTGAGTACATGAGGCTTTTCAAATAACTGCCCTAATTATGAATGATTGCAATTATAACTTACAAAACAAAATTATAATGTGCTCAAATGGCAGATTACCTGGTCTGAAACAACTTTGAAACCTTCAATTTTGTTAGTGCCATTTGGGTCTCAATTTAAGACAGATTAAGGTGCGCCTGAATGTATTAGAGCCTGCCAAATCCTATTTGCAGTACTGGAATTTTTGATTTAATAAAAGCGAGAGTAATAAGTGCATTGTCAAGTGGTTGTGTTACTCAACAGTTATACTGTTACTCAAGAAAAAAAGTGGGTACAAAATTGCTATTGAGATTTTAGAAGAGGGAGTTTGAGGTTTACTAGGTTGAGTAAAATGATACATCACCATGCCAGTTGCACGTGCTTGCACTAAGTTGTGAACAAAACCAGTGAATATCTATTAAAAAATTGTGCAGCTCTGATGATTAAGGATTTGTTTAAAATGGGTGCTGTCTTTACATGTAAGTGTAGCATGTCTTTCTTTCCCCAAACTTGTGCATCACAGAGATGCAATGGTTTTACTGCAGACAACAGTGGTCATTTATATTATGTCTTTAACTAATTAAATGACCCTAAACAATTCATAGAAGTGTAAGGAATACAGAAAGGAACATTCGGTAATGGGAAAAACATGGTCAGAGGAGAGTCCTAAATGTGGTGAGGAAGAAAGAACTGGCAGAAGGGCTCAGAAGGGAATGTGAGGCACAGAAAGCTGAAGCCATGATATCAAGTAGCTGGGCAAAAAGACAGAGAAGGAGAGAGATGCATAAGAGACCCGTGTCAGAGGAATAGAGAGATCGGGCAGAAGGATTCACAAAGAAACAGGACAAATCCAACCCAGCCAATTATTGTCCAATGAGTTGATCCTCAGTTATCTGTAAAATGATGGAAGTTGTTGTCCAACCGGCTAACAGCAGAAACTGTTCACCGACTCTCATTTTGGGTTTTGTCAGGGCCTCTTAGCTCCTGATAACTGTTACGGCATTAGTCCACACATGGACTTGAGTTTAAACTTGTGAGCTGAGAGTGATTACCCTTGACATTAAGCCAGCATTCAACCAAGTGTGACATCAAGGAGCCCTACCAAAACAGGAGGCAGTGGCTCAGACGGCTCTGTAAATCCAGCCCGGGAGCAAAAGCCCAGAAGTTGGAGTTTTCAGGTGCAGAAGCAGCCAAGTGCAGAGACGGACTGACTGAAAAGCCTACCTCAGTGTTCTGACATTGTGTGAAAGATTGAAAGAAAGAAAACATAACATTCTCCCAGCTCTCACCCATCACCTCCCATACTCTCCACGTGCCTCATTCTTACTGACCTGTGCCACCTCATACTTTCCACCAACCGTTCATGGATCTCCATACCTTCCATGCCCATGTACTCACCCCATAGCTCATCATATTTCCCATACCCTTTCCTTATCCCTTTTGCCTTTAATAACTCCCGAGCCAACTTAGTACCAAATCATGCAACCTGCCTTGGTATCCACCATGGGCAAACCTCAGTGATCATGCTGACAGAACAAGGCTAAATAGCTATTGATGTGTCATAATTTTAAAAAATACTCATTGATTAAAAAGAAATTCAATCTTAAAACAAGGGGTCATAGTTTTAAGATAAAGGATAGTAGATTTATAACAGAGATGAGGAGAAATTACTTCCCTCAAGGATCGTGAATCTGTGGAATTCACCACTCTAGAGTGTGGTGGATGCCAGGATGTTGAGTAAGTTTTAGGAGGAGAGAGATAGATTTTTAATCAGCAGTGGGTTGAAGGATTATGGAGAATGAGCAGGAAAGTGGAGTTGAGGCTGAGAAGTCAGCCCATGATTGGATTGAACGGCAAAGCAGGCTTGAGTGGCTGAATTGCCTACTCCTGGTCTTAGTTCTTATGATGCTCTTTTGGAGAGTTGGTGCAGACTCAGTGGGCCGAACAGCCTCCTTCTCCACTGTAGGAACTCTATTGGATATCTTGAGAGTTCTTTGCCATCTTCACAGTTGCAATGAGAATCATAAAGGGCACCTGAGCCAAAGGGTATCTGATCTCTCACATAGGGTACCTTACACCCACAAAAGGGTAGCCTGGCTGCCCAAACAAATGCACGAGGTTCAGACCTGCTCTTCCCTGGTCTAACCTGCACTCTGGGTTTCAGGCACTTAGCTCTCCTAAATCACACATGCATTGCTAGCTGCTGATATAGATGGGCAGCTGTCCCTGGGAACCACAAATGTGAAATCTGAAACTGTAATTTAGAGCCTGTCTGTCAACATGAAAATCCTGAGAGGGAATAAGGGGGAAATCTCCACTGGTTGTATTCATACCTGGCACAAAGTAAGATGGTTCCCATTGGAGGTCAGTCACCTCAGTACTGGGACATTGTTGCAAAAGTTCCTCAGGGTAGTGTCCTTGGCCCAAGCATCTTCAACTGCTTCATGAATGAACTCCCTCCACCATAACGTCAGAAGTGGGGATGTTCTTTGATATTTTCACAATGGTTAGTACCATTCATGGCTCCTGAGATACTGAAGCAGTCTGTACTTGGCCATGTGCAGCAAGACCTGGACAACGTTCAGGCCTAAGCGTTTAAATGATAAGCAACATTTGTGGTACATAAGTGCCAGGCAATCGACATCTTTAGCAAGAGAGAATCTATTCATTTCCCTTTGAAATTCAATGACATTACCATCACTAAACTTCCAATATCAACATTCTGGGGATTAAGCAGAAACAGAACTGGAGTAGCCATATAAATACTGGGACTACAACAGCAGGTAAGAGACTAGAAACTCACCTCCTGGCCTCCAAATTGTCTGTCCACCACCTGTAAGGTACAAGTCAGGAATGTGATGAAATACTCTCCACTTGCCTGGATGAGTGCACCTCCAACAACACTTGAGAAACTCAACACCATCCAGGACAAAGGAGTCCGCTTGATTAGTACCCCATCCACAACCTTCAATATTCGCTGCTCCCATCATCAACCCACACTGGCAGCAGTGTGTACACATCTACAAGATGCACTGCAGCAACTCAACAAGATTTCTTTGAAAAGCACCTTCAAAGCCTACAACCTCTGCCACTTAGAACGTTAAGGCCAGCTATGCATAGGAACACCAACACTTGCAGGTTCCTCTCCAAGCCTCCCACTACCCTGACTTAGAATTATGTCATTGTTCTTACACTGTTGCTGGGTCAAAGTAGAACATAGAACACTCCAGCACAAACAGGCCCTTCGGCCCACTAGTTGTGCCGATCACTTCTATACCTACGAAACCATAGACCTATCTATAACCCCCAATCCCATTAGATCCCATATACTCATCCAGAAGTCTTTTAAAAGACCCCAGCGAGTTCGCCTCCACCACCACCGACGGCAGCCGATTCCATTCACTCACCACCCTCTGAGTGAAAAACTTACCCCTAACATCTCCTCTGTACTTGCTTCCCTGCACCTTAAATCTGTGTCCTCTCGTAGCGACCATTTCAGCCCTGGGAAATAGCCTCTGAGAATCCACCCTATCTATTCCTCTCAACATCTTATAAACCTCTATCAGGTCGCCTCTCAACCTTCGTCTCTCCAGGGAGAAGAGTCCCAGCTCCCTCAACCAATCTTCATAAGGCATGCCTCCCAATCCAGGCAACATCCTTGTAAATCTCCTCTGCACCCTTTCAACAGCTTCCACGTCCTTCCTATAGTGAGGTGACCAGTACTCCAAGTGGGGTCTGACAAGGGTCCCATAAAGTTGCAGCATTACCTCCCGACTCCTAAACTCAATCCCTCGATTAATGAGGGGCCAGTACACCATACGCCTTCTTGACCACATCCTCCACCTGCGAGGCCGATTTAAGAGTCCTATGGACCCGGACCCCAAGATCCCTCTGCTCTTCAACACAGCTAAGACTCCTACCCTTGATATTGTACTCCTTCATCCCATTGGTCCTGCCAAAATGGACCACTACATATTTATCTGCGTTGAAGTCCATCTGCCACTTCTCCGCCCAGTCTTGCATCCTATCTATGTCCCGCTGCAACTTCTGACATCCCTCCAGACCATCCACAACACCACCAACATTCGTATCGTCTGCGAACATGCTAACCCATCCCTCCACTTCCTCATCCAGGTCATTTATGAAAATGACAAACAGCAAGGATCCTAGAACAGATCCCTGGGGCACTCCACTGGTGACCGACCTCCATGCAGAAAAAGACCCATCCACAACCACTCTCTGCCTTCTGCAGGCAAGCCAGTTCTGGATCCACAAGGCCAAAGCCCCCTGGATCCCATGCCCTCTCACCTTCTCAAGAAGTCTTGCATGGGGGACCTTATCAAACGCCTTGCTGAAGTCCATGTAAACCACGTCTACCGCTCTTCCTTCGTCAATGTGCTCAGTCAGATTCTCAAAGAACTCAACTAGGCTCGTAAGGCACGATCTGCCCTTGACAAAACCATGTTGACTATTTCTGATCATTCTAAACTTCTCCAAATGCTCATAAATCTTGTCCCTCAGAAGCCTCTCCATCAACTTATCAACCACTGAGGTCAGACTCACCGGTTGGTAATTTCCCGGGCTATCCCTGTTCTCTTTCTTGAAAATACGAACCACAAATCCTGGAACTCCCTCCCTAACTGTGAATGTATCTAAACCACACGGACCGCAGTGGTTCAAGAAAGTGGCTTACTGCTACCTTCAAGGGCTGTTAAGGATGAGTGACTAATTCAGGCCAAAGCAATGAAGTTCACATCCTGTAAACAAATTTTTAAAAAGGTAGAATTAGGTAATGCAATTACCAAACAAAGACAAATGGAATGTATCGCTGATCAAAATGAAAAGGAACATGAAAGAATGTCAGTTGGATGAAACTTGCAAAGAAGGAAATGCTGGTTGCAAAAGGCTGTTTGTGTGTCCACTTTACTACAGATTAAATTACACAACAGAATTGAGTGTGTGCATGATGCAATCAGCTACATAGCGACAATCAATCTGATTTGCTATTGACACACAGCAAAGAGGCTTCTGAAAAAATAGATTGAATCCCGAAACACTTGATTGAACATTCACATGTAAGAAGGATTACAATCACGTAGCATTACAAATGACAGGCTGAAAATATTACCTTTTCTGCTGAAACAGTTGACCCTGAATTGATTATTATCATGATGACAGCCCTGCTTAATGAAACAATATAACTTTGGTGCACGTTGCCCCTGTAAACTCACTGCCTGCCCAACTGTAAGTTTCAGTGGTGAGACTCTGATCTTCACTTTCTGGCCTTCCAAAAACATTGATAGAGAATTATTCTACAATCCAATCCACTTGTGTTCTGTGAAGGTTAACCTCACAAATCGTTCCCATTGCACACAATTCCTGTTTTGGCAAATGGTTTCCTCGATAGAAAGTTATAACTCTGAACATATTGTTCTTTTCCATGATGCAAGATAAAATTCCCTGGCACATAAGAAACAGTCTGATGCATTTTTTGACAAGTATCAATCTGTTTGAATACTAAGCAAAAATTCTCTTGTTCAGGGTGGTGCATGCTGGTGTCAGATTCCAACCCACCTCACTGAGATCTCTGCAACATGAGCTATTTTCTTGTTTTGGGTATAATTTGTTTCACAAGTTTGGCTTCAAGACTGAATCCTCCCACAATACGGAGCTCTCACCCACTAGGACCAAAAGACATAAGTTGTTTAGTTGGATCACTGCATCAGCACCAGATGAGGTAAAGGTGGTGTTCGTGTCATTGGACTGGCAATCCAAAGGCCCCGGCTGATGATCCAGGGGCAAAAGTTCAAATTCCACCACCACATCTGGTGGAATTTAAATCTAAATTAACAAATTCTGTATTAAAAGACAGACTCAGTAAGAGTGATCACGAGGCCATTATCAATTGTTGTAAGAATCTCTCTGGTTTAAAAATGTTCTTGGGAAAGGAAATCTGCCATCCTTACCTGTCTGGTCTATGTTTGACTCCAAACCCACTCAGTGGTTGACTCTGAAATGGCCAGGGAAAGCAACCAGTTCTATCAAAACTGCGAGGAAGTCTAAAAACAATTAAACCGGATGGAACTTCCAGCATCGACCAAAGCACTGAAAACAACAATGTGACATCTAGCCTTGTCCACCCATACTAATACCAGGGGCCCTGCACCAAGGTTAGGAGAGCAGTGCCACAGACGGGTCAAGCAATTGCCTGGCATACACATATAGTCATGGTATCATACATACTGACAGTGTCCTGGACACCACCATCAGCACCCCTGTTTCACTGACAAGACAAACCCACCAGAGGTGGCGGCGGCACTGTGGTTTACAGCCAGGAAGGAGTTGCCCTGTGAACCCTTAGCATTGACTCCAGAGTGCATGAAATCTCATGGCATCGGGTCAAACATGGGCAAGGAAACTTCTGCTGATTACCACCTCCTGCACCCCCAGCAGCTGATGAATCAGTACTCCTCAATGTTGATCACCATTTGAAAGAAGCACAGAGGGTTTCAAAAGCACAGAATGTTCTCTGGGTGGGGGACATCAATGTCCTTTATCAAGAACTGCACAGTGGCACAGTGGTTAGCGCTGCTACTTTTCAGCGCCAGGGACCTGGGTTTGATTCCAGCCATGGGTGAGTGTGTGGAGTTTGCATGTTCTCCCAGTGTCTGCGTAGGTTTCCTCCAGGTGCTCTACTTTCCTCCCATAGTCCAAGGATGTAGGTTAGGTAGATAGGTCGTGGTAAATTGCCTCTTAGTGTCCAAAGATGTTGGTTAGGTAGATTACCCATGGTAAATCCACAGGGTTACAGGGATAGGTCCGGGGGATGGCGCAGGGGATGGACCTGGGTAAAACACCGTTTCAGAGAGTTGGTGCAAGCTTGATGGGCTGAATGGCCCCCATCTGTGCTGTGGGGATTCTGTGGTTCTAATGGCTCATTAGCACAAATATCGAGCAAGCTGGTTGAATCCTAAAGGACATAGGCGCTAAACTGTGTCTGTAGTAGATGATAAAGAAACCAAAAAGAGAGAAAACAACTTGACCTTGTCTTCATCAATCTGCATGTTACAAATACATCTGTCCATGACAGTATTTCTGGAGTGACCACCGCACAGTCCTTGTGGAGACCAAGTCCAAGTTTGCATTGAGGATAACCTCCATTGTGCTGTGTGGGACAACCACTGTGCTAAATGAAATAGATTTCACATAGGTCTGGCAAACTCAAAAGTGGACATTAATGAGGCACTGTGAGCCATCAACAGCAGCAGAATTGTACACAACCACAATGTATAATCTCATGGCCCAGCATATCCCACACTTTACCACTACTGTCAAACCTTCAGATTCAATAAAGAGTGAAGGAGAGCAGGAGGGCATGCTGGGAGCAGTGCCAGGCATATCTAAAATTTCGGTGTTGGCTTGATAAAGTTGCAACATAGCACTACTTGCATGCTGAACAGCAGAAGCAGCATGCAACTAACAGTGTTAAGTGATTCTGTAATCAATGGAGCAGATCTAAGTTCCACATCTAATATTAAGTAGGAAGTTGCGATGGGCTAACTGGAGGAGGAAGTTGCACAATAGCCCCATCCTCAGCATTGGGGGATCACAGAACATCAGTGCAAAATTCAAGGCATTTGCAGCCATTTTCTGCCAGAGGCACCAAATGGACAATGCATCTCAGCCTCCTCCTGAAGTTCCCAGATGCCAGTCTTCTGTGAAGATAATTCATCCCACATAATATCAAGAATCACTGATAGCACTGGAAACTGCAATGGCTACGAGCACTGATTACATTCCAACATAATATTGAAGACTTGTGCTGAAGTACTCACCATGCCTTTACCCAACTTGTTCCAGTATAACTACAACACTGGCATCAATGGTATGTCCTTTCCACAAAAATCCTGAGAAATCCAAGTTGACCAATTAGCACTCCATCCATCTGCTCTCACTCATCAGCAAAGTGATGGAAGATGTTGGAGACAGTTCTGCCGAGCGGCACTTACTCAGCAGTAATATGCTTACTGAGACTCAGCTTGGGTTCCACCAGAGTCACTTAGCTCCTCACCTCATTACACAGTTGGTCCAAACATGGATAAAGGAGCTGAACTGCGAAGGTGGATTGAGAGGATTGCATTTGACAGTAAGACAGCATTTCACCAAGTCTCACCAAGGAGTCCCAGCAAAACTGGCCAATGGGAATCAGGGGGGGACCCTCTGCTGGTTGCAGACAGGAAGATGGTTATGTTTGTTGGGGGTCAGTCATCTCAGTCCTGAGACATCAGCACATCCTCAGGTTAGTGATCTGGGCCCAATCAACTTCAGCTGTTTCATCAATGCCCTTTCCTCCATTATTAAGGCCTGAAGTGGGAATGATTGCAACATTCAAGCTTGGCTGATAAGTGACAACAAGAAATGTGGATGTCCAAAGACATCCTCATTTATCAGCAACTTCCTTCTCCAGTTAGCAGATTAATTGTCCGTCGTGATTTCCTACTTAGATCTTAGGTACGGCACTTAGATCTGTTCCATTAGTTGTAGAATCACTTAACACTGTCAGTTGTATTCTGCTTCTGTTGTCTGGCAAACAAGTGGTTCTATTATAACTTGATCAAGCTGACAATACCCAATTTTTAAATATGTCTGGTACTGCTCCCAGCATGCCCTCCTGCCCCCCTTCACTCTTCATTAAACCAGATGGTTTGATAATAATGGTAGAGTGGGTATTCTTGTTCATAAGTCACTGAAAGCTATCATGCAACAAGCAATTAGGAAGGCAAAGTTATCCTTTATTGCAAGAGGATTTGAGTACAAGAATAAAGAAGCCTCAGTGAAACCACATATGGAATATGTGTGGTATTATGGTCTCCTTGTCTAAGGACGGAAATACTGGCCACAGAGGGAGTGCAACAAAGGTTTGGCGAACTATTTCGGGGGATAGCAGCACTGTTCTATGAGGAAAGGAGATGGTCTTCTCTAGAGTTTAGAAGAATGAGATGTGACCTCACTGAAGTGTACAATATTTTTACAGGGCTTGACAGATTAAACACATCACAGCAGATGAATTAGCCCTTCAAGCCTGCTGCACCATTCAATAAGATCATGGCTGATCTAATCATAACCAGTAACTCCATATTCCTACTTAGCCCCAATAACTGTTCACTTCCTTGCTTAACAAGAATCTTTCTAATGCTGCCTCAAAGACACTCACTCTGCTTCCACCGCTTTTTGAGGAAGAGTACCAAAGACTCATGATCCTCAAAGAAAACAATTTCTCCTCATTTCTGTCCTAAATGGGCAACCCTTTATTTTTAAACAGTGGTCCTTACTACTAGATTCCCCCCTCAAGAAGAAACATCCTCTCCACATTGACTCTATCAAAATCCCTCAGGATCTTATTTCAGCAAAGTTGCTTCTTACTCTTCTACAGCAGTATGTATTGGTGAAAGAGTTAAGCCTGTGAGTTGGGTGTGTGTGTGTGTGAGAGAGAGAAGTGAAGCCGTATATGAGAGAGGGAGAACTATTTTTGAGAAAGACAGCTGAGTGTTTAATGTTTATTTACTAGTGTCACAAGTAGGCTTACATTAACACCGCAATGAAGTTACAGTGAAAATCCCTTAGTCGCCACATTCCGGCACCTATTCAGATACACTGAGGGAGAATTTAGCATGACCAATACACGTAACCAGCATGTCTTTCAGACTGTGGGAGGAAACCCACACAGACACGGAGAATGTACAGACTCCACACAGGTAGTGACCCAAGCCGGGAATCAAACCCCGGTCCTTGGCGCTATAAGGCAGCAGTGCTAACCACTGGTTGTGTGCATGAGAGAGAGAGTTAGGTTTCTGCATGTGAGAAAGAGAGGTGTGTGTGTGTGTCTGTGTATGTATTAGAAAGAGAGGTGAGGGCATGCGAGAGAGAGAGAAATAAGTATATGTGTGTCTGTTGGAGAGAGAGGTGAGTTTATGTATGTGTGAGAGAGAGAGGTGAGTTTATGTATGTGTGAGACAGAGAGTTGAAAGTGAGTGCTTTTGTAAAGCGGTGAAAGTGAATATGTGTGAGAGAGGGGTGTGTATGAGAGAGACAAGTGAGTTTGTGAGACAGATGAGTGTATATGTGTGTGAGAGAGATGAAAATTAATGTGTATGTGTGAGGGGTGAGAGAATGTGTATGTGAGAGAGAGTTGTGTGACTGAAAGAAGTGAGTATGTGAGAAAAACAGGTAAATGTGTGCCAATGCGCATGTGAGAGAGAAGTGAGTGTGTGACAGATTTGTGAAAAAAAAGCTATGTGTCTATGTGAAAGGGGTGTGTGTTGTGTGTGAGAGAGAGAGATGTATGTCTCAGAAAGACAAGTGAGTGTGTGTCCATGAATGTGTGAAAGAGGGGTGAGTGTGTATAAGAAAGAGGTGAATTGTGTGCATGTATATATGTGTGTGAGAGCGGTGTGTGTATCTGTGTGAAAACGAGAGATGAGAGTCAATGTGTATGAAAAAAAACTGAATATGTGTGAGAGAAGTGTGTGTATGTGTATGAAAAAGAAAGATTTGTATATTTGTGAGAGATTAGTGTATGTGAGAGACACAGGTGAAAGTGAATCTATATACGAGAGAGAGTGAGAGTGTTGGTATGAAGAAGGTGAGTGAATGTGTATGTGAGAGAGGTGTATGTGTGTGTGTACATGTCTGATATGAGAATCCAGTTCTCCAGCAGCATCACAAACAAATTTGTGAGCAAAACAAGCAGCAGTACTCCTCCCATTAACTATGATTAAAGTAAGACTGAAGCACCTTGTTGAAGAGAATTTTTTAATTATAATTAAAAATAGAGTTTATTAAATGTTTAATTTACATACAAGAAATAGAAAATAGATTGTTCCTGTGGAGCAGCATCGAGAGGCAGTGATTTCTGGGCGTGTGTGCAGGTCGCGAGTAAGGTACTTTTTCTTGTTTATATTTTTTAACTTTTATTTCTAGTTTAAAGTCACGAGTAGTGGTGGGTTTTTTTTCCTTCTTTTGAATTAGTTCGAAACCGGAAGTCGTCACTAGGACGCTTACCGGTATTTATAGTTTTTTTGTTCCGGGTCTCAGACCCTATAAATCGGCACGAAGAGGATACCCGATCCTCTACACTGGTAGAGAATCCCACCCTCCCACCTCCTCTAACCTAATTATAAGTGTGTGGGAAGTTTTTTTTTGTTTTTTCTTTTCTGCTGGAAATTGTTTCAGGGATGGCAGTTCAGGCAGTAAGCTGCATGTCCTGTGGTATGTATGTGGTGAGGGAAATCAGTAGTGTTTCTGCTGATTTTACCTGTAGGAAGTGTATTCAATTGCAGCTTCTAGAGAAGCGTGTTAAGGAGCTGGAGTTGGAATTGGAGGAACTCCGGATAATTCGGGAGGCTGAGGCAGACATAGATAGGAGTTACAAGGAGATAGTCACTCCTAGAAATGAGTCTTGGGTAACTGCCAGGAAGAGGGGTAAGAAGCAATTGTAGGGACAATCCCCTGGGGCTGTTCCCCTCCAAAATAGGTTTTCTGTCCTGGAGGCTGCAGTTGATGAGGTATCAACTGGAGATTGCCAAAGGGAGCAGGTCTCTGGAGGTGAGCCTGTTGTGAAGGCTCAGGTGGTTAGGGGTCGTAAAAGATTGGGCCTAGTGATTGGGGACTCCACAGTTAGGGGGACGGATAGGAGAGTCAGAGGTAATGGTAGGGACTCAGGGCTGGTGTGTTGCCTCCCAGGGGCTGGGGTCCAGGATGTTTCAGAGAGGGTGTTTAGGACTCTTAAGGGTGAGGGGGATCAATCCCAAGTCATAGTTCATGTGGGGACGCATGACATAGGGAGGTTAAGGGAAGGGGATATTAAGCAGAACTTTATGGAGTTGGGGTGGAAACTTAAGGCCAAGTCGGACAGGGTGGTTATCTCGGGACTCTTGCCTGTGCCACAGGATAGTGTAGAGCGGAACAGGGAGAGGGAAAGTTTGAACTCGTGGCTGAGGGGATGGTGCAGGAGGGAGGGGTTCAGGTTCTTGAGCAATTGGGGCTCATTCTGGGGAAGGTGGGACCTCTACAGGAGTGATGGTCTACACCTGAATCAGAGGGGAACTAATATCTTGGGGGGAAAATTTGCTAAGGCTATGCAGGGGGGTTTAAACTGATTCAGAGGGGGGGTGGGGTCTTGAGTAGCAGGGGTGAAAGTGAGGGGGGCACAGATGGGGACTGCAATGAACGGCATCGTGGGGGTGAAGTGGAGCAGGGTTTGAAATGTGTATACTTTAATGCGAGGAGTATTCGCAATAAAGTGGGTGAACTTGCAGCGTGGATCAGTACCTGGGACTTTGATGTTGTGGCCATTTCAGAGACATGGATAGAGCAGGGTCAGGAATGGTTGTTGCAGGTTCCGGGGTTCAAATGCTTCAGTAGGAGTAGAGAAGGAGGTAGAGGGGGGGAGGGGTAGCATTATTAGTCAAGGATTGTATCACAGTGTCAGAGAGGAAGTTTGATGAGGACTTGTCTGTTGAGGTAGTATGGGCTGAGGTTAGAAATAGGAGAGGAGAGGTCACCCTGTTGGGAGTCTTTTATAGACCTCCTAAAAGTTCTAGAGAGGTTGAGGAAAGGATTGCGGAGACGATTCTGGATAGGAGTGAAAGTAATAGGGTAATTGTTATGGGGGACTTTAACTTTACTAATATTGATTGGAATAGCTATAGCTGTAACTCCTTAGAGGGGTCAGTTTTTGTACAAAGCGTGCAGGAGGGTTTCTTGACTCAGTATGTTGACAGGCCAACTAGAGGTGAGGCTATATTGGATTTGGTGCTGGGAAATGAGCCAGACCAGGTGCTAGACTTGGAAGTTGGGGTGCATTTTGGTGATAGTGACCACAATTCGGTTACGTTCACCTTAGTGATGGAAAGGGATAGGCAGGAACCTCGGGTCAGTAGTTTTAGCTGGGGGAAGGGTAATTATGAGGCTATTAGGAGAGAATTAGGAAGCATAGGTTGGACTAGGAGATTACAGGGTCTCGGAATGTCCGAAATGTGGAGTTTTTTCAAGGAGCAGCTACTGCGAGTCCTTGATATGTATGTCCCTGTCAGGCAAGGAGGTATTGGTCGAGCTAGGGAACCAAGGTGCACTAGGAAAGTTGATTCGCTGGTTAAAAAGAAAAAGGAGGCTTATGTCCGGATGAGACTTGAGGGCTCAGATAGTGCACTAGAGAGCTTTAGATTGGCTAGGAGGGAGTTAAAGAGAGAGTTAAGAAGGGCTAAAAGAGGACATGAGAAGACTTTGGCTGATAGGATTAAGGAAAATCCTAAGGCGTTCTATAGATACGTTAAGAACAAAAGGTTGGTTAGGGCAAGATTAGGGCCAGTTAGAGACAGCAGTGGGAATTTATGTGTGGAACCGGAAGAGGTTGGAGAGGCATTGAACCAATATTTCTCTTCGGTGTTCACGCAGGGGGACATAAATGTAGCTGTGGAGAACACTGGGTTACAGGGTTGTAAACTGGACAGTATCGCAGTTGACAAGGAGGATGTGCTAGTTATTCTTGAGGGTTTGAAAATAGATAAGTCCCCTGGGCCCGACGGGATTTACCCTAGGATTCTCTGGGAGGCAAGGGAGGAGATTGCAGAGCCTCTGGCTCTGATCTTCAGGTCGTCGTTGGTCACCGGTATAGTGCCAGAAGATTGGAGGTTAGTGAATGTTGTCCCATTGTTTAAGAAGGGGAACAGAGACTTCCCCGGGAATTATAGACCGGTGAGTCTTACTTCTGTTGTGGGTAAGGTTTTAGAAAAAATTATTAGGGATAGGATTTATAGTTATTTGGAGAGTAATGAAATGATTAGAGATAGTCAGCATGGTTTTGTGAAGGGTAGGTCGTGCCTTACTAACCTTATTGAGTTTTTTGAGAAAGTGACCAAAGAGGTGGATGGGGGTAAGGCAGTTGACGTGGTGTATTTGGACTTTAGTAAGGCGTTTGATAAGGTTCACCATGGAAGCCTTCTGCAGAAATTGCAGATGTATGGGATTGAGGGTGATTTAGGAAATTGGATTAGGAATTGGCTGACGGATAGGAGACAGAGGGTAGTGGTTGATGGTAAGTATTCGACATGGAGTCCAGTTACGAGTGGTGTGCCTCAGGGATCTGTTTTGGGGCCACTGCTGTTTGTAATTTTTATAAATGATCTGGATGAGGGTATAGCTGGGTGGATTAGTAAATTTGCTGATGACACCAAAGTCGGAGGTGTGGTAGATAGTGAGGAAGGGTGTCTTAGTCTACAGAGAGACTTGGTCAGGTTGCAGAGCTGGGCCGAGAGGTGGAGGATGGAGTTTAATGCGGAAAAGTGTGAGGTAATTCACTTTGGCAGGAATAACAGATGTGTAGAGTATAGGGCTAACGGTAGGACTCTGAATAGTGTCGATGAACAGAGGGATCTAGGTGTATGTGTACATAGATCCCTGAAAGTTGGGAATCAAGTAGATAGGGTTGTTAGGAAGGCATACGGTGTCTTGGCGTTTATTGGTAGGGGGATTGAATTTAGGAGCTGCAGCGTCATGTTGCAACTGTACAAAACTCTGGTGCGTCCGCACTTGGAGTACTGTGTGCAGTTCTGGTCCCCACATTATAGGAAGGATGTGGAGGCATTGGAGAGGGTGCAGAGGAGGTTTACCAGGATGTTGCCTGGTATGGAGGGGAGGTCCTGTGAGGAGAGACTGAGGGATTTGAGGTTGTTTTCATTAGAAAGAAGGCGGCTGCGAGGGGACCTTATTGAAACATATAAGATGATCAGAGGTTTGGATAGGGTGGACAGTGATAGCCTTTTTCCTCGGATGGAGAAAGCTAGCACGAGGGGGCATAGCTTTAAATTAAGGGGTGGTAGTTATAGGACGGATGTCAGGGGTAGGTTCTTTACCCAGAGGGTGGTGAGGGATTGGAATGCCCTGCCCGCTGCAGTTGTGGATGCGCCTAGTTTGGGGGCGTTTAAGAGATCCGTGGATAGGTTTATGGATAGAAAGGGTTTGGTTTAGGTTAGAGGGTCATTGTTTTTTAACTGGTCGGCGCAACATCGTGGGCCGAAGGGCCTGTTCTGCGCTGTAGTGTTCTATGTTCTATGTTCTAAAATGTAAAATTGAATTCTGATGATTGCTGCTACCTCAGGGTATCTTCACAGTGAGGTCATAAATCAATTCTTACATGTTGCATAATATTACGTCTAATTACCTTGTTCCCATGTTGGCACCAGAATGCACTTTCTAAGAAACTATTCTGAAAATACTCTATGAATCCATCATCTAGGCCACCTGATTTTTCCAGTCTATATTTAGATTAAAATCCCCCTATGATAATTGCCATACCTTTCTGACAAGCTCCTATTCTTTCCCACCTTACCATATGGTTACTGTTAAGGGGTCAGTATATCACTCCCACAAGTGATTTCTTGTCTTTTATCATTTTTTATCTGTACCCAAACCGTTTCTACATCCGGGATTCCTGAACTTAGATCATCCTCTTCCATTATGCTAATATCATCATTAGTTAGCAGGGCTACTCCTCCACCTTTTCCGAGCTACCTGTATTTCCTAAATGTCATGTACGCTTCAGTATTCAGGTCACAGTCTATGCCACATTGCAGTCGTCTCTGTGATGACGATAGTCATGCTTATTTATTTCTATTTGCACAATCAGTTCATGTGTTTTGTTTTGAATGAATTTAGATACAGAGCCTTTAGTCCATTTATTATTTTTGTAATGTCTAGCCATGATTGCTGATTTATTCTTAGATTTGTACTCCCTTCCTGTTACAGTTTGTTTATCATTTCCCACTACAATATTCCCTTTTGCCTTGTCTCTGCTCTTTGATTTACCACATTTCCAGATTGGATCCCTTTCTCCCACTATATAGCTTAAAACCCTCTTTATCTCCCTAGTTATGTGGCTCGCTAGAACCGCACAGTTAAGATGTAGACTGTCTCAATGGCACAACTTTACCCAGTGCTGGTGCCCCACAACCCAGAATCCACTTCTCCCGTACCAGTCTTTAAGCCACACGTTTATCTCTCTAATTTTATGCCCCCATGCCAATTTGCACATGGCTCAGGTAATAATCCAGAAATCATTACTCTTGAGGTTCTGCTTTTTAATTTAGTGCCTAGCAGCTTATACTCTCTAGGTGGGATTTTCTGGCCGCGCTCACCCCAGAACTGGAAAATCCCACCAAATGTCAATGGACCTTTGCTTGGTCTGTCCCTTCACCTGTTACAGTTCCCGTCATGGACATAATCCTGGGCCTCAGATAGGTGCAATACTGGCAACAGCCACTGCCTGTCCAGTGGCTCTGCTGCTCAATGGAGCTGCTGGCCACTGATTGGGTGGGACTTCCTTGCTCCTGGACAAAGCACACAACTGTCCAGTCAAATGGCTGAATGGCACATGGCATTGTGGGTGAGACCTCATCACCTCCATTAAACCCTGCAGGCCAGCTCCAATAATCTCTGATTTAATAGTACATACATAAGTAAGTTTGGCATTTTGAGACAGAATATTGAGCCAAGTTGATTCAATCTGAAATGAACTAAGTTTATAACTTAGAGTAAAATGCATTTCCACTTAAACAAGGATTAGAATATCAATACATCAGTTTTGTGACATCAAATATTTATTTTTACAGCACATTATTACAGTGAATTCTTTCTGCTATGATTTTCTTTGCTTATGAGTATTAGTGAAAAAGCATATATAAATGTAGAGAAATGGTTTCTGCTTTATCTTCTTTATCCATTTTTTTGCTAAAACTTAGTGGACAAAGGAAAATACAACTCACATGGCCGAAGAAGTGGCTGCATTAATTATTTCAACAAAGTCATGCTGCAGTGTACTGGTTAGGCTGCCCATTGCTCAGTGCGTTTACTAGACTTGTTCATCACCTGTTGCAAATATTGATGTTAGCTCCATCTTATATTTCCAGTTATAACATACAGCCATGACCTACAGGCTCCGAGTTCTACATTCTTCCGCCTTTGTACAATAGCATGCGATTTTACTGGAACCATTCCAGATGAAGTGCTTTGTTAAAAATAGGTTTGGTGACTCAGTGGAAACGTGCTAATGATTCTTTTAATTCCAACATTACAGGTGCAAGTGTTAGAAGTTTGAATCCTGATTATAACTTGCCAACCTCCAGTTCTAATGGAGATAGCTTGGAAGAGATGGGCCATGTGACAAATCCACTCCCAGGAGCTGGATTGGCACTAGGCTGCATTCCTCATTTTATTCACCATTTGAAACTTAATCCTGACCAACCAAGTTTGCCACAGCTAAATCAAGGAAAGGGTCGGACACTTGCTACTTGGCGCAGCTGTGAAGCAAAAAGGCTCAATGTATCTAGCCAACCCTCTTTTGACCTTTCCCCTGCCAATGAGACTTCCAACTTTCCCCCTTTCCAAGCCACTGTTTATTCAGTTTTATCACCCTGCTTCCTTATACAAATCCCACTCAGAGACAGACCTGCCCCAGGCAGGATAAGAAACCCCTTGGGCCCTGTGTCTCTTTCTACAACCTCCCCACCCCCTCCCCAGACTGGAAGCCAAGCTTGTCACTCTGGTGGCTTTGTGGGTGGGGATCATGTCGGTATGTCATATAGATGGTGTGGCGCTCACTTCCACTTCTGCATTTCCTGCATTCGACCAGACATCACACACCTGCCTTCCCAACTCCTACCCCGCCGCCCCAAATTATTTCACAAAAGAAGAACCAGATTATATCTTTAAAGTTCTGTTCTTCCCCTGTTGCTAATGAGTTTCTTTGGTTCTTTTTTTACAGTGCTGGATGACTTTGATGTATGCATTCTCAGTCAACATTTACTCTGTCATTAACTTCTTCAGTTTCTTTAACTGGCTGTGTATTGCATTAGCCATTATTGGAATGATGTGGCTGCGCTACAAGAAACCAGAAATGGAGCGACCTATCAAGGTAAATGAGCAGCTACCATTTTGATCCATTTCACTCATGTACATCTGCAGCTTTGTGCATAATGCCAGAGGATTATCTTACTTGTGGTTGTAATATTATCAATTCATGCTGTACATTGGTAGAATAGCTAGGATATCGAAACATTGGCTTTCTTAATAATTTCTAATTCAGAATAGGACAGCATGGTGGCATAGTGATTAGCAGGAACCAGGAACCTGGGTTCCATTCCCAACTCAGGTTACTGCTGTGCAGAGTCTGCACATTCTCCCCATGTCTGCATGGGTTTCTTCCCATAGACCAAAAGACCTGCTGGATAGGTGTGTTGGCCATGCTAAATTCTCCCTCAGTGTATCTAAACAGGCGCTGGCGTGTAGTGACTGGGGGATTTTCACAATAACTTCATTAAGGTGTTAATGTACGCCTACTTGTGATACGAATAAATAGACTTAAACAATTTGAAACTGTTAAAACGTAAAATCACCCAACCATGGGGGGTTGTGTTAGGTAGAAAAGATACAGTTTCCCACAAAGAAGAAGACGACTAAAGCCTCAAGTCAAATAATCTGCACCACTTCTGCACACTCCTGGCAGTCATCTGCTTTGAAAGAGGCTTGGGAGCAAATCATCTGTTAAGTTCAGCCCAGGCTTGATGCATGGCAGTGGTGAAGTAGAACAGAGAAGCACTTCAGAATCTGGGGCATTAGTGGTCGTACCTCAGGCAAATGATTTGGCCCAATGTATCCACCTTTTAACAATTCTTGGAAGTATATGTATTTATCTCATGGAACAAGGCTGTCAAGCTGGCTCTAACAAGATGTAAGCTTTTAGATTTTTATTTCTTACAGGTGATTGCTTCCAACTAATTCTGCCCTTCTTGCTAAGCAAGCAGCTGAAAAGACTTTTGCAGAGTTTGAGGTCATAAAAATACCAAATCTTTAGTGGACCTCAACTTCTTAATTTTGAATTGTTTTGGTATTCTTCTTTGCCTTTCTTACCATTTCTTCTTTCTCTGGGAATAGAGCAGTTTTGTACAATTAATGTTGCAATAGCTCATGAAGTAAATCACTTAATCTGATTTTGTCCTCAGTCTGAAGACTATGAGAACAAGAGGGGTTGTGTTGCAGGAACAAGGCATTGTGTCTGATCATTGGGATGGGGCCCATTACCATGTGTTGTGTGTATAAATAATATTCCAATTCACAAGAAGCAAGGTTCCCTCACAGCGCCAGGGACCTGAGTTCAATTCCAGCTTTGGCTTACTGTCTGTGTGTAGTTTGCACATTTTCCCCATGTCTGTGTAGGTTTCCTTTGGGTGTTCCGGTTTCCTCCCACACTCCAAAGATGTGTGGGTTAGGTTGATTGGCCCTTAGTGTCAGGGGGACTAGCAGGGTAAATACGAGGTGTAAGGGGGATAGGGTCTGGCTGTGATTGTTGTCAGTGCAGGCTCGATGGGCCAAATGGCTTCCTTCCGCACTGTAGTGATTCTGTGATGCATGAGAGAAACCTTTCAGTTCCAGCCTTTTAGAGCAAAAGATTTGAACAGTTCATTGAAAATATTCTAATTAGAACTCTGGTCATAAAGGAAATCGGCAAGCAAGTATTTTACAGTTTGTTAATGGCTCCCCTCCTTTCTACTATACAGCTTTGTTTTACAATATTGATATGGTGGTTGAGTGAATTTCAGCCATTTTTTGCCAGCCTCTTTGTATTAAAACTGATTTGGGGGGCTGCTGATGGTTTTTCCCATTGGCACGAACTGATGTAAATTCAATGATGCTTATGTCGAGCTGATCTGCTCCCAGATTTGAGAAGAGAATAAATGTAGATGAAACAGCAAATTGAGTCAAATGGAAACTCATGAGTAATGAAGATTAAGATATATTTTAAAACGGTTTTACATCTTTCTTCTCTCTTGCAGTTCAACATCCTGCTCCCAATCAGTTTTGTGCTCGCCTGTATCTTCTTGATTGTTGTATCGATATGGATGACTCCTATGGAATGCATCATTGGATTCATCATAATTTTGTCCGGACTTCCAGTCTATTACATTGGGGTTTACTGGCAAAACAAACCCAAGTGGCTCTTGGACGCAATCTGTACGTATGACTGCAGTAAGGATATAGGATTAGTGGGTGGGGTGGGGGACCTGACTTGACAGTAGATTAGTTGCACACTTAAGCTTTTGTTTCAGAAGTATCAAGTAGCCTAGCCCTTTAAACATCAACTTCATGTTTTGTTTTGAAACATAGAAGATACGAGCAAGAGGAAGCCATTTGGCCCTTCAAGCCTGCTCTGCCATTTGTTGCGATCATGGCTGAGCATCCACTTCAATAGCCTAATCCTGCCTTTTCCCCACAACCTTTGATCTCATTCGCCCCAAATGCTACAGCCAGCAACTTCTTGAATACATTCGGTGTTTTGACATCAACTCCTTCCTGTGGTAATGAATTCCACAGGCTCACCATTCTTTGGGTGAAGAAATGTCTCCTCACCTGCGTTCTAAATGGTGTACCCTGAATCCTCAGATTGTGACCCCTGGTTCTGGACTCTCCCACCATTGGGAATATCCTCCCTGCATCCACTCTGTCTAACCCTGTTAGAATTTTATAAGTCTCTATGAGATTCCCCCCAATTCATCTGAACTCCAGCAAAAACAGTCCTAACCTAGCCAATCTCTCCTCATACATTAGTTGTTGTGAGTTTTGTGTGTTTGAGGCTTAAGACTGAAATTAATAACTAATCAAAGAAGAGGTTTCAATGCTGTGCTATGAAGTGATGATTCATTGGGAAACCCAGAGATTTTCTTTTGAATGGAATAATATTGATGTGCTTCATTCTGCTGCATGATTGCACCATTGGTTACATCAGTGTGGGTGACATGCTACCCTGTGGCCACATGTGGGCTCATCTGGGTTCTGAGAGGGGCCCACAAGACATATTGCTAACCTTTGCCAATGCGCAAGGTTGCCATGTTCAGCCTATGCAGTATTTTTCCTATTCGCATGACTGGAGTGATACGCACATAAAGTAAGATGCATGCTGATTGCACACAACATTGACTGAGAACTGTGTGTTCTCTCTACACCCACAGTGTATACATTTCTTTTGTTTTTAACCAATTCTATTAATATATGAATGATTAAACACTTCTTATGACTCATTATGAAATTATCAGCATGTATTAAACTGTATTCAACCTTATTCATCGGGTCATGGTTAGTCACCAAGCCCAATTTCAATCTTGCAGCCCACTGAGATGGAGGGCCACTCACCCACTAGCCTAGGTTACCTATCACTGGGTTAAATGGCCGGTAGTACTAACTGCATTCCTGCTTGATCTTGGAATTATATTAAATAAAATCGGAATATTGGAAGTCCTCATCAGGTCATGCAGTATGTGTAGTGAGAGAGACAGTTAGCATTTCACATTCATGATGTCCGTCAAATCCAACAAAACGTCACTGAATTGAAAAATTAACTGTTTCGCTCAGCGTGGATACTGTCAAACCTGCTGAATACTTGCAGTTTTCCTGTTTTCAATTTGAATTTCCAGTGTCTTTGATGTTTCATTGTTGCCTGAACTATATCAGAGTGGTGGCTGCCGATCAGTTTTGGTAGTGAAGTATCCAGGACCATTTTCTGGCCCATCAGAGTGGTGAGCTACTGCATTGAATTGCTATTCTCATGCAGCTCACCGATTTCAGGCCAACACGATACCAGAGAATCCAGCCAACAGCAAGATGGTGGTAGTGTGACAGGGTGGTGGGGGGAGGAGCAAGTAGAAGAACCTGAGGGGACAGTCATACAGGTTATTTTTGTTAGGTTAGGAGGATCACCCTTCCCATTTATGGTTAGATAGAAATCCTCTTTGTAAGGCTGCTTCAGTTACTACCACCAGTAAAACTGGTCAGAGAGCGTATGCTGCTAATCCAACTGTTCTTTCTGAAGATAGCAATCAGTATCTTGTACACATCACAGAATCATAGGCAGAGAGATCCGAGCCTACATAAGCATCGATCACTGAAAATGGCAATGCAGGTGGATAACTTAGTCAATGAGGCATATGACATGCTTGCCTTCAGTCAGGGCATTGAGTATAAAGATTGGCAGGTCATCCTGCAGCTGTACAGAACCTTGGTCATTTAGAATATTGCCACACTACCAGAAGGACGTGGATGCTATGAAGAGGACACAGAAGAGGTTTACCGGGACATTGTTTGATCTGGAGAATATTTGCTTTGAGGAGAGGTTGGATAAACTCTGTTCTCACTGGAACGACAGATGTTGAGGTGTGGCATGGACAAAGTGGATAGTCAGGTGCTTTTTCCTCGGATAGAAAAGTCAAGTACTAAGGGACCTCGGTTTAAGGTACGTGGGGAAAAGTTTAGAAGAGATGTGCGAGGCAAGTTTTTTTACACAGAGGGTGGTGAATGTCTGGAACACGCTGCCCAGGAATGTGGTGGGAGCAGGTACGATAGTAGCATTTAAGGGACAACCAGATGAATGGTTGGGAATGGAAGGATATGGGCTCTGTAAGTGCATACAGTTTTAGTTTAGGCAGGCATCATGATTGGCGCAGGCTTGGAGAGCTGAAGGGCCTGTTCCTGTGCTGTACTTTTCTTTGTTCTTTAACCTCAATTGCTAAATCCTTTTGACTGAAATGGACTGGTACATTGGCCGCCATGTGTTAGGCCCTTGTAAAAATGGCAGGGTCTGGACAAGGGTTGGCATTTACAGGATGTTTGTTTACAGGTACTGTTTTGAGGCTGTACCAGCCTTGCTAACTTGCACCCTTGAAAATGTATGTTGTCACAAGCCTTGCACCCTTAAAAATGTATGTTATCACGATCACATCGTTAGTTTATCAATAAGTAACTGGATTTCTTTTTCTTTCTTACAGATTCTACAACTGTTTTCAGTCAGAAAGTTTTAGGCGTGGTACCTCAGTCTTCATAATTAAACAAATTAAGCTCCTTCAGAAAAAAAACGCACAAAAGTTTCAAGCAAAAGAAGCCTTGATACATGCTCCAAGGTCAACATTTTATTTTTGGAAGTATTTCTGAAATCTTCAGTATGAGGATTGGTCAGCCATTTTAAAATTGGTTGAGAAAGCTGTAGATGATCCTTTCATTGGAAAGGGATTTAATGGTCAAAAACTGTATGAGTGAAGAGTATACAATGTGTTTTTAGTGTTTGTATAAATTTCTTGTGTGGTTATTTGCACATAGGTCAAACTGTCCAATTTTGCTTGTTCTTAAATTTGATAACGCAATTCTGAAATACCCTTATCTCTGCAAACCTGTCTGGCGAACAATCCTGCCTGTGGACAGGGCTAAAATCTAAAAATTACATGGGAAAGATTGACTTTTAGTTGGGACTGTAGACAATCTTTGTTTATAAATATAGATGGTTTGTTCTTATAGATGTGCAAGCTTTAAAAGAAAGGCATTTTGTGAGTTTATGCCCTTGTGGTTCCTTAAATTCAGAAAGTTTTTGGAATATTCTGCTATATTGCTATCTATTTAATTTATAACTAATATGTCCAGTATGTAACTATATAAATCAGTGGCTGACAGCTCCAAGTAGTTATTCAATAAGCAGCTGAACTATATGATACAGAAGGCTCAATCCCTGATCTGTGCTGTCAGCTGATGTCACAGCAATACAGATGTCCCCATCATCCCTAGTGTCAAAGGGTAAAATCGGCCAAGGTTCTTTATCAGTTTCTATTGATGGTGGGTGGTGAGGTTAAACGTCAAGTGATTGCAGTATTGCGCTTCGTTCTAATGGTCCCATGATTGAATAGCTTGCTGACACTTGCAGCCAGGTTCATTTATAAAACAGAGACCCATTTACGGAAGGTTCTGGAGGGCAACGACTGCTCCAAATCCGATCTGAAAGAATGCTTCAAAATAGCACCCAGTGGTGCTTCGTGTTATCCTGACAAAATCACTTGAGGTCAGTGAAATCACTTGAGGTCATTTGCATGAACCACAAGTGCCCAAGGGCTCACCCAGCACGCTATCCACCATTACTACACAGGATATCCTTCCAGGCTGACTCGAGCTCAGGAAGGCATATCCCTGTCTCTGCCACCATGGACCTAGTGAGGGGTGGTTGAAGGTTCTGTCCCATACATGGCAGCTGACCCCACACAACTCTGTGTGATTTCAGCCTTAAAAAAAGTCATGTAAATACAAAGATTTTGCATTCATCAGTTTTGAAGAAATTTCTTTTGTATTTATTTTATTAAGTTAGCTTTTGTATACCATCAATGCCCGCTGAAGATGTCTTTTAAGATATATTTATTATTGTCAGGAATTAGCTGATTGATTCCTTAACCCAACCAGTCCTGAATGATATAATATTTTCTTAAGAGGGATTCCCCCCAATGGCAGCCAACGTCCTTGAACTGTTGAGGCTGTTCTTTGAACTATCTCAACACCTCAATATTCTTCCGAAGGTAGCAGGAACAACAGTAAATTTATCAGCGTTTGTCTTTAAATTGTATTTGCTTAATATTTGTAATTAGTGTGAAAATATTCCAATGTAAAGAAGCAAGTTAAATATCTCAGCTAGAAAACCAGCACTAAGTTGACAGATACACATTTAGTCAAAAATCTCCACAGTTTATAACATGTAAAAGTTTATGGAGCAATAATCAGATTGAATACTGTACCCCGCTTCTCATCTTTTGCATTATGTTTACTGTTAAGACAAGTCAAAACAACAAGTGAGATTTTTGGGTAACTTAAGTATCCTTAAGTTACCTTAAAGGATCCTTAAAGGGAACTCAGCAATAGAAAAAATGCATTTCACCGTTTATGAAACAATATTGATTAGATATGAATCAATATTGATTAAATAATAAATATATACTGGCTGAGTAGCAAATCATTCCAGCTGCTGTGTGTAAGGTTCAGTTCTGATTATTGACATTGATAGCGTTAAATGAATGCCACAGGATTGCCAAGTTGGTGGAAATTGAGGTTCTTTTGCTGAAAATACATTTAAAATGTTATTTAACTGATACAGACTCAAATGGGAGAAAGTTTTTTTTTGTTCTCTTATTACAGAACCATTCCTTTGATTCCATGTGGTTGGGTGATGTTGTTCATGTATAAAATGCTGCAAAATAGTCTGGTGTTGGACAATATTTTGGTGACCATTTTCATTTTGGTTTTCATTCTCTTCAAAAGCAACCTTAGATATATGTTCAGCTTCCTTAATGGAGTTATTGCTTATACCTGCTGCTATGTAGAAAGCTGCAAGTCTACTTGACAGAATTGAGCCAGTGCCTGGATGGGCAATTCCTTTCATAGTAGCAAATAATAATGTACCTTTTTTGTGTGTCAGCTGTGGCTTAGTTGGTGGCACCCCTGCCTCTGAGCCACAAGGTTGGATGTTCAAATCCGACTCGAGAATTGAGCACACAATCTAGGCTGAAACTCACAGTGCAGTACTGAGGAGTGCTGTACTTGTTGGAGGGGCCATTTTTCAGATGAAGCGATAAATGATGATCTGGTCACGATCGCATTCCTGCATATGGGAGCTTGCTATGCACAAATTGGTTGCTGCATTTCCTACATTACAACAGTGACCACGCTTTTTTAAATGTACTTCATTAACTTTAAAGCGCTTTATGTCCTGGGTTTGTGAACGAGGCTTTAGAAATGCACCTTCTTTCTTTCCTTGTGTTAAGAATGTGAGCATTTGCTACTTCTGCATCTGTAAAATCAGTTTTTGCCGCTTGTATGTTTGAACTATTAACATATCTAGTATTACTAATCTTAATCTATTAATGCACAAAACAATGTTTTATGTGATGTGAAAAATGTTTCTCTTCCATTTTACTGTTTTAAACTGAAGTTTGACAGCTTCTACATTGAAAGTACTATGTAGACGTACAATATTTAAGGATGGTCTAAGATTGGTTTTCTGAAACTGATGGTTTAGTTCGCCATTAATGAAATGGAGTCTTCAATTCACAGTTGGTATAATTCCCCACGTGTGTTGTCATGTTATACAACAATGGAAAAAAAACAATTTGTGGTCTTTGAATTGACAAACGCAGATTTAATTGCGATATGTTTTAATTCATGGAGTTTGTTTACATTTTTAAAATAAAGCTGAAAGGGGATAAAGATCCAGAGAGGGGAGTGGGTTGAAAAAAAGGAAGTAAAATTTCTTCTTGGCGCTGGAATGAAATGCTACATGTAAATTATTGTTTATTTGCCTTTAAAGAAAATATTCTGAACTTTATGGATATATGCTAGGCCGTTTCCTGAGTTTAAGATGCTGATTGAAGACAAATCTGAATGCTCCTATTCTGTGATCTGCTCCTACACAAGCACGGCAGTGCTCTATCCCAATGCTACTGAAAATCCAGCTAGGAGGGTGTTGTGTGTAAAGAATAGAAAACTTTCTGTTTTGAAGTCGAAGTATATCGAAATTAGCCATTTTTAATTTTCTTGAGAAAATTAAGCACTCTGAAAAAATGCCTTGCCTGATAATTTCTGTATATCGCTACATGTGGTTCAAATTCTTGTCAGTACAGAATGCATTTGAACATTTGAGTTTTTATGTTTGAAGTATAACAAGGATGTTCAGAATTGTTCTTTTTCCCCAGTAGGAAATGATTGGTCAATTAATGAATTATTTTCACTCCCTTTTTCTGTATGATTGGCTACGTCTGAATGATGTTCCTCTTAACTCATAGGAACCAGTGAAAATTATTTTTAAAAATGAAATTGCTTACCTGGGCCTCCATGATGCTTCTATTAGTTTTTGCTCATGGTCCAAGACTATGCTGCCCTTAATTGGCTCACAGTTAAAATAAGACCACTACTCTGGAATGGGAATCTCTGTAAACCAATCCCCTACTCGCCATCTTAACCCCTGTCTGCATTGTTACTGCCAGGAGTGGAAGATTAAAATAACCCCTTGTGAATGGAAAAATTTCCACTTGGTTGAGTTTTTGAATGAGTACTAGTGACCGGAATCCTATTGCAATGTATCAGCACCAACAGCAGAGGAAAAGTGGACATAGTGAAGGGAGGAGGAGAGTGTGCTAGATCCTTTGATGACTCTGAGTGAATTATAGAATCTACAGTGCAGAAGGAAGCTATTTGGCCCATTGAGCCTGCACCGACAACAATCCCACTCCAGGTCCTATCCCTGTAACCCCACATATTTACACTCCTAATCCCCCTGACACTAAGGGGAAATCTGGCATGGCCAATCAACATAACCCATCCATCTTTGGGACTGTGGGAGGAAACCAGATCACCCAGAGGAAACGCACACAGACACGGGGAGAATATGCAGACTCCGCACAGACACTGACCCGAGGCTAGAATTGAACCCGAGTCCTTGGCGCTGTGGGGCAACAGTGTTACCCACTGTGCCACCCAATACCATTCAAAGGAGGAAAGTTGATGGTAGGAGTGGCCATGTATGGAAAGCATATTTTCCCAAAGTACTGCGTTAGCTGTGCCTTTGAGTCAGAAAGTTATTAATTCATGTTCCACTCCAGGATTTCGACACAAAGATCCAGGCTGTCGTTCCAGTGATGTACTGGAAATGTTGAGGGGTGACATTGGATTTTCGAGGATAAAACTCAGATCCTCAAATCAATGGTGGGGGGGTGGAAGGGGATGAGTAGGGATGTGGCAAAATATTTGAGAACAAATATTTTTAAAGGCAGGCATCTTCGGTGCCTGTACTTTTTGCATCTATCATTTGGAGGCTACTTGGAGAAATTCCTCTTGACTCCAGGATGTCAGCTGTGGAATTTCTGGAGCTGATAAGTATTGAGCTTGCTGGCCCACAAATTTTTGACCCTTTTATATTTTTCCCAAGTTTTTAGTTCCACACATCTTGCTGCTCCAAACATGAGAACTCATGGTTCAGAAGCACTTAATATGGTTCATATTGTGGAAAAAGTGATATTCTGTAAGTTATTTGAATAAATATAGAAGAGATGCATAATGTTTAGATTCTGTTCCTCAATGCAAAATTAAATTGTAATTAATGTTGTTCATTGATATTTTCATACTATCTTTAGTTTAAATATTTTTCTAGAATTCATGGTACTAATTTGTAGTACTTGAGTACTTTTTTCAGGTTTTATATCTAATTTATCCTTTAAGATGTGCTTACTACTATCAATCTTTTGTGTTGTAACATTGCTTTGCAATGTTTTGAAATATTTTATGAAATCTCTTGACATATATTGTAAAATGCTGTATACCAGCTGTAACCAGGGGTGCTACAGTATTGATATTTGGTATGTTTCTAGAATCCATTAGTTTGAGTAGTTTTATGCCAATTCTTAATGACTTGCATTTTACACATTTAGTTTTGTATTAACACGGAAATGGGGAAATCCAACATGTTGTGCAAAATTGTTTCTTCCTGTATTGTCACAAAGGAGAAGTTTTAAGCTGCTCATTTTCCCAATACTTAGGATACCAATTTTAATCAGTTTCTTTCACAAGCTATTACAGTGTCATTAGACCAGGAACTAAAAGTACTTCAATCAAACAGGAAATCAACAAATAGTCTTCATACCTTCACCGCCACACTATCTTGCTTCGTGTATTTTCAGGATTCCACGATGGGAGGTCATTTAACACTGGAAGTGTGAAGTTATTTTGCACTTTTTCCAATTTATTTATTGCAGTCGTTTAACAGAAGTCTTATATAGTGGTTATTTTATGTGAAACAAATTCCACAATTGTTTATGATCTCCAAAATGTTGTTATTTTGTTTGTAACAAGATCATACTTAAATCATGAAATCTTGAACTATAAAAAATTCTTGTCAATCAATAACAGTACTTCATGGTGATGCAGTGTGATTTTAGTGACTTTACCACACGTTGAAAAATTGCTGTCAGTTGTTGGAATGATAAAATATTTATTCACACACTGATTTGCTTGTGTCAGACTCTGATTTATTGAAAAACTACTGTCAGAATAATGCTTCAGTTCTTTGACTTACCTTTTTAAAAGCGAACTTATTTCAAAAATAATTTCAACATGTATGCACCTGTTTTAAAATAGTTAGTCGTTACCGGTCGTATTGTTTCACTGGCCTATAAACATTCCTATGGTTTCAGATCTCAGTACCACTTCATCATTAACATGAATGTTTTCTTGTGTGAGAACCCACACCCCCCATATAATTACAGGTGTTCCTTTCATGTAATTGCTGATGTGATCCTAAGATTTTATTTTTCCTTGCATACTTTATAACACCATAACTATTATAAAACTCAAAAACTTTTGATTCCTCAAGCAATCAGGTCCAGCGATGAATTCAGTTAGTCAGATAACCAAGAAACTTACTTTCTGTTCGAACCCAAGCAAGCATTAGTTGCTCATTTGCCTGCAAATAAACATATTTAAATAATCCTGCAGTTAAATTGTTCCACGTAGAACCGGTTTTTCAGGGAATTTTGCAGCACTCTAAAAATAGATCTTGCAATATTTAAAGGTAAATTGAAGAAATCTGAAGCTGCCTCTAAAAATACACAAGTCATTGAAACTTCTGATCCTCCTTGTCTTTCCTCATGATCCTGACTACCAGATATTCCAAGGCCTTTGGTTCACCACCGTTGCCCAAACTTTGCTGACTTTGTGCTGCCCCCTTCCCCATCACCACCTTCACTAAGATGAAGTTGAATATTTGAAGCTTCTCTGACCTCACCATCTAGGGAATAATGTGAGGGAGTGGAGAATGAACAAATTTAACCCTCAATAGCTGTTAGCAATGTACGTCGTGAGATAAATGCTTTCATGTTCAATGGTACTGATGGTCTGAGAATCTTTTATTTATGGGAGTTCATTCACACTGTCCTAAGCATGGAGTTGCACATGAGTTAAACCTGATGAATGTGAAAATACAACTTTATGTCCTGAATTGGATAATCATTCCTTTGTACATGAATATCTATACAATCTCTGAAGGCATTGTAAGATAACACTGGTTGAGATGAGATTTGATTTTTAGCCATTAAATTGCTTTCTTTCATAGGATTACAAGCAGCAGATGGCAGGTATTGAAAACAGGTTAATATTAAATATAGCTGTGTAATGTCATTGGGCTAATAATCTAGGGGCTCAGGATGATGCTGTGGAACCATAGGTCCACATTCCACCATGGCAACTAATGGAATTTGAATTCAATTGTTGATGTGGAATCGAAAGCTTAAGGCTAAATATTATGGGGATTTGGAGACGGGTGTGTGTATGGCTTGCACCCTTCGTCCCCAGAAGCAAAGTCAGTGTGGAACTGACCCACTCTATACTGGCCCATCCAACAGCCCCAAACAGCTGTGGGTAGCCTAAACTGGGCCAAGTATGACTTCCGATCTCTACTGGGGGGGTGTCCTGACCTCAGGAGATGCTGGCCAAATGTATGAGCTGGCAGCTCCATTAGTCCAGACAGTGTCACGAGTGCATTCATGGGTGTTGCTAAGAATGCAATGGGGTACAAGACAAATCCATGGAAATGGATATGTCCAGGTTCTTGGTCATGGAGGATTTGGACAGGTTAGGAAGGTGGGGTGGGGGAGTGTTTAAAATTGCAGATAGTAGGAATAAAGAGGCGATGCAATCAGGGGGATGGGGGGGAACCCCTCCAATTTGCAAAGGGTCATCCTTAAAGATAGAAACCCATCCTACCTTCCCAATCTTTGAAGAATTAATTTATTTTAAAAATTAGGTTACACACCCTTGCCCATGCTGAATATTTTTTGGCATGGAAAATGTATTAATGTGGTAACACACCTAATTGATCCCTGGTTACCTCTTAATAGAGGATGGGTTGTTGATTTTAGTGCCCACCTTCCTCTAGGGAAAGAAATCTACCATTCTCACATGAATGAGCCTACATGTGATTCCAAGCATGGTTGACTCTCAACTGTCCTCAGAAATCCTCTAGCAAACCATTCAGTTCATAGGCAACTAGAGATAGACAACAAACTCTGGCCTTGCCAGCAAAGCTCACATCCCATGAAAGAATAAATAAAAAGAATCACTTTATATATTCAGGGGTAAGAGCCTGTTTTATAAAAAAGCCAGAAATGACTAAAGGGATAAGAAACAGCATAAAACTAACAGAAAGTATAAAAAGTACAAAGTATAGAACAGTTCCTTAGAAAGGTAGAAGGAAAAGCACAGCAAAGGATGACAAAACATAGAGCTACAAAGAACAATACAGCACAGGAACAGGCCCTTCGGCCATCCAAGCCTGCACTGATCATGTATTCCTAACTAGACTATCCATTTGTATCCCTCTATTCCCAAAATAGAAAATACAAAACTGGTGTATAAAAAGAAACTTGTGTGGGACATCAAAACCAACACAAAATCAATCATATGAGGACAAAGAGGGTCACTTGACTGGAATGAAGACGTAACTAAAAACAGTTCCCTTGATTTCTGCAATTTACCCATATAAAATTTACTAATGTCGGGATAAATGTCCAGCTTTTCACTATCAGTGTTTTAGGGTATATTCTGATGTTCAACATACATTCAGAATGAGACAAATACACTCAGAATGAAACAGGGCTTGTTGTTTTATCAATTGTGTAGTTCAATACCATCACATGGCGACTTCCTGTGCTGAATCTATTTTTGTTTGGACACTTGCTGACTTACACTTTCACTGAAGCTGCTAGACTCTGTTCAGAGTTGCGTTCCACAGTTGCTGTTCTACAAGTCCCTGTTGCCTTCAATCAAAGTTTGTGGAATTTTGATGAGTCAGCTGCTGACTTGAATGACAGAATTGTGGCTCCAGAAACCTGTTGCACCCAGCTGGAAGCCCTAAACTCTCAGTTGCTGACAAAGGTCAATGACATGGAGAATCGCAGCAAAATACTTGTTTTATTGTGGGCCAGCACTTATTGCCCATCAATAATTGCCCTTGAGCAGGTGGTGGTGAGTTGCCTTCTTGAACCGTTGCAGTTTATGTGGTACTGGTACACTTACAGTGCTGTTACGGAAGGGAGTTCCAGGATTTTGATCTAATGGCAGTGAAGGAACTGCAATATATTCCCTAGTCAGGATGGTGTGTGGCTTGGAGGGGAACTTCCAAGTGGTGGTGTTCCCATGTGTCTGCTGCCCTTGTCCTTGAAGTTGGTCATGGGTTAGGAAGGTGCTGTCTAAAGAGGCTTGATGAGCATCTTACAACCAAAGAATCTCGACAGTACAGAAAGATCCCATTGAGTCTGCACTGATTCTCTGAAACAACATCACACCCAGATCCTCCTCTCTGTCTACTCCCCATAAACCCCATAATCCACGTAGCCTACAAAACTTTGAACACTAAGGGGCAATTTTAGCATGGCCAATTCAACTAACCTGCACATCGTTGGACTGTGGGGAAAACCAGAGCACCCAGAGGAAACCCACGCACACACAGGGAGAATGTGCAAAGTCCATACAGACAGTCATCTAAGGCTAGAATTGAACTCAGGGCCCTGGTGCTGTGAGGCAGCTAACCACTGTGCCACCATGCAGCCCATCTTGTAGATGGGACACATTGCTGCTACAGTATGTTGGTGGTGGAGGGCATGAATGTTTGTGGAAGGAATGCCAATCAAGTGGGCTGCTTTGTCCTGGATAGTGTCAAAATTCTTGGCTGCCATTTAACAGCCTCGATGATTGCAGATGCAAACTGTTCAATGGCTGATAAATTTCGCAAGTGGCTAAAAATAGGATCTGCACTGGTGAGAGCGGTTTGAGATCTTCTCCTCCCAATAACCACTTCCCTACCCTCCCACTCCCCATCCAGCCGGTGGATGTGAATCACTACTGGCTTTCAAAAACAAAAACCAGGCATGATGACCAGGGCAGGGGCACACAGTAAAGTATAGCCCTGAAGTGGTATGGGACATGGATGGCAATGCCCTGGCACTGCACCCTGGCTTGTGGGAGGCGTATGTGCTTTCATTGGGATGGTGGGGGAGGGACAATACCCCAGCCCTGGCGGGGGTGGGGGGGTGGATGTCACTCTGAGCCAAAGATGGGGAGAGTTACCTCAATGCTACTTGGGGACTGGGTTGGGCCCAAACCTGGGAAGAGGTTGGGGGTTTGCCACTGATTGGTGGGAGGGAGAGTCGCAGTGATACATGTGAGCGGATGTGGAGGGGATGCGAGGGGGGGTGGGTGCCTGATATTTGTGTGGTTGGGGGGATTGTGGTGAAGGGGCAAGGGATGTCTCGTTGCTTGGTGGTGGGTTCCGATATCCGCTGTGGGAGGAGGGGTTTAAATTTCACTTTGATCAGTGCACCATTTAAAGGAGGCGCGCCAATCCCAGCTTTGCTGACACATGTAGGCTCCACGTCCCCCAGCAGTCTGTGCGATCCTTGCCAGCACTTTGAAATTGCACAGAGTGCCATTTAATCAGCCATGGAAAGGCATATGTGAGGCTGGTGAGCTTTGCACAGCTTTTCTCACCTGATCCAGCACTCCATAATTTTGGGAAAATTCTGTCCCTCGAGTGTTAATGGATTCTCTGGGCGGAATTCTCCGGCCACGCTGGTCTCAAAGCCAGAAATTCCTGTCCAACCATCAATGGCATTTCACATTCTCTGCAACCCACCCGTTAAAATTCCAGTAGCGGGCGGGATGGGAGAATTCCGGCCTCTATGTCCGAGGCTATGGAACAGAGAAATGCTACAACGTTGACTGAGGCACTTCTTTCGGACGGTTTCAGCAAGGAGATTTTTGATTCACTGATGGATGGATTGCACTCATCACTCTTTGGATCCATAGCTGCAGCATAGCGAACACCCCAAGGCCAATAAACTTGCCTCACAGTACAGTGGAGGAGCAAAATATGTACCGAACTAGAGAAAAGGATAAACTACACTTCCACAAAAGCAAGATATTCATCTACCCTGAACTCAAGATGGATTTTGTCCAGCATCGCAGCAAATACAAAACTATTAAAACCCAACTTTGTGAAATCAGTCTTCTCCACTCTTGCCTGCGCGTAATTTTCAATGGAGTGAATTAGATTTTCAATTCATTGGGTGGAATTTGTCTCCCTTTTGACAGCTTGTTTGATGGTGATGGGAGGTGGGCATGTAGGATCTTATGGCCCCACTGTTGTCAACAGGGTTTCCCACTGAATGCAGCCCTCGTTACTGGGAAGCCCATGGCGTGGGCGTGTCATCTCTGGGATCATAAGATCTCGCTAGTGTGAACAGCAGCAAGATTTTGGCGACTGAGGCTTCTGCCTTTATCAAGAACACAATTGTACCTGGTCCGTTCCTCCATCACCCCCAACTAATCATCGTCTTCTTGTAGCAACCTCCCATAACTCATACCTTTTTATCTCTTTCCTCCTCACTATCCAATGGCCCACATTGGGATATGGGACAGGGAATTACTATTACAGCTTTTCAGAGTTGATCTTCCTTTCAGACAGTGTTATTCTTTGTTATTCATGTCCTCTTCAAAGAGAAGCAGAAATTCACACACTTGAATTACGCAGTGAGAGTTCAGGGTCCAGGACAATTTGAAGCTGCATTCATGTCAGGGCGTTTTTGCTAGTGTAAATGTAACTTGAATTTTAATGTAAACCCCCTCCCCTACCCCGACCCATCCAAAACCCCTGAAGTTGTGGAGTCAGTACACTTCTCTCCCCTGCACCACCTCCGGCTGAATGGCTATTGAGCTGTTCAAAACACTGCAGATTTCATCAGGACTAGAAGATTCCAGTTGCAAGCCGACTCCGTTGCACGGGACATGGGGTGATGGGGAATCCCAACCATAACTTTATCCATAGTTTAAATATGATGCAGTATAACAGAGGCACAAAACTAGATTTGTATCGTAGCACATATTCAAACAGCAAAATTTGCTTTGCTTATTTTGTAAGTTACTGTGTATTGACAACATCCACTCTATTTTCCTGCATAACAACAGTCACTGTATGTCATGAGTAATTTTAATATATGAAGCATTTGTAGATAATTTGACTTGAAGGCTTTCATAAGTACAAGTTATGTTACTTATCATTGCCATCTTAGTCCTTCTAAGTTTACACTTAACGTGTGAATCATTTGGCTGGGTTTTTGGTGTATATCCACGCCCCTGCAAAATCCTTCATGGTTCAATTCTCTCATCTCTATTTAGTACAAAAGAAGTATTTCAGGTGGACCAGATAAGCTATTAATGTATTGATCTTCTGCAAAGTCATGTAACACTTTTTACTTGGGCTATATTATCTTTTTCAAAATAGTGAGAAAGTGTAAGGATGAAAAGTGGCAGAAGATGTTTAGGAATGTGGAAATTGGGAGATAAAAGAATACATTGGTCTATTTATTTGCCAACTACCATCAGGTGATGGAACAAAATGGAATTATTGATGAATAATGGCAGTCAATCTACAAACCCAAATAAAAAGTGGCAAAAGCTCCTAGCATGGAAAGCTTTATAAACACTGCTTCTACCTTCCCTAGTCTTCTTCAACATAGTGCACTTCCCAAGCATCATGTCTTAAATGCTCAAACTATCTCAAATTATCTTTTGAAATATATCTTTCACATTTGTAATTGAATGAATCAACACTGCCTATTTCTGCTTTCTTCCCAGAACCTGTTTCATTAACCACTTTGCCACAACTAATCCAGTCCTCTGAAATAATCCCCCTAACCATCCTAGGTTTCTCTTTGTACTTTCAGTATCCTTTCTGGACAACTATGTACAGCGTTCTCTGTGGTTGCAGTAATGATTTAGGAAGTGGCAGGATTACCTCATTCTGCCCGTTCAACGTTGACTTTTCAATGCAGCAGATTTTCTTTGCTGACTGTGACCAAACATTGTTGCAATCGCTTCAATTTATTGCCAAATCAGGATCCCCCAAGGTCTATTAACTTTTAACATATGCATCATTCTCTTTCCCTTTAAATATGTAAATCACTTTTTTCATTTTTCTACATTGAATTTAATCTACCTCCTATTTGGCCCAATTAGATTTGTCCAGGTTGAGCAGTGTTCTGATAATTGGCCTGTGGCAAAGTAAAAGATTTCATGTTCATCAGGGAAAAATGACAACTTTAGGCTTTACTCCTCGTTAAGCCTGATCAAAGATTAAAAATGAAGAACTTTCACAGCATTAAGGGAATATGAAGGATAACACAAAAAACTCAACTAGATATGTTTGATGTTAAGGCCCCCCCTTAGATTGGGATAAAGACAGCATTGCCAAGCCACATCCATTGGGTCCCCGGTCAATTTTCATGAAGGGGAGGAGGGTGCCAGAGCTGCTCACCTGCACACTTCGTACAGCCAAATCTGTTTGTTAAGGGCAAATAGAGCATTCTGACCAGTTCCGAAGGTGTGAGTGTGAGCAAGGGCCAGCTTGACTGCCTAAAGGTGGCCCTGTAGGTAAAATGTTAGAATCCGTCATCAAGAAGGAAATAGCGAGGCATCTTGAGGGGAATTGCTTGATAGAACAGATGCAGCACGGTTTCGTTAAGGGGAAGTCATGTCTGACAAATTTACTGGAGTTCTATGAGGATGTGTCTAGGGCGGTGGATAGAGGAGAGCCGGTGGATGTGGTCTTTCTTGATTTTCAGAAGGCATTTGACAAGGTACCTCACAAGAGGTTATTGCAGAAGGTAAGGGGGCATGGAGTTGGGGGTAGGGTGTTGGCGTGGATAGAGGATTGGTTGTCAAATAGGAGGCAGAGAGTGGGGGTTAATGGGTGCTATTCGGATTGGCGGTTGGTGACTAGTGGGGTGCCCCAGGGGTCGGTGCTGGAGCCTCAGCTATTTACCATTTATATAGATGATCTGGAGGAGGGAACCGAGTGTATGGTGTCGAAATTTGCTGATGACACCAAGATTGGTGGAACAGCAAATTGCGCGGAGGGTGTGGAGAGTCTGCAGAAGGATCTAGATAGGCTGGGCGAATGGGCCAGGAAATGGCAAATGGAATTTAATGTTGGCAAGTGCGAGGTGGTCCACTTTGGTAGGAATAATGGTAGGAAAGACTATTACTTACGTGGCGAAAAACTGCAGCAGGCGACGGTGCAGAGGGACCTCGGGGTCCTTGTGCATGAGTCGCAAAAACCCAGCCTGCAGGTGCAGCAGGTGGTCAGGAAGGTGAATGGGATGCTGGCCTTCATAGCGAGGGGGATTGAATATAAAAGTAGGGAGGTCTTGCTGCGGCTGTATAGGGCATTGGTGAGGCCGCAGCTGGAGTACTGTGTGCAGTTTTGGTCGCCGCACTAACGCAAGGATATTTTGGCCTTGGAGGGAGTGCAGAGGAGGTTTACGACGCTGATACCGGAGTTGAGGGGGTTGAGCTATGAGGAGAGGCTGAATAAACTAGGCTTGTACTCGTTAGAGTTTAGAAGAATGAGGGGAGATCTCATTGAGACATATAAGATGATGAATGGGATGGATAGGATAGAGGTGGAGAGAATCTTCCCGCTCAGAAAGGACAGTAGGACTAGGGGGCACAGCCTCAAGATAAAGGGGGGGCGGTTTAGAACGGAGTTGAGGAGGAACTTCTTCACTCAAAGGGTGGTGAATCTCTGGAATTCTCTGCCCGTTGAGGTGGTGGAGGCTGCCTTGCTAAATATTTTTAAGACGCGGGTTGATGGGTTTTTGATAAGAGAGGGGATTAAGGGTTATGGGGAGAGGGCGGGAATGTGGAACTGAGGCACGACAGATCAGCCATGATCTTATTGAATGGCGGGGCAGGCTTGAAGAGCTAGATGGCCTACTCCTGCTCCTATTTCTTATGTTCTTATGTTCAAACATTCCTTTTAGGTGAAGCAGTATTTCACATGCACCTCCTTCAATTTGGTCTACTGTATTCATTGTTCCCAATGTGGTCTCCTCTACATTGGGAGAGATTAAAAACAGACAGGACGATCGCATTGCAGAACGTCTTCACTCAGCCCGCAAGCAAGACCCTAGCTTTCCTGTTGCTTGCCATTTTAACTCACCATTTTATTTTCATGCTCACTTGACCCCATGACATCCTACCATAGTGAGTAGCTAATGGGAGCAGATATCATCTTGTCTACATCATATCCTTTGAGTTGAATTTGTGCTTTGAATGCTCTTACTTTATTCCTTCATTCATGTACAGAACTTTGATCTGGGTAACTATTTCCATCTTGCCCATATAACATGCTAGCCTTTTTCTCAAAATTTATGACTTATGATATGGATTTTCTCCTCCAACCAACTAACCAATTTAAATCCTACATCACTATCCTAACTTACCCTTTTGCGTAAGGGCATGGGCCATCTCCAGTTTAGGTGAAGATTATTCTATCTATACAACCTTCTGTTGCCCCAAAATGATTCCAGCATCTTAAAAATCTGAAATGGTTCCTTCCACACCATTCTTCCAATCATGCGTGGACAATCCTTACCTTAATGTCCTACTGTCTTGCCCAGCATGTGGTGATTGGAATAGTCCAATGCTTATTATCCCACAGATTGTTCTCCTTAATCTCAAGTTTAATTTCTTAAAATCTCTACCCCCATCTATCGAATTTGTTCCCACATGACCTTGTGGACTAAGAAAGAATGACTACAACAATGATTTAACAACAATAATGGCAACAGTGGCTTTAAAATGGCTATTCTGACTGAGAGTGAAGCATGCCAGGATTTTTGGGCAACTTATAGTTAAAACCAGATGCAGGTCATAAAATTGTTCTGGTCTGGGAGCTGTGATCTGAAGCTTTGTATGTTATCTCAGATAAGTGAAGTTATTTATATTAACCCAGACATTGTGGCTGTGATTTACATGGCCATTATGTGTGGAGCATGCAGTTTGAACTAAGCGTAATGGCGTCGTTCAAAAGTAATTTCATTGGATGCTTGAGTCATGTGATCAGTTTCAGGTTACATAGTTGGCTGGATGACTGAGAATCTTCTGAAAGCAAGTGGAGGATTTGTAGATAAAAGAAATGTGCAGCCTTTGTTTGTTTTGACTAACCATCGCAAAGCATGTACCCTGAAGGATGCTTCAGAGAAGAAGATAGATTCTTCATCGAGGATATTTCTTGGCCAAGGTTCTTCCTAAACTCGGTAATGCCTATTTTCAGTTAAATAATTAAAGTTGATGTTCAGTTAAAATAAATGTGCAGTTAAGAGTTAAAGCTCAGTTGAGAGTTGATGTTGAAGTAGCGTTAAAATCCAATAAAGAGTTAATGAGTTGCAACTGTTCTTTTGAGTTGGTATCAGAAATATGAAATAAAAATAATAAATAAATAGATAATAGAAGGATGGAATATTATTTAAATGGTGAAAAATTGCAGCATGCTATTGTGCAGAGGGACCTGGGGTCCTTGTGCACAAATCACAAAAACTCAGTCTGCAGGTGCAGCAGGTGATCAAGAAGGCAAATGGAATATTGGCCTTTATAGCGAGGGGGATAGAATATAAAAGCAGGGAGGTCTTGCTGCAACTGTACAGGGTACTGGTGAGGCCACAACTGGAGTACTGTGTGCAATTTTGGTCCCTTTATTTGCGAAAGGATATATTAGCCTTGGAGGGAGTGCAGAGAAGGTTCATCTGGTTGATAATGGAGATGAGGGGGTTAGCTTATGAGGAGAGATTGAGTAGATTGGGCCTGTACTCGTTGGAGTTTAGAAGGCTGAGGGGGGATCTTATAGAGACATATAAGATAATGAAGGGGCTAGATAGGGTAGAAGTAGAGAGATTCTTTCCACTTAGAAAGGATAGCAGAACTAGAGGGCACAGCCTCAAAACAAGGGGGGGGGTGGGTTGTAGTTTAGAACAGAGTTGAGGAGGATCTTCTTCTCTCGAAGGGTAGTGAATCTCTGGAATTCTCTGCCCATTGAAGTGGTGGAGGCTACCTCGTTGAATATGTTTAAGTCACGGGTAGATAGATTTCTGATCGATAAGGGGATTAAGGGTTATGGGGAGCAAGCGGGTAAGTGGAACCGATCCACTTCAGATCAGCCATGATCTTATTGAATGGCGGGGCAGGCTCAAGGGCTAGATGGCCTACTCCTGCTCCTATCTCTTATGTTCTTAATAGTTGAATTACTGACCTTGTTTGACTTATTAAACTGGAATGCTTGCAAGCTGTTTAAATGAAAAGCTGGATAACAACCTTTATTGTGCCCTCCCAATTTACAATCTTTTGTACTCATTCTGTGATGTGTGTTGCAACAATCACTATTCACCTATGGTAACAACTTGTAATATTTTCCCCAGGAGTATCGAGTTGCTCCTTAGTGCTTTGTCGTCATGGTTATCCTTCTTTGTGTCACCCTGGTATCCACATTACCAGTGCCTAGATAATTATATCTATTAGACAATCCAGCTCCACCTCAGTTGGTGCTTCCGTCCTTGTCTGCTGACAGTCACACCAGCTGCTCTACTCCTATCAACCTGTGCTGTTAGGGAGGTGGGGGGAATAATCGCGGGAATGTTTGCCCCAAAAAACCTTTTGTGTCCAGTTGACTCTCAAGTTGTATGACATTCTAATTAAGGAGAGCAACCTTTCTACACTCCACACATATATATGCATTCTGCATTGTCATTGGAGTCACGCTATGCTAAGTGATGTAAGAGACCACAATCTTCCAAACTTGCCAATCATAGCAGCTGTGAGTTTGTTCATTGTTGGAGTTTTGCTTAAGCCTGTTTTTCATTTTGTCAAGCTACTCCCTTCACTGTCAGCCTCTTGCCAAAAACATAAAATGTTTTATGGCCTGCGGTCATTGTCATAACCACTGGCGCTGCTATCTGTGCTTTGCTCTGAGGTTGCAGTTATAACTGCGACTGGTGGTAGATTTTATTGAAGGTATCCTTATTTGAGCAAAGGCAGTGCCAGTAACTATGCTGTTTGTTGTATATTGAAGAATGATGCCAGGTGGCACGGTGGGTTTAAAACAATGGAACTTTATTTACAAGTGTGTGTTCTCTTACATGACTACTTCTTCTCTGCCTGTTTCCTGCACTTCTGGTGAATACATGAATGCATTAATACAGCAGAGCTCAGTAAGCCAAAAGGAATTAATATAGATACATATTTCTTCTCGCCTTAAATTTTTTGTCTTTCTACTAACATCATCAGTGTTTGGTTTGAACGGTATTGTCATAGGAACTAAATGCCTGATGAGTAGATGAGGCATCGCTTTTCTCAACAGTGTCAGAATTGTAAGAAGTCTAATGTCAGGACTTTGTCTAGTTGAATCTAGATTCTCAGTAGCTTCTGATTCTAGCGGATTTGTCCTCCCAGCCAACAAGCTGGTTAACATGTCTCCTCCAAATAAAGTCACCTCTGGTCTGGACAGTATAACGAACAAGTCTGGTCCGTGTAAGGATCATGGCAGCAAGTGATTTCTCTCTTGTGGAGTAATTCCTAGCTAAAATTCCTTGTCCTTGGTGGAAAGCTCTTTGCTTTGCTTTCTAGCCATTCCATTTATCCTTATTGTTGCTATTGTACGATTTCTTTAGTGTTTGGCGGTTTCAACAGATCGAATGCCGATCAGAGTCGTCTCTTCATTTTTAGTAATGCAGGAGAGGTCTTGGTCATGAATGTGCCATATCCCTATACACTAGTAGGAATTTGTTAAGATGTTTGATCGGCTAACCTTGCTTCCTAGTTCCTCTCAAAGTATGTTTCATGGTTTGGATGAAACATTTTGTTCGTCCATTAGTAACAGGATTATGTAGTTGGACCTAATATGTTAAATATTTTATGTTCTCTTATAAGAAACTTGCGAATTGTTGTGAGATAAATTGAGGTCCATTGTTGTTTACCAACCATTCAGGCAATCCTAAATGATTAAATACTTCTCCTAGATTCCCCAGTGAAATACATTTCACCACTGCGACCTCTGGCCATTTAGTTTGAGCATCAAGTGTTTCTAAGAACATACATCCTTCGAAAGGTCGTGTAAAATCCTTGTGCATTGCTATGTCTCTTCAGGCCATTCCCATGGATGCAGCAGTGCTAAGGGTGGCAGGTTTCTTACCTTCACTCAGGAAGAACATGTTCCAGCTTTCTCTTCAATTTTCGCATCCAATCCAGGCCAACAGAAATAACTTCTTGCTATTTCCTTTATGTGTACAATTCAGCAATAGATTAAAGAAAGCTTCTTTAACACTTGCTTTCTCAATGGTGACAGAATGAACACTCTGAGCTCCCATAGAAGATATCTTGACTGTACTGACTGCCCTAATCTCCTAGAGTAATAGGGTTTCAAGTTAGGTGTTAGTTCCAAAGTCTTTCCTCATAAAATCAGATCCATCAGTTCTGAGAGCACAGGATAACTCTGAGTGTGTTTCCTCACTTGCCTAGAGGTGACAGGTCTACTTGTTTAGAGTAGAAGATATTCCTACTTGAGTAGTCTGACAAACTACCTGATCGTGACAATCTTGAAAGTTCATCTGCATTACCATATAGACGTGATTGTTAATAGTGTAAGTATGTACAGACAGAAGAAATAACCATCCTTGCATTCTATTTTCTGCTAATGACGGAATTCCTTTGTGTGGTCCAAAAAATGGCAGTGAGTCACGACGGTTTGTCAACAATGTAAATTCTCTTCTTTTCAGGAGCTGATGGAATTTCTTTACTCCAAAGATGATCCCTTATGTTTCCCTTTCAATGTTTGTAGTTACTTTCAACCTTGCTCAAGGTTCAAGACATGAAAGCAATCGGCTGTTACTTCCCTTAGAAGCAGACACCCTAGTCCATGCCTCACAGCCAGGAGGCTAGCCAAGAGGCTAGAACGCATTTCACAACCAAGGGAGCCTGTGATATTTTTTAACTTTCAGTTCCTCATAGGGTTTTACATGACTCCTCACAATATTCCAAAAAATATATAGACAAACCAGTGTTTCGAGTCACATCAGCATGACACCCTCAGTGTGTTCAAATGTGAACTAAACAAGTGTTGAGGCTAATGTTACTAATCTCAAAACAAAGAGTAAGTCACTTCTTTATGTCAAAACTGCTACTGCTTCTTTACTAAATTGCCAAAGCAATTTCCTCCATGACCTTGAACTGACCTCACTTTGGTACAGAGTTGACTATCATTAGCAAAATAAAAATTGGTTGGAATTTGCCAGCTGTTCATGCCCTGCCAGACAGCAAGGGCTGCAAGCGAGGACGAAGAATTTGGCACTCAGCCAGATCTCCTTTCACTGCAGCAGGACCAGAAAATCCTGTTGATGTTAAAATTCAGCCCTTTTTCTTTAAAGCATGTCTGAGTGCTCAAATTGATACACTGGCAAGGAATCAGATTCATTTCTGTAATTGCAAGGTGGGAAATAAGGGCAAACTGACAATTTTATACCATCCTGCATTCCCCAATCAGCACTCTGCAGAGGCAACTAAGATTGCTCATAAGAGGTAGTGCCAGACACGTGGCTTGAGTCCCAAGCCTAAACTTTCCACGTCGCCATTATGCCAAATATATTTTGCAAGAATGTAGTGAATTCATTGGTGGGTGGTCATAGGTTAAGTCTTCACTTTACAAAAAAAAAATCCTAGGGTTAAGAATTTTACCAATGTGATGATAAGTCCACAGGTTAAAATCCTGACCAGAAGATGTAATTTTGGTAACCAATACATTACTGCTTTATGTGCAGATAACCGTGCTCTAATAAAGTGTTAATTTGAATTGTATGTAGTTTGTAACACTTGCCTAACTTAGCACTTTCATAAGACAGAATAAGTCAGAATGAGTCAAAGCTCTGTTTGATTTTACTAGAAATTCATCTCATCTGCTGAAATCGCAATTGCTGATTTTTTTTTGTGTCCAGTGCATAAGGTACAGTTGTAATCAAAGACCTAATGTACCATACACTCTGAGAAAAGCAGATATTTTGCCTCCAGCCCTGGATCACAATCCAATCATTAAATCTACAGCTTTTCTGTGAACAACAATTCCAGATAGCCTTCATAATGCTGCCTGTGTTTCTGGTTGATTAGAAAAGCATAAGATAGATAAGAATGACATAGGTAACAATCCGTTTTTGTTTCATCCAATTAATAAGAACCCCAACGGGCCCCAAACGAAGTATCCAAAGGTTTTAACATTATACCGGGGCCTTTGTTTCAACTATCCAGTCCACTGAGCATTGATGTAAATTTGCCTTTCATCTCTTTGTCCTTTGACAGGGTGGACATGGAGTGGATGTTTCCTCTTGTTGGTGAATCTGCAACTCAGGGTCACAGTTTAAGAATAAGGGCCAAAATTTTCCAGCCCTTCCTGCCAGCAGGTTCTTCTCAACCCACTGATCGGCACACCTTGCAGTGTGTTCCCCAGCAGCAGAGGGATGGGGCAAACAAACACCATAGATACCAGTGGGACTGGAAGATCCCTCTGCAGGGAGGGATGCCACCAGAAACAATGCCAGGGGTGGAGGGGCAGAAAATCCCATCCTATGGATCACTCGTTTAAGATGGAAATGAGGAGAAATTCTATCTCTCACAGCAACTCTCTTCCTCATAAGGCAGTGGAATTGGAATCATTTAACTTTAAGGCAGAGTTAGATAGATTCCAGATTAACAAGGGGATGAAAGCTTATGGGGAGTAGGGAGCCAAGTGAGATTGAGGCTACAGTAAGACCAGCCATGATCTTTTGAATGGCGGAGCAGGCTCGAGAAGCCAAGTGGTCTCCTCCTGCTACTAATCCATACGTTCATATGTCAGTAGGCCACTAAACAGAACAATTCCATTTTTCTATTAACACAACTGAAAACACACTTTTTTGATATATTCACTGCCCTTTAAGTAGACATTCAATTTTCCCAGAACCAGCCCAAGCCAATTTTAAGATCCCAAGGGTTAGCTTTGTTTTTTCCTTTCTCAGCCTGGGAGCTTTTGATCTGAGAATTGTCTTTCACAGTGAAGATTTTTCCCTTGGGATTCTTCCTTTAGCACAAGCAAGATGAACCTTCAAGCCTCGTTTTCGCTCCATATGAATTCAGTATTTTCTGTTTGAGTTTGATCTCCTGCCTGCGTTCCTATGTGGTGAACTACACTGATGCTTGCTGCCGATAGCTGCTCTTCCTCTCCAGATCCTGGTAGACTAACTTGCTTGTTTGTTACAGGGATATCTTAGAAACACTTCTTTCTCAAAGACCGTTTCCTTGACAAAGTAATTCACATGGACCATGGATCCAGGTAGAAATGCTGATTAGTTATCCTTCAGAACCTAACTCCTTTATCATGGAAGTGAATGGATAATTTAAAGCATGACTATTTACAACTCAAAATTCTTAACACTTCTCTGGGACTTTGCACTCTCACACTTTATCCACTGTTAGCATATGGACTGCTGCCATTGTTTCCCAGCACAAACACATTGTAGCTTCTTCCAAATAAAGCAATCCAGTTCCCTTTAATCTCTGTCAATCAAATCACCCAGACTTACTCTCAGTCACATTGCAGAGCAGGTCACGTGACTCCATTCATTTTACCCTAAATTGAAGAAACCATATCAAAACATAATCTCATTAAATGTATAATGGTACCAATTGATTGATGCTAAGGATCTGTCTTACAGCTTTGCTTTGCACTGTCTTCAGGGCTTGAGTATCTCATTCATGTCTCAGTGACCAGAACTGAACACTGTAGACTTTAACCATTAGCTGTCTGGCAGATAGTACCCAATAAAACTGAGAGGAGAATGAACTCCACTCATTTGGCCACTAGAATTACCGTTGGGGTTTCTATATGGATCATAGGATCCAGTTTTGAATGTCGTGATGCCAACTGCCTGAACCAAGAGCTCATTCAGGTCTTAAAATATGTAGGTCAGAGCTGGGTATCTTAAAAGAGGTGGAGGGACAGAGAGACATAAAGAGGGAATTCAAGTGATTACGATGGGCTGATGGCCTTCTTCTGCACTATATGGATTCTATGATTCTACGATTCTATAACTTAGACAGCAGATAGTAATGGGCAAAGTAAGTATTGGACACACACAATATCCCAAGTTGGAGAATTGTAAAATTCTTGGAGGACTGGAAGTAAGATTCTTGTAAGGTTGGAGGAGGTTACAGAGATCGGGAAAAGAGAGCTCAATGCTATCCAAAACTACCATGCAAATCTAAGTTTGTGAATGGATATGTTAGAAAGGCATGTGACCATGAAAATTCCAGGGCATTTTGCTGTATGTAGTGCTGCGGTATTCAAGTTAAATCACTGAGCAGGATTTCATGCAGCCTGTTGGATCTGGCTATGTGGCGATTCCATTTCCGATCTCTTCCTGCATCTTTTAGTTCCTGGAATAGATGGTTAGTCTGCCACCAGGGGCTTATAGCTTGAGGGGAGCCACTCCACATCAAGCATAGCTAACCAGGATTCTTTCCCGCTCTTACCACCAGCCACTGGCATGTTTGGAGGGATTTGTAGCTTGGAATACTCAGCCTGTTTGTTAGGTGCCAAGGGGCATGCACTGCTCCAGAGGCGAATGCATTTCTTATTCCTGCTGGCAGGAAAACTGAACCTGTTAATCGGACCACACACGGAATCTGCCCACTGTCTAATGAGATTTAAGGATCATTATCCCAGATTTAGTGACAGCCCAGGGATTTTCTCTAACTCACATGGGTTTCCCCTGCATCCTGAAGGCTGTCCAGCAAACCTTGTTGCATTTGCCAACAGCATCCTGCAGCAGCCCCTCTGCCGAGGATTTTCGCAGTAACTTCATTGCAATATTGATGCTAGCCTACCTGTGACACTAATAAATAAACTTTAAACTTTAACTTTGAAAACTTTAAACTTTAAACTGAGTACCCGACCGAGGGACACCAACATCAGAAAGAGGGGTTGCCCACTGAGAACCAACTCCAGCCTTTGTATCTGATCCCTCTGAAAGCTACAAATGATGAGAATTAGCAAAAAGAAAATCTCTCCGCTTCAAATATGTAAGTTTATAAATACCTGAATTAGCATAATTGGCATGCAACTGGTGGAAATTGTAAAGCTGTACATGTCCATCCAAAAAAGTTATTGATATCTAAGCTGACAACTTTTAAATGGACCACAAACTGCTTGGAACAGTAAGATAGCCTTTGTGAATGTGTTTGTACAGAGTTAATTATCCCTTTCCACCTTGTATACAAAAACTACTGTGGAAATTGGAACCATGTCAAGCCATCAACAAGGCGCCACGTCTCTCTACTTACATGCCTTTGGTAAGATTAGCACTTGAAAAAATAAGCTTGTACTTTGTTCATCAGAAAACCACTGTTGTTTCTCATATTGGAAAGCTTTGTAACTTGCTCTGTACTGAAAAGACTATAAACCCCATGACCCTTTTTCCCTTCCAAGGGTGCCTGCAATTGATAAGAAATTTGGCCCATCCAAAATAGAACAGCCAAAAGATTGGTCATTATTTTGGATCCATCCAGCAGAGAGCCAGAGCTGAAATGTTGGGTCAATTGGCCTCCTTTCCTTTGCTGTGAATATCTATATCTCTGTTTTATGAAGTACATTGGAGTTGTTTTTACAATAATGGTTCTGCAAACGTTAGCTGTTATTGTTAAATACAACACAGTGCGCTATTCATGAATTTGAAACAAACTGAGATTTAGCAAGATAAAGTAACAGTCTCAATGCTGTGATATTCACAACGAGTGACCTTGTTGTTGGGGATGGAAATTTTAGATATATTCCATATTAAGATAGAAACTGAGTTAGACCAAGCAATTTTTTTTGCAAAACTTGCCCAAGAGTGTTGATTAAAAAATCCTACATCTGAGAGCTTATTGAAAAAGTACATTTGTTTGAAAATATTGCTGAATCAACTTTTGAAATTCCAATTGTACTTGTGTGCTGCCCAAATTGCAGAATTAGAACAATAGAACCATAGAAATGATACAGCACAGAAGGGGACCATTTGGCCCATCTTGTTCATGCTGACTCAAAGATACTTTGAGGGTGCTCATTTTAATTCCATTTCCCTTCCACGGCCCATAGCCCACAACTTACAGCATTTAAGGTGCAAATCCAGGTATTTTTTAAATGGGTTTAGGGTCTCTGCCTTCACCAACAACTCAGGCAATGAATTCCAGACACCCACCACTCTCTGCATAAAAAAACTTTTCCTCATGTCCCCTCTGATCCTTCTGCCACTTAGCTTGAATCTATGACCCCTAGTTTTTGAACTCTCTGCCAAGGGAAACAGGTTCCTCCTGTCTGCCCTATTTCTACCCCTCACAATTTTGTGTATCTCAATCATGTCATCCTCAGTCTTCTCTGTTCCAAGGAAACCAACCCCAACCTCTCCAATCTCTCCTCATAGCTACAATTCTCCAGCCTTGGCAACATTCTAGTAAATCGTCTCTGCACTCTCTCCGGAATAATTATGTCCTTCCTGTAACATAATGAACAGAACTGCCCGCACAATACTCCAGGAATGACCTTACCAGTATCTTATACAATTTCATCAGTATATCCCTACTTTTGTATTCTATACCTCTACCAATTCCATCGGCCTTCTTTACAATGTTATATACTTACACAGTTACCTTCATGGACCTGTGCACTTGCATGCCAAGATCTCCCATTTCATCTATCCCTCTGGGAATATTCTTGTTTATTGTGTGCTCCATTTATTGTTTGACCTCCCTAAATGTATACTGAACAGAATTGGACTCCATCTGCTGCTTTCCTGTCCATTCCACCAACCCATCTCTGTCACTGAGACACGACAGATCAGCCATGATCTTATTGAATGGCGGGGCAGGCTCGAAGGGCTAGATGGCCTACTCCTGCTCCTATTTCTTATGTTCTTATGTTCTTATTATTTTGGAGCTTACAGCTACATTATCCTCTACATGACAAATTTTTATGTCATCTGCAAATTTCTCAATCATGCCTCCCACGTTCAAGTCCAAATTGTTAATATATAAAACAAACAGCAGAGATCCCAACAACAAACCCCAAGGAACATCACTTGAAACAGCTTTCCATTCACAAGGGCAACTTTCGACCATTCCTTTTTGTTTCCTGTTGCTAAGCAAAACTTGGATCCAATTTGTCACACTACCCTGTATCCCATGGGCTTTTACTTTTTTAACCGTTCTGTCATGTGGGACCTTGTCAAATAGTTTAGTAAAATTCATATCAACGACATCCACCACACTACCCTCATTGATCCTCCTTGGTACTTCCTCAAAGAGTTCAATCAAATTTGTAAGACATGATTTTCCCAAAAAAAAGCCATTCTGACTATCCCTGACTATTTACATGATCTCTCAGGACTGTTTTTTTCATTCAATCATAGGACATGGGCGTCACTAATTGGCCAGCATTTGTTGCCCATCCCTAGTTGTATCTAGGGTAGTTTGATACAGCTGAATGGTTTGCTAGGTCATTTCAGAGAGCAGTTGAAAGTCAATCACATTGCTATGACTCTGGAGCCACATGTACACAAGACCAGATAAGTATGGCCAATTTCCTTCCCTAAAGGACATTCGTGAACCAGATGGTTTTTTCCAACAATCAACCATGGTTTCATGATCATCAGTAGATTCTTAATTCGAGATTTTTTATCGAATTCAAATTCCGCCATCTTCTGTGATGGCATTTGAACCCGGGTCCCCAAAATATTGGAGTTTCTGGATTAATAGTCTAGCGATAATAGGCCATCGCCTAGTGGTATTATCGCTAGACTATTAATCCAACAGTCCAACTCCAGCAACTGCTTGCAGCAGTGTTGAGCTCTTTGTGAGCTTTATTTTTCTGCTAAATCTTCCCTCATATTTTCTAGACAACCATGGAAGTACCGTTATTATTTTTGGAGTGAGACATGTCTGCTTTTTACCCTAAGGATCTCACTTATTAGTGCTTCCCATTGGTTTACCATTGATATATCCTTTAGTAGTCTTGTCCAGATCACTTCAGCCAAATCACCTTTCAGCCTTGTAAACTTTGCCTTCCCCCAGTTTAAAACATTTATTCCTAATTTATCAAGGTCTTTTTCCATAATAATACTAAATGTAACTGAATTATGCTCACTTTCCCCGATATCTTCTCTATGAAGTCATTAATACATCCTATTTCATTGCACAATAACTGGTCTAGTATAGCCTACTCTCTGGTTGGCTCCAGAAAGTGCTGCCTTTAGAAACTATCCTGAAAACATTCTATAAATTCCTCATTTAGGCTACTTTGCTCATTTGATTTTTTAAGTCTTTGTGTAGATTAAAACCCCTCATGATAATTGTCGCATCTTTCTGACAAGCTTCCACTATTTCTTCTTTGATACCCCAGCTTACCTTGCAATTATTGTTAAGGGACCAGTATACCCTTCCCATAAGTAACCTCTTGCCTTTATCATTCCTCATTTTTAATCAAACTTTTCTATTTTGGGGAGGTGATGGCCTAGTGGTATTATCACTAAACTATTAATTCAGAAACTCAGATAATATTCTGGGTTCGAATCACTCCACAGCAGTTGGTGGAATTTGAATTAAAAAAATCTGGAATTAAGAATCTACTGATGATCATGAAACCATGGTTGATTGTCAGAAAAACCCATATGCTTCACAATTTTCCTTTAAGGGAGGAAATCTGCTGTCCTTATCTGGTCTGGCCTACGTGTGCCTCCAGAGCTACAGCAATGTGGTTGACTCTCAACTGCCGTCCCACGGCAACTAGGAATGTGCAATGAATGCTAGCCATACAGTGATGCCCAAGTCTCATGAATGAATGAAATATATCCTGATTTTCAGAACTTAGGTCAACTCTCTCTATTGCATTAATGTTGTCTTTAATTAACAGAGCCACCACTCCGCTTTTCCTAACTTCCAATCCTTCCTCAATGTGCCATGCCCTTCAATATTCAGGTTACAATGTATGTCATCCTGAAGCCATGTCTCTGCAATGGCTATTAGATCATACTTAATTATTTCTATTTGCACTGTCAGTTCATCTGTTTTGTTACAAACACTGTGTGCATTCATACACAGAGTCTGCATTTTCCTGTTGTTTTTCTGCTTTAGTGTTGCAACTTTACTAACATTATTTTAACATTATGAAGCATTTGATCATCCAGCTGCCTAAGACATCTTCAAGACATTCCAGTGTGTACTGTTTATCCAGAAGGAGCTCTTCCAGTGTAGACAACAAAAATATAACAAGGCTTACTTCAACTTATAAATCAAAGAAAAGGTTTAATAAAGAAACCTCATTACTCCAAACCTGAGACCACACCCTGGGCCATTCCAAGCAATTTAACAATTCCCAACAGATTCTTATTTATACTGAGTCAGCTGTTCAACTGATCATCACATCATTCTGTCACTGGTTACATGGTTTACTGGGCCAGCTGATTCTTACAGCTTGTTACCACTGGTCACAGATCCAACGTTATCACTGGTTACATTCTAACATGTACCATTCCCATGATAGCTGTAGGCTAAAATGTCATATCCTATTTATTTCGCTTTGCTGATTCTAACTAACCTGATGCATATTTCCAGCATTTACTTGATTTATTAATTTTTTTCAATATTTGCAGCTTTGCCTTTTTACTTTATAAACCATCCTATCCTTACTATTTACAGACCCTAGAAACTGCATAAGGAAAGTGCCATCTTTCCCTTAGCTATTCACAATTCTGTTTATTTATTTTGTTTTTTTCTTAGTATCACAAATAGGCTTACATCAACACTGCAATGAAGTTACTGTGAAACTCCCCTCATTGCCACACTCCAGCATCTGTTCAGGTACACTGCGGGAGAACTTAGCATGGCCAATGCACCTAACCAGTACATCTTTCGGACTGTGGGAGGAAACCAGAGCACCCGGAGGAAACGCATGCAGGCATGGGGAGAACGTGCAGACTCTGCACAGACAGTGACCCAAGCCCGGAATTAAACCCAGGTCCCTGGCGCTGTGAGACAGCAATGCTAACCACTGTGCCAGTGTTGAAATGAATTAAGACGAGCAGCTCTTGAAAATAATTCACAATTTAATTTTGTTAATAAAATTGAATGTTCCCTGAATCACATACCGTTCTGTGCTACCCACCATCCACATCATCAATGGTGTCTTCATAATGCTGTAATTTAACAGCAGAAACAATCTTTATTTAAGTACATGAAATGCATTAAGAATTTCCTTTCTGTGAATGATGTCTCTCTTCCTGAAAATGTTGACTCCTTTCTAAGGTATAATTCCATGTGGAGGAGGCATCCTTTAACATGTTACACAAGCAACCATTGTTCAGTGTCAATAACCTTCGGCAGGCTTGGTTTTGCACTAGGAGCCAGATCAGGAACAAGGGGTGGGTGGGAGGGGTATGCACATAGGGTACAGTTTTGGAATCAGGTATAACTTTCTCCAGCTAGGTGATAAGGAAACCAATGCCATCAGCTTTTACCCCCACTGCAAACTCTGTATGTTGCCACTGTCACTACCGACACGCTCATGAGTGACACCTCAGACACTGGGAGTATTCGCAATCTCAGTATTGTGTTTGATTAGAGGCAGAATGTCTTCCCTCAATATATTCTCCATCATAAGGATACTTTGCTCTGTTTCCGTAACTCAGCGGCTACCTTAGCTCACCTGTAGTTGAAAATCTCATCCATTGCTTTGTTACCTCCAGACTCAAGTTTTCAATTATTTCCTGGCTCCCCTCCCAAATAAACTGGTTCGACTTTAACCTAGCGTTGTGAGACTTCTTACTGTGTTTCCCCTCCCACCTGCCATCCTCTATAGACTTCAGCTCTTCTAAAGCTCTCCTGCCTATGCCCTATCCAATACCAAATCCTGCACTCCCATCACTACTGTACTCTCTAACTCAAGTGGCCTAGATAGGTCTGTAAAGCCCCAAATTAAAAATTTTCATCCTTCTATTCAAATTCGTTCATAGCTTCAATCCTCCTTATCATTGTAACCTTCTGCAGTGTTACAAACCCCTGTTCACATATCCCAGAATCTCCATTCCTCTAAATCCAGGCTCTTGAACACCATCCAGTCCCCTTACGTCTCCATTGGTGTCTGTATTTTCAACTGATTAGCACTCATGATGTGGACATGCCGCCCAAAAACTCTTCTGCATCTTCATCAACTCCACTTCCTTTAAACCCTCTCTAAAACCCACCTCTGATGAAGCTCTTGGCTACACTTTACATCCATTTTGTTGGAGAAATATTTATGAAGCAGCTTGGGAATTCTTTCTTTATTAAGTATGCTATATAAATGCAAGTTGTTGTTGTCTTAAAAAATGTTTCTCGCCATTACATTCAAATATCACTCTTGGTTAGTAAAGACAAGGATCGTATGGTGGCGACTTCTTAACTCTAAAGAATTGGTGACTGAACTGATTTTTGGGGGATCTGTTTCCTCTCTCCTTTCTTTCCCCTTTCCTTTATCCCCCAGAAGTGCCTGATTCCTTTTGTGAGACACTCAATAATACCTTGAATGGCCTTCCACTCTCCCCTTCCACCACCTACCATTTCTCCAATTGAATGCCTCCTCTGCTTTACAAAATGAGTGTCTAAATATTTCACACTTCCTCATTACATCTTTTTCACGTTCTGTTTGTGATGTTTATTAGTTGCTACCCAAAGTAGCTTTTTAAAAATGAACAAGGAAAGGATTTTCCATTGGATTTGTTTTCAAGCACTTAATGACATTATTTAGTGGTTGAAAAATGCAAAAGAAAAAGCCTGAAACTTAACAACCTGCTGCATTTCACAGCTTTCGCAAATTATTAACTTTCTTTGTGGAAAATCAAACAATTCATTTCTTGCTATTTGTTTATTAAGTAAATGCTAAAAGAGGCACTATTGTCTACTGAGGTACAATGTAATCTGGATCATGGCCTATCTCCATTGAAATACACACTATACAATTTAAACGCAGTTTAAAATTTTTAAGTTTATTTATTAGTCTCACAAGTGGGCTTGCATTAACACTGCAATGAAGTTACTGTGAAAATTCCCTCATTGCCACGTTCCAGCGCCTGTTCGGGTACATTGAGGGCGAATTTGGCATGGCCACTGCACATAACCAGCATGCCTTTTGGACTTGTAGGAGGAAACCGGAGCACTTAGAGGAAACCCATGCAGACACAGGGAGAATGTGCAGACTTAGCACATGAGAATAAAAGGTGCTTTTTAAAGCACATATATTTCTTGATTTTGAGAATTTTGATTTCAGAATCAAATGTCACGCGTACAAATAGTACATTATCCTGCAAATATGGTTTAAAATAATAGTGTGCTTAACAGTGATAGCATATTCCTTCTTGTAACATATTCTGGCTGGGATTTTCCACCTCAGTGCCTCGATGCATGCCAGAAATACATAAAACATAGAACATAGAACATTACAGCGCAGAACAGGCCCTTCGGCCCACGATGTTGCGCCGACCAGTTACAAAAACAATGACCCACTAGCCTATACCAATCCCTTTTCGTCCATAAACCTATCCACAGATCTCTTAAACGTCCCCAAACTAGGCGCATTTACAACTGCAGCAGGCAGGGCATTCCAATCCCTCACCACCCGCTGGGTAAAGAACCTACCCCTGACATCCGTCCTGTAGCTACCCCCCCTTAATTTAAAGCCATGCCCCCTCGTGCTAGCTTTCTCCATCCGAGGAAAAAGGCTATCACTATCCACCCTATCTAAACCTCTAATCATCTTATATGTTTCAATAAGATCCCCTCTTAGCCGCCTTCTTTCCAATGAAAACAACCCTAAATCCCTCAGTCTCTCCTCATAGGACCTCCCCACCATACCAGGCAACATCCTAGTAAACCTCCTCTGCACCCTCTCCAAAGCCTCCACATCCTTCTTGTAATGTGGGGACCAGAACTGCACACAGTACTCCAAGTGCGGCCGCACCAGAGTAGTGTACAGTTGCAACATGACGCTGCGACTCCTAAATTCAATCCCCCTACCAATAAACGCCAAGACACCGTACGCCTTCTTAACAACCTTATCTACTTGATTCCCAACTTTCAGGGATCTATGTACACATACACCTAGGTCCCTCTGTTCATCCACACTATTCAAAGTCCTCCCGTTAGCCCTATACTCGACACATCTGTTGCTCCTACCAAAGTGAATTACCTCACACTTCTCCGCATTAAATTCCATCCGCCACCTCTCGGCCCAGCTCTGCAACCCATCTAAGTCTCCCTGCAGACTATGACACCCTTCCTCACAATCTACCACACCTCCGACTTTGGTGTCATCAGCAAATTTACTAATCCACCCAACTATACCCTCATCCAGATCATTAATAAAGATTACAAACAACAGTGGCCCCAAAACAGATCCCTGAGGCACACCACTCGTAACCAAACTCCATGATGAATATTTACCATCAACCACCACCCTCTGTCTCCTATCTGATAGCCAATTCCTGATCCAACTTCTTAGATTACCCACAATCCCATACATCTGCATTTTCTGCAGAAGCCTACCATGGTGAACCTTATCGAACGCCTTACTAAAATCCATATATACCACGTCAACTGCCTTGCCCCCATCCACCTCTTTGGTCACCTTCTCAAAAAACTCAATAAGGTTAGTAAGGCACGACCTACCCGCTACAAAACCATGCTGACTATTTCTAATCAATTCATTACACTCCAAATAACTATAAATCCTATCCCTAATAATTTTTTCTAAAACCTTGCCCACAACAGAAGTAAGACTCACCGGTCTATAATTCCCGGCAAAGTCTCTGTTCCCCTTCTTAAACAATGGGACAACATTCGCTATCCTCCAATCCTCCGGGACTACACCAGAGACCAATGACGACCTGAAGATCAGAGCCAGAGGCTCTGCAATCACCTCTCTAGCCTCCCAGAGAATCCTAGGGTAGATCCCATCCGGACCAGGGGACTTATCTATTTTCAGCCCCTCAAGAATATCCCGCACATCCCCCTTATCAACCGTAATACTGTCTATTTTACACCCCTGCAACCCAATGTCCTCCTCAGCTATATTCATGTCCCCCTGCGTGAACACCGAAGAGAAATATTGGTTCAATGCTTCTCCAATCTCCTCCGGTTCCACACACAACTTCCCTCTGCTGTCTGTAACTGGCCCTAATCTTGCCCTGACCAACCTTCTGTTCCTGACATACCTATAGAATGCCTTAGGATTCTCCTTAATCCTATCAGCCAAGATCTTCTCATGTCCTCTTTTAGCCCTTCTTAACTCCCTCTTCAACTCCCTCCTAGCCAATCTAAAGCTTTCTAGTGCACTACCTGAGCCCTCAAATCTCATCCGAACATAAGCCTCCTTTTTCTTTTTAACCATTGACTCAACTCTTTTAGTGCACCACGGTTCCCTAGATCTACCAATTCCTCCATGCCTGACAGGGACATACCTATCAAGGACTCGCAGTAGCTGCTCCTTGAAAAAACTCCACATTTCGGACGTTCCCAGTCCCTGTAATCTCCTAGTCCAATCTATGCTTCCTAATTCACTCCTAATAGCCTCATAATTACCCTTACCCCAGCTAAAACTACTGACCCGAGGTTCATGCCTATCCCTTCCCATCACTAAGGTGAACGTAACCGAATTATGGTCACTATCACCAAAATGCACACCAACTTCCAAGTCTAGCACCTGGTCTGGCTCATTTCCCAGCACCAAATCCAATATAGCCTCACCTCTAGTTGGTCTATCTACATACTGAGTCAAAAAACCTTCCTGCACGCTTTGTACAAAAACTGACCCCTCTAACGAGCTAGAACTATAGCAATTCCAATCAATATTCGTAAAGTTAAAGTCCCCCATAACAATTACCCTATTACTTTCACTCCTAACCAGGATTGTCTCCGCAATCCTTTCCTCAACCTCTCTAGAACTTTTAGGAGGTCTATAAAAGACTCCCAACAGGGTGACCTCTCCTCTCCTATTTCTAATCTCCGCCCATACTACCTCAACTGACAAGTCCTCATCAAACTTCCTCTCCGACACTGTGATACAGTCCTTGACTAGCAATGCTACCCCACCCCCCCTTCTACCTTCTTCTCTACTCCGACTAAAGCAAGAAATACAGCACCTCCAGCCTGGAATTTTCCTAACCTCTATTTTAATGTGAGAAAATCATGGACCTGTTGGTGCAGGTTTTCCTGAAATCTGTTTCAAGCATTTGACAAGAGCACGGAAGTGGAAAATTCTGACCTTTTTGCCTTTGCAGGGGCAAAGGGTTGTCAGTTAATCCCTTTTCTCAGAAGCAAAGGACACCAAGCAACATCTTTCAAAAAGTAAATAAAACTGTCAATCATAATAAACTTCAAAGATCTGAGGTTGGTCTGTGAGAAACTGTTTCCAACCAACCATGCAAATAGTTGGCAGGAATGTTCCAGTGAAATGCTTACACTGAGAATTTTTCTAATTTAAACATGAGCATTTGAAGAACCCTGAAAAGTAGTGTCAATTTCTGAAGCCGGTTTGAGTTTATGGCCAAATGCACTGACTTAGGGTGTACTGCATCCAGATTGGTATTTTTTGAAGAAGAACCTATTCTAATCTCAGAAATATCAAAACGAAAAAGAAAGAATAAATCAGACTTTCTTTTCACACTGGACAATGGATCGCTGGAGACTAAAGTACTTAAAGCCTCATGTAGACTTTTCTTGAGTGAATTGTAAACTAGGACAAGACATCTACACTAGAAGGCATGTGTAACCATAGGGATCATGATGGAGATGCGTTATGAGAAAATTAAAACAATACTCAGATGCTTGAATAAAGTGGTGTTTCAGTCTCACTACAGTAAGACACAGTAACCTGAGTAATAAATAACTTTGCCATTTAGAAACACATCTGTATGTAGATAAGGGAGCCTAGCTTTATTGCTAGAGATGGACAGCATGCCTCCATCCCTAAATCCTCCCAAGCGGTCAAAGCTGTACAGGTACTTGCTATTGTTGGACTAGTAATGCTGAAGGCAATAGTGAGACAAGGTGAATGTTGGTTTTAGGTTTTGCTTCCTTGTGGAAACTCTTCTGACTCTGAAGAAGGGTCATATGGACTTTTACATAAAATGGGGTGGAATTTTTCCAAAACTAATTGACTAAGGACCAGATTCTCCAATCTTATCCACAGCTGGATGGCATGGTGGCACAGTGGTTAGCACTGCTGCCTCACATAACCAGGGATCCATATTCGATTCCTGGCTTGGGTCATAGTCTGTGTGGAGTTTGCAGATTCTCCTCCTGGCTGTGTGCATTCCCCGGTGCTCCGGTTTCCTCCTACAGTCGGAAAGACGTGCTGGTTAGGTGCGTTGGCCATGCTAAATTCTCCCTCAGTGTATCTGAAAAGGTGCTGGAGTGTGGTGACTAGGGGATTTTCACAGTAACTTCATTGCAGTGTTAATGTAAGCCTTGCTTGGGACTAATAAATAAACTTTAACTTTTAGCTGGGATAATCCAGTCCTGCTGCGGTGAATAGAGATTTGGCTCCATGCCAAATTCCATCCTGTCATTTTTGGGCAGGAAAACTGGTGTGATTTTTGCCTGGCATGTCCAGAATCAGATTATTATCTTTCCACACTTATTTTTTTGGGAGAGAAGTGCATTTTGTATCGATTCTGAGAAGGAGGGGGCCAAAACATACTGGCGAGGCTGGCTTCACAGAATTCGGGTGCTCTTTTTAAAGGGAGCTCTAATCTCAAAGTGAAGTTGAGAAACACCCCTCCCTCCCCCACAGGCATCGGGGACCCCCCTTCATGGAAGACATGTTTTCCCATCCCGTTCCCCAACATAGATTGCTGGCACTGGGGCATTGTGCCCTCCTAATGAGTTCCTTATGCCCCCCACTTCAAGATGCCATTCATGTTCTACCCCCTTCCTAACTCCCTTCATGCCACCTTCATGCCTCCCCATGACCCTTTAATGCTCCATCCCCTTCATGACCCCCCCCTCAGACCCCATCCCTCAGGTTCCACCTCCCTTAGGCCCCTTCCCCCTAGGGCCCCACCCTGTTGGCACTGCCCCAGCATGCTGTCAGCACCCATCTGGCATTGCAGGGTGCCAGGTGCACTGGCAGGTGGACACTGCCAGGGTGTCAGGTGGGCATTACCAGGGTGCCAGGTGATATTGCCAGTTTGGGCAATGCCAGCATGCCAGGTGGCACTGCCAGGTTGGCAATGCCAGATGGGCACTTCCCAACTGTGTCTCTGACTACCCAGGGGCTTCAATGGCACCTGAGCTCCCAAGAGTGGCCATCATGCCTAGTCCCCATTTGTGGCGATCAGAAGTGATTCTTGCCAAGGTCCCACTGTGCCCGAGGATTAGTGAATCCTTCAGTGGGTGGGGACTAGATTACATCCGGGCACAGTGGATGGGAGAATCTCATGGGAGTTCATGCTTGGCGTTAAATGCAAAAGACATCTCCCTCGCGATTCTCTGACTCCAGGCCATCTCAAAGCAATCTGCACTGGGCGCAACTTGGCTGGAAAATCACAGCCATTAACTCTATTTCTTGTTCCAAGGAATGCCGCTGGACCTGTTGAGATTTTATAGCATTATCTGTTTTGATTTAAGATTGCCAGAATCTTCAGTGTCTTGCTTTTATTAAGAAAACAAAGTATGTCAGAATGGCGGCAGTAACAGAGTTTCAATGGCTCGGTAATGTGACTGAAAAGCCGGATACTGTAGTGCGGTTAGCGTCAGCTCCAGGAGTCCACAGATGCTGAAAATGGCCAATTCACTTCTGGTCACTTCTGGAATGGCCCATCCATTGCTGTGCTTGGAGGGATGATATTGTGTGCATCAGAAGCTTACAGACTGAATAGATTCTGGAGTAATTTATTGTCTAATGTAGATTCAGTGCTTGACCTTAAATGTTCACTCCCTTTACCAGTGTCAGCTGTGTCTACCAACTACAAGATGCATTGCAACAACTCACCAAGACATCTTCAACAGCACTTTCCAATCACACAATCTTTCCCATCCAGAAGGACAAGACACATGGGAACACCACCACCCACAAGTTCACCTCCAAGCCACACACCACCCTGATTTGGAACTATCCCCCCATTTCTTCACAGTTGCTGGATCAAAATCCTGGAACTCCCGAATAGCTCTGTGAGTGTACCTGTGCCAAATAGACTGCAACAGTTCAAGAAGGTGGCTCACCTCTCCGGGTAATTAGTGATGGGCAACAAATGCTGGCTTGCCAGCGATATCAACTTCCCATGAAAAAATAAAAATACACATGATAAATGCTGGCTGCTTGGTGACAAGGGCTGCCCTCTCTACATTTGGCTCCTCTCCACAACCTGACCACATATGGACAGTGCTGCACAATAAGGACCAGGCTGCAACCAGGAATGTGATGAAGCAAATCAAGGCAAACAGGCAGATCAACATGGTTATATAAAGAGGAACTGTGGATAGAGGGGAACTGGTGGATGTATTGTACTTAGATTTCTGGAAGGTGTTTGATAAGGTGCTTCATCAAAGGTGATTGCAGAAAATTAAAGCTTAGGGGAAGGGGGTGATATATGTATGTAGAGGGTGATATATTGGCATGGATAGAAGGTTGGTTAGTTAACTAACAGGAAACTGAGAGTTGGTATAAATGTGTCTTTTTCTGGTTGGCAGGATGTGATGAATTGTGTGTCACTTGGATCAGTGCTGGGGCCTCAGCTTTTTATAATTATAAATGATTTGGATGTGGGGACTGATGGTATGCTTCTGAAATTTGCTGACGACACAAAGATAGGTAGGGAAGTAAATTGTCATGAGGATGCAATGCGTCTACAAAAGGATATAGCTAAGTTGAGTGGGCAAAATGGAGTATAATGGCAGATGTGAAATTGTCCATTTTTGCAGGAAGAGTAAAGTAAAAGCTTATTATTTAAATGGTGAGAGGTTGTGGAGTTCTGATGTGCAGAGGGATCTGGGTGCCTTAGTATGAATCACAAAAGGCTAGTATACAAGTAGAGTTAGAAATAAGGAGAGCTAATTGAATGTTATGATTTATTGGGAGGGAAATTGATTGCAGAAGTTGGAAGCTTCAGTTGTATAGGGCACTGGTGAGACCATGCCTGCGATTTTCCCAAAATAAATTTTAAGTGCCTTGAAAGTGGGAAAACAAAAGGTTTTCCTGCCCATTTTTTGGGCGAGCTGATTTTTGATAATTTGCCACACTCTATGCAGTACAGAGACTATCAGGACAATCAGACCAATCAGGGAGGAGCGGAGCTTAATCCCACTGGACAGGCTGGCAGCAGAGTGCTCAGGGGACCATTGGGAATACATGCAGAGTACTATGTTCAACATGTGTCTCCTTGTTTAAGGAAAGATGTTAATACGTTCAAAGCAGTTCATAGAAGTTTACTAGACTAATATCTGGAATGGACCGGTTGTCTTATGAAGGGCAGGTTGAACAGGTTAGGGCTGTATCTGCTGGAGTTTAGAGGAATAAGAAGTGACTTGGTTGAAACTTTTAAGATCCTGACGGGTTGTGACAGGCTGGATGTGCAAAGGATGTTTCCATTTGTTGGAGAATCTAGCCATTGTTTAAAAATAAAGGGTTGCTCATTTAAAAGTCTGACAACACCAGGTTTTAGTCCAACCGATTTATTTGATAATATACTCACAAGTTTTCGGGGTTAGTCCCTTCGTCAGGTGAATGGGGGATCACCTGACGAAGGGACTAACCCCGAAAGCTTGTGAGTATATTATCAAATAAATCGGTTGGACTAAAACCTGGTGTTGTCAGACTTTTTACTGTGTTTACGCCAGTCCAACGCCGGCATACCCACATCATTGCTCATTTAAAACAGAGATGGGGAGAATTTTTTTCTCTTGGTAGGTTGTGAGTGTTTGGAACTCTTCCTCAAATGTGGTGGAAGCAGAATCTTTGAATATTTTTAAGGCAGAACTAGATAGATTTTTGACTAACAAGATTGGGGAGTTGCGTGAAAGGTTGTTTAGGGAAGGCAGGAACTTTGGGATTGAGGTTATAATCAGATCAGCTATGTCAGAGTAGCCTCAATGACCCGAATGGCCCACTCCTGTTTCTAATCTGTATGTTTGTATGTGCTATAGATATAAAAGTCAGCATTCTATTAGCCTTTTTGATATTCTATGACCTGTTCACGACATTGTAATGCTCCACAGGCACCTCCAAACCCTTTTGGGCCTTGACTATTTCTTCTTTTCCCCATTAGGAACAGCCCTGTCTATTCTTTTTTAGGTGCAAAGTGGATGAATTTACATTTGCCCACATTGAAATCCAATTGACAAAGCTTTGCTTATTTACAGTACTTGCACTATCAATCGCTCTTTGTGATTTTTTGCTTCTATTGATTCAGCATGAAGGAGTTCAGCTCCAACCTGGCACAGAGTATTGTGCAGATCTTGGAGCCCTTCACAGAAGTGGTGGCCAACTCTCTGACAGCATTTCCTAATTCAGCCATGATGCAGCGGATGGTGACTGCTGTCCTTTATTTCACTATGATACAGACAGAAGCTACGCAACGTCTGAGTACCGCAGTGGAAGCTCAGGTTGAGATCATGAGACCCCTGCAGTTTGCCATACAGGTTCAGACTGCTATCATCTAAGTTGTGGATCTCTGAGCTCAAAGGGGCACTGAAGCACTTGCTGCAGCCAGTAAATAGTCTTAAAACATATTACTACCTGTGCTGAGGCACCATCTTCAGCTTCCTGGTTGTGTAAGAATCTGATTCTCTTACTCATAGAATCCCTACAGTGCAGAAGAGGCCATTTGGCCCATCCAGTCTGCATTGAATCTCTGACAGTGTATCTCTCACAGACCCTGTTTCCTGTCCTATCCCTGTAACCCCATACATTTACCCTGGCCAATCCTTCTAACCTACACATCTTTGGACACTATGGGACAATTTAGCAGGCCAATTCACCTAACCTGGACTGTGGGAGGAAACCGGAGCACTTGGAAGAAACCCACACAGACATGGGGGAATGTGCAAACTCCACACAAGGTTGGAATTGAATCCGGGTCCCTGAAGCTGTCAGGCAGCTGTGCTACCTACTGTACCGCCGTGCCGCCTGCTCAGAATAACAGCATTCGTGCTTCTACCACTTCTACCGCTGGCAATCCACCAGTGCCTTGCAGTTGCCTCTCAGCCAGCCAGCCCAAACTGTTGCCTCCCCACCCCCCCCAAACCCATGTCCAAAATCAGGCTGTCAAGGCCAGAACTGGAGAAGATCATTCTAAGCAGTTATCCACAACTCTCCCTTTGAAAGTCAGCAGCCAGCACTCTACAAGCCATGCTGAACAAGCAATTGTACTTCCACAAACATCTCCACAGCTGATGTAAGTCAAAAGCACCAGTTCTGCAAAAGTGCATGACTGTCCCTTTTGGTAAGATGAGTTGTGGTTTCCTCATGCAGTTGAATGAATGTTCAGCTGAGAATGATAAACACAGGTGTTCACTAAGCCTGTGATCAGCAGCGTTGCCACCTCACCCTCAGGCATTTTGAAAATAGAACATGAAAGAAGGATTCTGCTCCAAAGAAAGCAAAGCAAATGTTGCAGCTTCCTGGGCACACTTTGAGGGCAGTATCCTCAAATGGGGCAGCATGGTGGAACAGTGGTTAGCCTCACAGCCTCAGGGACCTGGGTATAAATCCAGCCTCGGGTGACTACCTGTGAATATTTGCACATTCCCTCCATGACTGCGTGGGTTTCCTCCAGGTGCTCTGGTTTCCTCCCACAGTCCAAAGATGTGCAGGTTAGATTGATTGGCCATGATAAGTTGCCTCTTAGTGTCTGGGGGAATAGGAGGGTAAATATATGTGGGGTTACCGGGATAGGACCTGGGTGGGATTGATGTCGGTGTGGGCTCAATGGGCCACATGGCTTCCTTTTGCACTGTAGATTCGATGACTTTAGGTCTACTTCTAGCATCTTCTACCAGCTGCAGCACACTATTCAAATTTTCAAGGCAGGGTCTGTTTAAATGTGGGAAATTGACACTCTAAGAACATCTGTCTCTTTGGAAATCCCATGCTCATACGTAGGAAAGTAAATAATTCTTCTCTAATGAACCACTGATTACAACAGACTTCTTCATAAACAAATTGAACAATTTAATGTATTACAATAGTGACTCCTATAGCCTCAACAGGCAAACGTAGCAACAGCCAGATCAAATCAACCAGCAATCAATTTAATCCACAAATAGTTGATAATCCCTTTAAATTGGACTGTTAGGGCTCCCTGCTAATATTGAATATGGGCTCAGTGAGGCAGGATTAAGAGAAGGGGTCAGCTGGAATGTGGAGATCCAACATGACATTGCTGGTGCCAGGTCACCAATTCACACTGACTGAGGTCATGATCTACCTGCTTTGCGTTCTTTCAGGGGCCATTCACTGCTAATGTTCTCATTGGAATAATGTTTGATATGATTCATTCCTGGATTCTGCACATGCACCATGCATATCATTTTGGAGCTCTAAGGGCACTCATAGCACCCAGTGAACAGCTACTAACAAATCCAATTTCTTGCCTGATATTTCTTTCCAAGTTGCTTGTTTATCTCTGAGGTTTCCCTGAGGCATTGGTTCTGCAAGTGCAATGATAGTGATGCTATTTTGATGAGGTGGGAGGGAATTAGTGTACCTTCCATTCTCATTCTCCTCCGTTTCTGATGCGGATGGCTCAAACATTAATAGTGGCTTTGTTCTTTGTGCATAATCCTTCTACTGGAGGATCAGCCATCGTCTTATTAAATGGCTTGGATCAGGCTCGAGGGGCTGAATGTCCTGCTCCTGTTCCTATTTCATATGGTCTAATCCAGATGAAAGTCGAAAGCGTGTTCTATCTGACTTGTGCTCAGGTGGAGAGAAAATTGGTCTTTGTGTTTTTTCATCTTTTGAAATATTTATTCAGTACTTTGTTGAGCAGCTGGGTAAAATTCTCCCTGTTATTTAATAGGTTTATATGCTATGACATGATTTCAAATAATTTACTTTTGGAATGGACCTTGCATTCAACTCCTTTCTGTGCTGTTCAGGTGATGATGGGAAAGTTATAGAGTCCCATAATGATTTGATTTATTTGATTTTTGTCATATGTATTAATATACAGTGAAAAGTATTGTTTCTTGTGCGCTATACAGACAAAACATTCTGTTCATACAGAAGGAAACGAGTGCAGAATGTAATGATATAGCCATAGCTAGGGTATAGAGAAAGATCAACTTAATGCAAGGTAAGTCCATTCAAAAGTCTGACAGCAACAGGGAAGAAGCTGTTCTTGAGTCGGTTGGTACGTGACCTCAGACTTTTGCATCTTTTTCCCAAAGGAAGAAGGTGGAAGAGAGAATGTCCGAGGTCTCTGGGGTCCTTAATTATACTGGCTGCTTTGTCAAGGCAGGGGAAATGTAGACAGAGTCAATGAATGGGAGGCTGGTTTGAATCTCGGATTAATGCACCAATGTGTATCATCTTTGAGAGTTGTTATAGCACAGAAGATGACCATTCAGCCCATCATACCTGCACCAGCTCTCCCAAAGGAGCAATGCACCCAGTGCCACTACCTGCCTTCTCCCTGTACCTATAACCCTGCACATTCTTCCTTTTCAGATAATAATCCAATTCCCTCTTAAATGCCTTAATTAAATCATCCTCCATGACACTTTCAGACAGCACATTACAGTTCTGAACTGATCACTGTGTATTCTCCTCATGTCTCCATTGCTTCTTTAGGCAATTATCTTCAATATGTACCCTCTTGTTCTCCATCGTTCCATCAGTGGGAACAGTTTCACCCGATTTCTGTCCAGACCCTTCATGATTTTGATTATCTCTCGCCAGCCTGTTCATGACCTTCCTTTCTTCAAGGAAAACAGTCCCAATTTCTCTACTCTATCCATACAACTGCAACTCCGCGTCCCTGGAACCATTCTCATTAATCTTTTCTGCACTCTCTCCACGCCTTCATACCTTTCCTAAAGTCTGAATCCCCAAACTGGATACAATGCTCCAGTGGGAGGCTAAACAAGTGTTTTAAAGAAGTTTAATGTAACCCTCTTGCTGTTGAACTTTATGCCCTTATTAATAAAGTCCAGGATACCAAGTTCACTGCTGTAATATTATAGACATCAGTCTGAGAAATGCTGAAACCCCTTGGTGGAACTTAAAGGCTGGAATTCTCCAGTCTCGTCATCACTGCTGACAGTGGGAATGGAGAACTTGATGCTCAGCCAAAACTCCATTCACTGCAGCAGGATCGATAATCCCAGCTACAGGTGAGGTTGGAGAAGTATTTGACAAACTGTTTCAAGCTGTTTCAAAAAGGTCTGATTTAGAAATCCCAGTGACCATTCATGCTGATAAGATCATGCTGGTGGACCAGGCTTCGCAGGAATTGGTAAGATCCTGAAGCCGGTGTCTGAAAAAGATTTATGGCAGTTTTCCCATTCTCAGGTACTGACACCATGGGCAGGATTTTACGGTCTCCCCACCGGTTGTGTTTTTGATGGCGGGCTACATGATATATTAAAATGTGGCAAACCCGCCGCCTTCCCATCTGCCCCCAAGCTGTTTCTTATAACACAGGTAGACGGGTTGGCACTGAGTTTGGCAACCTGTATGCCATTATCAAATCAATCATTGAAGGTCAGTTGAGCTTGTTACCAAAGTAAGATGTTGCCCATGCCCTTAATATGATTGGTGTAGGCAGACAGGCAGTAGTTGGCAGGCCATTTTTTTAAGCAAACTACTTAAAAGGTGGAAGGAACCAGGGTAGGTCCTTTGGGGGCACCCTGTGTACATTGGGAGAACTCCTCCCCCTTCCAATGGTAACCCCCCCACTACTTGACCTCCAAAATCCTCCACCCCCCTATTCCCCCTGCTACCCAACCACACCCCCCCCCCCATCCTCCCTTGCTCCCCTCCAGGTTCCTGAGTCCTTTCCGTTCCAAAACCCTGGGCTGACCACTCTCCTTGGTGGCTGTGTGCTCTTCACCTCTGGACTTACTTGCAATCCCGGCACTGGCCACCACTGGGGTCTGGCACTACTGGGACTGCTGGAGTTGCTGGACATTTAGGATGAGATTTCCTCCCATTGAGGGGCAGGGGATCCACTCTCACCTTGATCCTGTCACCTGCACTGCCTATTGTTGCTGACTGGCGGCCTTGTCTAATCTGTTTTAAATGGCTTCTGACATTTTTTCTGGGGGCGTGAGTAATACAATCACCCCTCCCCCCTCCCACACTGTAAAATAAGAACATAAGAACATAAGAAATAGGAGCAGGAGTAGGCCATCTAGCCCTTCGAGCCTGCCCCGCCATTCAATAAGATCATGGCTGATCTGTTGTGGCTCAGTTCCACTTTCCCGCCCTCTCCCCATAACCCTTAATCCCCTCTCTTATCAAGAACCCATCAACCCGCTTCTTAAAAATATTTAGCGAGGCAGCCTCCACCACTTCAACGGGCAGAGAATTCCAGAGATTCACCACCCTTTGAGTGAAGAAGTTCCTCCTCAACTCCGTTCTAAACCGCCTCCCCTTTATCTTGAGGCTGTGCCCCCTAGTCCTACTGTCTTTTTTGAGCGGGAAGAGTCTCTCCACCTCTATCCTATCCATCCCATTCATCATCTTATACGTCTCAATGAGATCTCCCCTCATTCTTCTAAACTCTAACGAGTACAAGCCTAGTTTATTCAGCCTCTCCTCATAGCTCAACCCCCTCAACTCCGGTATCAGCCTAGTAAACCTCCTCTGCACTCCCTCCAGGGCCAAAATATCCTTGCGCAGGTGCGGCGCCCAAAACTGCACACAGTACTCCAGCTGCGGCCTCACCAATGCCCTATACAGCCGCAGCAAGACCTCCCTACTTTTATATTCAATCCCCCTCGCTATGAAGGCCAGCATCCCATTCGCCTTCCTGACCACCTGCTGCACCTGCAAGCTGGGTTTTTGCGACTCATGCACAAGGACCCCGAGGTCCCTCTGCACCGTCGCCTGCTGCAGTTTTTCGCCACGTAAGTAATAATCCTTCCTACCATTCTTCCTACCAAAGTGGACCACCTCACACTTGCCAACATTAAATTCCATTTGCCATTTCCTGGCCCATTCGCCCAGCCTATCTAGATCCTTCTGCAGACTCTCCACACCCTCCGCACAATTTGCCTTTCCCCCAATCTTGGTGTCATCAGCAAATTTCGACACCCTGCACTCGGTTCCCTCCTCCAGATCATGCAAAAATGCAGCTCTATGATCGCTTGTGGGTTGGGTGGGACTCAGGCGGTATCCAAAAGCAAAATAACAAAGATTCAACACCTTTTAAGAGGGTTCAGACCTGCAGCCACACAATTTATTTTACTCCTCAACAATTGCAAGGGAAAATTGCCTAATCTTGAAAATTGCACGTTGCTGAAAACTGCACCTACTCCACCCCAGCTCCGTGACATTCCTCCAAACTTCTGCACATAGCTGACTGCCTGTGGCAATCTTTCCTACGCCTGTAATTTTGATATTTTTCCCAGTTCCAACATCCCCACCTTCTGAACTAATTGGATCAGTAAAAAGTATGCAATGGACATTTTTTGAGACCCTTCACAGCATTGTGAAGCACAAGAAATAACGATTGATCTGAGCTGTAATGACATACTAAGATAATTATTTTATGCTGTATTCATACCTCAGCTTTAATCGTTCTAGAAATGTATGATAAACTTGAGTATCTTTGCTTTATAAGGTAATGACTTCAAGATGCCCCTGTCGCATTTTAGCTATTGATCATTGTGGTTGACTCTCAACTGCCCTCCAAGGGCAACTAAGGATGGATAATAAATGCAGGCTAGCCAGCGATGCCCATGTCAAACGAATGAATATAAAAAAAAATCAAGGACTCTAGGTTCATCACAGATTTTGCAAATAAGATGTGGCAAAAATTTGAGAATTTCTCTGGTTTTGCAGAATCTCTTAAAATTAGGCAGATGGGATTCTGTTGTTTGCATTTTTTGAGGGTTCTTTTTCATGAGGTTCACTGTCTGCAGATGAAGGGAGTTCCAAAAATCTATAGCCGTTGGCTCCCTCCATTCTTTGAATACCATGTGTGTCCAAGACGAAAATACAAAAAAAACCTGAACTGGTGAAATGAATTTGCTAAGGAAAATCAATTGATTTTGATGGGGATGTGGAGCACTGTACAGTAAGTACTGAGTAATGCAGGTTGTGTGGAGGAGAAACCAACAATGCAACAGGACCAGAATTTTGTTTGTAATCAAAGAAAGATCACAATTTTTTGAATGCGGCATTGATTTTTCTCCTGAGTTTCTCGCAGCTGTGTGCAGGAAATGAGCCATTAATCCTTGGAGATTCTAGGACAATCCTGTTCAAATGTGGACTTGTCACAGTGACAGGGCACCTTGCTGTCTTGAATAATTGGTCACTTCCTTCCAGGGAGCAGGCAAAGCTTTAGACCAATTTGTGTCCCTGTTATGATTCCAGGCACTTTAGTGTTTTTCTGGCTCCAGTGTTGCTAATCGGGACAAGGAACTGTTGTTTTTTGATGCCAGTCCTCTGCACTGAGATGGAAACTCAAGAGAGGGACCAGATTGAGTCTGGACAAATAATTGAGAACATTGTATAGACTCATGAACAATGGACACAGAATCCAGTAATGAAGTTCTGAATGTAGAACAGGGCAGAAATGACCCAAGCTAAATGGTAATAGAACTGGAGAAGAAAAAGCTTTGTTTTGTGTGGAACCAACAAGATCATTTTGTGGAAGAAATTTATTTCCTGGTGCATTGACTGATAGCAGCATGTGTAACCAAGCCAGCACATCAGCGTCAGAAACATTGAAAGAGGGCAGGTTTAGGTCAGGATCAATAAGTGCATGAGAAAACTGCATTAGCATTGGTGAGGCAACTGAAAATTTGGTTTCATGAATCAGAGTGTGAGGCAAAGTTTAATCAAAGAAAAATAAATTTGCATTTATGTATCACCTTTCATGATGTGGAGATGCTGGCGTTGGACTGGGGTGAACACTGTGAGAAGTCTGACAACACCAGGTTAAAGAAAATTTACTATCAAATAAACTTGTTGAGCTTTAACCTGGCGTTGTCAGACTTCTTACTGTGTTTACCTTTCATGGTCATATGAAGTGTCAAAACACAGCACAACAGAACAAATGAAATGCTTTTGAAATGTAACAGTCACTGTTGTAATGTAGAAACATGGCAGCCGATTCTTACATGGCAAGCTCCCAAAAATAGCAATGAACAAATAATCTTTTTTTGATGTTGATTGAGGAGTAAATATTGGTCAGGACACTGGGAAAACTTCCCTGCCCTTCACTAAAATTGTGCCATTGGATCTTTTATGTCTACACGAGAGATCAGACAAGGCCTCAAATTAAAGTGCCATCAAAAAGACAGCACCTCTGATATTTCAGCATTCCCTTAGTACTGTACTGGAGTATCCACCTGGATTTTTGAGCTGAAATCTCTGCAGTGGATTAAAGGTGCTCGTGAACTAAGGCATAGCTGACACAGCCATGTTTGATGGCATAATTGATGGCATGGGCCAGTGGACTATGAGGGAATTAAATATATTATGGCTTGGATCATTGTTTAGTTTAGTTTATTTATTAGTGTCACAAGTAGATTTAAAGTAACATTGCAATGAAGTTACTGTGAAAATCCCCTAGTTGCCGCACTCCAGCACCTGTTCGGGTACACTAAGGGAAAATTTAACATGGCCAATGCTCCTACCAATGTGTCTTTCAAACTGTGGGAGGAAACGCACGCAGACACAGGGAGAATGTGTAGACTCCGCACACACAGTGACCAAGAATTGAACCCGAGTCCCTGGTGCTATGAGGCAGCAGTGCTAACGACTGCGCCACCTTGGGAGAGAATAGTATGATCACAGAATACCGTTGGTAAAATCTGTGAGAGATTCACTGGAATTAGTAGGTGAAAGACTTTTAAGTTTAGACATTGACCACAATATGAGACTTGACATTTCACCAAAGAGACTCTTGTAGCATAGCTGAAACCAGGACTTGGACAGCACTGCTGTGGCGGTCACGATCTATGCAATCCTAAACTCTAATGTCACAAGGTTTCTCCAGGCTACAGCACAGGTGACGTATATCACAGTTTGTTGTGCAGCAGTGTGTCAGGGAAGGGATCAGGAGCTTATACACCAGAGGATCAATAAAAGACAGAGCAGGGCAAGATGAGAGAATGCTGGCCTTTCTCCTCATATTAGGTTTCGATGTGCTGGCTATCTCCAGACATGACTCATGACTCCTGTCAGGTACCCGGCATCGATAAGTATACATCTACTCCGAGAACCATGCTACCATTAGAAATATGGTGTGGACCATCAGTGCTTACCTAAGTAAGCATATTCAGTGATAACAATTTATTTGCTTTATATAACATTGACCATGAAAAATGTTGGCTGCAAAAAACCCATGCTTATTATCTTAACATGGTCTGATTCAATCTGCTTAAGCCAAAAATATCTGTTCACATTATTACTGGCACATTCAGTGGGGACAATGACAGCAAACCTATCTGTTTCTCTTATCTGTTAATATTTGTCTTTGACGCAGTCAGTTCAGCCAACATCCTAGTCAAAAGTAATTTCCTCTCTGCAGTTTGAACTTACTGAGAACTCTCACCTACATGGTGTGTGTTGACTGGGCAGTGCGTTTGGCTGAGTTTCATAGATTTATACAATCCCTGCAGTGCAGAAGGAGGCCATTCGGCCCATTGAGTCTGTGCTGACAACAACCCTGCCCATGCCCTATCCCCATAACACACGTATTTACCCTGCATATCCTCCTCTAACATTAAGGAGCAATTTATCATGATCAATCAACCTAACCTGCACATCTTCGGAGTGTGGGAACATGGGGAGGAAACCCATGAATTTATCAGAATTGGAGACAAAAGATGTTCTTGGACTTGCAGACTGCACAAAAATTGCATTTATTTAGATTATATTATTGGGAGTGGACAATATGATGACAGAGAGTAATGGTCGTGAAATCTGTGGAAGATTTACTGCAACTGGGAAGCTGGAAACCTTCAAACTAAGGCTACACGTTGATATAATTTTAAATTCGTAGCTCAGCCATTAAGAAGGATATAATTTAGACTTCAGAATGAGATAGATGAAAAGCTGGACCAGCTTTTAACTGATGAAATAATTGAGACATGGATGGCCTTAGTCCTTTAATGATGCTAATGCAGATGTTTGATCATGTGTGGATATGCACCATGCTCATATTGCAGTGAAAATAAATCACCATTTCTTCTGCTGGAGGAGACCGAGGGATTTTTTATGGTGATAAACTGTATTCCATGGTTTAGCATGAATGTGCAGGAAACTCAACAGTAGTTCAGCATTTATGTGATGTGCAGAACCTTTAAAAATAGGGTTCGTAGAACGTGCCAAAGTAAAATGTGGCACCTGCTGTTGGGCCAACAGCTGGAAGGGTGATCATTCCCCCCTTGGGGTGATTGGCTTTGCATGTTTAACTGGGGTTAATTCAGAGCAAAATCAGTCAGGTGCTGGACTTTTCATGCTGGATCAGGTTCCCAAGAACTGGCCTAACACCATTGCTGGGCTGGACAGCAGGTTCCCACCCCCACCACAGGACTTAGTTCCAAATGTGAAAATTCCACATTAAATGTGGAACAACAAATGTGTTCAACACCAGGGCCAGAATTCTCCATCCTCACCCATGGCTGGGATTCTCCAGTCCCGCTACTCTGAATGGAGATTTGGCTGAGCGCCAAATTCTCCATTCTTGCTGACAGCAGCGACAGGGCACATGAGACCGGAGAATCCCGGCCCAAAGTTCAGGAAGAGGGGGAGAATGTTGATCAGTAGGTCACTGCGCGAAGATGTGTAGCTGAATTTTGTGAGTTCCAGCAACTGAAAGATGATCTGACCAGAGATAGGGTTGTCTAAGGAAAAAAGATCCTGTCATGAGAGTGTGTCTGCTGATAGAAGAGAAATTTACTCTCAAGGAAGTCTTTGGGCCAGATCCATTTTACCCACCACATGAAACAAAAACTGGAATTCTCCAGTCTTGCACATCCTTCTAGCCAAATCTCCCTTCACAGCGTCGGGACCAGAGAATCCCAGCCACGTGTGAGGTTGGAGAATTCTGGTTGTGGTGTCAGGGATGTGATTAATCATCAGGTTCAGAGTATTGATGGGTGAACTGATGAAGCTTTCGTTCCTGCAGAGAGGCAGTTCAGGCCTTCCCAGTGCAAGACAATGAAGAAAAGGACAAACTGCTACAGAAAGATTAAAGCCAGAGTACAGGAGGTAAGTATTCTGGAGGACAGCACACAAAAGGAAAGGAAGTATGCCCAGCACAGGGAAAGCGGTGAGCTAACTGTCAGACACTGAATCACTTTGCACACAAGTGCTTTGCTGGAAAGAAGGAAAACAAGCCCATGTAGATGTTTGCTGGAGAGATGTTGGACAATGATTCTCGCAAATCTCTCTGGCTCAAGGGAAAATATGGGGTTTGTAACTATTGAAATGATGACTGTCAGGTTAATGTGAAATGTCAGATAGACACCACTGCTACATGCTACATCATGAGCTTTGCAGACCTGTGTGAATTTGCTCAGGATGGTGAGTTTAAAATGAAGGTAGAGTTAAAGTTATATGATGGAACAGTGCTCACCCCAAATGGACAAACTAAGGTGACAGCCCAACGCAATGGGAAGAAGGAAGATCTGCTGTTCCAGAGAGCAGACATTAAGCAAACGTTCACCATCTCAGCTGAAACAAGTCAACAGTTCAGACTCATAACCCTCCATGTACCAGAAGCGATTTGTACTGTTTCACACAACACAAAGATATTGACTGCTAAGCAGATCCTAACTAATGGAAAGATGGTTTCAGGTTTTGTATGTCTTCCTGGTGAACACCATCTTGAAGTAGATGGAATAGTGAAACCAAACTCAGCGGGTGGGATTTTCCCAAGAAATGTAACAGCACGAAAACAGGAGTTTTCCATGTTGGTCATTTCGGCATGCTCCGCATTGCAATCTTTCAAGACTTAGAATAATGAAAGAGGCTCCAGGTGATTCACAATGTATCCTCCCACACCCACCCATCCCCCCACCCTCTCCTTCCCCACCCTCCACCAACCAGATTACTCTGCTCCCATTGCAGCTGATGCTGGGGCATATGATAACATAATCATGCACAATTGCAAGCTGAATAATGGCAAATGATGAAACAGGCAGATCCCAACCTCCCAGAATGATTCCATTACCACTGCAAGATCGATGCTGTTTCTGGTAGACTCCTGACCATTTCTGGAGGGTTGGCAGCCCTCTGCATGCAATTTCTTTTTCATTTTACAGAGAAGGGGGACGCTTGGAATAATGTCCTTGTTGCCTCTTGTGTTCTGTGGCTTGCTGTAGTCACATGGCAGCTGAGGTCCTGTTGGGTGAAACGAAGTCTTTGGGCAGAAGACATTTTAACCGCCGCATGGTAGAGAAATGTAATCCCTGGCAAATGTTTGCAGATGGTGGCAGGGGCTTAAAACAGTGGTAGCTGATGATATATCAATGAATGATGTTGCTAAGAAAATATAGAAAAGGAGGGAGACCAAGAATAGATCCTTGGGGAATCTGGAGATAATGTTGTGGGCAGGAATAGAAGTCATTCAGGCTGTAAGCCCACAATTACAGCACGCCATCTCTAATATTTCAACTTCTCTAGACATGTAAATAAAGAATGACACTCGAGTCCCAACCAGCTCACCATGAGATATTCTTGGAAATGGATGGAGCTAACCAGGGTCAGACAGCTTTTGAGAATCTGATTGTAAATTCCGAAGCTGCAAAACAGGTAATCAGTAAAGAAGCAATAAAAACCTTGAAAAAAAAACCATGGAAAAAATAAAATGACCTGGCAACAGGCGCAGGAGAATCAGGGTCGTTTAATGACAATAGAAGAAATATTTTCCCTGCTGTATACATTTTATTTGATTGTCAAGTGTTTGGAACATTGCAGAGGCATTCCAGCCGGATTATGGGGCCCAGTTCTAACTTAAATCTGTTTGGAGATTTTAATGAACCCAGCACTCAATATGTGTACAGTCCCTTTGTACGATTAGTGCATCTGGCACATTCTGCTGTGCAGTGGCCTCAGAACCTCATAATACAGGTTCTGTCATCCAAGTTGCAGCCATGCTGCTGATGCTGATAATTGCCTCAACACTGATTTCTTTTGGAAAGGCTATTCATGCACATGATCCAATAGAGGATCATTGGCTCTACCTTCAGAGTCAAATAGCTCATTTGATTATACCCCATCGGTCAGAATTATAATTACATTAGATGAATAAAATACAACCTAGAAATAAAAATAAAATACTAAAGACATGTTTTAATACTAATTGTTACATCTAGTTTTGAGGACATATAATCATACGTCTCCATTTGATGGTATTTGCAGATTTAAAGAATTAACTCAACCTGCTGATTAAGAAGGCTACACATATGGAACATAATCTTGCCCAATAAGCCGCATATTACAGTTGCCATCAGCTGACAGTAATGTGCTTCTGAAGCTGCCTGACCAATCCTAATTAAATTGCATGCTGCAAATACGATGTTCAAGGAATGAATGTGTTTGGTGTGTGGCTAGGCAACGCACAGAGTAAAAGCTTGACACAGATGGAATGAGCCTACAGCAGAAATATTACTGAAGAAATCAATGTGTCCCAAGTTCTAACCTGTTGAGTGCCGTACAACAGTGCTGAAAGCAGATCCGACAATTAAAAATTCTTTCTTCTTTATAGATGCATATTTTATGTATGTTCTGATTTGTGTCACTGTGATCTGATCCTCTTGTCCTGCACCGTTTGGGAGCAGTTATGGCACAGCACACCAGGATTGCATTCAGCCAGGGGCTTGGCTGGGTTATAAAGTTAAGGGGCACAAGCGCATAAAAAAGGCGCCACAATGCATACCAAATAATTGTAAATTCAGCATACATTTTTAATTTGTATTTAAAATCAAAACGTAATAAAAGCGCATGTGTTATTTAATTATTTTACATCTTAAACATAAAATGAAAACAAAACAAAGCAACATGAAAAAGATCTGAAATAACTACAACAGCCTCTTTCATCTTAGGCTTCATTCTAGCAAAGTTATCTATTACTTTATTATAATCTATCTCAGTAGCCAACTGTCTTTGAATGGAGACCAAAGCTAACCCAGACAATTTATCTTCGCCTATTGTAGAACAAAGGTATGACTTTATGTGTTTGAGCCAGCTAAAGGATTGTTCCTCAACTGCGCTAGTTATTGGTAAAGTCAGAAAAATGTGGTACAATGTGGACAGTTTAGGATAATCACCAAATCTATTTACTCACCCAATCTCGGCTGGTGATGTCCATCAGCGAGGAATGATTGGTCTTGACTGCCCGTTCATCACAATGGCTGCATATTTATGTCCTTCGCGGCATCTGTAATTATCCTCGTGATCGCATGTCCTCTCAGGAAATTGCATGCCTTCCTCACTGACTGAAATCCCCGCATCCCGCGATTGCAGTACACGGATCGAGGACTTCAGACCTCGGGAAGAGATCTGAGGGACCCATGGGGAACAGCCCGCTGAAAAGGTGCCACTTTTGAAGAATGTGCTTAGGGGGAGCAGTCAGTCCCCTTGCTCTCCCTCTAACTCCGCCACTGCATTCAGCCTCACTATCTCTTCAATGCTTGAAGTACTGGAGCTGGAGCACTCAAGCATCATCACCATATGGTTGGCATACTTCAGGCTCACCATCATACACAAGGCCAGATAGAACATGACACCCAGATGCTACTGATGCCTTAGAGACACCTGCAGCTTCAGTTAAAGTCCCATTGGAACGCTGAAGTGAATTTAAGTGTTGGGGCAGGATTTTGACCTGGACATTTTCAGATGGACAGTCCTTAAATGAATGGACACATGCCGAAAACTGCATTTTGCACCTTGATGTACTTTAAAATGATTCAAACATCATTCCCTGTGAATCACCTCGAATTATTGTGATAGCAGTGGTCTGAGTTCTCTACAGTCTACCTTGGAAGGGGGCTGGTAAGAGGATTCCATTGAGGGGTGTCCGAATGTAACTGATGATAACATTGGATCTGTTGTAGTGTGACCAATGGTAACAAGCAGTAAGGATTTACTGACCCAGTAAATCATGTAACCAATGACAGAATGATGTGATGATCAGCTGACCAGCTGACCCAGTATAAATAAGAACCTGTTGGAAATTGTTAAATTGCTTAGAATGGCTCAGGGCGAGGCCTCAAGTTTGAAGTAATAAAGGTTCTTTATTATACCTTTTCTTTGATTTATACATTAGAGTAAGTTTTGTCATTTTTTATTATCTACACTGAGAGAGTTCCTTCTGGATCACAAGGGGATCAAGAGTAGTTGAAGGGACAGCAGCAACAGGATTGACTCTAAAATTTGTCTGTTATTTCAGGTCAGGTGAGCAGTTGAAAAGTGAGGGGCACGAATTCTTACCCTGCTATAGGGACTCTGGAGTTAGCCAAGCAACAAGTGCCAAAGCAGCAAAGTACTTTTTATATGTGTTTGATAAAAATTGATCATACTACCCAGTCCCTTAAGACATAGAGTGCCAAAGTGAGAGCCCAGGAATTGTTTTTTAATTGGGGGCAGTTAGCCCTGATCTGTGAAAACTGGAGATTTAGGCTGAATTTTACATAGGTGATCCCTAACCTCAATGTGAAATTTAGGAGTCCACCTCTGCCTGGTCATTCACTGGGAATGCATTCCTAGAGAACTTTGCAACCAGTTAACAGCTGGCAGGAATGCCTAGGATGGGGCCTTCCAATTGGCAAAAGTGCCCTAAGAGGGGCAGAAGGCGCCTCTCTCCCTTGCACAACCAACATTTAGGTAGATTTCAGCTGCTGAGCTGGACACGTGGCACCAACTTCCTCTGCCGTGGTAAAAATCCCAGTGGTGGCAAGGGAAAGCCCTGAAGTGGCCATTCATTGAGGCCTCAATTATCCCCTGGATGAATGAGCTGCCCCAAAGCCTCCCCCACCCTGGTAAAATCATAGCGGGGCAGGTAGGCAGTGGGGTGCTACACCACTGCCATGGCGCCTACTTTGACACCTCCACCATGGCATCGTGCACTCAAACAGCTACTCTCTTCACAGATCTTATATACCCAATAGCAGGGACACATTTCAACACTCATTCTCTCATGGAGACTTTCATATCACCATCATTCCATCTGTATTGTTGCTTGCTCTTCATCCCCTGGGCCTTTGGAGGAGGACTCATCACACACAGGGAACATGTATTTAACCCGACCTCTGCTCTATCTTCTTCCTTGTGTCTTTGTACAGGCCAAGCCACTGTATAACAAGACAGAGTGAGCCCAGATCAGGGAAGGGGCAACAGAGATATTCCTATTGACTGAATTCAAGGAGGCTTCAGCCAACCTTGCTGAAGAAGACAGAGATGGCTCCACTGGGGAATGGAGCTTGGTTTCTCCCAATAATCTAGTATGAATCACAGCTCCATCACTCCATCAATCCTGAAAATCATACCACTAAAACTCTTCTTTCTAGCAGGTACCATCAGACCATGGACATCCAGGCAACAGGAACTCCAGCCTCAAACACAACCAGGGATGAGAGGGTTCATGCAGGCCCATCAGAATGTTCACTCTCAGCTTCCACCAGGTTCTCTATCCTTTGGAACCGACCTGGATCCTGTCTACTGTAGTGGTACCAACAGGTGAGTGTGCATCCCAAGAAGGAGCTCCATTGCCCAGTGCAGTGGTCTTCCCACACTACCTCATACTGCCTTATGAGTGGAATGGTGGCTCAGTAGTTAGTACTGCTGCCTCATGGCACCAGGGACCCAGGTTCAATTCCAGTCTTGGGTGACTGTCTGTGTTGAGTTTGCACATTCTCCCCATGTCTGCGTATGTTTCCTCCAGATGCTCCGGATGTGCAGTTAGGTTGATTGGCCATGGTAAATTGCCTCTTAGTGTCCCAAGATGTGCAGATTAGATGGATTAGCAGGGTAAAGGAAATGGGATGGGGGCAGGCCCGGGTAAGATGCTCTGTTGGACAGTTGGTGCAGACAAAATGGACCAAATGATCTCCTTCTGCACTGTAGGAATTCTATGACACCCTTGCCAAAGAACTGATTCTTTTTTGCATGATTCCATTGTTCTGGGACCTGGACTTCAGAACTGAGTTCCAACCCTTTTCCTTACAGTCCATGTGCCTCCGGCTTACCTGGAGTTTCACAGTGTGCGGGCTGAATTGCTACCTGTCCTTCTTCCCCCACGAATATTTGACCCAATCATTGTTGTGGTGGGCATTCCAACCCCCACTCCACCCCCTCACCCTATGAACCTATGACCTGCAAAATGCCCAAGCCCCATGTGCACCTGTACCCAACCCATCTGGAAGTTGTGTGCACCATTACACGTAGAGGTGAGACTCCCACGAGTGCTGTCTGTAATATCCGTCTTTCCTATACACAGGCTGTAGATGCTCCCAGCGAGCTTCACCATTCCCTCTGCACAACAGTACAGAGTCCATCAAGCCCAGGATCATCGATAAAGCACAGCCCTGCGCACCAAGCTGTGCTTGTTTTCTGTGGGGCTCACAGCTCTTGTCTCCCCTGCAGCTGGGGGACACCATGCTTCCAGTGATTGCTCCTGATATATGCTTGCTGCACATCTCTGACTTCTGACTCTGAGGTTCACAAAGTCCCTGGACTGCCTGTCATCTGTGACTCCTTTCCATTTCACAGCAGGATTATCTGTGCTCTGTGACTCTTGTCTGCCAGCCCCTGAACTAAAACAGGAACATTGACATTCTTCCCCTTTACAAAGAGAACCAAGGACAAAAGTGATCATCCCAAACCACACCACCCCTGAATTCTGAGTCTGGTGTGAACCATCCCAGGCTAACAAGCCCCCATTCCATCCCCTATTCTGGAGTCAGTGTGCATTCCCTTATTTGTCAGCATTTCAAGCACCTTTGTCGGTGTCCAGCTTTCTAGCCCTCTATCTTTTCTTTACCTTCCACTGTTCATCATCTTCATCCTGTCTCCTTGTCTTTCCTTTCCTGCCCTTGCACAACCTTCCTTCCTCATTGTCCCCCTTGTCTTTGTCAGCCCCATCCACACCAGACAACCCATAACCAGTCAAACAGTGGTCCATTGGAGTGGAGGCAGAATGAGTCCCACAGAGCAGTGCTGTTCAGATAGACAATGGTGTCAGTTATAGAGAGCAGAAGACCCCTGCACTCCCCAATCCCAGGTGAAGTACTAACCCAACTCAGTCAAAGGAGAGAGTCCATGAATCAAGCAGCACAGTGCTGTCCATATATATGATGCTGGCTTGGAGCTGGAGGACACGAATTGGTCTGCCCCAGTAGAATGGCATTCAGTGCAAAAGGAGTGGTGCAATGCTTTAGCAGGTGGGCTATGTATGCTGCACTCAACTCAAGTTCTTGAGTGAACTGAGGTCCACCTTGTGTATGCCACTATTTTCAAATGAGTTTGAGACTGATGTAATTTCTTGCTGGCATGATGCAAGATTGGAAGTTGAGATTCCGACAAGCAGCTGTTTGAGGATTCATTGTATGCAAATAAAGGAAAATATATGTGGGAAAGCTGTCCTGCTATTATGGGAGAATTGCAACATGCTTTTCTGCTGCTGTGACATTCAGAAAGGCAAGCCCTTGTCTTTTCTCAGCCAACTTTAACTCACAAGGAATCCTGCCTGATTGACCATCTTGATTTCTTTAAGGGAAGTGACATCCCATAAACACCATTAAATGGTACATCTTGATTCCCAAAAGACACAAGTATCAAGAGAAACACTCTTGTAATAATAAAATGGTTTTTGTTAACTGCTGCCTTGTTTGAACTTAGATGTCCATGCTTATTGTACCATCACTGAGAAAAATGCAAACATCTCTGATGTACTGAGCATTAGCAGGTCAGATGAATATTCCAGTATGTATTTAGAATTTTAAACACGACCCTCTGTTCACTGAAAAGTCTGTACAGTTTTGAATGGCCTTGTAATGGGATTACACATAATCCAGGCATTAGTTATGGCCCAGTGCTACTGCCAGAGCTCTGAGTTCTTCTAATTCCCACCATTTACTTCCACAGCTTTTCCCCCATCAGCTCTGGATGAACTGAGATGAGTGAAACTGTCTCTCATTCAATTAACTTCTCTTTGGTTTAGACCAATTAGTGCCAGTTTAACTCTGGACTACTTTTCCCATATTCTGAAAGTATCTTTTTGATTCTGTCAGATTATTTTGTAGACAATTCATCAACTCTCTGACACAGAGCAATGGTACTTGAATCTTGTATTCAGCTGACGTTGGGAAGGAGACATTTGTAACCAAGCAATTTCCTTTGCTGCAATTTGGTCTCCACTGCGCTGAACCCTTTGTCCTTCCTTCACCACCAGCAATAATCATTTTGAAGTATTTCCAGGACAACACTGGTTGGTTATTTGAATGACAAAAGCTGTCCATGGGGTAAAGTTTGTACCCTCCTTGCCAACAGAATTGTCAGCCAGCAGCGTTCGTTCTCTTCATCACATTCGCACTCAGGAGGATAAATTTATGTTGTTGTTGTTCAGTTGATCCTTTCAGACTTCTTGAACTTCACAGCAACGTCTGCTCTGTTTCTAAAGCTTAATGTAAAAAAAAAATATTTTAATTAAGTTCAACAGGGCGGCACAGTGGTTACATAAGAACATAAGAAATAGGAGCAGGAGTAGGCCATCTAGCCCTTCGAGCCTGCCCCGCCATTCAATAAGATCATGGCTGATCTGAAGTGGCTCAGTTCCACTTTCCCGCTTTCTCCCCATAACCCTTAATTCCCTTGCCGACCAAAAACCTGTCTACCCGTGTCTTAACTATATTTAGCAAGGTAGCCTCCACCACATCAACGGGCAGAGAATTCCAGAGATTCACCACCCTTTGAGTGAAGAAGTTCCTCCTCAATTCCGTTCTAAACTCCCCCCCTCTTATCTTGAGGCCGTGCCCTCTAGTCCTGCTGTCCTTTCTGAGCAGGAAGAATCTCTCTACCTCTACCCTATCCATCCCCTTCATTATCTTATACATCTTTATAAGATCCCCCCTCATCCTTCTAAACTCCAACGAGTACAAACCCAGTCTATTCAGCCTCTCTTCATAATCCAACCCCCTCATCTCTGGTATCAGCCTAGTGAACCTCCTCTGCACTCACGCCAAGGTCAAAATATCCTTGCGCAAGGGCGGCGACCAAAACTGCACACAGTACTCCAGTTGCGGCCTCACCAGTGCCCTGTACAGTTGCAGCAAGACCTCCCTACTTTTACATTCAATTCCCCTCGTTATAAAGGCCAGCATCCCATTTGCCTTCCTGATCACCTGCTGCACCTGCAGGCTGGGTTTTTGCAACTCATGCACAAGGACCCCCAGGTCCCTCTGCACCGTAGCATGCTGGAGCTTTTCTCCCATTAAATAGTAAGCCTTCCTACTATTATTCCTGCCAAAGTGGATAACCTCACACTTGCTAACATTGTACTCCAATGTTAGCACCACTATCTCACAGTGCCAGGGACCTGGGTTTGATTCCCAGCTTGGATGACTGCAATGTCTGTGTGGGTTTGCTCCGGGTGCTCCAGTTTCCTCCCACAGTCCAAAAGGCTGGTTAGGTGCATTGGCCTTGCTAAATTCTCCCTCAGTGCACCCGAACAGGCGCTGGAGTGAGGCAACTAGGGAATTTTCATAGTAACGTCATTGCAGTGTTAATGTAGGCCTACTGGTGACACTAATAAATAAATTCTAAACTTTGCAATTATAATTCAAAGCAAAGAGTTATATGTGTTAACACATTTGTACTATGCAGTAACAGTATCTATTTCTCCCAATTGACCGTGCATGCCAAAAGGCTGAATACACTTCAGCCAAAATTTCCTATTGGGGTGATAATCTTGATCTATCATTTGTCAAAAGCTACAAAAAAAAGCAACGTTTTTTTGCTGAGCTAGCATTAGTGATGACAAACCTCCATAAACTCTGCTGTTTTCTTATTTACTCCAAGTCCTGTTCAGCCATCAGTCCTGTATTTGCTGACTGTCATTGGTTCCAGTTTAGGCAAAAGTTTTAAAGTTCATATCATTGTAAATCCCTCCATGGCAACACTGTTCTCTAGTTCTAAATTCTTGTCCAGCTTCACAACACACTGAGAGATCTGTGCTCCTATAAGTCTGGCCTCTGCAGCTTTCTTCCACCATTGGTGGCAAGGTCTTCAGCTGCCAAGGCCCTAAGCACTAGACTCTCCTCCCTGGACCTCTCTGCTTTACTTCCTTTCTTTCCTCCTTTAAGACACTCCTTAAAACTTCCCTCTTTGACCCAACTTTTGGTTACCTGTCACCTGTAGGAGAGGCGATGGGCTAGTGGTATTATTGCTAGACTATTAATCCAGAAACTCAGTTAATGTTCTAGGGACCCAAGCTTGAATCCTGCCACGGCAGATGGTGGAATTTGAATTCAGTAAAAAATATCTGGAATTAAGAATATAGTGGTGCCACATGGGCACTGCTCAGCCATGTCCTCAATCAACTGGGGGCTTCAATGACCTTCGAGCTTCCCGCATGGTCATCACGCTTCATCCCCACTAGTGGAGACTACTCGGGTTCTCGCCACATTCGAGAGTCGGAGGTTCCCAGGAGCTGGTAGAATGGGCTAAGCATATTTCAATGCTTTTTTATATCTGCTAACCAGCTTCTAACCCTTTCTGGGTGAGATCCCGTTTGTGCCAACAGAAAGAGACTGGAATGATTGCAAACCATTCGGTGCCAGGCACAAAACCCTAGCTCCGCATGCAATTGGCCAGGATTGACGTGATCTGCACCAGGCGCTGAAAAGCTGGAAAATCACACCCAGAATTAACGTTTCAAGTCCATATGATCCTTCTACAGAAAGGTAGAAGTTCAGTATAGGGGTCATATAGGCTTCAAACATTAAACTGTTTCTCTCCACAGATGCTGATATACTGCTGTATATACTATCCAGTATCTTCTGTTTTTATTTCAGATTTCCAGCGTCCACAATATTTTGCATTTATCTTAATGAAGACTAAGACTGGAATGTTATGACCATCCACGCCAGCGGGATTTTCCCATCCCGCTGCAGTGAATGGAAATTTGGCTGGGTGCCAAATTCTCCGAACTCGCTGCAGCAAGAGTGTGGCGTGAATTGCTGCTAAGATTACATCCAAGTATGCTCTCTGCCATGGTGAGTAACCCCTTAAGGGCAGTAATTGTTAATTCTACCCATTTGGAAGTAGCTAAAGGAAATTTTCACCAACTAGTATTTGTCATGCTTCACTAACAGTTATTTCACTGTTCCTGACTATGGAGAACTTGCTCCCCTTGTACCTGCTAAAAGCCTTTCTTTTCCTTCTCATCGTATTCCGAACATCTCTGGTCATCCCTGACTCTCTGAGCTTGTTACTCTCTCCTATCACTCTGAAGGGAGCATGTTGAGCCTGTACCTTCCCCATTTCCTTTTTGAATGTCCCCAATGCTCTTCCATCGATTTCCCCACAAGTAGTCATTCCCAGTGTGCCAGATCCTGCCCTATTTTGCTAAAATCTGCTCTTCCCCAATCCAAAGCTTCCACCTCAATAAACATTATTTCCAACTCCATGTTAACAATCAAATGAATACAATGCTTTCTCCAATGCTTTATTGAGGTGGAAGCTTTGGATTGGGGGAGAGCAGATTTTAGCAAAATAGGGCAGGATCTGGCACACTGGGAATGACTACTTGTGGGGAAATCGATGGAAGAGCATTGGGGACATTCAAAAAGGAAATGGGGAAGGTGCAGGCTCAACACGTTCCCTTTAGATTGATAGGAAAGAGTAACAAGTTCAGAGAGTCAGGGATGACCAAAGATGTTCAGAATACGATGAGAAGGAAAAGAAAGGCTTTTAGCAGGTACAAGGGGAGCAAGTCAGCAGAGGCCTTAGTAAAGTATAGGAAGTGCAGGGTGCAATTTAAGGAAACAATCAGGAGAGCAAAGATAGGATATGAGAAAGTTCTGGCTGGTAAAAGTAGGAAAGAGGATAACCAAGGAAAGTATAGAGCCCCCTGGGGAGGAAGGGGGCAATGTGTGGGTGGAGCCATAAGATAGCGGTAGAATGCTAAATGAAAACTTCACATCCGTCTTCACCTCAGAGAATGAGGATAAAGATAGGGAACTCAGGGAGAGAAAGATTGCAAGCTCCACAAGTAAATTGACATTGAGAAGGACAAGGTGTTGGAGTTGTTGGCAGGCTTAAAAGGAGACAAATATCCAGGTCTGGATAAATTGTGCCCCAGGCTGCTGCGGGAAGCAAGGGAGGAGATTGCAGGGGTGCTGAGCCAAATTTCGAATTTCTCTCTCACCACGGAGGAGGCGCCAGAGGACTGGAGAATAGTTAATGTTGTTCTGCTATTGAAGTAGAGAAAAGCAGGGGAATTACATAAGTGGTAGGGAAAATATTGAAGAAAATTCTGAAGGAGAGCATCTGTCTCCACTTGGAGAGGCAAGGCATGAGCAGGGATAGTCATTATGATTTCGTCAGAGGGAGGTCATGCCTAACAAATTTGATTGAATTTTTTGAAGTGGTGACCAGGTGTGTAGATTAGGATAGTGCAGTTGATGTAGCTTATATGGATTTCAACAAAGCCTTTGACAAAGTTCCTATTGGGAGACTTATAAAGAAGGCAAACGCACATGGGACAAATGGCAATTTGATAAAGTGGATTCAAAATTGACTTAGTTGTACGAGACAGAGGGTGATAACAGAAGGCTGCTTTAGTGGCTGATAGCCACCGTCGAGTTATTCCCTACTATTCATCGTTTATATAAACAACAAGGATGACTATGTGGGGGGTAGGTTTAGTAAGTTTGCGGATGACAAAAAGATTGGCCAGGCAGTTAACAATGAGGCGGAGTGTCTTGGGCTACAAGAAGATATAGACGGAATGATCAAATGGGCAGATAACCCTGAAAAATGTGAGGTGATACACTTTGGAAGGAGTAATTTGACAAGGAAGTATTCAATAAACAGCATGACACTGGGAAGTTCTAAGGAAAAAAGGAACCTTAGCATGTTTGTCCATAGATCCCTGAAGGCGGAAGGGCATGTTAGTAGGGAGGTGAAAAGGCATATGGGACACTTGCCTTTATCAATTGAGGCATAAATTACAAAAGCAGAGAGGTCATGTTGGAGTTTGGTAGAAATTTGGTGTGGCCACAGATTACTGAGTGCAGTTCTGGTTGTTAAATTATGGGAAGGATGTGATTGACTGGAGGGGGTGCAGAGGGGATTCAACAAAGACCAAAGAGAACGAAGAACAATAGAGCAAGAAACAGGCCCTTCAAGCCTCCAAGCCCGTGCCGATCTTGATGCCATAACTAAACTAAAAGTAAAACCTGCTCTTACTCGGACCATATTCCTTTATGGTCCGAGTATTTTTCCTCCCTATTCATGTACCCATCCAGATGCCTCCTAAATGTTGCTAATGTGCCTGCTTCCATCACCTCCTCTGGCAGTGCATTCCAGGCACCCATCGCTCTCTGCGTGAAAATTTCCCACGCACATCTCCCTTAAACTTTCCTCCTCTCACTGTGAACCTGTGCTTCCTTGCAATTGACCCTTCCACCCTCTGACTATCTATCCTGCCTGTGCCTCTCATAATTTTATAGACTTCTATCAGGTCTCCCCTCGGCTTCCTTCTTTCCAGTGAAAACAATCCTACTTTATTCAACTTCTCCTCATAGCCCAACACACTGAAGACCAGGCAACACCTGGTGAGCCTTCTTTGCACTCTCTCCAAAGATTCCATGTCCTGCTGATAGTGCAGGGATGAGAACTGCACGCAATACTCCAAATGTGGGCTAATCAAAGTTTCATATAGATGCAACATGACTTCCCAACTCTTGGGAATATGCCCCAACCAATGAAGGCAAGCATGCCAAATTTATTCTTAATCACCTTGGCCACCTGTGTTGCCACATTAGGGAACTGTGGTTCTGCCCGCCCAGATCCCTCTGGAATGCAGGATGTTGCCTGCGATGGAGCATTTAAATTATGAAGAGAGTTTGGATAGGCTTGGGGTTGTTTTCATTGGAGCAAAGTTTTTAAAGTGTATTCATTATAGTCACAAGTAGGCTTAAATTGACACTACAATGAAGTTGCTATGAAAACCCTCTTGTTGCTACACTCTGGTGCCTGTTTGAGGGAGAATTTAGTATGGCCAATGCACCTAATCAGCACATCTTTGAACTGTTGGAGAAAACCAGAGCATCCAGAAAACACCCAAATAGGCATGTGGAGAATATGCTAACCCCACACAGACAGTGACCCAAGCCGGGAATTGAGCCCAGGCCCCTGGCGCTGTGAGGTAGCAGTGCTAACCACTGTTTCACCATGCTGCTTCAAACTGAAAACTGAGGGGCGACCTGATCGAAGTGTACAAGATTATGAGGAGCATTGACTGAGTGGATAGGGAGCAGCTGTTTCCTCAGCTGAAGGTCAGTCACAAGGGGACACAAGTTCGTGGTGAGGATAGGAGGTTTGGGGGCATGTGAGGAAAAACTCTTTTACCCAGAAGGTAGTGTTGGTCTGGAACATGCTGCCTGAGAGGATGGTAGAGGTGGCTTGCCTCATATCCTTTAAAAAGTACCTGGATGAGCACTTGGCAATCCATTACATTTAAGGCTATGGGCCAAGTGCTAATAAACAGAATTAGGTAGGTGTTTTTCACATGCTGGTGCAGACTCAATGGGCTGAAGGGTCTCTTTGGCACTGTGTGATTCTGTGACATGTTAGAGCTATGGGAGTAAGGTGCTACAATTAACGCCAACAAATTAAATAGAGGAAAAGCAGACAGGGGTCAAACCCCTGATCATTACTCAGTAGGAAGTGAATTAATGTGAGATACAGCTGTTTAGCTGCAATGGTCTCCGCCCTCTCCCCCACTCATCTACCCTTTTAATATCTCATCCACACTGAATCCCACAGCCAATTGCTCTTGAATAACTTCACAACTAGTCTGTAAAGAGTTGAACACACCCCTAAAGTGTATGCAAATGTTGACATCTTCTTTACTCAGACAAACCAACCCCTACCAATTTGTCCCTTAATGATGCTGCAATCATCACACCATCAAACCGTTGGTTATATTTATCTAGGCAGAATCTAAAATGGGATGTCCGCATCAGGTCTGTTGGTAAGTGAACTGCCAGCTGTCTGAACATGCTTTGGAAAATGAAATACCATTCCTTCCCAAAGGATAATTTTGTAACCGTCTTGTCATTATTTTTTCACCCCATACTGGAATACAAGACACCTTGTAGTCAAACAGAAGCACAAAGCAAGCCATTGGGAATGTTCAGAACTGTGGCTGAGAACACCAAGGCCAGGATTTTCCAACCCCACTGCAGTGTATTCCCCCCGACATGGCGTATCCCTCCTGCCGCGGAATATCCCTCCCGCTATAGCATATCCCCCTGCTGCAGCGCATCCCTCCCACTGCAGCATATACCCCCTGCTGCTGCATATCCTCCTGCTGTGGCTTATCCCTCCCACTGCAGCATATCCCCACCACTGCGTCATATCCCCCTGCTGCAGTGTATCCCCCCTGCTGCTGCATATCCTTCTGCCATGGTGTACTCCTCCCACTGCAGCATATCCTTCTTGCTGCAGCATATCACCCTGCTGCGGCATATCTTTCCCACCACGACGTATCCCCCCCTGCTGCAGTATATCCCCCCTGCTGCAGCGTATCCCTCCTGCTGCGGCGTATTCTGCTTCGCCCCCACTGCAGCGTATCCCCCCTCCCCCCGCTGCAGTGTATCCCTCCCGCTGCAGCGTAACCCCTCCACTGCAGCATATCCCTCCCTGCTGCGTCATATCCCTCCCTGCTACATCGTATCCTCCCCCCCATGATGTATCCCTCTCTGCTGCAGTGTATCCCCTCCCCACGCTGTGGCGAATCTCCCCTGCCAGTAGATGTGGTGAACTACTTAATTGTCCATTCAGTTTGTTGGACCATGATGTCCTGCTGGGTAAGAGGGGCTGTAAAATCCTGGCCCTGAGAACAGAGATGATGAACCCTGCCATTCCTTCATGAGATCATTGGCGGTCTCCAAATCTCATTACTTGTTCCCTGCAGACAGATCTCAGATGGTGACATGGTGGCACATACAATGCACAGGACCTGGGTTTGATTCCTGGTTTAGGTCACTGTCTGTGTGAAGTCTGCACATTCTCCTTGTGTCTGCATGGGTTTCCTCCAGGTGCTGCGGTTTCCTCCCACAATCTGAAAGACCTGCTGGTTAAGTGAATTGGCCATGCTAAATTCTCCCTCAGTGTACCTGAACAGGTGCTGGAGTGTGGCAACTAGGAGATTTTCACAGTAACTTCATTGCGGTGTTAATGTAAGCCTACTTTTGACACTGATAAATAAACTTTAAACATAGTGGCAACTTGGTACAGAATTTAAAACAGCTGACTGAATTAATATGTAAAACAACAAGATTTGAGGTCCACAGAATAAACCAAGTCTAATGACTGTTAATAAGGTAAAGACTCTTATCGATATGTTATTCTTGATATGTTGTTTTTTCTACTATATTTAAATTTTGCTTGGAATGAGTAGTTGTAAAGTTTGCCTCAATTAGGCCCTTGGCCCTGACAGAAGTTAATTTAAATAAACCAATCTTTGAAATTAAATTGAATTGAAATTGAATAGTTCAAACATGAAATTGCCCACTTTTGAAAGCTACTAGAGGGTTTCCAGAGGGCCTGAATCTAGAGCAAGCAATTGACGCTTTTAGTGTACAGGAAGAAAGGGAAGAACAGAGGCAGAAAAAGGAGGAGAGAATATGTGGCTGAAAGTAGTTTCCTAAAATGATAGAGGACTCATAAAAGATACAAGAAAGTTGGTTCCCTGGGAAACTTGCTCAACTAGCCTGACATTTTTAATGTGCGGCCAGATATTCTGGAGGGTGAGAGGACTTTGTGCTGAAACGCGACAGGAAGGTGATCAAGCCTCTTTGGTAGATAATTAACTCCTGTTTTACTGGAAAATTCTAATTTTGCAATGCACCAGAGTAATGGGTCTTCAGATCCTCTTCCAGTACCAGGAGGCAGTGGATTACAAAAGTACTGGTTCTGGACTGTAGCAAACTGTAGCCTGGCCTGTCAGGGAAGATGGAACACCATGGCATTGGCAGTGGCAGTCAAGAATACGGTGAGGGCATACCACTTGAGTGCCATCACAGATATGGCATCAAGCAGAGCAGAGGTGGTGAGAGGCCTGGAAACTGAGTGCAGCTACATCTCCTTGGCCTCATTCACTTAGGCTTCAAGACCTCCAGTCAGGAGGTGCATCAGAGAGGGAGGAGTTGCAGCCAGCAGCAAAAGAAGTTACCCACCAAAGAGAGTGCATGGTCAGAGGTTCAGCTCCCTGCAAGGTTGCTCAGCTCTTTTTCCATCAATGATGGCTTCCTTTGATAACTGAGCGTTATGGGATAGTCAACACCATAGTCAATGACTGTGGTTCTGACTATCACTGTGGCTCTGAATCTTTACATGTAAGGATCCTTCCAAGGATCAACTCAAGATATCTGTGAGATCTTTCTGTCTGTGGCTCATTGCTGCAATATGATGATCCCACTTCAGGAAGCCTAGCCGATATGTAGGCCTTTGTACCAATCCGGACAGTCAAGCTGAGATAGTCAGAGGCATCGGTGAATTCCTCCACATGCAAGGCATCATTGATTAGATGAATGTGGCCATTAGCTATCATCTCCCACATTTGAGAGGGCAGCCTTCATTAACAGCAAAGGTTATCATTTGCTCAATGTAAAGACTGCCTGTGATCACCACAAACAGATCTTCATGGCTCCAGGAAAGCAGCCAACGTACTAAGGCAATCGGAGGTGCCAGACACTTTCTTGTCTCTCACTGACCTTCAAGAATAGTTACTGGGTTTATGGCTTATCCACTGAAGGCATGGGTACTAACACCTGTAAGGTACCAGGTATAGATGCAGAGGGGAGACACAACTCCTGCCATGGCACAACTCAAGTGAATAGAGGATGCAGTTCAGATTTCTAGGTAGATTAGATGAAGTCCTACTGTGTGCCCCTGCAAGGGTCAATGTTCCAGTCAATGTTTGGGATCTTTATTCTGACTAGTCACCCATCACTCTGGGTACTGGGTAATTTTGATAGGCAGTCGTCAGTTTTTTAAGTAGGGGCACAAGTAGAATAACAAAATTGGACTTCGCAAGGCAATGGTCATAATCTATTCTTCTAAACACTGACTCCAGGCTCTCTGGTTGACTGGGGTACTATCTTCTGCTCTATCTTTGTTGCTGCTATATTCTTATTAACCATAATCTCTCTTCCCTTCTCTTGGTTGTGCGTTGAGAGTCACAAGACTGATCAGTTTACCCTTGAGTAGGGTGAAACTTTATTTTAGCTAATCTGGTGAGTTTACTCATATTTTGTTTTATTGTTGACTGGATTAGTTTATCATTATTTCATTATTGTTCATTGCTGTATTGTCAATCTATTGGCCCTCAGGAAAGATCTTTTTGTTTATTAACCAGAAGACCCTTTAGTTAACATAGTTAAAATAACACAGTTCTTTATCTTTGCTATTGTCTTATAGAATTCAGCAGAAGAAAATGCATATCCAAGTTTCCAGTCATTCAAAGGTCAGAATACTCCATGACCCAAGCTTTTACAACAGCTTGACATTTCTTTCCACCATCCATATATCAACCTTACATTGAATAAATTATTTAAAATAATGCCTCATTTTTCAGCACTTTCTAAATTTGTCCTTCCATATTAGACCTTGAACAATGAGGAGATCCTGAAGCATGATGCCTCTTCCAACAATCATAGAACCCTACAGCATAGAAAGAGGCCCTTTGGCCCATCGAGTCTGCATCGAACACAATCCCACCCAGGCCCTACCCCCATATCCCTACATATTATACCCATTAATCCCTCTAACCTACACATCCCTAGACACTAAGGGGCAATTTCTTAGCATGGTCAATCAACCTAACCTGCACATCTTTGGACTGTGGGAGGAAACCGATGCTGGCACGAGGAGAATGTGCAAACTCCACACAGACAGTGACCTGAGCCGGGAATTGAACCCAGGACCCTGGAGCTGTGAAGGAGCAGTGCTAACCACTGTGCTACCGTGCCGCCCAACAACGAGGATATAGAGGAAGATAATGACTAGGCGCTGCATGATGAACTTCCCCAAAGACCGGAGACACGGCACAATGTGATACAGGCAAGGGAGACTGGCAATATACCATAGTAGGCACAATTCAGATGATTGTTACTAACAGATCTATGCAATCTTTACAGCTTTCTGCAGATCTTTTCCCATTTCCCTCATTGTCCTTACTATTGACCTGCGCCCAGTCAGACATTAGACTGTGTCATGGAGAATGCATGACCTCGTGTGGTGTGGTCCTTCCCATTGCACATTTTGAGGGAGCTAGGGCCAGCAACCTGCAAGAAATGTTGCTTTGCAATATTCCACATTGATTGGAGAGCATTGGATTGCAATGCTGCATGCATTAACAACAAATTGACCTGTGAACCCTGAGTACAACTATGTACTCCTCTTAAGTCATTTAGGTGTGCTCCAAAGTAGTCCACCAGATGTTCATGCCCCTCACACTGCAGGTCCAACTTCTGTCACCTTGAAAGAGCTACCTCAGCAGCCTGAACTCAGCATCGCCCCAAATTCCCATGGTCCCTCAAGGTGGTTTCAGCTGTCAAAGACTCTGATGGCTGCTGGTCACCTCTATGCAGTGCTCTGGTTGGACATATTCTGGAAGCAACACGGCACGAGCAGGTTAGGAGTTGGCTCCATCAGCTGAGAAGATACAAATCCTGTCCCATTCTCTTCTTACTGCTATTGATGTGCAATTCTTGGGAGGTGAGGAGGAAAGATACTGAAAACATCAGCATTAAGAATATCCCAAAATTAACAGAGTTGCTGCTTACTCTCTGTCACAACTGTATCCAGCTGCTACTCCCACCCTTCTCCACAACTTCCGGCGTTTCACTTGACAAGACACATCACCGATCCCCCCGGCTGCAGTATCCTTAGGGAGTTGCCTGCTCTCCACCCAGGCCCACACTCTCCAAAATACCAAAATTTCCCAGCCAGGGCCCTGGGGCCCTACTTCAGGGCTGATGATGTTAGTGGACAAAACTGGCCCAACTCACTGGGCAAGACTTTCCTAGAAATCAGCAAAGGCTGATTGTGGGTGGGAAAAGTGGTGCTGAAGTCGCTGGCAGCAATGGCAGCTTTCTCCAGCACTTAATCCAAAACTTTGAAAAAATAAATCAAGGGCAGGTCCCATGATGTATTGCCAACGGGGCAGCCTTCGATTTGCCCACCTCACCAGCAACCTAGGCACTCAAAGAATAAGGTGTCATTTTTAAATGCAGCCTCAGCACAGAGACAGCGAAGAGATTCACTCTCGAACATCCATGTACCCACCATTGTAGACTGGAACCTCGCACTGCTCTCAGGAATAGTGCCTGAACAGCGACAGGATAAGTACCAGGGGACTGTTGCGAGGCAGCACAAGAGGCCAGTGCTGGTGGAAAATGGAATTACAAGCAATAGATCCTCATATTAAGATGTTAGAATTTCCTCAATGGCCATACTAGGAAGGAAATACTATACACAAAAAAAGAAAATAGTCCAGATCACAATCCAACAACCACACTTGAAAAAAGCACATTCTGTCGAGAGAATTTGGCGCTTTCAGTTATATCTCCTCCCACAGTTGATGAGCTATTAATACTGACCATTCAACTGCAGACTCATACATGAATCCCCATTTGGTCTCTATTTTAAGAACCTTCCAGGTACCTGAAATGTTATCTCAACACATCAGCAAAGTGCTTCCAGATTACTTGGGCAAAATCTTACTTGTTCTTGCATTTTAATTTTTTTTCTAGTTTTCCTATTTTATTTCACAACTATCGCACGTAAAGGCACAGTACCACAACAGATCAATATATAAGATCTTGGCCAGCATGCAAGGTGCCTCTAAACCGATGGTCTTAGAAAAAGATGTATAAACAGAAGCATCAGAGTTGATTTGCCTGTAAGATTTAACAAAGCCTGGTCAGTGCTGCATCTTCAGCAGTCGTCACCTGGACCTCTGCCTCATCTTTCGCCTTTTACGCTTCAGCTGCGCATGCGTTTCTTCCGCTTATATCATCAGAAAATGCAGGGCTGGAATTTTACCATGGGAATGAAACATGGAAATATCTGTTGGCCTTGGGCAAGATATTATGGTTTCAGGATGAGCGAAGCCATAAAATCCGAACCCAGAAGTGTTCATTTTTTTTTCCTATGATACTATACAAATATCATGGGCAATGGCATAATTTGATACCCATTCTGAGCTTTACCTTTTGGTCACATCTGGGTAGAGCTATAAACCACCTTAAAATTAAAACATTGACTTAGATGTCTGGGCAGCAAGCATTGATTTGCATAATACAAAATTTGCAAAATTCTTACATGCAGCCGCTTTGCAGTATGCTGAATATATAAGTTGCTCTTTCACTCATTATCTGCAGTTTACACAGGCATTGTTTATCAGATGTTTATAAGGTTAATTTATTTGTCACAAGTAAGGCTTGTAACACTGCAATGAAGTTACCATGAAATTCCCCTAGCAGTCACAGTCTGGCACCTGTTTGGGTCAACGCACCTAACCAGCACGTCTTTCAGGATGTGAGAGGAAGCCGGAGCAACTGGAGGAAACCTATGCAGGCATGGGGAGAACGTGAAAATTCCACACAGACAGTGACCCAGGCCAGGAATCAAATCCGGGTCCCTGGTGCTGTGAGGCAGCAGTGCTAACCACTGTACCACCATACATCTACTTTTGTAAAAGGTACCAAACTACTCTTGATGCAGTGTGATGAGATGTGTGTGTCAGCCATAGTTTAGTTAGTAGCAGTGTCACCTCTGGCTCACAAAGTTCCAGGCTCAAGTCCTAATCTGGGATTGGAGCACAGGTTGATGCTCCAGAATGCAGTAATGGGGGAGGTGCTATATTCCTGATGAGACATTAAATCCAGGCCCCGTTTTCCCATGAGATGGATATAAAAGATTCCATGGCACTATTTTGAAAAAGAGCAGGGGAATTAACCCCTGTGTTTTGGCCAATATTTAATCCTCAATCAATAGTGCAACAGTGTGGATTATCACTTTGCTGTTTGTTGGAGCTTGCAGTGCACAAATTGGTGCCTCCTACGTTGGATAATGACTGCACTTCAAAAGCACATCACTGGTTGTGAAATGCTTGAGACATCCGGTGGTTGTGAAAAACATCAGACATATCCAAGGCTTTCTTTGTTTCCCATTATTTCTTTTATCCTCCTCTTCCTCATCCAAAACATACAAAATCAAAGGGATTCACATGGGAAAATTCACTGTGCTATTATTAATAACATGGCACTAACTCAATAATTTCCCTGGCGTACCTGAACATAAATTATCCTTGCAGCCTTCAGAATAGCTTAAAAGCTATTCTGGTAGCAGCTCAGATCCTGTTCCATGATCAGGATCTCGCTCCCACGCCGAGACGTAGCATCAATATCCTGACTGCAACACTAGGAAATTGCACAAAGCACGTTCATTTTATTGGGGTCTCAGTGGGAAATGAAACTATCAAACTGGTGTGTGAATACAAGTGAGTGCGAATTAAGCAAAGAATATCTTGCCAATTCTAATCAGAAAAGGCTATCGAATAGAAATCACTAATTTTTTTAATAGTTACCTACGCCAAGGACCCAGGTTTGATTCCTGGCTTAGTTCACTGCCAGTGCAGAGTCTGCACATTCTCCCTGTGTCTGTGTGGGTTTCCTCTGGGTGCTCTGGTTTCCTCCTTTTGAAAGACATGTTGGTTAGGTGCATTGGTCATGCTAAATTTTCCCTCAGTGTAACCCGAACAGTGTAGTGACTCAGGGATTTTCACACTAACTTCATTGCAGTGTCAATGTAAGCCTACTTGAGACACTAACAAGTAAACTTTAAATTTTAAGGAGTTTTTGATATATACATATATATATAGTAGATCGGATCATCACATGATTATGTGGGTGACATGGTCATGAGGAGTATCACGGATGTGGAGCTTGGCAGAATTACCTAGGACCTCAGGCAGAGTAGGCGTTAGTGAGTGTTCGTATGTTAAATTAATAAATCTCCCGTGAGGATCATATGTGCTGATCAGTTGCCTAATTGCTTTGAAAGGCTTGTAAAAATAATGTTTGATCTTTTCTGTCAATTACTGCTCTTTTTCATAACCTCACATCCTTTAATTCCTCTTTTGCTTTTCATTTCTCTCCTTCAGAATGCCTCCTTCATTCAAATGAATTAATTTTTATCATACGCCTTTATTTTTATCATACGCCTTCTTTCTAAGCTTGTCTGCCTGAATAAATCTCTTATTTTGTGTTTCCATAACAGATTGTAAAAAGGTGTAATTTGATAGAACCCCAATGTTAACACTGATACAACTCATGTGACTGTAGGGTCAAGGGAGGGAGGAGACACCAATGATGGGATCCAATGGAGGCCTGGGCCATTTTAACATCAACAGTGGGGGGTAGATTCCTGCATGAGCACCATGAGAATCACAAAGTGGCTGGCCCATAGCGGGAATCTGTATGGTAGGAGGCCGCTCCTGTGGCCTGAGGGAACCGTCACAGAATTATGGGAAATAGTCAGGCAGGAGGAGGTGGGGTAGCGGGTCCAGAAGTGATCATGTTCAAGCAAGTGTAAGGGACAAAGAGCAGGGAGAGGGCAGACCCAAGGCCTAAGATTACTGCATGAGATTCAGATGAGCACTCCGTAAAAGGCAACTCTGGTCACATCACAACTCACTTCTCAGTTTAACCAGCAGGCCTAGTGTGTGAATCCAGAATAAAGTGTTGTGCCACTGCAATAGTATCCTCACATGAAAGCTGACCATCATTGCTCTCTCCAGGTTCCTGCCCTTTCATATCCCACTTATCTATGGAAATCGCCCCCTTCCCCATGTCTCCTTGTGGCATGTGACCTCCCCTTTGCAGTGCCAGGTTGTGTCGGGTGCAATAGCCCATGATGATGCAGGACTGCTTCGTTGGAGAGTACTACAAAGTCCCACCTGAACAATCCAAACTTCAGAAGTGCATCTTCAGGATACCAATTGTTTGCTTAATGTGTATTGCTTTATCTCTCCTCCGAGGCACTTTGTGGATGTATGGGTGAAACGAGCCATCTGTTCAGTGGGTACCTCTTGATCACCCAGCAGCCAACCCTGTAAGTATTGCAGCCCCTTAAATATTTGAGGCACCTGGGAGTGACAAAGGATGTAGGATTCATGAGAACTCTCAGAGTACCTGGCACTGACGTGCAAGATGTGTCCATGACAATCACAAATCAGTTGAACATTGAGGGAGCAGAACCTTTTCTGTTAATGAACATCAGAGCCTGCTGTCAAGGAGCCCTTAAAATGACATGTGTGCAATCGATTGTACCCTGCACTCTTGGGAGGTTGCCAGGGATTGCCAGAAATCCCAGAAATCTAGTAACCTGGCTCGCTTCATCCATTGTGAAGTTTATATAATGATGAGCCTTCCTGTAGAAGGCATCCATCACTTCCTTTATATATTTATTGTTGGGACCTGAGAGATTCTATATTGATCCCCTGTTGTTCCTTGTAATGAACTACTTGAAAAAAAATTGAATACTGCTGTAAGGTTTAGGGGAGCTGGCAGACAATAGCCTCCTGAACCATGTGGCATCATGTCTTCCCACAAAATGTGACATACATGTGCCACCATCTCTTGATAAATATCAACAGTGTGTGGCATTGTCTCTTGCTCATCTCTATGTAGGAGAGGCATCTTTGGCATACCTTTGGTTGTGCAAGTCACCTCCATGGGACAGGTCTGACCTCCTCAGCCTCTGGGGCATTCCTGGGCCATGCTCCTCTGGCTGCGGCTCTTCTCTAAACTGTCTCCAACGACACTAGGTCCTTCTTTTCTCCCTCAATCTAAATGCTGCCATCAATAAAGAAGCATTGACTGCAGCCTCCACTCTGTAATCTTCTTTCTTCCTGTGGACTGAAAGATCTAAGAGATAAATGTTTCTCTCCCAACAATTACAGACTTCCCACTCCCTGCCAGAAAGCTGCTGTCATATCCCTAGGCTGGGCTTGCGCTCCCCGCCTTTGCCCATTCCATCCCTGTAGCTGAAGTGTTCCCTCACTGCTCAAAGGCATCTAAGAAGCCACCTCAACAACGTGACATCTCCCTCCCATATTGGATGGAAGAAGGTTGAACACAGAAATGTGAAGACACTCATACGCTGACTATTTTGGATTTGAATTACCTCTGCCTTGTACTTTTGGAATGATTGAATGCCTTGTGATCTGTGACCCATGTCGAATGGACAATGCGGTTTTCAGGATTTGAGTGAGCTTCTTGTAGATATCCAGAAGCTGTGCTCCCTTAATGGCTGGCTGCCTCTTCCATTCTTGCATTCCTCTGATGGTTAAGTGCTCAATGAGACCATCTCTAATGTGACCCAAATGCCATGTATAATCTCACACAAAAATACACCTTGAGTTACTGATTCCAACCCTAACTTTTCAATAAAGTCATCATAAGTTCTCTGAGCTGAGCCTTCATCTCCATGTTGACATTTGGATAGGTTTGTGGTTGCCCACTGAAAGGTTCCTGAGGTCCAGATATGCCTCAGCCTTCTCCCATGGTAATCTTTATCTGGTTTCATTCACGCAGCATCACTGATTTGGGGCTGCACTTCCACTTCCAGACCGGCTTCGAACCTTCCTCTGTCACCATTCACCTGATCACCCTGGAACTCCGCCATGTGCAGTTATCCCTCCCTTTGGCTACTCTCCCACCTCCCCAGTCACTCTGGAATTCATAGTGATTGCAGTGGACTTTTCTGCTTTCCCTGTTGCCACTGAATGCATCATTGTGATGCCCCCATGCCTCAAGTGGACCTCCCCATCTAGAGGCTACGTGCATGGTCAAATTCAGGGGTGCCCCTGTCCAGCCCACTGACAGGAACTTTGGGTCCTGCCTCCTCTCTCTCTCTCTCTCTCTCTCTCTCCCCCCCCCCACCCCCCCCCCCCCCCCCATTACATTTTTCCCATTTACAAGCTGCAGATACTTCCCGTGACCATGACTAATTCGTTACTGAGCTAGCCACCCCAGGACCACAATATGGGAGGGACTGACCACACCCTGCACAACATACTGTGTATGGCGCCATTCAACAGACAGGACTTGCCCTTCACTATTGCAGGATCATGACATCAGTTCCATGGACAGACCTATAGCATAACCCAGGAAAACTTTAATCTGGCTTTAATCTCTCACCCCAACAGTTTGGTCCACAGAGCCCCAGGGTTCCCTTCAATGCCTCACCCCAACTATTTGGCCTCAGTTCCAGGACTATGATGTCAGACACTCATCCCTCCATTTCCTTCAGGACTCTCTCCTCGATCCTCCAATCATGACTCTTTGTATCTTTTCCTTCTTATTCAACCCTTAAGCTTTCCAGTCATGAGTCTAGGTATATCCTGATCATGTCAGGCTCCTGCACCCCCATCCCCAGTCATCCCAGTGCTCGCCATTCCCCTCCCATGTTCCTATCATCCTCAAGTCTCTGTCTATCTCCCCCCTCCCCTGCTACCTACACAAAGCGCGCCCCCCCCACCCCCGTCCACCCTGATTGCTGGTAGAATACAGCCCTGCCTATGCCCCACAGCACCCAATGTGAACAGCGCTGCCTGTGCCCCACAGCACCCAATGTGAACAGCCCTGCCTGTGCCCCACAGCACCCAATGTGAACAGCCCTGCCTGTGCCCCACAGCACCCAATGTGAACAGCCCTGCCTGTGCCCCACAGCACCCAATGTGAACAGCCCTGCCTGTGCCCCACAGCACCCAGTGTGAACAGCCCTGCCTGTGCCCCACAGCACCCAATGTGAACAGCCCTGCCTGTGCCCCACAGCACCCAATGTGAACAGCCCTGCCTGTGCCCCACAGCACCCAATGTGAACAGCCCTGCCTATGCCCCACAGCACCCAATGTGAACAGCCCTGCCTGTGCCCCACAGCACCCAATGTGAACAGCCCTGCCTGTGCCCCACAGCACCCAGTGTGAACAGCGCTGCCTATGCCCCACAGCACCCAATGTGAACAGCCCTGCCTGTGCCCCACAGCACCCAGTGTGAACAGCGCTGCCTGTGCCCCACAGCACCCAATGTGAACAGCCCTGCCTGTGCCCCACAGCACCCAATGTGAACAGCCCTGCCTGTGCCCCACAGCACCCAATGTGAACAGCGCTGCCTGTGCCCCACAGCACCCAGCGTGGACAGCCCTGCCTGTGCCCCACAGCACCCAGTGTGAACAGCCCTGACTTGAATGAATGCTTTTCATTTGGTGAAAGCTACTTTTCACTATTCAGATGAAAGATGACTTGTCACAACGTATACATTAACTCAAGCATAAGGTTTGTGTGAGTTTGAGAAGAGAGAAAACTGGCAAATTATTTTTGTATACTTTTACAAATTAAGTTTTAAGATGAACTTTTCAGACTTCTTCCAACGATGGCAGATTTGTAATTAAAATGCAATGAGAACAGAAGACCATGTTCTTTATTAAATCAGATATCAGAATTACAGGAATAACCTTTCCAAGTATGAATCATAATTCTTGTTAGTTCAACACTCATTGTTTTCATTATTTTTATTAATCCCTGTGCATCTCTGTGGGTCTGTACTCGTTGGAGTTTAGAAGGATGAGGGAGGGATCTTATAGAGACTTGTAGGATAATGAAGGGGTTGGATAGGGTAGAGGTAGAGAGATTCTTCCTGCTTAGAAAGGATAGCAGGACTCGAGGGCACAGCCTCAAGATAAGGGGGGGGCACAGTTTAGATCGGAGTTGAGGAGGAACTTCTTCACTCAAAGGGTGGTGAATCTCTGGAAATCTCTGCCCGTTGAAGTGGTGGAGGCTACCTCGCTAAATACATTTAAGTCACGGGTAGATAGGTTTTTGATAGACAAGGGAATTAAGGGTTATGGGGAGAAAGCGGGAAAGTGGAACTGATCCACTTCAGATCAGCCATGATCTTATTGAATGGCAGGGCAGGCTCGAAGGGCTAGATGGCCTACTCCTGCTCCTATTTGTTATGTTCTTATGTTCTTATCTCACTTGAATAATTTATTATTGTTTTAACATTTGGATAAATTTTCAATGTGCTGCTGATACAAAATGGAACTGAAAATCAGCTGGTTTCTTTAATAGGTGGCTATTTGGGGCATCTAACAACATCAACGCCACCATGAACCTGCAACCTACATATCCATAGCAGCACCAATTGCAATCTATGCCAGCGAGACCTGGGAGATATGCAATTTATGCAAAGGTGTCACATAAGTTGGATGTTTTTCACCAGTTCTGCCAATGTAGGATTCTGGGTATTAATAGAGCGACAGCATCACCAATGAAGAAGTACAACAACAACTGGTCAGAGGTGATTACTGGACATCATAAAGGAAAGATGATTTTGACTTGCAGGGCATATATTTGCCTCTTGAATGTGTGCCCTGCCAAAGCCACGGTAGAATGGACACCACCAGAAGGAAGGAAAAAAACAGTGGTGTTGGCATTCGAATTCTATACTAAAACCGAGAGTAAGACAATTCTTGCTAAAGAATAATCTAGGGCAAAAAGGATAATCACTAAATTTAATTGCAACCTAGCAAGGTTTATTGGACAAGAAACATTAATGCTTAACATTCCACTGTCATGGTACAATACACTGGCCGAAACCCTACCACCTCTTCGGCCCAGAATTCCTAATCTACAACTTCCATTTGACAAAATCAAAGGTGGTAGTATAAACTGGGAGCAGCAAACACTGGAAAAAACAAGGAGTAGCATAAACCAAAACATTGTTAAAATTGGGGCCAATACATTTTAGTTTAAGTGTTATAAAATCAGGACCTATCCCTCTTTTTATTCATCTGTAGGATATGGGCTTTGCTCACCATTGTCCATTTCTACACGCGCTTGAGAGGGTGGTAGTGAGCTGCCTTCTTGAACCACTGCAGTCCATGTGTATAGGTGCTGTTGAGAAAATGCCAGACAATCCTTCCTGTTTCATTCCTCCTTTTTTCAGAATTAGTAGTGGTATGATACAACTGAGTGACTTGCTAGGCCATTTCAGAAGGCTGTGGAGTCACATGTAGGCCAGACCAGATAAGGAATGCATTTTTCCTTCGCGAAAGGGTATTAATGAACCAGATGCATTTTTCTAACAATCAACACTGGTTTCATGTTCACCATTATCGAGACAAGCTTTTAAATTCCAGATTTATTAATGGAATTTAATTTCCAACAGCTGCCACAGGGGGATTTGAACCCTTGGCTCCAGAGGCATTAGCCTAAGCCTCTGGATTACTAGTCCAGTGACATTACCGCTGCACCATCACCATTTATTAATATAAAATCAGCACCTATTATTTTTCAATTTCCTCCACAGTGAACTACTTTTACAGATCTAACTATTAATTCCAATTTCAATACATTTTTTATGAAGAACATAGAGGATCTGTACTATGTTTCTTATTTAATCAAAGGCAGAGGCCGTTTTATACAGGTTAGAATATTACCCAGACTGATTTATAGATAAAATAATTCACTGAAGCAGATGAAAACTATTTTACATTACAATTGATTATTTACATTAAAAATAACAGCGATGATTAAAATTATTCTGTTTATTGAGTATCTTTCAGCAAGTCCTTGTAAAACATAAGGCTGGATTTTCGGTCCCACATTGGAAGCACAGAGTCAGGACATTATCAGGCTCCGCAAACCCGACCTGGGACAAAGTGTGCCAAAAGTTGGAATTTTTGTGCCTGAATGATGGGATTCTCTGGGAGTTGAGGGTGGGCGACCTGGAATGAATGCAGAGGCTGCCAGGTGCAGAGGCGGGTTGGACAGAAGACCAATCCATGTGCTCTGGCAGACCTCAACCCTCACAACTCATCACCCGCTACACACACACACACACACACACACATGTACGCACATACATAGACAAACACACACACATAGTCATACATACACACACACATACGCACACACACAAACATGCATACGCACGCATACACACTCTCTGTCTCATCCATGGCAGCGTGCCTCCCACACATTCCTCCATGGCACTTTATAGCTCTTATTCCACCTCATGTCCCTCATTCACCACTCCATGGCTGCTCATACTCTCCATGCCAGCACATTCCTTCCATTCATGCCCCCTTGGCCCTATACCAACCGAGTGCTAAGGTACCAACCCACACTCTACCATCCTTTGCCCTTGCATCTGTCATGCCAACTCACCCGGTATCCACTATGGGCAGACCTCAGGAGATATGCTCAGATCAAATAAAACAAAGTTCTAAGTATCTTTTGTAAACTTTGGACAGGATTTTTGCAATTATTGAGAGTCCCCTGTTGTGAATATGGAGGAAAAGACCGAAAATCAGAAGTCCGAGTTCCAAAAAGAACACCTAACCATTTTTGTGGAAGTGAAAACGGGTCTGGGTTGGCATTTATACATGAACTTTCACAGAGGCAGCTGCCCACATAAAATCAGCAGCAGCCTCACTCATGTTTAAATTTGGAAGAACATTGTAATACTGTTCAAGTAATTCAAGGCAGATCAGAGAAGTAAACATTAAAATTTGTCTGTTTCCATTTCCATAAACAAGACTTGTTTTGGTCCGATTTCAGACACAGAATTATCTTTTGTTTGAACCAGACCTGTGAAGCTAAAATGCACAACTGACCCATAAAAATCAGGACTTTCTAAGCTTTCCCCCGAGTAACTGTTAACAACCTTGGATTAGGCCTGTAAAGTAGGCTGTTGTCTCACCCTTAGGGGAGGATTAAGATCTGCTGACTGGCACATGCTGTTATGGGGCTGCCCAGAACACACAACACTTCTTTAGAATGGAAAATATTTCAACCAAAGACCGTAAGACAGAGGAAGAGAAGAAATTATATGGCTTATAATTCTAGAGCTAACACTTATAAATAATTAAAAATCGAGTCAGATTATAAAATTTGAATTAATTACTTGCCTCAATAATGGTTACATAGAATCAAAGCAGTTTCAAACACAATGGGAGGCCATTTAACTGGCTCTTTGATGGAGTAACATAACAAACAAATTTTCAGCCTATTGTGTGTGATCCCTGAGAACCTTACTGATGTAAAGTTAACTGCCGTTTGGGGTTTATAAACTGATTAAACTTATTGTTATAACATTGTGAGAATGGAATGTTCGTGTATCCTTCAAAATAAACAATTCTCATGCACCATCTGTGCAGAATGACTCCCTATTTTTTCATGACAAATGACATTAGAGTTAATGAAATTGGTGTGAAATATTTTGACAATCGGAGTGTTAAGAATGCTCATGACATGCATGAGCCAGGCGCTGTGTAAGCAGTTACTTGACCAGCTGTTAATTCCTTGCGGTACCTCATTTTGATAATGTGCTCCAATCACCAGAGATATCCTCAGTGAAGATTTTGTGATTGTTCTCAATATTCAAACATTGGGCAGAATTTTATTCTTCGGGCCACTGCCGCACTGTATCTGGACAGGCTGGAGAGTCAATCATATTGAATGGATGGAAATCCTGCTTCCTGCCAATCAGAGCTCAACTGAACATGAAATTGCAGTGGTATGCCAGGGTTGGCGGGTATGGATTATGTATCAATTCTCAGGATGGCAAGCGCTCTGAGAGAGGTCGTCCGATAGCAACTTTGGTTGTAAAAGCTTGGGGTGTCCTTTTCAAAAAGCATCTTGATACAGGAAACTAAAAATAGGAGCTCCTTCCCGAATATTCCCCCCTCAACACAACTCCACCCATGGAACACCCACCAATGCAACAATCCCCTCCCCCCCCGCCATGAAACAACGCCAATGGCACTGCACCTAGGCACAGTGTAGACACTGCACTCTTGTACTTCCCCCTGGCATTGCCCAGGCACCATTCCCTGGCTCTGCTGTTCAACATTGGAATTCCTGTTACATCGATGGCAGGCGGCAGGGACAATCAGCATATAACTCTTACCGTTTTAAGCTGCGTTTTGGGACTCCTAACGAATTTCCCACTCCTGCTGCTGATCCCAACCTCTGAAAATGGAGTGCACATTGAAAGGATTGTTAAGAAGGCGGATGGCGTGTTAGCTTTTATTGGTAGAGGGATTGAGTTTAGGAGCCATGAGGTCATGTTGCAGCTGTATAAAAGTCTGGTGCAGCCACGCTTGGAATATTGCGTATAGTTCTGGTTGCCACATTATAGGAAGAATGTGGAAACATTGGAAAGGGTGCAGAGGAGATTTACCAGGATGTTGCCTGGTATAGTGGGAAGGTCTTATGAGGAAAGGCTGAGGGACTTGAGGCTGTTTTCAATAGAGAGAAGGAAGTTAAAAGGTGATTTAATAGAGGCATATAAGGTGATCAGAGGATTAGATAGGGTGGATAATGAGAGCCTTTTTCTTCAGATGGAGATGGCTAGCACGGGGGACATAGCTTTAAATCAAGGGGTCATAGACATAGGACAGATATCAGGTAGGTTCTTTACTCAGAGGGTAGTAAGAGCGTGGAATGCCCTGCCTGCAACAGTAGTGGATTTGCCAACATTAAGGGCATTTAAATGATCATTGGATAAACATATGGATGATATTGGAATAGTGTAGGTTAGATGGGCTTTAGATTGGTTTCACAGGTTGGCACACCATTGAGGGCTGAAGGGCCTGTACTGTAATATTCTATGTTCTATGGATTAGTCCCACCTCTTTAAAACTTGAAATTGACGTGTTTCTGTTTCTATAAATCATTTTCTTTTGAGGGGAAGCCACTCTCATTCATTCACTAGTTCCAGTCTTTGTATTTAGCAATGTATAATCACAAGTTCTATTGTTTCATCACTATAGTATTGACTTTTTTTTGCTTTAAGAATCTTGTTAAAGTCAACATGGCCTTAAGCTCATATTTTTTCTGTCAATTGGTTTTCATTTTTATTTTCGCAAGTTCAGCTTCTGCTTTGTGTATGTATCCAGTTGCTTGTTCAATTCCTAAATGAAACAATCTCCCCTTTTATTTCCTTTCAGTCATTAGGTTTTCTTTATCATTGCCGTCTGAGTAATTAATAAAGCTGCTTTTGCTGAGTTTGTATTTCCATTGAGTTCTGTCTACTAAACACAGTTGACTACGTAAAAGATGTATGTATGCAGATAAAGACAGGACATAATTACAGTACAAACAATGCCAGATGTGGTATCGGAGTTCCTTGTTTGGTAGCTTTGAATGAGTTTGCTTTCATTAGTGTGTGTGTGTGTGTGTGTGTGTGTGTGTGTGTGTGTGTGTGTGTGTGTGTGTGTGTGTGTGTGTGTGTGTGTGTGTGTGTGTGTGTGTGTGTGTGGATTGGATATATATCTTTGCTTAATTCGATGAACAAAAATTGAAGATATGCTATGGCAGTCTAATCAAAGTAATACTTGGCAATTCTGATATATGGGATGTCTACACTGACTTAGATGTCTTGTTGTGAGTGAGTAGCATCCCTGCCTGTGGGCCAGGAGCTTCATGTTTTAGCCTCAACAGTACTTCCCACCAGTCCCACCCCCCAGAAAGACTGACAAGCAAGACTGGTCTGAACTGGTCTTGTACACCTTAAAATGGAATTCCAGTTTGAACCCATACCAGTCATTTTCAGGTTTTACAGCAGTTTTCCTTTATAATTTATTTGTTAGTGTCATTGGTAGGCTTACATTAACACTGCAATGAAATTGCTGTGAAAATCCCCTAGTCGCCACACTGTGGTGCCTGTCTGGGTAAACTAAGGAAGAATTTAGCAGGACCAATACACCTAACCAGCATGTCTTTGGGACTGTGGGAGGAAACCGGAGTACCCAGAGGAAAGCCACGCAGACACGGGGAGAATGCTTGCAGACTCCACAGAGACAGAGACCCAAGCTGGGAAGTAAACCCTGGTCCCTGGTGTTGTGAGGCAGCAGTGCTAACCACTGTGCCAACGTGCCACTCTGCCTCCTGGCTTATGACCAAGGATGACACGTTCGTAATTCAGCCAAATAAGTTGATTAGCAATCTGCAGATCCTTTCAACCCATGCCAATGATATGTGGGCAATAAGTTTACACAAGTAACAGTCACAACTGAATTATGTCCCACCTATTGAATCTTGTTCTTTGGTTAATATATTGTGCTGTTTGTGAAATAGCTTGGTGTGATTCATTATAAAAATTAATTCAAATCCATGTGTCTTGACATCAGCCCTGTGATAGAAAGAATGTTGGAGCTTCTACCATCACTTTCCATAGCTCCAGACTACAACATGTAGGTAAAAGTGCAGCTTGCCACTGCAACACAGACTCCCTGAGTGAACAGGCACCACAGTGGCATTATGCATTGTGCAAACATGTAGATATAAAGTGATTGTGTAGGCTTCCATTATTTAATCACTGGTTACATTCACTTACCCAGTACAATATTATCACAGGAATGTCCGATTTGCTCAGCTGGCTGTCCCGACTCAAAAGGCGACATGGGTGCCTCCCACATCTGTTAGAGTGCTAAAAAAGGGTCAGATGTTGATAGGTTAGCATGGTGACACAGTGGTTAGTACTGCTGCCTCACAACACTAGGGACTCTGGTTCGATTCCAGCCTGGGGTCATTGTCAGTGTGGAGTTTGCACATTCTCCCTGTGCCTGCATGGATTTCCTCCAGCTGTTCCAGTTTCCTCTCACTCTCCAAAGATGTGCGGGTTGGGCTGATGGACTAAATTGCCCCTTAGTGCCAGGGGGATTAGCGAGATAAGTGCATGGGGCTATGGGGAGAGGGCCGAGGTGGGACTGTTGTTGGGCAGGCTTGATGGGCTGAATGGCCTCCTTCTGCACTGCAGGGATTCTATGATTTTCCCATGTAAAGTCATACAAGATCCCCACTCCTGTTCTCCATTCAGAAGTACCTGCTGGAAAGCATAAGTGTGCAGACATGTAAGCAGAATCATGTTGTCTACAATATAAATAAATACAGCACTGCATCTTCTGGAGCACTGTAAGTGCTGGTCCCCCATAGTATGTCCGCAAAGTTGTACTTTTGGCAACGACATCAAAGAAAACAACGTCCAGAGCCAGAATGAACTCTGATCCTGACATGTACATTGTTTGTTGAAGATATCTCCACATCTTGACAGAATTGTTGCTCAGTAACAGCAAAATAGTTTCATAAAGTAAAACAAAAGTATTAGTAATAAATAGTTTAATTACATAACTATTTTTGATTGAGAGAAAATATTTTTGTTGTGTAACAGGAGTTTGTGGACTTTTTATAAGACACGGAGCCAGCGGTCAACACGCAGAAGTTGAGAAGCTGGAGTCTAGATCTAACTCATCTTGTACGCAATGACAGAGCGAAAAACTTTAATTTTCTTTTGAAGGAAGCATATCCCTCCTTCAACTTTCCCAACAGAGCAAAGTAAAACTTGAAACCCCCAAGGAAAATTTCTTTAAAAATAAATTAAATTCATGTCTGTGGATGTCATGGGAGAGACACTTCTATTAATTGTGTTTTGAATACTGCAACTGAGCAAGCAGCACCTCCCTGAGGAGAGTGTGCAATGCTACACTTGTTTCAGATATTTCCTGTATATCCTTATTACACTGAACTATCACTATGTCAATTCTTTGAACCATATAAATATACCGTAACTTACTTTGTGTCATGTATTTTAGTTTAATCTCTCTTTAAAATTAATCTAAAAAATACTTCAAAACACATGGATTCAAATTATTTTTATAATGAATCAAAAACATTTATTTTTTGATAAACAGCACAGTCTATTAAACACAAAAAAAATTAGATTTACCAGGAGGACATAACTCAGTGGTAACTGTTACTTGTACAAGTTTATTGCTCACATTGTCCAGCATTACATATGATACTGGAAGTGCTAAAGATGGTGGAGCCATTAGAAGAGAAGAACTATTGGGAAAGCTGAATGGAAGATTTAAACACATGAAAATAATAGTTTCGAAACCGTCTCCACCAAAACAAATGCAGCTCCTAAATGGAAATTCATTTTCTGTTACGTTACATGTTGAAGAATTGAACTAGGGTATGCAGATGTAATTTAACCATCATTTTAAAATCATTATTTTTATAAAATAATTTTATAGAACCCCTACAGTGCATAAAAGGCCATTCAGCTCATTGAATCTGCGCCAACAACAATCCCACCCAGGCCTTGCCCTCGTAACCCATTTATTGACTCCACCAATCTCCCTGACAGTAGGAAGCAATTGAACATGGCCTATCAATCTAACCCACACATCCTTAGAAGGAAGCCCAGAGCAATCCCACATGGGCACAGAGAATGCGCAAACTCCAAGGCCAGGCTTGAACCTGGGACCCTGGCACTGTGAGGCAGCAATGCCAACCACTGTGCCTCCGGGCCATCCTTATTATGAAAGCAAAATTCTGCGGATCTGAAACAAAAACAGAAAATGCGGGAACATCTCAGCAGATTTGACAGCATCTGTGTAGAGAGAATAGAGCCAACATTTTGAATCTGGATGACCTGGCAGCCATCTTTCAAATTAATGGAAGGCAGAGGTCAGTTCGGAGTAGACGCAGAGGCCTGGCACCTGTGGCAGGCTGCCCCAAGGTTTAGCATTGTAGCACTTGAGGTGATGCTGGAGGCAGTATGAAGGAGGTGAGGGGGTCTTGTTCCAAGAGGCTGGCAAGGAGAAGGCCACTTAGCCAAACTAAAGATACCCACCAGATCACATATGTAGCACCTATATCGTTTGGAGATACAGTGTCACGAGGCGTTTAGTGATCTTCATTGTTCTAGCAAGGTGAGTGCAGCATAACAAACAAATGCAATGTGTGGTTTTCAGTGTGTGGATGTGCTGTCAGGTTTACAGCAACCAGCAAACACACTAACTGATCAGCCTGACGGAACAAGGTGCTTCTGAACATGCAAGAACTATGTGTCCATGATGATCACTCATCCATTAGCAAGATTCAAAGCCTTAGAACTACTGTTAGGATCTTTATAGAGACTGACAACTTTTAAAAAAAGATACTTCCCAGTGACTTAAAGGAATGGCACAACCAGACTTCAAGTTTTAAGACTTTCAAATAACTGAAAAGCCCCATTGACTAAATAATACCTAGTATTGTTACCTAATGCACTAAACTACACAAAAAAGACAAGGGCGGCACAGTGGTGGGCACTGCTGCCTCACAGAGCCAGGGACCTGGGTTTGATTCCAGCCTCGGGTCACTGTCCGTGCGGAGTTTGCATGTTCTCCCTCTGTCTGGTTTCCTCCAGGTGCTCCGGTTTCTCCCCACACTCCCAAGTGGGTTAGGTTGATTGGCCATGCTAAATGTAACAGGGGGATAAACAGGGTAAATATGTGGAGTTATGGGGATAGGGCCGGGGTGGGATTGTTTTTGGTGCAGGCTGGATGGGCCAAATGGCTTCTTTCTGCTCTGTAGGGCTTCTATGATTCATTCTATATTTCCCTTTAACTTTCAACATGATCAAAAACCACACTTACATTTTACTGCAACTCTCTACAGAACTTTAATTTTTACATGAGTCTAACATAATTCCCAGTTTCTAACTTGTTCATTTCTCCCTATTTTGTTGAGTTGTAACACCGAATGAGCATCAAAAAGCACTTCTCAAAGTTACAGAGAAATTCTGAAATGAATATCAGCAGTAAGACCTGCTCTGGGAATTCCTTCTTCCCACCTCCCCCTCCACCTAGTCACATTGGGCTGAATATTCTGGATTTCTTAGATTGATATGGGATGCATCCCTTTGACCAAAGAACAAAGTTTCCTCTTGCAGAATGGGGGATGTACTCTCCTCTCATAAGTGCAGTCTTTTGCCTCTTTGGCAGGCCTCTCTCTCTCTCTTCCTATCCAACACCCCACCTCACAAGGAGACAGGAGACTATGCTTGAGTGATTCAGAGACCAAGTGAATAGCGAATTTGGTTCTTATTGGAATTCAGTGCATGGGGGATAAAGCGATACTTTAAGTAATGTTTATTTCATCTCAATATAAGGTTTATTAAATAAAGACTAGTTGTGGCATGAATCAATTCCAGCCTCCCGGACTATCTGGACCCAGTACAGTTTGCCTATCACCACAAAGGGTCTGCAGCAGATACCCTGGCCCTACACTCAACCCTGGAACACTTAGATAACAAGGACACCGATATCAGATTCCTATTTATTGACTGCAGCTCAGCCTTCAACACTATTATTCCCACAAAACTCATTTTCAAACTCTATGATTGGGCCTCGGCACCTCCCTCTGCAACTGGATCCTGAACTTCCTAACTCCCACACCACAATCAGTAAGGATAGGCAACAACACCACCTCCACGATCAAGCTCAACACCGGTGCCCCACAAGGCTGTGTTCTCAGCACCCTATTATAGTCCTTATACACCTTTGACTGCGTGGTCAAAATCCCCTCCAATTCAATTTTCAAGTTTGCTGATGACACCACCGTAGTGCGTCAGGTCTCAGAGTACAAGAATGAGATAGAGAATCTGGTGAACTGGTGCGGCAACAATAATTTCTCCCTCAGTGTCAACAAAATGAAGGAGATTGTCATTGACTTCATTAGAACATACACCTGTGTTTATCAACAGGGACGAAGTAGAAAGGGCCGAGAGCTTCAGGTTTTTAAGTGTCCAGATCACCAACAACCTGACCTGGACACACCCCCCAAGCCAACATAGTTAGGAAAGCTCACCGATGTCTCTACTTTCTCAGAAGAGTGAGGAAATTTGGCATGTCAGCTACGACTCTCATCGACTTTTACTGATGCACCTTAAAAAACCTTATTTCTGGTTGTACCACAGCTTGGCACGGCTCCTGCTCTGCCCAAGACAGCAAGGAACTGCAAGAAGTCATGAATGTAGCCCAATCCATCATGCAAACCAGACTCCCATCCATTGACTCTGTCTACACTTCCCACTGCCTCAGCAAAGCGGCCAGCATAATTAACGGCCCCACATACTCCCGACATTCTCCCTTCTACCTTCTTCCATCGGGAAAAAGATACGAAAGTCTGAGGTCACGTACCAACCAACTCAAGATATGCTTCTTCCCTGCTGCTGTCAGACTTTTGAATTGATTTACCTTGCATTAAGTTGATCTTTCTCTACACCTTAGCTATGACTGTAACACTATATTCTGTATTCTCTTGTTTCTTTCTCAATGAAGGGCACGTTTTGTCTGTATAGCGTGCAAGAAACAACACTTTTCATTGTATATTAATACATGTGACAGTAATAAATCAAATAAAGACCAAGTAAAATTAACATAAATAAACCAACATAAAATAAAGTTAACATAAGTGAAGTCAAGACATGGCAGCATAATTTGGTCACTTGGATTGTATACCTTGTAGTACGTGGGAAGTTGTGAATGCCAGTGGTGACCTAGATGACAGCAAATGCATGAAGCTTCGGAACCTTGAGCTCCGGTTTTGGAACACAGGTGGCGACTGGGTGGTGGCGCATCCGTGCGAACGATATGCATAGCACATTCAGAGAGGTGGTAAAGCCACATGGACACAGAAAGAGAATGGGTGACTGCCAGATAGTCCAAAAGAAGAAAGCAGATAGTGCTTTAAGGTCCCATTCACTAATTGTTTTTTCATTATGGATAAGGGCATTGATTCCTGAGAGGGATGCAATCAGAGCCAAGTTAATGGCACCATGGCCAGCTCAGCTTTACAGGAGGGAAGGAGGAAGAGGAGAAGCATATAGGGGATTTGTTCATCAGAGGAACAGGCAGACATTTCTGTAGCCAAAGATGAGACTCCAGGATGGTCAAAGATATCATGGAGCAGACGTGGGAAATTCGCTTGGAGGTGGTTAAATAGCCAGAGGTTGTGGTCTATGTTGGTACCAACGACTTGGATAGGAAAGGAGATGAGGTCCTGAAAGCAGATTTCAGGGTGCCAGGAAGGAGATTGAGAAGCATAGAGACAGGAAAATTGAGTAATTGAACATATTGCTGAAAAAGACGCGGGTTGATGGGTTTTTGATAAGCGAGGGGATTAAGGGTTATGGGGAGAGGGCGGGAATGTGGAACTGAGCCACGACAGATTAGCCATGATCTTATTGAATGGCGGGGCAGGCTCGAAGGGCTAGATGGCCTACTCCTGCTCCTATTTCTTATGTTCTTATGTTCTTATGAAAGAGAGCATCAGATTTCTGAGGCACTGGAACCTGCACAATATGGATGGATTGTATCTTAGCAGGTCCAGCATTAACGTCCTTGCAGGACAGTTCACTAGTTCTGTTGGGAAGCGTTTAAACTCGCTGGCAAGGGCATGGAAACCTGAGAGAGACCAGATTCGAGGGAAGTAAAACTGGTAACAGGAAGTGGGAAACTAGAAAGCAAAAATAGAAGATAGATAAAGCATAGGCAAGCATTAAACAGAATTAAAGGCATTTTGTCTGAATGCACATTGCATTCACAAAGAAGTTTGATGATTTGAATTCACAAACTGAGATAAATGGCTATGATTTATTGTCTTTAGAGAGATGGGCTATAAGGTGACCAAGAATGGGAACTGAATATCCAAGGATAGGCAAAAACAAAAGGAGGAGGGATGACTCTAAAAAAACGATGAGAACAGTTTATTGGTAAGTTTTGAAGATCATCCATTTGGATGGAGATATGAAACAGCAAGGGGTAGCAAAAGTTAATGGGAGTTGTCTACGGGACCCCAAACAATATTGCTAATGTTGGGCACAGTATAAATCAGGAAATTAGAGAAGCGTATAACATGGATAATAGAGTAATAATGGGCAACTTCAACCTACACATTGATTGGGTAAACCAAATCAACATTAATGCTCTGGAGGAGGAATTCCTGGAGTGTGTACAAAATAGGTTTCTGAAGTAGTACATTAAGAATTGGTACAACTAGGAACTGAGCTATTTTGGATGTATTGTTATGTGAGAGAAAGAGCTAATTAATAACTTTGCTGTAAAGGAGCTTTTAGGAAACAGTACCATAAAATGATAGAATTTTGCATTGGAATGCTTTGAGAATATTACTTGTAGCATTGATAAAAGAGTACCAGTGGATGTGGTGGATTTGGATTTTCAGAAGGCTCATGATAAGGTCTTGCACAGGAAGTTAGTAAATAAAATTAGATGGCATGGGATTGGGGTAAATATACCAGCATGTATTGAGAGTTGGTTAGCAGACAGAAAAGCTGAGAGTAGGAATAATCAGATCATTTTCAGGATGGCAGGTTGTTACTATTGGGGTACTGCAAGGACCAGTACTAGGTCCACGGCTGTTTGGATGTGGGGAGCTAGTGTAATATTTTCAAGTTTGCTAATTACATCAAACTGGATCATAGAAACATAGAATGATAGCATCCCTATAGTGCAAAAGAAGGCCATTCAGCCCATCGAGCTTGCACTGGCAACAATCCCTTCCAGGTCCTATCCCTGTAATCCCTACCCACCTAATCCCCCTAGCACAAGGGGCAATTTAGTATGGCTAATCAACCTAACCCACACATCTTTGGACTGGCAATGTAAGTTGTGAAGCGAATGCAAGGAGGCTTCAAGAGGACTTGGACAGACTATGTGAATTCACTAGAACATGGCAGATGGAGCATCATGCAAATAAATGTGAAGTTATTCGCTTTGGTAGAAAAAACAGGAAGGCAGAACATTCCTTAAATGGTGGGAGGTTGAGAAGTGCAGATGTCCAAAGGAACCTGGGTGTCTTTGTTCACTGAATCACTAAAGGTTAGCATGCAGCTGCAGTTGCAGCAAGCAACTAGGAAGATAAATGCTATGTTAGCCTTCATCGCAAGGGGATTTGAGTATAGAACTAAAGATGTCTTGCTGCAGTTGTATGGAGCCTTGGTGAGATCTGACCCGGAGTATCGTGGATAGCTTTGGGCCTCAAGGCTGGAATTGAACCTTGGTGAAAGCAAAATACTGTGGATGCTGGAAATATGGTGGCACAGTGGTTAGCACTGCTGCCTCACAGCGCTAGGGATCCAGGTTCAATTCTGGCCTCAGGAAACTGTGTGGAGTTTACACATTCTCCCTGTGTGTGCGTGGGTTTCCTCCAGGTGATCTGGTTTCCTCCCACACTCCAAAGGTGTGCAAGATGATTGACCATGTTAAATTGCCCCCTAATGTCAGGGGGATTAGAGGGTAAATAGGTGGTGTCATGGGGATAGGACAGAACTTGGATGGGATTGTTGGTGCAGACTTGATGGACCAAATCATCTCCTTCTGCACTGTAGATTCTATGATTTTATGGAATACAAACAGAAAATGCTGGAAAATCTCAGCAGGTCTGACAACAACTGTGAGGAGAGAATAGAGCCAACGTTTCTAGTCTAGAGGACCCTTTGTCAGAGTTGAAGCAGGGTCTCTAGCACTGTGAAGGCAGCAATGCTAACCACTTTGCCGAAGATTCAACCAGACTCAAAATGTTGGCTCTATTCTCTCTCCACAGATGCTGTCAGACCTGCGGAGACTTTCCAGCATTCTCTGTTCTTGCTTCAGATTCCAGCATCCGCAGTATTTTGTTTTTAATGTTAGTACATACAGTTAATTTTTATTCAATGTCCAGTTGAAGGAAATTCAATGATGAAAGCTGCAATGTGGCCACTGGCCAGTTAGCGGCGCTGTGGAGAGTGCGGGGCCCAAAGCCGCAGGAGGATTGTATCTGCGCATGCTTGATATTTCTATTGTTTCTCGACAGAATTGGCCAGTCGTGGGCCGTGCTGGCGGTTGGATTTACAAACATGAGTGTTTGACGCCGCGCGAGCGTCTTGGAGCCGCCTGCGTGTGACCCGGATTTATTTATGTGTGTGTGTTGAGGGCCTGAGCGCACGTGGTGAACACGCTGTGGCCAGCAGTGAGAGGACTTGGGAGGGTGGCACCATGGGCAAAAAGAATAAAAAGGACAAGAAGGGAAAGGGAGCTGAAAAAACGGCGACCAAAATGGAGAAAAAAGTCTCCAGACGGTCGAAGAAGGAGGAGGTGAGGAAGGAGATTGGGAGAGAAAGAGAGCTTGAGTTATATGGAGACTGTCATTATGTCCCTGATTTCAGGCCTCAGATTCTGCTGGGGAGGGTGGGGGTGAGGCAATAATAGTTATAAAAATTTATTTTCTTCAGGATTTCTTAATTTTAACAGTTATGAGGGGCGTGGTGGAGGTGGTAGGTGGAATAAAGGCTTATTCTAGGGAATCACATTTCTATCAGTCTAATGTGGCTCTGCTGACATTTATTTTATAATATATACATACTTAAATCAACTTATTGCCTTCACAACACTTCTTCCTATGGCTGTCTGTGTCCCAATAAAATAAACCCACAAGTGCCAGTTTGTAATAAGTGCCTTATTACAAACCTCCCCTTTTGATGTCCTCCCACCCCCTCTTTCTTTCCCTGCCTCAGTTATTACTTAAAAACCTGTTACATCTCTTTTGACAGTTCTGACCAAAGGTCATCAACTTGAAACATTGACTTTGTTTCTCGCTCTGCAGATGCTCTCAGACGTGCTGAGTATTTCCCACATGTTCTGTTTTACATGCAATCATATGGCAGTTTTCAAGACAGGAGGATGTCCCAAAATGTTTTACAGTTAACTGTGTGCTCTTTTTGATGTGTAGTGGTTTATGTTGCAATGTGGCATTCAATGTGGGCACAGCCAGGTAATCCCACAAATCACAATGAGATTATCATCAGATAGTTTGTTTTGCTGATGGTGGAGGAGCAGATATTGAGCAGATACAGAGGTGGACACTATTGCTCTTCAAAATGATGCCATGGGATCGTTCATGCCAACCTAAGAGAGCAGATGCTTCATCAGTACTGAACTCAGCTGACAGCTTGGATTATGTGCCGAAGTCCCTGAAGTGGAATTTGAAACCACAACCCTTCTGTCTCAGCCAAAAATGCTACCTCTGAGCCAAGGGCTGACGCCTCATGCTGTAGTCACTTACTGGGAGTGAGGTACTGGAGGAACTGTAATAGGAGGAAACTCATGTTGAGTCAATCCAGAATAAATCGGAATTCTGTTGCACTGTTTGTTTCTTTATTGTATTTTAATTTTTATAATATTGTTGGTGTTCAAACATATTGTAGGTTATTGTTGAAGTTCTGAAAAGAGAGTTTGCTAAAGATATTCTGTTTGCTGTTCTCAGGAAGATCTAGAAACACTAATAGCTGAATTCAGGCAACTTGATGCAAAAAAGAGCCAAGTAACAGAGGTGGCCTGTTCTCTTCCTTTGCCACGGTAAGTAGTGGAAAGAGAAAAGTTATGTTCTTTGATTCCACTGACTGTTTTATACTTCAGATTAGCCTTTGTGTCACTTTTTTTTCCTTTTTTTGATCAAATTACTCAGGTCAAAGTACTACAACACCATTTTTCTATAAAATAGTTACAAATAAAACAAGGAAGGACGAAGAAAAGGTGATTGAGCTCACTGTCTTTCTGGTCTTGTTTCAGAACCTGATTTGACTATAAAGGAAAGACTGAGCATAAAGAAGTACTTTCAGTACATACTGAAAAAAAACTTCAAATAATTACCTGGAAGGACATAAAATCCTATATTTTACAGCACAGTAATAGATTATTTGGCGCTCCACACCTGTGCTGCCTCTCTGAAGATCCTAACCCTCTCATCTTTCTTGTCAAATTTTTCTTTTTAAAAGGTATGATTTTGTGTCACATCAGTGTTCCTGGTGGCATGTTGCAAACCTGAAAGGCCCTTTATGGAGCATATTCCTTTTAACTGTCTTCGTTTTTATGTTCCTCCTTAAAACTTATCCCATATAATTATCAAGCCACTCAACAGAACCATAGAACCATCAAAATAGGACCATAGAACTCAAACCGTGCAGAAAGATGCCATTTTGCCTATCTAGTCTGCACTGACTTTCTGAAAGAGCATCCCATCCAGGCCCTCTCCTCCATCCTATCCCTGTAACCTTGCTCAATAGAATCTCCTTGCCTAACTCAATTAATGAATTTGAATTTTAAGAAGTTACATAGGATCCACAGCACAGAGTCGAGCAATTTGGCTGCACTGTCTATGCTGCTCCTTATATTCAACATTACCTTTTCCCAACCTCATTTATGCATTAAGTTTCCTTCCAAGAGATCCAGAAGTACAAGTTCATAGCTCCTTAAAAGTGGAGTCACTGGTGGACAGGGTAGTGAAGAAGGCATTCAGCATGCTTGATTTCGTTGGCCAGAACGCTGAATACAGGAGTTGGGATATCTTGTTGAAGTTGTACAAGACATTGGAAAAGCCACACTTGGAATACTGTGTACAGTTCTGGACACCCTATTATAGAAAAGATATTATTAAACTAGAAAGAGTGCAGAAAAAATTTATTAGGATGTTACCAGGGCTCGATGGTTTAAGTTATAAGGAGAGGCTAGATAGACTAGGACTTTTTCCCTGGAGTGTAAGAGGCTTAAGGGTGATAACATAAGAACATAAGAAATAGGAGCAGGAGTAGGCCATCTCGCCCTTCGAGCCTGCCCTGCCATTCAATAAGATCATAGCTGATCTGTCGTGGCTCAGTTCCACATTCCCGCCCTCTCCCCATAACCCTTAATCCCCCCTCTTATCAAAAACCCATCAACCCGCGTCTTAAAAATATTTAGCGAGGTAGCCTCCACCACTTCAACGGGCAGAGAATTCCAGAGATTCACCACCCTTTGAGTGAAGAAGTTCTTCCTCAACTCTGTTCTAAACCGCCGCCCCCCTTTATCTTGAGGCTGTGCCCCCTAGTCCTACTGTCCTTTCTGAGCGGGAAGATTCTCTCCACCTCTATCCTATCCATCCCATTCATCATCTTATATGTCTCAATGAGATCTCCCCTCATTCTTCTAAACTCTAACGAGTACAAGCCTAGTTTATTCAGCCTCTCCTCATAGCTCAACTCCGGCATCAGCCTAGTAAACCTCCTCTGCACTCCCTCCAAGGCCAAAATATCCTTGCGTAAGTACGGCGCCCGAAACTGCACACAGTACTCCAGCTGCAGCCTCACCAATGCCCTATATAGCCGCAGCAAGACCTCCCTACTTTTATATTCAATCCCCCTTGCTATGAAGGCCAGCATCCCATTCGCCTTCCTGACCACCTGCTGCACCTGCAGGCTGGGTTTTTGCGACTCATGTACAAGGACCCCGAGGTCCCTCTGCACTGTCGCTTGCTGCAGTTTTTCGCCACGTAAGTAATAATCCTTCCTACCATTATTCCTACCAAAGAGGACCACCTCGCACTTGCCAACATTAAATTCCATTTGCCAGTTCCTGGCCCATTCGCCCAGCCTATCTAGATCCTTCTGCAGACTCTCCACACCCTCCGCGCAATTTGCCGTTCCACCAATCTTGGTGTCATCGGCAAATTTCGACACCATACACTCGGTTCCCTCCTCCAGATCATCTATATAAATGGTAAATAGCTGAGGCCCCAGCACCGACCCCTGGGGCACTCCACTAGTCACCAACCGCCAATCCGAATAGCACCCATTGACCCCCACTCTCTGCCTCCTATTTGACAACCAGTCCTCTATCCACGCTAACACCCTACCCCCAACTCCATGTCCCCTGACCTTCTGCAATAACCTCTTGTGAGGTACCTTGTCAAACGCCTTCTGAAAATCAAGAAAGACCACATCCACCGGCTCTCCTCTATCCACTGCCCTAGACACACCCTCATAGAACTCCAGTAAATTTGTCAGACACTTCTTCCCCTTAACGAAACCGTGCTGCGTCTGCTCTATCAAGCAATTCCCCTCAAGATGCCTCGCTATTTCCTCCTTGATGACGGATTCTAACATTTTACCTACAACAGACGTTAAACTAACTGGCCTATAATTCCCTGCCTTTTGCCTGGCACCCTTCTTAAACAACGGCGTAACATTAGCCGCTTTCCAATCTTCCGGCACTTCCCCGGAATCCAGCGACGTTTGGAAAATAACCACCAAGGCATCCACTATCACCTCCGCCATTTCTTTCAGAACCCTTGGATGCATTCCATCCGGTCCTGGGGACTTGTCCACAATCAGTCCCTCCAGTCTGTCGAGCACCGCCTCTCTAGTAACAATAATGTCATTGAGACCCTCCAGTCCTACCACCTTTCCATCTCTAACACCCGGCAAATTATTCACGTCGTCCTCCGTGAAGACCGAAACAAAAAAGTTATTCAAGACCTCAGCCATTTCCCCATCCCCTACCACTAAGTCCCCCTTCTCATCCTCTAAGGGTCCAACGTTCACCCTAGCCAGCCTCTTCCTTTTTAGATATTTATAAAAACTCTTGCTATCCTTTTTTATATTAAGCACTAGCCCAGCTTCATAGTTTCTCCTACCCTTCTTTATCAAATTCTTTGTCAATCTTTGTTGACATTTAAACCTCTCCCAATCCTTTTCTCGCCCACTACTCTTAGCTATTCTAAACGTCTCCGCTTTTAATTTAACACTTTCCTTCACCACCTTCGTTATCCACGGCTTACTACCTCTCCTCCTACGATCCTTTTTGACCATCGGAATAAATTTCTGCTGAGCACCAAGAAAGATCTCCTTAAAGATCCTCCACTGCTCCTCAGCAGACCTACTCTTATAGAGGTCTAAAAAAAATGAGGAGCGTAAGTAAGATAGATCATCAACATCTTTTCCTGAAGGTAGGGGGGTTCTAAAATTAGAGGGCAAAGGTTTAAGATGAGAGAGGAGAGATACAAAAGGCTCCAGAGGGGCAATTTTTCTACACACAGGTGAGTGCCTGGAACAAGCTGCCGGAGTTAGCAATAGAGGCATGTACAATCTTGTCTTTTAGAAAGCATTTAGACACTTACATGGATAAGATAGGTATAGAGACATATGGGATAAATGTGGGCAATTGGGACCAGCTTAGTGGTAAAAACTGGGTAGTATGGACATGTTGGGCCAAAGGATCTGTTTCCATTATGTAAACGTCTGACTCTGTGACTCAAAGTCAGGATGGTGTGTGAATTGGACGAGAATTTAAAGATGGTTATGCTTCCATGCATCTGCTGCCCTTGTCCTTTTAAGTGGTAGAGGTCGCAGGTTTGGAAGATGCAGTCAAAGGAACCTTGCTGAGTAGCTGCAGTGCATCTTGTAGATGATGCACATTGCTGCCACTGTGCCCTAGTGGTAGAGACTGAATGTTTAAGTTGGGAATGGGGTACCACTCAACCAGGCCGCTTTGTCCTTGTTGGTGTTATTCCAGGCAAGTGGACAGTATTCCATTACATTCCTGACCTGTGTCTTGTTGATGGTGATCAGGAGTTGGGGAGTCAGGAGGTGAATTACTTTCTGCCGACTTCCCAGCCTCTCACCTGCTGTTGTAGCCACGGTATTTATATTCCTGGTCTAATTCAGTTACTAGTGGGGGATTCAGGATTGTAATGCCATTGAATATGAAGAGGAGATGGTTAGATTCTCTCTTGGAGATGATCATTGCCTGGCAGTTGTGTGCTGGAAATGTTACTTGCCATTTATCAGCCCAAGTTTGCATATGCATTTGGTCTTGATGCATTTGGATACAGATTGCTTTGGTATCTGAGGAGTTGTGAATGGTGTTGAACATTGTGCTGTCATCCTTGAACATCCCCATTTCTGACCTTATGGACGAAAGGTGATTGATGAAGCAGCTGAAGATGGTTGGGCCTGAGGAATTCCTGTAGCAAGTCCAGGGACTGAGATGATTGATCTGCAACCATTTTCCTTAGCGCTAGATATGAATCCAACCAATCCCATTGATTTCAGTTTTATTAGGGCCCTTTGGTGCCACGCTTGGTCAAATGCTGTCAAAGGCAGTCATTCTCATCTCACATGTTCAGTTCAGCTCTTTTGTCCATGTTTGGATCAAGACTGTAACAAGGTCAGGAATTGACTGACCCTGGTGGAACCCAAACTCAGCATCAGTGAGCAGCTTTTACTGAGTAAGTGCTGCTTGATAGCACTGCCCACAATACCTTTTGTTGAGGTTGAGAGTAGACTGATTGATTGGGTTGGATTTTTCCTGTTTTTTGTGAGCAGGACATATCTGGGCATTTTTCCACATTGTGAAGTGAAAGCCAAATGCTGTAGCTGTACTGGAGCAGCTTTGCTCGGGGCCTGGCCAGTTCTCGAGTACAAGTCTTCAGTCCTATTGCCTTATTATTTCAGTTATGTCTGTTATAACTGACTTAGTTTGATTAGTTTATGGTCCTAAATAAACAAATTGCTTGTCTTTGGAGCAGTTTGGATAATTGATCTGTGTTACATATTGTGATGGTATACCTGTCTTTAACGGCTACCCAAAATAGACGCCACACCATTCCCCAACATTAGTATCTGTTATTTTAAAAACTTGCATATTTGTTTTATTATTGTTAACTTAACATTTAAATTTTTTTTCTGACAGGTTGAATGCATCATTGTCATCTTACCCTGAGAAAGATGAATTAATTCTCTTTGGGGGTGAATATTTCAATGGCCAAAAGGTAAAGTATTCACTGTTATACAATGGTATAACTTTGAGGCTTGCTTTGGTCGATCAGTAAGAAAGAAAAGATCTTGTATTTACATAACCCTTTTCAGGGCTTCAGATTATCCCAAAGTAATCTATAGCCAAAGAAATACACTTGAAAGTGCAGTTGCATTGTACTTTAGGCAAACGTGGTGGTCAGTTGCACACAATGAAGTTCTACAACCACTAATGAGATGTCTGACCAAATAATGTTTTACTGATGTTGCCAAAGGAATGAATTTTGATTAGGAAACCAGGTGAATCCATTCTTTGAATATTTCAACGGGATTTCAGCCTTAATGTTGCGTATGAGGGGTAGCACCTCTGAAAATGCAACTGTGCCTCAGTACTGTATGGAACTCAATCTAAGTGACTAGAGTGAAGCTTGAACTCATAACTTTTTGTCTCAGAGGCAAGAATACTACCACTGAACAGTGGCATGGGATTGTAGTCATCGAACCACAGAATCTGACAGTGCAGGAGGAGGCTATTTGGCTCATTTGGTCTGCACTGACCCCAATCCACCCAGGCCCTATCCCCATAACTCCATGCATTTACCCTAGCTAGTCCCCCGACACTGAGGCAATTTAGCATGGCCAATTCATCTAACCCGCATATTAGATTAAATCGTTCTCGAGTTGATGAGTGCGCAATGACTAGCTTTTTCTATCAATACAAAATAATAAATAACTTGTAAGAAGTACTCAAAGTATAGTTCATCCTAAAGAGTGAAGAATTAATGTGTTTTGGATAACTCACAATACTGTCTTACTACATAAATGACAAGTCATTTCGTTTCAAAATAATAAATTGTGTGGAATACTTTTAGATGTGATAAAGCAGGATATTAGTGCATGTATTATGACTACAGGTGTATAATATTTGGGCAATTCCACAAAAATACGTGGGCATCTTGCCCAGCTGACATTTGAAGTTGTCACAAGTGATGGGAGTCTCAAAAAAGATTTACTTTTTAAGTGGTCTACAAAAGATGAGCCAAGACTTACAGTTAGTGATTTCAGCTTGTAGTTCTGCTGACAGAGGTTGAAGCAGCAGTCTTCAAAGAGCCTCTCACGCTGAACCATATCTGATAGTGAGATGGAGATAGATCAGATGAGTAACTCATTTAAATTTTGTGATGCAAGGTGTACAGTTAGTAATATATAAATGATTGAAGTGTAACCCAAATACCTAGACATTAAAGAAAGAAGAAACTATTTAAAGCATTTATCGCACTCTTCATGACTTCAAGACATCCCAACACGTTATATCAGTGATGTACTTTTGAAGCATAGTCACTAATGTAATGTAGGTATAAATAATGTGTTTCAGGGATGATTTGGAATATATTGTTTTCTGGGATGGGAAAGAACAGAATGTAAGATTGATATAAGGGGTTAGTTATAAACTTGACTTAGCAAAGTTAACTAAGTAGTCCTACAATTGAATTTTGAGGGAGGTGGGAAGACAATCTGTTCTGTTGAATGGTATTTTCATGTGAATATACGAAAAACGATGGGCAGGGGAAATCTGGTGTTCCATATAATGATGATGTCTTGTGCTTCAGATAAGGTGCACATTGAGAATCCAGTTCTGCCTCTTCTACTGTTCATATGCTGCTGAACCCCATCCATGTATTTGTTATTTGAGATTACACTATTTTGATGCTTTCCTGGCCCCCCCATCTGCTGCCTATAAATTTAAACTCATCTGCCTTTATCCTAAATCACATTAATCCTAGTCACCAATCACCCCCATGTCCTTAGACCTACAGTAGCTCCTATCCAGCAAAGTCATGTTTTAAGATTACTCATTCTTATATTCATCCACTGGTTCCTTACAACCAAGCTTTCAACACCTGAAATCTCAACTGGAATTTTGTCCTAGACATTTCCTCTCTTTAAGGTTCCTTAGAATCTACCTCTGGGACCAGCATTTTAGTCACTTGTTTTAATTATCCTTCTTTGGATTGGTGTCAATCTTGTTCTTTTACATTCATGTGAAATGCTATGTAAATTCAGTTTTTGATAATAAATTCTAGCATCAAAATTGAATGTTTCATGGCCCTTGAAAATTTTTTTAAAAAAGGAATGAGGAGATCTACCTGTTGCAGATCTGTCTGCCAGTGGTGGTGTTGGTGGATTGCTGCACAGTCTGCTTTTCACATTGAGTGCACCATCCATGGTGTTGTGTGATACTAATACAGTGCCTAAATCAGATAGATTAAGAGCAGCTCTGAGATCTAAAAACTGAATATCCAAGAGGCACTGTGGACTATTGGTGACAACAGAATTGTATATCACCACAGTGTAACCACAAAACCAGGCATAACCGTAATTTCTTCATCACCATCAAGTCAGATATCGAACCCTGGATCAAAATGGGGTGTAATAGAACACGAGGAAGAGCAACGAGGGCAACATGTGAAAATGAGCTGCCCAACCTGTGAACAAAGAACAAAGAACAACACAGCACGGGAAACAGGCCCTTCGGCCCAACGAGCCCGCGCCGCCGTCCCACTGTCTCAGTGACCTATTCATGATTTTAGTCTACGCCTAATGTGCGAGGATCAGGGAGGTCCAATATAGGGACAATTTAGTACCCAATCAATCAGCCTAAAAGCACATCTTTGGGATGTGGGAGGAAACCGGAGTACCCGGAGGAAACCCACGCAACCACGGGGAGAACGTGCAAACTCCCACAGACACAGGCCCAAATCCATGTGTCTGCACAGCAACAGAGATAGTCTCTGAGCTGTCATGTTGCCCTCGAGATGGTCCAGTTTAAGCACACTAATGACATGAAGCAATAGGCAACTCCCGAAGCAACGTCCAAGAGCAGCCCACTACAACCTGCCGCATGCATGCCCCTTGCTGGACTTAAATGCCTGTGGAGACAAAAAATTCATTATTAAACAGGCAAAGACTGTAACATCCCTGAGGCAAAAACGTAATCCCAAGCCTACAATGTTTAGTAAAAGCTGTAACAGAAAATGATATGCAAGCAGGTTATCAAATACAACAGAATGGAGTGATCCCATAAACTCTTCAGAACTCTGCAGTCCTGCCAAATCCAATCTGAATGTTTGAGTACAATTCAGCAATTAACTAGAGGAAGAGGCTTCCTGTCTTGAGCGATTTTTTTTTTAAAGCTTCAGCATGTAAATCCAAAAGACAAGGCTAAGGTGTATGCAACCATGCTCAGCTAGGCCTAGGGTGGATGATCTTTCTCTCTGCTCTGGAGGTCCCCACTACAGCAGATGTCGATTCTGAAGAGGATAATGGATTGCATTCTCAAATATTGCAAAATAGCCTTTGCATCTGGAAACTTTATGATGAATTGATGTTGGCAGAGGGGAGCATTTTGACGTCAGTTTGAGTCATTGGGTGGGATTTTACAGCCTCGTTCATCCCAAAACCGTAAAATCCCGCTCAAGGTCAATGGACCTTTTAATGGTCTACCCCTTGCCTACTCCGATTCCTGTAGCCGGCAGACGGTAAAATTCCGGCCATTTTATCTCACTTAGAAGAACTTCCAAGTGGCAGGTTGCATTTGTCATGTGCCATAGGGAACTGTCAAGTGGCTTTACTATAACCTTTTCTGAATTTTCACCCTCTGTGAATTTCTCGTTTGTGATCTCATTGTAGAATTTGTAAAACTGATGGCTGATCTAAACTCATCAGTTTCCTGCCAATTGGGTTAGGTTTAAATTAGCCCAAAGTATTCGTTTAGATTGAGAGACAATTAAGAGTATATCTGTTAAGCTGTTCTGCACTCAGAAACCAAAGAGCTGTCTCTGTCTTGTTCAATTGGAAATGTTCCATTGTGGAATATATATATATATGTGTGATGATACTCTTGCTAATCTTTTCCTACTATTACAGACTTTTCTCTACAATGAACTATATTTCTACAACATTAAGAAGAACTCGTGGACGAAACTGGAAATCCCAAATCCACCAGCTCCTCGCTCTGCCCATCAGGTAAAGAAGTGTAGACAGTAAGACAGCAAGGGTGTTGTTTATTTCCCTTAGAGATTTGGACCTTCTAGCAGTAATGAAGGTATGCAAGCAAATTGCTGATCATGCATAATATTTATCAGTCAAAAGATGAAGTATTTATTTTTATCAAAGTGGGGACTCCAAGCAATTTTTTTCATTTGCTTTCATTTCAGCTTGTTCCAGTAATTGTGGGTCTGACAATTATATGTCAACTTGATCCCAAGAAATATTTTGAAAAATATTAGGGGCAAATCCTCACATTTTCAGAAAATGAAAGTGTGAAAAGTTACGTTTGTCTGGTGCACTTGGGTTTTATCATTCACCTCTCAACCAAAAAAGACCTTTTGCTTCTCATTCTGAATATTATCAGCGTGAAATTATGGTCTAATAAAATATACTTTATCTAATTGTTGACATATTTCATTAAGTGAGAGCTAAGCTTCACTCTTGCCAGTGGAGATTTTATTTGTCTTAGTTTCGTGGTACTTCACGTCGTTTCAGATCAGGCTCTTAGAAGACTGAGCTTAAACTAAAGGTACTGTGAAAGATTTATTTTATAATTTATAAGAAAAAATGGTGCTGTTTCACTATGCAGTATCACTACGATGCGTTACACTGCCATGCTTTCTCCAATAATGCATAAAGTTCAGTGTAACACAATGTTGTAGAAATGTTAGTGCAACATTTATTTTGTTACTGTGACAGGCTGTGGTGGTTTCTCAAGATGGTGGACAACTTTGGGTGTTCGGAGGAGAATTTGCATCCCCGAATGGTGAACAGTTTTACCATTATAAGGACCTATGGGTGCTGCATCTTGCAAGTAAGACATGGGAACAAATCAAGTAAGAACTGTTTTGTACTTGATTACATTATTATAGAAAAAAGTTTCTATTTTTTGTTTTTACTATGTTAGTGCTATATTAACCATTCTTTACCAAAACTGAAACATTTAGTCTCAGCACAATTAGGCTCCTGCCACTATAGACACAATACCACCCTGCAACAATTCTTTTGACACTTTGATTGAAACCTGGTCTTTGCTGTTGTTTTTCAACTAATCTGAAGCTAAGGATTGGATTTTCTGAACCAGGCACTGGTGAGGATTGTTGCAGGAGAGACTGTCTGCTGGTGTTGGGGCCAAAAAATCAGTCTAAATTTTTTTGAGACCCTGCTTCCCAAACAGTTGATGGGCATCAGGAGGTGCAAATATGAGGCCAGAAGAAAAGATATCCATAATACTTCCTGCTTTTAAAAATATATTTCAGAAGGCTTTAATCTGCCTTTCATATGCCTTACAGTAATTTATTTTTCTGGTTTCCCCACTTGAAGCTCATTTAATAGCATGTTCTCGCTTTAGCACAGTTAGGAACATTCTCCAATAGCACTGCCACTATTTTCATATTAGTGCTTAGTTTTTGTTTAAACCATTTAATTGATGCTTCGTCATTTCCCTCTCTGGCCCTCCTACTTGCTGTCTCTCCCACTCACCAGTTCCTCGTTCAGCCTTCCCATGCCTCGTGCTTCCTGCCTACTGTCTCTCTCTGACCCTCCTGCTCTCAACTTCTACTTGCAATTCCACTCTCTAGCTCGCTCCCTTCCTTTCACAGCCCTTCCCTGGAATGAATGTTTTCTTTTTCCGAACAATGAGCGAGAGAGAGCAGGAGAGGAAATTACCAAGCACTGCCTCTTCCACAGAGCTGTGTTCCTCATGTTATCCTTGTGCGGCTGCAATGGTCAGGCAGCTGGCAGTTCTGAGCATGAGGAGAGTAAGGGTGAGAAAAGTGGGATGTGTTGGAAAACAGGTGGTCCACTGTCACTACAAAGTAGTTTCTATTTCATAGTTTTCACATGTGAAGACTGCATTTGGCCTTGGAGGATGGCCTAGCATGGCACTAGTCCTTGAAGGCCCATCTTTAGATTGCATTATGTGGGTGGTAGAAATCTAGGCTGGCTATCTGAGAAATACCACCAAGGGCCAGGATGAGAATGAGGAGTGAGCGAAGGTGCAAAAGACAGTGTCTGTCATCAGTGTGACCTCTTTAGCAATAGCTCTGTAGCACTGTTGCTCATAATCCTCAGAATCATCTGTTCAGGGGCATTCAAAGGATGCATTCTTTAGGATCCTCTTCCTCTACCACCTGTTGTAGATGATCTTGTGCAGGAGAAAGGACAGAACATCAGTTAATGTTTGTCAGTGTTTGAATGATGTGCCTGAATAGCTGGAGGCAGTGAGAGGTTGGTGCAAAGTTGAGTGCAAGGATGTTTGGGGTGAATTCTGAGTATCGGTATATGGTGCTAGCTGAGTAATGAGGTGTGGTGTGCTGAGCAGTGGGATATATTTGTGATGTAGTGGGTATGAAATGTGATAGGCAAATACATTTACTCCCTAATCCACTTGAGTGAGACTATTAATCTTTTTGTAGCACTGCTGCCGGGTTCGTGGTACTGTGCTGTCAATATTCACGACCCTCACCACCCTCCTCTGAATCCTGGGAACCCTCTCCATCCTTTGGTGTGCCATTGTTTCTCCCCGAATAGCCAAAGACAATGATTCCGCAACCTGTAGTGCATATGTGCAAATTTCCTCAGAGATTGTGCCTTTCAAAAAGAAAAGGCTGTCTGGAACACGTGGTTTCTGAACAAAGCTGCTTGGCCCCCTGGGATTTGTTATATGCGAGCTGCTTGTGGCCATGTTATTTTCATGGGAATCAAGTGCCTAGACAGATTTTGTGCGTTAACAACCTCGTTTCCAATGTGCAAAATTGACACAAATCGCAGCTTCTGCACCAGATATTGATACAAATTAATTTTGTGCCAGTATGTCTGCTCTATTATCTCAAAGCGCTGTTTCTATCCCTGGTTTAGAAAATTCACTGTTAGTCAAGCTTGATCCCCTGTATTAACATTTGTACTGGGTGTTATATTTTTCACTTCCTACATATTTTTCCATTACATTGCATCATCTGATAAGCTGATTGGTCTATAGTTCCCAGGAATTGTTTCCCTTAGTAGAAGTGCCTAGGACCACAGGGTGTAATCTCAGAATAAGGAGTTGCCCATTCAAGACAGAGATAAGGAGGAATTTTTGTCTAAGAGAGTAGCGAATCTGTGGAATTCTTTACCACTGCGTGTTTTAAAGGCTGGATCATTAAGTATGTTCAAGGCTGACATAGACAGGTTTTTAACCAGGAAGGGAATCAAGGGTAACAGCAAAATACTGCAGTTGCTGGAATCTCAGCAAGTCTAACAGCATCTGTGGAGAGAGAATAGAGCAAACATTTCAAGTCTGGATAATGAAACTCTGAAGGGTCATCCAGTCTCAGAATGTTGGCTCCATTGTCTTTCCACAGATGCTGTCAGACCTGCTGAAATTTTCCAGCATTTTCTGTTTCTGTGAGGGACTCGAGGGCTATGAGGATAAGGCGGGAAAGTGGAGTTGAGGACTACCATACCAAGTCATGATGTTGTTGAATGCTAGAGCAGACTTGATGGGCCGAATGGTTGACTTCTGCTCCCTATGTCTTGTGCAGCATCCTGTGCTGTGAAGGAGCTTATCAACAGGGCATCTTGGGCAAGCTGCATGCACAATTTGTGGATAAATTGACAGTTTGGTTTGTAATTTGGACTTCCCAATGGAAGTGTTTAAAAAGTGTCAGCTTCATAATTGAGTTAAATTTGACTTTTTGCTGATACCATTGACAAATAAGATAACTTTCCATCTGGGGAATCAGTGATATGACGCCACATGTTGTGTTTGTATAAAAAAAAATTTTATTGAAGATTTTTCCCCTTTTTTATAAACAACGTAACAAACCTTCAGGGATTATTACAGCACAGTACAATCATTTTTCCACATATAAAAAAAGACGAGCAAATATCATTACAAGTAGTTTGGAATATCAGTTGTCAATTACACTTAGTGATGATTATTGTAATTGCTGTAATTAGCACCTCGCTTTATGTAGACAAGGAAAGGATATTAATCGGAGTGGGGATCTGAGACTAACAAAACTAAAGAATCAAGCTACGAGCACATGGCACAATGGCATACACCCTTACCCACAGGATAACAAGGACCAAGCTACATAGCATCAGGCAACCCCTATGGAGTTAAATACAACCAATTGGAGCCTAAAACAGCATCTCAAGACCTCTAAACAATAATAGGATACCATAGAAAGAAGAGGTACAACCCCAAACCCAAGACACAGTATTACAGTGTACACTCACACACACTTGATAGCAGGAGCAGAGCTATACAGCCTTTCAGGAAGAACGCAGATAAAACAGAGGCCAGGTATTTAAACTTATCCTTGGACTCCACAAGGATACCTTCCATTAGGGAACAAACTGATTAAAGTTATCTCCAAACTTCTGTGTAAAAATTTTGAAAATAGCTGCTACCCTTTTCCACATAGTCAAAGTAAGGGATTTTGACACAGATAAAATAGCCAACTATGGCAGTACTGTACCTTTAAGAAATATATTTTAGTCATGTTTCTGCACAGGATGTTTCTAGCAGTTCCTTCCATTTTATCAGAGTCGTTGAGTCTACCAACATCCTGTATTGTTGCAGCAGCACAATTGTTTCTAATGGATAGGATGTTGTTTTTAATCTGAACTAATGCTGTTCTGATGTTTTCCCCTGAGGTTTTGCAGAGTGGGGCTTGATTGGGATGATTGGCAGGTATGATCATGTGACAGGGAAGCTGGGCTTATATATCTGAAGTAAGTTTTTTATTGCTTGCAACTGAAGTATTCCTTCTGCTGGATCAACAGAAACAAGATACAGTTTGACAGGGTACATTATCACGTGTGGGATATCCAAATTAAGAACATGGCTACAGAATTTCAAAGGAGAAACTCAGATAATGCAGAACCCCAGTATTTGGATTCACACTCAGATGATGCAAACAACGGAATACTTCCCCTCCCAACAGGATGATGTGCTCATTGTACAGCCCAGGAGCCAAACTATCAAAAAGCCACTGCCACAATTCCAGCTATGCTGGAGATGCCAATGACAATAAAAACCCAGTCTTTTCCAGTACATACAATCTTTGCCTTCATCAGAGACCAACAAGGATTTTCTAGCCCCAAACTAGCAAAAAAAAAAGAAAAACGCAGTGTCATCAGTTCTAAAAGGAATATTTCCTCACCCACTCTGAGGACTTAGAGGCCATACCCACCACCTCTATACTAAACCACTAACCCACCACCCTGCTGTGGTACTACAAGTGAAGGATGCCATATGATATAAACTGCCATTATAAATGCTTGGATTACAATGCAAGAGAAAAAAAAGGTTAAATATCGCACAACCCTGATGCCATATAACCAATACAGCACGCACAAAATGAAGGAGACCAACTGTCAGCCCACAGCAATGAATATATCACTGCATTACAAACACTGGATCCAGGAGTTTGGATTTATCACAGAGCCAGAAAGAAGCAGGGTGGGCAGACCCCACCTTGCTTCCCCCTATGGCACACCGAGATTGAATGTAAACGGTAATGCATCTTAACCTCGTTCAGCTGCTGGAGCAAGCTGATGGATGAATTCCATGACGAATAAATGGATATCCCTGGCTTTCAAAGACTGACAGGTGACATATGCCTCAGTGCACATATATCAAACACCCTTGTCAGGATAAACGGGTTAAAAAAATGAGGCTTTGTGTGGTGAGTTTAAGAATAAAAAGGGACAGTCACACTTCTAGGAGTATACTACAGATCCCCAGGTAGTGAGAGGGAGATAGATAGGTGTAGGAAAAGAGCGCAATACTAATAGGAGACTTTAACTATCCCAATATCAACCGGATTTTAGACAATATAAGGGACATTGAGGATGAAAAACTTACGTTCTGTGCCCAGGAATTATTAGTTTTTAAACGGTATGTGACAAGCCCAACAAGAGGAGATGCAGTTCTGGATTTAGTCTTGGGAAATAAAGATGGGCAAATGGGTGAAGTGATAGTAGGCGACCATGTCGGGGATAGTGACTACTCTGAACAAGGTCCCACCGTGACTGTCTTCAACTGCCTTTATTAAAAAAGGATTTTCTTGACTTTACTCAGTTTCCCATCACTCCAATCTAACCAGGATTTTCCAGGAACATAGCATGGAGTATACATTCCAGGATTAGATAATTCAGTGTCGTGCATCAGGATAAATAAAATGATTAAAAGATGAGTAGTGGTAGAGCTTGTGAATTTGCAGCCAATCCCACATCCCACAATCTCACATGACCCCCTGTTCTCCAGTTTAGTGTTTTTTTTTTAAATTTGACGTTAATTTACAAAATGCGCAGAAGAAAATAGAAACTATGCAAAAGCACTAAGAAACATTTGCTTAGAGTAGATGGTGCCACCTAACCTATAACAATACATACTTGTTAATGAAATATTAACCAATAGATGCAGCTACATTAAATTTTTACTTATGTTCTGAGTCATGTGGTAAGTTCAGTGTCAGTTAGAGGTCTAATGAATTTTGATATTGCCCCATATCTAACTAAGTAAATAGTCTGAGTTTTAAAAATCCAGCATTCTAAATTTGAAATGTTGGTTACAGCATCAACACAGTTCAGTACCTCTGCCATCTGATGAGATTTTTAGTGAAGAGAATAGAAGTAAGCTCATGTAAAACTGAACTTTTTTTTTGGTGATAGGAAACAACTGTATGAAATTAAGGTTTACAATCCTCAACCCGAGATCTTTTACAAACCTTATTTCCAGTTCTATATTGCTGTAGGCTAATCATTGCCACCAGGAATAGGCCCAAGGAGCAGCCAACAAAATACAGTTATAAGTCCCACCTGTAATGGGAATACCTCCTTGTGTTGATTCTGCCATTCAGGTAACATGGCTTGAATCATGACTCACTTGACATTTCTTGTCAGCCAGCATTCAGGCACCACTGTAAATGCTTGGACAGTAGAAGTAATCCACCCTTGTTTCCCTTTGCATGTGAAGCTAGGATTCCTAACCTTAGGAAAGGCATCAGTTCAGATCATTGATGGAGTTCATGTTGGATCAATGGCAGAGAATGTTGCTCTTTTGTGAATGTACTTGATGGAAAAAGTACTGGTGAGCTTAACATTGTTTTCTAATATTGAAACCTCGCTACTCTCTTGTTTTTTTTAAATTCTCCGGATAGATTTGAAAATTGTAGAGAACAATATAAACTTGGCTGCACTGTTCCAAGCCAAAGAAGTGCAGCTTCTATTAGTGGGTTTCTAGGTGATGTTTAACTTCCAAATATTTGTTCAGTAAAGGCTTCTATAACAGTGTTGGGAATACAAAATCCACTACCATATGGAGTGATTGAAGCAGATAGCATTGATACATTTAAGAGCGGCTAGATGCATATTTGGGGGAGAAGAATATAGAGGGGAAACGGAGGCAAGGTTAAAGAGAGAGGAGGCTCATGTAGCTACAAGTGCTGACGTAAACCAGTTAAGCTCAATGATCTGTTTCTGAGCCGTGTTTGTGTGTAATCTGTAAAACAGATTTACTGTATTTAAAGTCATTTGGAAGTTCCAGATTGCCACTTTGCCATTCATTTTTACATAGTCTGTCTAGAAGACAGGATTACAGCCACAAATGTATTAAAGTCTATTGTAAATCCCTGTTCAACGTAGTGCAAGTTACTTCCATTTAGATTTGAATAAATGCAGTACCAGCATTAGTACACCTGTATTGCTGTAAGCCTAGTTAGTCCCTTAAGTTGCTTGGAGAAGCCTTGCATTGGAACAAGTTCAGGTCTCCAGGAGATGTGTGGGTGGTTAACAGCCCTGAAGACTTGTTTGGTTGGAAATAATATAAAAATAGCTTGTAATTTGCAATGATTCGGAGCTCTTTCCGGTTGGCTGTTGAAAATTGTTTGCATTGCCGTCAGCTGCTTGACAATGCTGCACTAATTACATTGTTCGTGCAAAATACAAGGAACTGAATGCATGAAATGCTGGATTAAAAGTAAGGAAAAATAAACATTAAAAAATTGATCATAATAGCAAAATAATTTTTGAAATGCTATTCAATGAACAGAAAAAAAATTCAAATTCAGAAGACTGGAAGATATTCACAATGGGATAGAGTTTCTCCTCTTTCACACCTGTCATATCTGATAATATAACCCAGCCTGAATTGACCGAACTAGTGTAAAAGTTCAGAAAATTTTAAATATAAATGAGTTATGCCAGAAAGATTTGGGCTCAAGTTTCTGCAATCTTTTATGCAGATTCAATTCACATGAATCAGGTACTGTCCACAACACTGGCCACGTTGATGTTCTGAGTTTGTGCTTTTTGCATTGGCTGAAGATGTATCTTCAGATTTGTACTCATTTTCTTAGGTGCACAAACACTAGCAGATAGAACTTATTAATTTGCTAAGGAACCAATTAGTATGTACCAGTGAAAATGATGGATGATTTAATACAGTTTTCTAGAAGTCATTTTAAACAAAAACAGAAAATGCTGGGAAAACTTAGCAGGTTTGACAGCATCTGTGGAGAGAATAGAACCAATGTTGAGTCAGAATGACCCTTCATCAGAGCTAAAGACAAAGTACATAGGACAAGATTGAGGGTGTGGGGTCGGGGGTGTAGTAATAGGGCACATTCTCTTTATCCAATTAGAAGGAAGGGGAGAATATTAAAATGATCCCATTCCTATTACATTCCCTTTTGAGCTGCATGCTTAGACATTGTATCTAATCTTCATCCCATTATCCCTCTCTCATCCTCTTTGCACTTTTTATTCTTCTCTCGATCATTCTCTACACCCTAGTTATGACTAACACCACATCCTGCACTCTCTCTTTTCTTTCTGTGTATAGTATGCTTTGTCTGTATAATGCACAAAAACAATATTTATCACCGTATACTAATACTTGTGACAATAATAAATCAAATCAAAATCAATCGACCTAATATTTCCTCAAATGAGCTGTCATTTCTTCTTTGTCAAGTGTATCATTTGTTAGAGTACCAGATCAGAAACTCCAAGGTATATTATGAAACCAGACTAGACCTCAACAATATTCAACTATGGCATTAGAATGATGATGAGATGTTTCACTCCAGCGTGATTCTACTGAAAAAGAAAGCTTTTATCAAAAAAATTTTATTTAACAACACAATTTGACTATAACAAATGAATGAGCTTAACCTTTAACAATTGAGCAATACTTAAACATGACAAGATACAAGTTTTAACTGGTAGCCTATCGCTATGAGTTCCAATTCAAGCAATACTCTTCTTATAGAGTCAAACCCCTTCAGTTACTTAGCAAAACACAGGTATACTTGCTGTGACATAGTTACAAGGCTTTGGAGTTTTCAGAGAAGGCTTTTCAAGAGAGAGAGACAGCCAATCCTCTTAAAGAAGAAGCAACCCCCTTTGTTTTTAAAAATGGAACTGAAAAAGTACTTCCCTGCAAGCTTAGCTCCTCCCATTAACCACATGGCTCTATACCTAGTCTGAAATCTCAGGAGAATCTAAATAAACAGAAGGTCCATTAATTCTGCAAAGTAACAGATTCCGAGCTAAAATCAATTATTATCCTGTGCTCAACAGTTGAGCTGCATGCTTTCGTAGACAAATTGACTCCTATAACAAAACACTGCCTCTTAAAGCAACCTCTTAAACCTAAAATAACGTACTATCATAACATGCTTCTTAGAAAAGGAGACCACAACTGCACACACTACTTCAGGTGCATCCTCGCCAAGGTCCTGGACAGCTGCAGTAAGGCATCCTTACTCTTGTACTCAAACCTCCTTGCAATGAGGACAGCATATCATTTGTCGCCTTAACTGCTTGTTTTCAGTGATTGGTGCACTAGAACACCCAGTTCCCTTTGTATGTCTAACACTTCCCAATCTATCACTATTTGAATAATACTCTGCCAATCTGTTTCTGCATCTGAAGTGATTAACTTTGCATTTATCCACATTATACTGAATCTAAGACAACATACCCATTCTTGGTATTTGTCCAGTAATCCTCTGAACTGCTTCTAAAGCATTTACATCTTCCTGTAAATAAGGAGACGAATATTGAACACAACACTTTAGATGTGGTCTCACCAATGCCATCCACAACAGAAGCATAACCACCCTACTTTTGTAATCAATTCCTCTCGCAATAAACAATGACATTCTATTAGCTTTCCTTATTATTTACTGAACTTGTATACCAGCCTTTTGAGATTATACCAAGACATTCTGATCCCATAGAGCTTTGCAATCTCTCGCCAGTTAGATAATAAGAACATAAGAAATAGGAGCAGGAGTAGGCCATCTAGCCCCTCGAGCCTGCCCCGCCATTCAATAAGATCATGGCTGATCTGTCGTGGCTCAGTTCCACATTCCCGCCCTCTCCCCATAACCCTTAATCCCCTTGCCTATCAAAAACCTATCAATCCGCGTCTTAAAAATATTGAGCGAGGCAGCCTCCACCACTTCAACGGGCAGAGAATTCCAGAGATTCACCACCCTTTGAGTGAAGAAGTTCCTCCTCAACTCCGTTCTAAACCGCCCCCCCTTTATCTTGAGGCTGTGCCCTCTAGTCCTACTGTCCTTTCTGAGCAGGAAGAGCCTCTCCACCTCTATCCTGTCCATCCCATTCAATATCTTATACGTCTCAGTGAGATCTCCCCTCATTCTTCTAAACTCTAATGAGTACAAGCCTAGTTTATTCAGCCTCTCCTCATAGTTCAACCCCCTCAACTCCGGAATCAGCCTAGTAAACCTCCTCTGCACTCCCTCCAAGGCCAAAATATCCTTGCGTAAGTGCGGTGACCAAAACTGCACACAGTACTCCAGCTGCGGCCTCACCAGTGCCCTATACAGCTGCAGCAAGACCTCCCTACTTTTATATTCAGTCCCCCTTGCTATGAAGACCAGCATCCCATTAGCCTTCCTGACCACCTGCTGCACCTGCAGGCTGGGTTTTTGCGACTCATGTACAAGGACCCCGAGGTCCCTCTGCACCGTCGCATGCTGCAGTTTTTCGCCACGTAAGTAATAGTCCTTCCTACCATTATTCCTACCAAAGTGGACCACCTTGCACTTGCCAACATTAAATTTCATTTTGCCATTTCCTGGCCCATTCGCCCAGCCTATCTAGATCCTTCTGCAGACTCTCCACACCCTCCGCACAATTTGCCGCTGCACCAATCTTGGTGTCATCAGCAAATTTCGACACCATACACTCAGTTCCCTCCTCCAGATCATCTATATAAATGGTGAATAGCTGAGGCCCCAGCACCGACCCCTGGGGCACTCCACTAGTCACCAACCGCCAATCCAAATAGCACCCATTGACCCCCACTCTTTGCCTCCTATTTGACAGCCAATCCTCTATCCACGCTAATACCCTACCCCCAACTCCGTGCCCCCTGACCTTCTGCAATAACCTCTTGTGAGGCACCTTGTCAAACGCCTTCTGAAAATCAAGAAAGACCACATCCACCGGCTCTCCTCTATCCACCGCCCTAGTCACATCCTCATAGAACTCCAATAAATTCGTCAGACACGACTTCCCCTTAACGAAACCGTGCTGCGTCTGCTCTATCAAGCAATTCCCCTCAAGATGCCTCGCTATTTTCTCCTTGATCACGGATTCTAACATTTTTCCTACAACAGACGTTAAACTAACCGGCCTATAATTCCCCGCCTTTTGCCTGCCACCCTTCTTAAACAACGGCGTAACGTTAGCCATTTTCCAATCTTCCGGCACTTCCCCGGAATCCAGTGACGTTTGGAAAATAATCACCAAGGCATCCACTATCACCTCCGCCGTTTCCTTCAGAACCCTTGGATGCATTCCATCCGGTCCTGGGGACTTGTCCACAATCAGTCCCTCCAGTCTGTCGAGCACCGCCTCTTTAGTAACAATAATGTCATTCAGGCCCTCCATTCCTACCATCTTTCCATTGCTAACACCCGGCAAATTATTCACGTCCTCCTCCATGAAGACCGAAACAAAAATGTTATTCAGGGCCTCAGCCATTTCCCCATCCCCTACCACTAAGTCCCCCATCTCATCCTCTAAGGGTCCAACGTTCACCCTAGCCAGCCTCTTCCTTTTTATATATTTATAAAAACTCTTGCTATCCTTTTTTATATTAAGCGCTAGCCCAGCTTCATAGTTTATCCTACCCTTCTTTATCAACTTCTTTGTCATTCTTTGTTGACATTTAAACCTCTCCCAATCCTCTTCTCGCCCACTACTCTTAGCTACTCTAAACGCATCTGCTTTTAATTTAACACTTTCCTTCACCTCCTTCGTTATCCACGGCTGATTATCTCTCCTACTGCGATCCTTTTTAACCATTGGAATAAATTTCTGCTGAGCACCAAGAAAGATCTCCTTAAAGATCCTCCACTGTTCCTCAGCAGACCTACCTTCCAATGCACTCCCCCAATCTACATTTGCCAATTCCTCTCTCATCCTACCATACTCCCCTCTGTTCAAACAAAGGACACATGTCCAGGAACCCAGTTCCTCCTCCTCCATCTGCATCAGAAACTCCACCATACAATGATCACTCTTCCCAAGAGGATCCTTCACCGCAAGGTCCCTAATTCTACCCGCCTCATTACATAACACCAGATCCAAGATAGCTCGCTCCCTTGTCAGCTCCAGCACACATTGTTCGAGGAAACTATCCCGGCAGCATTCCAAGAACTCCTCCTCAAGCCCACCTTGTCCAACATGGGTCGACCAATCAATATGTAGATTGAAATCCCCCATAATTGTCGCTGTCCCATTCCTGCACGCCGCATTTATTTGCGCGTTAACAGTCTGCCCCACCTCCAGATCATTATTCGGGGGCTTATAAACGACACCCACCAGCATCTTCCTCCCTTTGCTGTTCCTAATCTCCACCCACAACGATTCTACGTTCTGCTGTTTGGTTCCTATATCATCCCTTGCTACCACCCTGATGCTATCCTTAATCAGCAGAGCTATGCCCCCCCCCCTTTTTCATCCTGCCTATCCTTCCTAAACACTTGATACCCCTGGACATTCAGCTCCCAGTCCCTGTCACCTTGCAGCCACGTCCCTATAATGGCCACCAGATCATATCCATTTGTGCTGATCTGCGCCACCAGTTCATCCACTTTATTCCGAATGCTTCGTGCATTCAGATAAAGTGCCTTCATCCCAGCCTTCACCTGTACCCTATTTGCCAGAACGCCACCAACCATACTCACACCCCCTACTCCTTTTATTAATGGGACATCCTTGGCCTCCTCCCTTACCTGCACCCTCTCCTTTACTTTAGACCCCGTAATGTCACCTACCCTTGCGCGCACGCGCGCACCCCCCCCACCCCCCCACTAATTAGTTTAAAGCCCTAACTACAGTCCTATTTACATGATTAGCCAGCACTCTGGTCCCAGCATGGTTCAGACCAACCCCATCCCACCTGAACAGGTCCCACCTACCCCAATACTGATGCCAATGCCCCATAAATTCAAACCCATTCCTCCCACACCAATCCCTGAGCCATCCATTCACTTCCTTAATCTTATCAACCCTACGCCCGTCTGCACTCGGTTCAGGCAGTAGTCCGGAGATAACCACCTTGTCGGTTCTACTTTTTAATTCCATTCCCAGCTTTTCAAACTCCCTCCCCAGATCCTCAGTTCGCATTTTACCTACGTCGTTGGCACCCACATGTACTACAATGACCAGATTCTCACCCTCCCACTCCAGGTTCCTCTGCAGCCCAGATGCGACATCCTGGACCCAAGCACCAGGCAGACAACACACCCTTCTGTGCACTTTGTCATTGTGACAAAGGACAGTGTCAATACCCTTAACCACACTATCCCCAATCACTACTATGTTCCTTTTCACCTTCTCTTTGCCTATGACCTGTGTCTGCATCACTGTACCGTGTGCAGTTTGCTCACCAACCTCGCCGCCCTCATTCTTGTCCACACTGGAAGGAAGAACCTCAAACCTGTTATGCAGATTGAGAGGCTGAGGCATTTGGTCCCCACCCTCCTTCCTCCAGTCCCCACCCTCCTCCTTCTCCACAGCCCCCTCCTGTTCCTGACCCTTAGAGTTAGCCAGTCTGGGGGGGGGGGGGGGGGGGGGTGGATGTCTGTTGCACCCCATTGTCAATGGCACCCTCCCTCTCCCTGATGAGCCTCAGTGTCTGTAGCTCAGAGGCCAGCTCATCTACCTTGAGCTGGAGCTCCTCCAGCAACCAGCACTTACTGCAGACATGGTCACATGGAAGGACCCTGGGGTCCACCAGCTCCCACGTCATACAGAAACAGCACATCACATGCCCCTCCATTATTCCCTGTAGTAATATTGAACGAATTCAACGCAAACTTACCTGGCCCTTTTCTCCAAGCCCTTTGAACCTAAGCCCTAGTAGCTCACTCTGCTTCCCTCTCACTCTGCTGCCCACTGTCTACACCAGGCCTCCTTTTAAACCTGGTGCTGTTTAAAAGCCTGCTTACCCACAAATCCCTGCTATCCACTCCCTTTGAATTCTTAAAGCAGTAAACACAAAAAGCCCACGAAAATGCTTTTAAATAATTTAAACAGTTCTACAAGGTAAGTTCTAACTACACACTAAAAAGCCCGCGAAAATGCTTTAAACTAATTTAAACAGGTTTTAAACAGGTAATTTCTTACTTGACTCTCTGCTCCTTCACTCGCCTGCTCCAGCAAACAATAATACGCGTTTTTATTTTTCCTGGCAGAATGGACAATTTCACATTTTCCCTCATGATACTCCATTTGTAAGATTTTTGCCCATTCAGTTTGTTAACGTCCCTTTGTAGTCTGATGTCATCTTTGCAACTTTCCTACCTATCTTTGTGTCATCAGCAAATTTAATAAGTATCCATATGGCCCCATTATCCAAGTAATTTATTTATATTATAAAATATTGAGCTCCTGCATTGATCCATGAAACTCATTACACCCTGCCAACCACAAAAAGACCCATTTATGACTAGTCTTTGTTTCCAGTCAGCTAGCCAGTGTATTACCCCTACATCATGAGCTTTCATTTTCCGCAATACCTTTGATGCAGCATCTTATCAGATGCTTGCTGGAAATGCAAATACAGTACATCCACCAGTTCCTATTTATCCACAGCACACGTTACTTCTTCAAAGAACTCTAATACATTGATTTCCCTTTCACAAAACTCTGACCCTTGAATTTTTTTAAGTGCCCTGCTATAACATCTTCAATAATAGCTTTATACATTTTCCCTTGGACAGATGTCAAGCTAATTTGCCCGAGTTTCCTTTTTTCTGAATTCTTATTAAAATACCTGTAGAAATTCTTATTGCCCATCTTTATATCTCTAGTTACCTTTTTCTGAAACTCTTAATTTTTCCCTCTTATTAATCTGTTTGTCATTCTTTGCTGTTCTTTATATTTTGCCCAGTCTTCTGACCTGCCACACCACTTGCACATTTGTATGCTTTTCCTTTAGTTTGATACTGGTGGGTCCACCCCTGGTATTTTTTTTCCACTAGAATGCATCTATTCTGTGTAGATCTGTTTGCCCTGGATCACTCTGGTATCCAGGAGTTCCCACATGTTGCAACCATGACATATTACCTGTCTTGCCATCCTTTATGTGCTTTAATAATTACTTAACTATTTTATTCAATTGTTTATTTTCCTTTTTTGCATTAATCTTACCACAAATCCCTGTACTATTTTAAATTTTAAGAATAGAGACCTAAACCACTTGCTGGATGCTCACCAAACAGTTAGCTTCTTCCCCTATAGTAGAACAAGAACCAATTTCTGCGCAGTGAAAAATTAAAAAGGATAAAAGATTACCTCACCCCCATCCTAATCAAACTCCCTCAACTCACCAAATTCCCGCACTTCAATGAAGTCACACGGATGAGACTTTATATTATTTAGTTGACTGTTTGTCTCTAAATATGTCTTAACCTAACAATTTATTCAATGGAAAAGGAAGACCCACTGAATTTGGAAGAGATGGTAGAGCTTGGAGAAAAGCCTATATTTAGGAGATGTGTTTGAGATTTCTGCAATTCTTAAAAATTTTACAGGTGAAGGTCCATTGTGATTTAAGATACTTGGCTGGGTGAAAAAATATGTAATTTGTTATTTAAAGCAAAATTGTAACCATCAAAGAATGCATTTACGTTCTGGCTATAAATGTTGAGTAGCGGAAATTATCCTCCTTAGTGACATCATACTTTCCAACAGGAAGAAAGACTTCTCACTTAAGGTGGATTTTTTTTCCAACAAGCCACCTGAGTTGCACTATTATGAATAGTAGTACAGCTAATGAGTTACTCAGTATAGATGAATGATTTTGTAGAAAAAGAAAGCAAAGCGTAAACATTGAAAACCTTTAAGGAAAATCATTCAGGTTACGTTAGAATGGATTTCTTCACAATTTCACATTGTAACCATGTTGTTTGGCTCTTAATATGAATAATTTAAAACTTTGTTTCTATGCTATTTATTCACCCGTGAGAACCCTGGTTGGATACAGCAGCTTTATTGTATGCAGTATCCATATCAAGTATTTACAGCAGCATGGAGGTGTGGCTAAAGCTTAAGGCATCCTGGATCTAGAGACAAAGCAAGTACTTGTGTCTGTTTTCAGGACCTTATCTTTCCTGGAACAGGTCACAAGCCTGAAGCTAGAGGCTTTAACTTGAGGCGTGCCACTCTGCATCAAGCATGACTGACCAGAAGATTTTTCTGCTCTTACTGCCTGCCATAAGTGTGTTGGAAGGTTTTATAGATTGACAATCAACATGTTTGTCTTTGTTATGAAAGCGTTTTTAGTGGCTGACCAGTCTTGGAGTAGGACTGGAACTCAGCTTTCTGTTCAGGCAACGAAGCTACCCACTGCCCCATAATATTTCCGATGAGTATAACCTTAGACCATTAATAAATTGAGTCATTTTCATCACTTGAAATGGTATTCTGGTCAGACTAAATGATTCACCGAAATATAGTTTTTGTTCTTGGATGATATTGATCACTTGTATAACTTTAGTATGGATTAGTAAAAGGCTGGTTGTTTCCATTTAAGCTTTGCCGTGATGTTGTCTTCTTCCCATGATGAAAATCTTAGCAGTTGCTCTCTTGGATCATCTGTTTCTGGCAGCACAGCTGTCTCACAGCGCCAAGTTCGATTCTAGCCTTGGGTGACTGTATAGAGTTTGCATGTTTTCCCCATGTATGTGTGGATTTCCTCCAGGTACTCCAGTTTCCTCCCACAGTCTAAGGATGTGAAGGTTAAGTTGATTAGCTGTGCTAAATTGTCCCTTAGTGTCAGGAGGGGTAGCATAGTAAATGAGTGTGATTACAGGGGTAGGGCCTGGGTGGGATTATTGTCGGTGCAGGTTTGATGGACTGAATGGCCACTTTTTGCACTGTAGGGATTCTATGAATCTTGCTATTGAATTTTAGGCATAGCTTGTGGGTTGGAAGCTATTAAGGGTATTTTGGCTTTGTGTTTCATGATACTTCAACTGTCATGTAACTGTTTTGTCTTTAATAGGGCAACAGGTGGACCATCAGGAAGAAGTGGACATCGGATGGTTGTTTGCAAGAGACAGATCCTAGTATTTGGTGGATTCCATGAGAGTACAAGGTAATTTACATGCAACGTGAGACAATGGTCTTACTGTATAACAAAAGGTGTGATTGATTTATCTAATGAGAATACTGAAGTGCCCATAATTTATTCAACAATCACTTGCAAAGTACCATAAAATCTGATCATAGAAATATCCAGGAAGTAAATTGCAAATATACAAAGGAATGTAGAACCACTTGGGTCTCTGAGACTTGGGTCTTAGTGCCATTCATCTAATGACTGTAAGGAGTTCTTCAACAGAAAAGACTTGCATTACTATAATATGGAACATATTTGCATGGGTCTGGACAGATCGTATTTTGTAATACTTTTTTGTAACCTGATTTTTTTAAAATATAACACACAACACACTTGTATTGAGCAACCAGAAATTTTTATAGCAGGGACCATTACCCCTAGATATAGTATGTGTCTGTCTTCCATCATTGGAGCCACCTGTTCTTTGCAATTGCTTTCAAGTTATTGTAGATGATGGCAGCATTTATTGGCCATCCCTAATTGCCCTTGGGAATCACCTTTTTGAGCCACTTCATCTTTGTTGTGAAGAAACTCCGACAATACTGTTCAGTACTAATTTCTGGGATTGTGAGCCAGCGACAATGTAACATGGGCAATATTTGTTAAGCAAGGATGGTTTGCAATTTGGTGCTGAAACTTGAAGAAGATGGAGTTTCCATGCACTCCTGCCCTTTTCCTTCCGAATGGTGGAGTCTGCAGGTTTGGGAGGTGTTGTCAAAGAAACCTTAATGAGTTACTGTGATGTATCCTGTAGCTAGTACATGATGCAATCACAGTAATGTGATATTGCGGGGAGTGGATGGGTGCTCATCAGATAGACTGCTTTATTCAACATAGTGTTGAGCTAGAATTTTATTAGAACAGTACCCATCTTGACCAATTGGGTATATTCAATCACATTTCTGACTCAGGCCTTCTAGTGAAATTAGAGGTTTGGGAGAGTCAGGAAGTGAGCAGTTAGCTACATAAAGGCTGAGACAGAGTGTGCCAAGTGAACAAGGTAAGGGAGAGGGAGGAAGACAAATAAAGAGAGAAATTAGAGATAACAGCAGTTGAAGAAAACAAGAGAAGGAGACTGAGCAGATGGAATGAAATATTAAAATTAAGAAAATACAACTTGTATTGTCCAGTGGGCTCTTAAATGTGAAGTAGGTTGGGAGTTGGACAGGGCATCTTATCAAGAATCAAGCTGAAATATGATTTAGTCACATGTGACCCATTCCCACTCAGTTTTACTCAAAAAAAAAAGCTGGACACCCATGCTGTGTTCATTGCACGCGAGTAGAACAGTCTGTTAGATGACCTGGCTTGATCTTGCCTTTCGTTCCCTGAAGGTGTCTTTATGCTGTCGCCTCATAATCCCTGATGGAAAGCTCTGGACTTGAAGTGGGGGAACTAAAGGCCATATGCCCACATTGTACCGTAAACACTTCCAGCTGTTAGCGTGCCTCTTATTGAATGTGTACTATCTTAACATTGATGATTTTTAAAAACTCACAAAAGGAAAGTGATACCAGAACAAATTCCCACTGATTTATTTCAGGGAATTATACTGTGATGTTACCTCTCTGGGAGGAATTAATTGCATTTGTGAAGGAGACAGCTTATCTGTACTGGCATTAATTGCGCAAGTTTCATTTGGGATAAACAGATCCAGCACTTGCTTTGCTGTGTCCTGCTTGTATGAAACATGTCCAATATCTGTACTGTGTACTTAAAAATTAATGATTTTTAAGTATGAATTATTTTGATATATTTACTTCACACAATATAGCATCTCTTAAGTAGTGGCATTGAATGTTTAGTGATATTTGTGCACAACATCAGTTGCAGTTTCATGGCATAGTGAGGGATTGTGCAATCATGACTGACCAACATGTGGCTTTCATTTGAAGCACCTTTTATTTTTGTGGAAGTTGCGCTACATTGTTTTTAACTCGTGCTTTAATGATTATGTGTCTAACTGATTCTCAATAAAAGCTCAAGGCTGTCACTAGGATTTATCAGATTTGCAGAATTCAAGACTTGTATTACACTTTCATAATACATAAAATAAGACTTAAAATACTACCATAACATTTTAATATTCTTTCCAATGAATTAACATAAAAAATATAATTCATCATTCACCCAACCCCTGTGACTTCAAAGATAAGTATTTAAGTTTGCAGTTATCCCAAGAACATTTTAAAATTTGGAAATACTGTTGCAAATTTGGGGCAATATGACAAGAATGAAGATGCCTGTTAAAATGGACGCATTACAATTATAGCTAGATAATGTCAGTGTGTGGTATGCATAAAGTTGTTATATAAATCAACGTCAAACAGTAATACAGACATAGTTGATTCATAGTCCTCAGCAAAAGTGAAATCATGAAGTTATAGAATTATTTCAGTTTTACAAAAGTATGGAGATATTCCACTTCCAATAATATAAAATTGAATGTTTTCCAATCTTTGTAGTAACAGGAATATCACACTAATATGGGACAGTGTAATATTGGTGATGGCAAACCTGGAAAAGCATTTTTCTATTTCAGTTGTTATTTATATATTTTTAAACCCAGCAATGGCTCATTTTATCTTGAAATTACTCGTTAGAGTTTAGAAGAATGAGGGGAGATCTCATTGAGACATATAAGATGATGAATGGGATGGATAGGATAGAGGTAGAGAGACTCTTCCCGCTCAGAAAGGACAGTAGGACTAGGGGGCACAGCCTCAAGATAAAGGGGGGGTGGTTTAGAACGGAGTTGAGGAAGAACTTCTTCACTCAAAGGGTGGTGAATCTCTGGAATTCTCTGCCTGTTGAAGTGGTGGAGGCTACCTCGCTAAATATTTTTAAGACGTGGGTTGATGGGTTTTTGATAAGAGAGGGCAGGAATGTGGAACTGAGCCACGTCAGATCAGCCATGATCTTATTGAATGGCGGGGCAGGCTCGAAGGGCTAGATGGCCTACTCCTGCTCCTATTTCTTATGTTCTTATGTTTAAGGAAGAATTGATGTTTCTATTTAACTGCAATTATAAATGCAAATTCAATGGAAAATATAATGTCAAAAGGATTTTCACTTTGACAGAAAAGGTTTAATAAACAATTCTTTGTTTCAGGGATTTTGTTTATTACAATGACATTTACTCCTTTAACCTGGATACACTCACATGGTCAAAGTTATTTCCCTCTGGGACCGGTCCATGCCCGCGATCAGGTTGTCAAATGGCTTCCACTACAGATGGCAATGTGATCATTTATGGAGGTTATTCAAAACAGGTAATTCATCCATCTTTAGGGATCTGCTATTTATTCACTTTGGCATAAAACAACAGAAATAGTTATATCATAGTAATAGCTGCCTTGAAGCATTTATAGACATTAAGTAATTTTCTTTTGATTAGGAAATAATCATTTCTTGTAACACAGTCGAGATTCTGGATATCAAAAAACAAATCAAATTTTGTAATAGTCACTGATGATTAATATTTTCATCATTTTAAATGTGGCTAATAGCAGTGGGAAATCTGATAAGGCCATCAGAGAAATAAAAAATAGTCAGCTTGGGGAAAGCAGCAGTAGTCTTGGGATAGTGATTGATTGATGAAAATAATAGGCTTTCCTGATGAGAATTTGTTTCTATTTTAGTTACTGGTAGCCTGTAATTTGAATGTTTGGGAAGTGGTGCGTCTTTATACAGGAATATTGCTTTCTCACCCATGCTTAATTTGATTAATGATTTAAACATAGACATGATGGAAAGTCTGGCAAATTTCAGCAAGGGAGGTGGTAAGAGCACTACAATGCACTTGGTGTTGCTGAGTTAGGCAAGTGTATAACAAAGGAAATGAGTGCTGAGGAAATCCCTACTATTGTATTCAAGATGTGCTCCAGAACAAGCTGTTCCCTTAGCCAAATTGCTCCTGTAAAGCTGTGACACTGCAATCTACTTAAAAGTGCAAGATTGGAATAATATCCTATTGATGCCCTCATGATCAGCAAATTGAACAGAATAGCATGATGGAAGGAATTTTATCTATTGTGCCGTTCGGGACATTGACTCAATAATAATTTTAAAAATTGGAACTGTTTAATAAAGATAGTGCTGTGATATTATGTACATGAGCAAAGGTGGAAGTAGCTGAAAAATTGGATAGCGTAAGAACAGATGAAAAGGAAGCAATTAAAAGCTTGACAGCATTAAAAATTGATAACTACCTCAGTCTGGAACACAACCTAGGTTATTGAAGAAAGTAAGAGTGGAAATTGTGGAAGCTCTGACCATAGATGCAGAAATGGACAGAAAATTGGAGTGTTGCAGATCCTCGTCTATGGCCATAAAGAAGGAAAGGCGAAAAACAAAGTAACTCCATGTCAGTTAGCTAACATCAAGGATGATAAACCTTTTGAGACAGTAATCCATTAACAGTATTTTTAAAATCAAAAAGAAGCAGTGTCAGTGTTTAACTTATTACTGTTTCAGTTCCAAATAAGTAATATTCTCACAGACTTAAAATTCCACCTTTTATATACAGTTGCAACCATAAAAATACTTGCTCCAAGAGATGTGGACAGTCTCAAACCTGTTTCAGAGGTTTTGATTTTCAGAACCGCTTGAAGACCTCTGTTTTAAACAAATCCCAACCAGAACTGGATACATTATCTCTCTGCCACAAATCTGGCTCCTCCTATTAACCACATTATTACATGACTCTGTCAATCAACCTAATCAAAACCTCAGGGGAGATCTTTATCTATAACAAAAATCCATTAGCTCTGTCCTAAGTAAACACTATATGGTCAAAATGTGTAATTATCCTGCTCTCCTAGCACCTGAGCTGCATTCTTCCCAGACATACCGACTGCCTATAGAAAAAAAACCGAATCTTAAAACATTCCCTCAAATAAAAGGCAAACTGTGTTTAACTAATTTAGTTAAGTTTTTCAATGAGCCAATAGAGAGGAGTGTTGACATGTACATGGATTTGCAGTAGGTGTTTGATAAAGTGTGATATAAAAGGCCCATTAGCAAAATTGAAGCCTAAGATGAAATGGGCAGACATGTGGCAAACACTATTAGTGTCACTGAAGTTACTGTGAAAATCCCTTAATTTAATGCGGAGGAGGCTGAAGTAATTTATTTTGGAAGGAAGAATGAGGTGAAGCAATATGAATTAAATTGTGCAATTTTAGGGAAAATAACCTCAAAAATATAGGAAGGTATTGTTAATATCCAATCATACTCAAAAGGGAAATTGTCTTTGTGAAAAGCATGCTTTGGAGAATTGAAACCAGCAAGGAAATAGTTGTCATCTTTAAATCTGCGAGTGACTTTAATACATTTTTATGATGTTATACGTTTATACATGTGTCAAGAATTGATTTTAAAACAATCTTACTATTATAATCTTGTTTTCATTGCACAGTATATCTTTGAAAATTACCTGAACAAAATAATGTTTTGTTTGTACAAGATGATAGAGCAAAATACATTGTCCCATGTTAATCTCCATTTTAGGGTTTGTTTAATATCTTTTGCCAAAACATTGGAACAAAAGTTACTGATTATTAAAATAATACAATACAACTTTAGTGAACAACCAAGTGCCAAATAAAACAAACCCACCCCTGCTCATCTTGAACTTAATGTGAGCTTAGATATGAATTAGGAGCACACCTGGGCCATTCAGCCCCTCAAACATAGTCTGCCATTGGAATAAGATTATGACTGAACTTAACCTTACATTCTCAACCCCACATTCCCACCTACCCTGATAGCCTTTGACTCCCATGGTAGTCAAGAATCTATCTACCTGTGTCTTAAAAATATTCAATGAACTTGCCTCCACCACTTTCTGGAGAAAAGAGCTCTCTCAACCCTCGAGAGGAAAAAAAGTCCTCATAAGATGAACTGCGTCCCTCCTGCCCCATCCAGCCCTACCCCCCAACAACCCCAAAGATAAGTTCAGTGAACCTTCTCTGAACTGCTTCTAATGCATTTTCACCCTTTCTTAAATAGAGACCAAAACTGTACACAGTACTGCAAATAGTGTCTCAGCAGCACTCTGTACACTGTAACAAAGCACCTCTACTTTCATATTTATTTCCCCTTGCAGTGAATGGTAACATTCTATTTGCCTTCTTAATCACTAGCTGTTCTTGCGTACTAACGTTTTATGACTCATGTACCAGAACACCAAGATCCCTCTGTTCCTTAAGAGTTCTGTAATCTCTGTCCATTTAAATAATATGCTGCTTTTCTATTCTCCCTGCCAAAGTGCATAATTTCATATTTTCCTACATTATACTCCATCTGCCAAATTTTTGGCCAATCACTTAACCTACCAATATCCCTTTGCAGAGTCCTTACTTTCCTATCTACCTTTGTGTCATCATCAAATTTAGCAAACATGTATTCAGCCCCTTCATTCAAGTCATTGATTCAAATGGTAAATAGTTGAGGCACTTGTCACGTCCTGCTAACTGGAAAATGACCCATTTATGCCTATTCTCTGTTTCCTGTTAGCTAACCAATCCTCTATCCGTGCTATTGGTAAAATCAGTAAGAAATCTCACAGCACCAGGTTAAAGCCCATCAGCTTTATCTGGTAGCAAAAGCCACTAGCTTTCAGAGCGCTGCTCCTTCGTCAGGTAAATGGGAGTTCTGTTCACAAACAGGGCATATAAAGACACAAACTCAATTTACAAAATAATTTGTAACTATTATAATTATTTTGTAAACTGAGTTTGTGTCTTTATATGCCCTGTTTGTGAACAGAACTCCCATTTACCTGACGAAGGAGCAGCACTCTGAAAGCCAGTGGCTTTTGCTGCCACTGTTGGACTTTAACCTGGTGTTGTGAGACTTCTTACTGTGTTTACCCCAATCCAATGCCAGCATCTCCACACATCGTGAGCTCTTTGTCGTCACTTTTGATGTGACACCTTGACAAGTGCCTTCTGGAAATCTACAACACAATTATAGATTCCCATTTATTTACTTTGCTTGTTACTCCCTCAAAGAACTCCAATAAATTAGTTAAACATGATTTCCCTTTGCCAAAACCATGATGACTCTGCCTGTTTGCACTGAGATTTACAAAGTGCTCTGCTATAACCTCCTTAATAGTAGATTCCAGCAACTATCCTGTGATAGATATTAAGCTAATTGGCTAGTAGTTTCCTGAATTTCTTGCTTTGCCTCCCCATGATAGGAAAAGGTAGATTAGATTTTGGGTAAATGAAAAAACATTTTGCCAAGTCTGAGTTGGTTTATTTTTTATCATCATACTGATGATCGCTCTCTGGACCTTAATTTCATACGCAGGACCTTGGAAATCACAGGTGAAATCTCAGCCACAGTTGTAAGCTTTATATGTCACGCAACTGACAGAAGGTAACAGCAGGTGCTATTCATTGCACATCTTTGTGATGACACCTTTGCAGAACCTTCAGCCATTTTCTATTGAGCTAAAGTACTTTCTCGTTAACCTCTTAGCTTCATATACATTCACGTATTTTAGCCAGAAAATCTTTCCTTTCCAATTAGCTGCTCTTTATTTGTAAACATAAATTAGTCAGATAGTAGGGGAAAGCAGAACCTGAGTGCACCACTGGGATAGTGAAAATAATATCCTGTTACTGAATGCCTTGAAAAATCACAAGTAAATCCGAGATTAATTCTAGTCCCCAGAATGTAGAGGCATACAAAGCTCTTTTTCCAGAAGTATTCAAGTTCCATTAGTATTGTGAAAATTCAAATGTACTCTGGAAGAAAATTATTTCAGTGACCATTTATGTAATGACTCAATGAGTCATGAATCTGAAAGAGTATTGATGGTTTAAAATTAAGGCTTTGCAAATTGTAATTTGCAGATTTTCATTTTATTTTGACCACTTCTAGCTGAGTTGATGTGATTTACTTTCTCTTAATTTGAGTGTTTTATGGTGCCAAAATAAATAGCAATATTTTCCCTTTACTGAGAGGTGGAGTGTTCTGTCGGAAAAGCAACAGACTTCACAAACTAGTATATTATGTCAATATTGTGACCTGAAATTGAGAGTCCGAGGCAAATCTTTAATTGGTATTAAAGGCTAGACTTTTACATAGCATTAAAGAAGTTACTTGAGTCATAATTTAAATAATTAATCTTTGCACTCGTCTAATATGATTAGTAGCATCAGGATTCACTTGCCCTCCATGCTTGTGTCTGAATCTCAACTTTAGTTCGTCCTCCATGCTGATTCTACCTCTACCACAACAACTGCATCCCACCATGAGTCCTCTGAGTTTAACTCTGAACATCCTCCTATTGTCTCCTCCTCCTTTTCCCCATGAATGACCAGGACATACCTATACTAATCTTGCTACGTTACCACTTCTGTTTAACTTGGGATATCTTGTCCCCAAGGTTCATGCATGTTTAAGCTCACTAAAATCTGTGGAAATCACTTTTTTTCCCTCTTTTTATCCCAACTCAGCTGGCCTCTCCTGTTATTGTGCTACTTGATTTCCATTTCTCCCCTCTTTAGTACTCTGCTCTGTGAAATCCCAAGCCTAAGTATCATTCCTCAATCTTCCTACTCAGCTTCAGTTATTCCAGACTTGACTCCCTGCTTAATAAGCTCACTGCTTCCCTTTATTCCACTTTTCGTATTCTGCGAAGGGCTCATCACAGCACTTTTCCTACCTCTTTACGAGCAACAACTCCCTCTGCTCCATGCTATTCTCTAGCCAATCTCTCCCTCAATGTACTTGCTGAGTACTTATGTTGATGGCTGTTTGGAATCTACTAGAGGATCACCTATTACCACTCCTCTGTAGATTGCTGTCCAGAATAGTTATTTGCTTGTGAACAAAGTTCATGCCTTTCATCAGCTTACATTACATCAATATCGTGATCTTAACAGAACATGGTTAATGGGTGATAACTATTTGGCTAGTCCGAAAATCTCCCCACCAGGTCTCTCATCTTCCACTCTAGCTCAACTCAATTTCATTCAAAATTCTGTTGCCCATATCCTAACTTGCACTAAGTCTATTCACCAATAATCCCCGTATTCGCTGATGTACATGGGCTGCCCTCTCTGGTAATGCCTTAATTTTAAAATCCTCATTTTGTTTTCAAAATGATGGCTCGTCCCCTCTTTGTAATCTCTTCTAGCCCTGTGAGATCTGTGGATTGTTTTAATTCTGGCATTGCATGTTTTTTCAGTTTTAATTGTTGCACCATTGGTGGTCATGTCTTCAGTTGTCAGGACTTTAAGCTCTGCAATGCTCTCTTGAAACCTTCCTGCTTCAGCACCTTTCTCCCCTCCTTAAAGGCATCCTTAAAAACCTGCTGTTTTGTGTTATTTAAGACAGTATTAAAGTATTCAGTGGAGCGTTCTATTCTCACTAACAACTGATTTTGATATTTTGACCACTGGTTGAGTACCAGTTTGCTTTCAGAGTTCCCATAAGTCACGGTATTTAGTGCTAATCTAATTAAAATAACTAAACCAAATGCAATAACTTTTTCCCATTTTGTATGAAATTTTGGGAACACTTCTGATTTTAATGGAACAGGGGAGAAGTTAAAATACTTGAAGTGACTGAAAACACTGGAAGATAGAATGAGAATTTAATTACAAATGAGCTATAGCCATATTAATAAACATATTAAGGGAAGTTTTTATAAATGAAACCCTGCAGGTTATTTAACTTAACAGAACAATTGCAAATGTTGTAATAACCTAAGCAAGTCTGTCAATTAGTGAACCTCATACATGACACTCCATAAAGAGTTTCATAAAGCAAACTGCCATTGGACTATCTCTTGTGTTGCATTCTGTTTGGAACATTTCCCATTCTCTGTTCCACTTCTAAGTACTCATTGTGACCAGCAGTTTTGAATGCTGTTTTAAGAATAAATGTGAATGCACATTTGTCTGACTAATCAGTGACTTAACTTAGTGTTTTAGATCAATGTTTGAAAGAAATGGTAAGTGGTACATTTTCTGAATAGCAACACAAGAATGTCAGGCTTGAGAATTGAAACATATTAATGCTGCGTGACATCTTTGTTTGGAAGGTCTCTACGTCACCTGTTAACTTGAATGATAGCCACTTCATAGGTTTTTTTGAAAGAAAACGCAACCCAAAGATTCTTTTTGTTTAAAATGGGTGCATAGTGCTGGGTAACCAGTGTTTGAAACATGCTTTTACATTTCTAGTTCTTATTATTAAAAAGAATTAAATAAAACAACTTGTTATAAATGGCAATGATAATTCATATTTCCATTATGTAGATATATTTGTACATTGATTTTTGTTTTGTCTGCATCAGATTACATCAATCATTTTCATATTTGAACTCAATTATTTTTATTGCCACTTTGGATTAAATTCAACCCAATAATATTTCAGAATCACTTATTGGTTGTGTATCACATATTTTATACAAACTAAAGGGCACAATTTTAATGCAGTTGCAGGAACAGTGTGTCCTGGGGATATACATAGTCAAGTCTTTGAAGCTGCTAGGACAGGTTCATAAAGCACATGCAACCTTCATTTTATAAATAGAGGCATGTGGGACCAAAGCAAGGCAGTTAGGCCTTGGCTGAAGTTTTCAGTTCTATACACCGCATAATTAGGAATGATGCCAAGGCCTTACAGATGGTGCAGAAGAAATTTATTCAAATAGTACTATGGAGGAAAGACTTCAGTTACATGGAAGAACTAGAGAAACTTGAGTTTGTTCTTTGTGAAGTAGAAGGGGTTAAGGGGTGATTTAATATAGGTGTTCAGAATCATAGAGTTTTGATAGAGTAAATAATGGCTGAAGAGTCCAGAGCAGCGTCCAGAAGTTTAAGGGAGTTGGTACGTGAACCAGAAGTTAACATGATGAAAAAATGTTACGCAGCGAGCTGTTATGAACAGCATTGCATGAAAAGATTGTGGAAGCAGATTCAGGAATAAACTAAAAGGGAATTGGATTACTTAAGTGCAAACAGTTGCATGGCTATTGAAAAAGAGCAGAGGAATGGGACAATTTGCTTAGCTTTTACAAAGAGCCAGTATGATGGAACCAAATGGTCTCCTTCTGTGCTGTATCACTGATATAAATCAATTCATTTCTGGACAATAGAATATTGAGCCTTTGGATACTGCCTTACAGTAAAGCCCTTTTGGTAAAAATTGCAGCTTGTTGCACCACAAGTAATTGGAGGATGAGACTTCACAGTGGATTATATTTTTTTCGATCACAAAATTCTTGCGATGCAAAGAATATAAATACATGAAAGATTTGTCATCAATGAGGTAAGAAAGAACTTTCCATAGATCAATACTTTCCATTACGTATTTTAAGGCTAATAGTAAAGAAAACAGAAAAAAAATTACCAGCGTTAAAATCATGCTGATTGAACCAACATCTGAATTTTTCACACTTGGCTTTCAGTCTCTAACTGTAGGCTGTTATTACAATAGAAAGGAAAAGGGAGAGAGAATCACAGTATCTTAGCATTAAAAAGCTCCAGTAAAACAGTATCATAAATGCAAGCTAGAAACAGAACATACTGGAAGCACACACCAGGTCTGGGTGTATTTGTGGAAAAAGAAAGGGAGTTTAAGTCATTAGGGTGGTACGGTGACACAGTGGTTAGCTGCCTCACACGCCAGGAACTCCCACCCAGGTTCAATTCCGGCCTTAGGTGACTGTATGGAATTTGCATGTTCTCCCCTTGTCTGCGTGGGTTTCCTCCACGTGTTCTGGTTTCCTCCCACAGTCCAAAGATTGTGCAGGTGAGGTGGATTGGCCATGCTAAATTGTTGCTTGGTGTCTGTCCCAAGATGTGTAGGTTAGGGGAATTAGTGGGCTACGGGGATAGGCCCTGGGTGGGATGCTTTGTTGAAGAATTAGTGCAGACTTGATGGGCTGAATGGTCTCCTTCTGCACCGGAGGAATTCTATAAACTCTACTTCTATCTCCACAAATGCTACCAGATCTGCTGAGTATTTCCAGCATTTTCTGTTTTTATTTCAGATTTTGAGCATCTAAGGTATTTTGATTTCAAAGCGAGTCCCTGAGTTATAACTTGAGGTGAGGTCTCAGTCCTTTTGTGAGCAGTTGAGTAACACAAAGCAAAGAGATAACTAAAAGATGCTGATAACTGCAAGTTTAAAATCATTTGATAGTTCTATAGAATACTGTGCCCCTTCAGGTTAAATCTTCTGGCATTTGCTATTTCTGCAAGGGATGACATTTGCAGATCACACGTTGCCCCTATATTATTTTTGATTTGGTTGTTGCAGATTTGCAAAATACATATATCCATGACTTTTTCTATATTCTATTAGTCACATAGAAGACAAGTATTTTTCACACAGATTTAGAATATTTGTGTACTTTTTGTATTCCTGTTTTTTGAGATTTACAAAGCCTTTTATGGCATTTTTGTTATATGATAAATTATTTTGAATGTTGATAACCTCCATCATTTTTGCACTGATGCTCTTTCTCTGACAAATCGCAACTTTTCTAATTACTACTGCCCATAAGTCTGTTGAACTAACATATGGACCTTGGGTTAAACTAGACACGTGGCATAGAATCCTTCCCTATTCTTTCCATGCTTTTTCAGTAAGATTACACTTGTATGCAACATTATTTTGACTGCTAACCTGCCAGGCCATGAGGATTTTGTTAGGTATATTCCTATTTAACCTACATTTTCAACCAAGAATGAGAATACTGTATTAGTGTACCATAGGAAGACTGATTTTCCAATTCTGCAGGTTAATATATTAAATGTTCATGCAAATCCTCCTCAGGCTGCAATTCATCAGCAATAACAAGAAACTGTAGAAATTAAAGCATAGACACCCAGTGGATTGGAAAGAGTTGTTGCTAGGCAACTGGAGGCTGTGACAGACGAGAAAAAGGATGGCAGCTGAAAGTAGCAACACAGAATCAGAAAATTTGTGGCACTGAAGGAGGCTATTCAGTCTTTTTGTTTGTGCTGGCCAAAAAGAACTATCTAGCCTAATCTCACTTCCCAGCTCATGGACTGCAGTCCCATAGGTTCTAGCACTTTAAATGCAAATCCATATACTTATTAAGTGCAATAAGGGTTTCTGGTGGCACCACTCTTTCAGGCAGAGAGTTCCAGAACCCCTCCCCCCTCTGGGTTAACGATTTCTCCTGAACTCCCCTCTAATCCTTCTATCACTTACTTTCAATGTATGCACCTGGTTATTCACCTCTCTGGTACGGGAAACAGGTCTTTCCTATCCAGGTCCCTCATTGAGAGAGGGAGTGGGGACTGGAGGAGCGACAGGAGCACGAGAGAGAGGAGTGAGGGCTTGAGAGAGGGGGTTCAGGGCCAGGGGGATTTCTAAAGTTCCACACCCTTCAAGATTCACCTCATTGACAACCTTGTAAATAAGGCCTAAGCCATTTACTCACTGGGCAAGTTTCATGCTGAAATACAGTGTATCAAAACCATCCTGTGGGTTAATGGCTACCCTGATCTGATCACCCTCACTATAGTGCAAACTCATGAAAGGGTCTAATGCTGCCAGTTTGTCCCTGAAACGTGCCCAGCCTTCCATAGATTACCCTGGAAGGATATATATTTCTCCATACATTTGGTTTTCTCATGTCTCTCCAATCCTTGGAAATATATTTGGTTCTCTGATTAAAACCATTGATGTCTCAAACATTTGAGTAACACATGAAGATAGCCATTGCACACTGTTACTATGCAATAACAACACGAGTGGCATTCTCTGCTAGCAGGATACTGCTATCAAGCCAAAAATATGTTCTTCCTATCACACAAATGATCAACTTGGTTAATGAATTTCAGTGCTGGTGTAATGCCAAGGCTTGCATCCTAATAATTGGCAAATCGTATCTAACAGCACATCCCTTCAGCTGTTTGCAACAGACAAATAACTGACCGTACCCAACCAGCTCATGTTTATAATACTCAAAACATGGTGGCCAACATTAGATGTGATTCGGCGATTGGACCCCTGTTAAACAATCCTGATCTTGCTAAATTACACCAACTAAATAAAACCAATTTAAGATTGTCCATCGGGTTCTCAGTGTGGCTCACTCATGCACGTTAGAAGCTATGTATATTCACACACAGGGCTGTGTCCTTTGTAGTCAGAAGGAACATTTGCATGGTTTGTATTTTTTTCATCTAAACAATATCTTTTGTGCAGGGTTTCCCAAACTTTTTCAGCTATGGGCAGTGTGGTGACACAGTAGTTAGCACTGCTGCCTCACAGTACACGGAACCTGGGTTCAGTTCCAGCCTTGGATGACTGTCCATGTAGAGTTTGCACGTTCTCCACATCTGCATGATTTTCCTCCCAGATGCTTTGGTTTCCTCCCATAGCCAAAAGATGTGCAGATTAGATGGATTAACCATGGTGAAATATGGGGTTACGGTCCTGGGTAAGATACTCCTTTGGAGTGTCGATGCAAACTTAATGGGACAAATGGACTCCTTCTGCACTGTAAGGATTCTAGGGGCAGGAGTAGGCATTTGAGCCTTTTAGGCCTGCTCCACCATTTAATACGATCATGGCTGATCTCATCTTGCCCTCAACTCCACTTTCCTGCCCATTCACCATAGACCTTCAAACCCTTCCTAGTAGAAATCTGTCCACCTTTGCCAAAAGTTTACTCGATGTACCAGCATCCACCCCATTCTGAGTAGTGAATTCCACAGATTCACAAACCTTAAGAAATTTCTCCTCCTCACTGTTTTAAATCTGCTACTCCTTGTCTTATTTGGCAGTGGTAAAAACTGCTGCATTTTAATTTGGAAACCTTTTAAAAAAATTACTAAAATTAATTTTCATTGCATATTTCCTTCATAAATGGTTTGCGTCAGAGAAATTAACCTGGAGGAGTGAGTGGCACTACACCTAATCTTGTATGCTTGACAGATTTGTAGGTTATGGAGAATTCTTTCTAACCAGTTCTTACTTGCATTTGAATTGGGAAGAAAAGTTAACAAGGCAAAACCGTACCAGCCATTTCCTACTCTTTTGCAAGAAGCTTCTTAATCATTCCACTTCTTACTTCTTGTGAATTAGCTGATGACCTCTATCCATCATTAAAATTTGATGCCTAAGCAGAGTAAAACAGGTTATACATTTTACTGTATCAGTGAGGTGCACTTTTAAACAATTAAATTCCTTTTATTACTGTTTCCCCTTCCTGCTTTGGCTGCAAAACACAATTGGAGTTTATAACCTGATATTGTTCCCTTGTGTAAAGTTAACAGATTACCTAATTAATTTTAAAACATCTGAACATTGATTTGTTTTGTTCTTAAAATAGGTTTGATATGCATCTTATTGGCCATTTATAATCATTCAGTCCGTAAATACTAAATTGATGCATCAGTAACTGTATGTTTGGTTTGAAGATCAGTTTGCTCAATGTCATCTATAGTTGCAAACATTGAATTGTTAGCTAATTACACAGCACACACTGCACACTCACACATGACACGCTAATATATTAATTACTATGACGTTCTTGGATATACTGTAGTTTTTGAAGTAATGCAGAATATATCATTTCTGTTGTAATACTGTGTGAAGTATTTTCTCTGACATGTTTCTGTGGCTTTAATTGTACTGATCCTTATAAACAAATTGCTGTTGCCCCCCACCCCCAGTCCTACGGAGGCAGGATATGGGACGACAGGAATATTGGTTGAGAGGGTATTGGGTCAGTGAGCCAACACATACCCCCTCTTGTTGGAGGTAAGGTGGAAGAGGAAAGGGCTACCTGAATTGCCCCCCACCCCCCCCCCCAAAACTGAGGCCAAATCCTGACAGGTACCTGGAGGTAGCTTGTGGGAAACTGGCCAGGGGCCCCAAGGTCTACTGCACGTAACCCCAATGGAGCCACATTTGTCCACATTCAATGTAGAGGTTTCTTCATTATAAGGGTGATTAGGCAGCTGTGGCCAGTTTATGTAAACAAAACAGACATTTTGAGGGTGCTGCTCAAGACGGAGGCATACTCGGGATCCCTTCCAATACCACCTATCTCGACCAGTGGGGCTGCCATTTCTCCAAGGCTGCAAGCTCGCTGATTGGGTCTGCTGCCTCAGCCTTAATTAGATGGTGGACAAGATGCAGCCAATTAGGAGGCCTTACTCCAGAAGATAGCACTAGCAAGTATGTGCCAGAAAGCGTAGATTTGGGACCTGCAAATCAGAAATTATTTTTAAAGATGTGAGTATTTGATCCATTATTCCTTATGAAAAATGGGCATGCAATCGAAATTTCCTTTTTAAATATTGATGTGATACCTTTGTGGCTGAAAACTTTTTTTAAAAAAAATTTCATGGGATGTGAGCATTGCTGGCGTGGCATGCATTTTTGCCCATCCATAATTACTCTTAAATAAGTGATGGTGAGTTATCTTCTTGAACTGCTGCAGTCCATATGGTGTAAGTACACCAACAGTGCTATTAGGGAGGATGTTCTAGAATTTTAACCCAGCAGCAGCAAAGGAATGATGATGATGTGTAGTTTTGGCATGGGGGATGGGGGTATTCCCATGTGTCTATTGCCCTTGTCCTTATAGATGTTAGAGGTTTATCAAAGAAGGCTTGGTGAGTTGGTATAATAGATCTTGTAGATAGTGCACACTGCTGCCACTGTGCACTGATGGTGAAATGAATAATTGATTAAGATGTTGAATGGGGTGCTAATCCAAAGGGCTGCTAGGCACTGAGTGAAGTTGAGGTTTCTTGACTGTCATTAGAGCTTCATTTATCCAGGCAAGTGGAGAATATTACATCATACTCCTGCCTTGTAAATAGTGGACAGATTTTGTGGAGTCAAATTACACACTTGGACTTCCTAACCTTCCATTTATGCTTACGGCTATGGTATTTATATGGCATGTTCAGTTGAGTTTCTGGTCTGTGGTGAGCCCACAGATGTTGGCGGTGGGGGATTCAATGATTGTAATGTCATTGAATGTCATGGAGAATTAGTTATTTTCTCTCTTGTTGGAGATATTCAGTGTCTTTCATTCGTATGGCACAAACATAAGTTGCAACTTATCAACCAAAGCCTGAATGCTGGTCCATATCTTGTTGCACTTGGACACAAATTGCTTTAGTACCTTGATGAGTGGCACGTAATCTGAGTTGCAATCAGCGTATATCTCCAGGATCATTGCTGAAGCAGCCGAAGATGTTTGGGACTAAGACACCACACTGAGGATATCCTGCAGCAGTGTCCTCAAACTTAGATTAGTCTCCAACCTCAATCATGTTCCTTTGTGCTAAGTAAAACTGCTTCCCTCTGCACTTGTTTCAGTCAGTAATATTTCCTTCCCCCCAAGTTCACATCATGTCAACAGGCCCCTCCTAGTTCTGATTATCCACTGGTGCAGATCCTGCCAATCCATTGTAATATTTTATGCCAGCTACAAGTCTCTCCTAAAATGGGCCCATATTTTCTCTTTACCCCAAAATAGCTATCCTCAGCTGTGCACACCACTGCTGGCGCTCCCAGAGAAGCAATGCCAATTACCCAAACCCCTCAACATCAGTCCTGGAGTAAAATTCTACAAATGGGTATATGCCATAGGCTTGTAGCCTTGCAGGGCACCAGCTTAAATTTTGCTGATCCTGTTGCCTACTTCAGCCCTAATATGAAATTGGCATGCCTAGTTAGCTTGCTCAGACAAAATGTAACCAAACCAGCAGACCTTAAAGGGGGGCATTGAAGTCATACAAATTAGTAACAGAATTAACTGTTTAGCACCTTGAGCCTGCTGTGCCATTCAATAAGATAATGGCTAATATGATTAGAACTTCTTGCTCACCACCATTAATGTTTCAGCCACTTATCAGGAACTTTTCTACTTCTACATAAGAACATAAGAAATAGGAGCAGGAGTAGGCCATCTAGCCCTTCGAGCCTGCCCCGCCATTCAATAAGATCATGGCTGATCTGTCGTGGCTCAGTTCCACATTCCCGCCCTCTCCCCATAACCCTTAATCCCATCGCTTATCAAAAACCCATCAACCCGCGTCTTAAAAATATTTAGCGAGGCAGCCTCCACCACTTCAACGGGCAGAGAATTCCAGAGATTCACCACCCTTTGAGTGAAGAAGTTCCTCCTCAACTCCGTTCTAAACCGCCCCCCCTTTATCTTGAGGCTGTGTCCCCTAGTCCTACTGTCCTTTCTGAGCAGGAAGAGTCTCTCCACCTCTATCCTATCCATCCCATTCATCATCTTGTATGTCTCAATGAGATCTCCCCTCATTCTTCTAAACTCTAACGAGTACAAGCCTAGTTTATTCAGCCTCTCCTCATAGCTCAACCCCCTCAACTCCGGCATCAGCCTAGTAAACCTCCTCTGCACTCCCTCCAAGGCCAAAATATCCTTGCGTAAGTACGGCGACCAAAACTGCACACAGTACTCCAGCTGCGGCCTCACCAATGCCCTATACAGCCGCAGCATGACCTCCCTACTTTTATATTCGATCCCCCTTGCTATGAAGGCCAGCATCCCATTCGCCTTCCTGACCACCTGCTGCACCTGCAGGCTGGGTTTTTGCGACTCATGCACAAGGACCCTGAGGTCCCTCTGCACCGTCGCTTGCTGCAGTTTTTCTCCACGTAAGTAATAGTCCTTCCTACCATTATTCCTACCAAAGTGGACCACCTCGCACTTGCCAACATTAAATTCCATTTGCCAGTTCCTGGCCCATTCGCCCAGCCTATCTAGATCCTTCTGCAGACTCTCCACACCCTCCGCGCAATTTGCCGTTCCACCAATCTTGGTGTCATCAGCAAATTTCGACACCATACACTCGGTTCCCTCCTCCAGATCATCTATATAAATGGTAAATAGCTGAGGCCCCATACCGACCCCTGGGGCACTCCACTAGTCACCAGCCGCCAATCCGAATAGCACCCATTAACCCCCACTCTCTGCCTCCTATTTGACAGCCAATCCTCTATCCACGCTAACACCCTACCCCCAACTCCATGCCCCCTTACCTTCTGCAATAACCTCTTGTGAGGTACCTTGTCAAACGCCTTCTGAAAGTCAAGAAAGACCACATCCACCGGCTCTCCTCTATCCACCGCCCTAGACACATCCTCATAGAACTCCAATAAATTTGTCAGACACGACTTCCCCTTAACGAAACCGTGCTGCGTCTGCTCGATCAAACAATTCCCCTCAAGATGCCTCGCTATTTCCTCCTTGATGACGGATTCTAACATTTTACCTACAACAGACGTTAAACTAACCGGCCTATAATTCCCTGCCTTTTGCCTGGCACCCTTCTGCCTTAAAAATATTCAAAGAATCTGCTTCCACTGCCTTTTCAAGAAAATAATTCCAAAGATTCATTACTCTAAGAAAAAAATTCTCCTCATCTGTCTTAAATAAACAATGCCTTATTTTTAAACAGTGACCTTTAGTTCTAGATTCTCCCAACAGAAGAAACATTTCTCCACATCCACCCTATCAAGACCCTCAGGATCTTATATGTTTCAATCAAGTCTCCTCTTGCACTTCTAAACTCCAGCAAATACAAGCCTAAACTGTCCAGTCTTTCCTCAAAGCAACCTGCCTATTTCAGGTATTAATCTATTAAACCTACTATATCCTTCCTTTAATTAAGAAGGCCAATAGTATATAGTTCTCTAGGCATAGTCTCACCTGTGTCCTGTACAACTGAAGCATAACCTCCCTACTTTTATATTCAATTACTCTTGCAATAAGAAATGACACTGTATTAACTTTCCTATAATGAGTTGATGACAAACTGGCTAACAGAATTAGTTAGGTGTTGCATTGAATTGGGCCGGTTGTTAGGTCCTGTTCTTCCCCCTCCTCGGTAAAATCACTACCTGTCGGAATAGTATTAAGAAATTACTCATCAGCTTCCTCCGTTTCTACCTCCCCATCTCCTTATCTTCCATCATTCCTCCTTGCGCTGCTGTCATTTTCCTTTTTCCTCTTGTGTCTTTCTATCCCCTTGCCTTGCTCATACATCTAACTCCTATTCCCATTCATCATACTTTCCCCTTTCTAGCCATTTACATAATGTGCTTTTTTATTCTTCCTGCCAAAATGGAAGTTTCATATTTGCTTGCATGGCATTCCATTTGCCAGATCTTTGCCCACTCACTTTCCTTATCCACATTTCCCTGCTCATATATCCATCTCCTATTTCCATTCATTATACTTTCCTAATTCTAACAAACCCCTTTCCCTGCTCTAATTTTTCACTCTCTGACTCTGGCCACATTTTGGTTCCCTAAACCCTGGAGTTTTGGCACAGTGGATGGCATTTTGCACTATTGTAGTGCAGGTTGTGCTGGATGTCAATTTGGTGCGGACCAAACAAGAGGTATCCTTAACCCATGTCAGAAGCAGGCCACTAACATATGCTCCTTGCAGTTTTAGCTTTGCCCTTATTATCTAGGGAAAGAATCTAACCATCACCCCTTGACATTCAATGGCATTACCATTGCTGAATTCACCATTATCAACAACCTGGGGTTACCATTGACCAGAAACTTTACTGGACTAACCATATTAATATTGTAGCTACAAGAGCAAGTCAGAGACTAGGAATCCAGTGGTGAGTAACTCACTTCCTGACTCCCCAAAGCCTGTCCAAAATTTACAATGCACAAGTCAGGAATGTGAAGGAATACTCTCCCCATGCCTGGATGTATGCAGCTCTAACAATGAAAAGCTTGACACCATCCAGGACAAAGTAACCTGCTTCATTGGCACCCCATCAACAAACATTCACTTCCCCCACTAACATATAGTAGCAGGGTGTACCATCTAAAGATGCATTGCAGAAACTCACCAAGGTTCCTTAGACGGCAATTTCCAAACTCATACTACCTTCGAGAAGGACAAGGGCAGCTGATACATGGGAACATTCTCCTCCAAGCTATTCAACATTCTGACTTGGAAATAAATCGTTTTTCCTTCACTATCACCGGATCAGAATCCTGGAACTCCTTCCCTAATAGCACTATGGGTGTGTTTACACCACATGTACTGAGTGGTTCAAGAAGGCAGCTCACCATCACCTTCTCAAGGAAAATTAGACATGGGCAATAAAGACTGGCCTAGCAGGATAGGTAGACCCCATCCCTTGAATGATTTTTTTAAAAATTTCCTTTGGAAAAACAAATGCTAAGCAGCATGGAGTGAAGGAAAGTCTGGCACTTACCTTATCATCCCACTACAGGTCCCAAGATCTCTGACAACCTGACTTCACCCTTCAGAATTCCCATCCGAATCACTTCCTTGAACCCCTGTCTTTCCTCACTCTGACACTCCAAGGCGCAGCCAACTATGCTGCAGACCCCCAGATTTCTTTCCAGACCTCTCAGCCCCACTGCCTATCCCCCCCCTTAACTGCACTTTGAAGGCTAACCAGTAATACTGGAGATCTCTGCAATGTTCTTTCCTAGCCTCCTATTCTGCCCTACCAACTGCATCTCAGTGCCCAATTGTTCTGCTCCAGACCTCCGTCATCTATCTAATGATTTACTTAAACATTGGTGCACAAACATGTTTGGGCTCTTACTTTTGTGCCATCAATGTGATACTGAAATGCAAGACCTGTCCAAAATACCTTATCCCTCCAAACTCCCCATTTGAATCTGGGACTCGGGTGAGTGAGGTGTCCAAAAATAATGGTGATGTATTTACAGGTCCCTGCCTCTTATCACTACCATACCCACATGCACATACACGCACACGTACAGTCTCATACACATGCACACACACACAATCCCAACACACACACACAGTCTCAAACACACACGCACACACACTGTCTTGCGCACACAGCCTCCCACGCGCGCAGATTGTCTCGTTTATCTCCACAGAGCTGCTAGCATCTGCTTCCTTTCCACTTTGGAAGTAAGAATGCTCTTCCATGATTCCTGTGTACTTAGTATTTGAGAGCAAGTGTGCAACACAAGCTGCATTAGCCAATAATTATGTATTCTACCTTTTGAAATATTGTGAGAAATACATTTACAGAAATTAAGTAGGTTGGAATTGAAGAAAGTGTATCAATTTATAACTAATTTACATTTCTCATGAGCATTTGGTGAGTAGTTGTAAAGAACAAATTTTAATCACAAAAGAGCAACATGCAGCTTGTGAGTGCTGACTGTAGTGAGTAACTGACTAATATTTTGAATTTCATGTTTGGTTGCTGGGAAATTAATTGAATTAACAGGGAAGAACAGGTATCAGAATCAATGGACAGAATTAATTCAGAACACCCCATCTATTAAATGGAGAACCATTTCACTCCAGTTATAAAATCATTGGAGTTTTTCAGGAATGTGTGATTACATTCAACACTTTATAAGCTGAAGTAAGAGCCTAAACAAAGATGGAAAAATTGTTTTATGATAAAATATTCAAATGAAGAAATACCTAATTGAAATGTGTTATGAAATGTTTCCAACATTTTAGCATAATGTAACTGTCAACGTCATTGCAATTTTGAATTTGATTACATTATACAAGTTCAATTTACTGGAAAATTCATGATTTATATGTTTTTGAGGATTATGAACATTCTCAGTATCCTTCAATTCCCAAATACTATCATAAATCACAGATTCAAGCGGAAAGTACAATAAGGCAGATTTAATTTTAGCTTGAAATTAGCAGTTTACAGATCATTATTATTGGTTGCCATGACATGTTGGAAGTCAGCACTAATAGTAAATTAGAGGCTAAAAAATAAAGTCAGTACGTTTTACCTGCGTTCTCTTGCACGTTTTATGTTTACAGCAGGCAGGACAATCTTAACTACAGGCTTTGGCTGATCTGTCAGTCTGTGTGGGAGCCTGCTTCCATGGGGGCAAACAGACAAGGCTTGTGTTACCTGTTTCTTTGTTCAGTTCCTAAGAACTGCTGTTACTTTATCAACTGATGTAGTAGAAATAAAATTGCAGGTAATGCGTGGGCATGATTGGGAATAGAGTATTCAACCAAATAATTCTTTTAATTTTAAACTATGAAGCAATTTCACAAGAAAACATTTTATTACTTTAGGGCATAAGCACACAGTTGCACGTGTGAAGATATTAAGATATACTTGAACTACTAACTAGCTGATGAGTATACTTATCCAAATGGAGCAAGAAAATGTTCCCCTCAAAACTGCAAATATTTATATGTTTAAAAAGTTAAATCAAGTTTAACATTGCTGAAATATTTGTGTTGTGGTTTTCTTCATGCAGCGAATAAAGAAAGATGTGGAAAAGGGCCTTGTTTATACTGATATGTTTCTCTTGAAAAATGAAGGAAAAGAAGGTGCAGGTATTGTATATGGAGTAGTTTGTTTGTTACCATATCATAGCAACTGTTAACTGATGTAGCAACAAGTTTACTCCAGTGTTTATGCTCCACATGAGCCCCTTCTCATGCTTCTTCATACAACACCATCAATATATCCTTCTACTCTTTTTTTCTCTTATCTGCTTATCTAGGTTCCCCTGAAATGCATATAGGCTATTTACCTCAATTCGTTGTGGTAGAAAGTTTCACATTCTAGCCGTTCTTGGAGTAAAGAAATTTCTCCTGAAATTTATTGGTGACTTTCTTATATTTATGTCCCTCTGGTCTGGTCTTACCCACAGATCGAAACATTTTCCATATCCTGACAAACCTTCTGGGGAACGAACTTAAGATCAAGGTGAAGAGATTTTTTTTTACTCAGAGGGTTGTAAATCTTTGGAATTCTCCACCCATATGGCTGTGGAAGTTCAGTCATTGACTATGTTTAAAGTAGAGATTGACAGATTTTAAAAAACCAATTATATAAATAGATATGGGGATTGTGTGGGGGAAAAGGATTTGGAAATGGATGATCAGCCATGATCGTATTGAATGGTGGAGCACGCTCAATGGGCTGAATGGCCTCATCCTGCTCCTGTGTTCTTAAATTCTGCCAGCACCCCTCAGACTTGTCTTTTCAAGAAAAAAGAACAACTGTCTTTTCAATCTTTTGAAATAGGTTTGATCTCTTAATTCTGGTGTAATTCTAGGAATTTGTTTTGTACTTTCTCCAGTTCCTCGATATCCTTCTATTAATATGGAGACTAGAATTGCTCTCCCAGTGTAGTCCACTAAGGTTTTATGCAAGTTCATGTAACATCTGCATTTTTCAGTTTTATCCCCTTCAAAATGAACCTTTTGTTTGCTTTTTATTAACTTGTATTGCTATTTTCAGCAATCTGTCATCTGTATGCCAAAATCCCTTTGTTCCTGTACCTAATTTAGGCACTTATTTCCAAAGCATGTGTTACTGCCATATTCTGCCTACCAGAATGTAGTACCTCATAAGTTTGAAGTTTATTAGCCAATTATTCAGCAAATCTGCAAGCATATTAATGTCTTTCTGTATTCTATTGCAGTGCTTCTTTGTATGAGCTACTTCCTGACATTAAGGCGTCACCTGTAAATTTTCAAAGTGTATTTCAGATTCATGGGTCAAAATCATTTATATAATTGGTGGACAGTACTGATCCTAGCACCAATCTTTGTGAAGCATTAACTACTACCATCATTTGTCAGTTTTGTAGACGGATTGCTATCACCCAGCTACTTGTACCCAACTTCAAAAGCTCTGACCTTCATGTTTTTGTCCTAACTGGCATGCAATTTTTATATACCTCAAGTTCAAAGTTTTAAAAGACAAATAATATTGTTTGTCTAAAGCCAAAATTCACACAAAATACGCCAAAGCATTGTGAGTCAAATATAAAATAGAAAATGTCTGAAAGATTCAGCTGGTCTGCCAGCGTTTGTGGAGAGGAACACAGTTAACGTTTAGAGTCCATATGACTTTTCTTCATACGGACTTGAAACATTAACTCTGTTTCTCTTTGATGTGAAATTACTAGCAGATCAACCATGACCTTATTAAATGGTAGAGCAGGCTGGTGTGGCCAAATGGCCTATTCTATCCACATGTTCCAAATCTGAGACCTCTACCACCAAGGACAAGGCCAGCAGATGCACAGGACCATTACCACCTGCAAGTTCCTTTTCAAGCCATGCGCTATCCTCAGTTGAAACTATATCACTATTCCTTAACTGTCACTGGGTCAAAATCACACTACTACTATACCTGACTGTTGTGGTTGACCTATATGACATGGACTGCAGCTGTTAAAGAAGGCAGCTCACCTCCATCTTCTTACGGGCAATTAAGAGTGGGCAGCACTTGGAGGTGAGCCTAGCCAGCGACACCCACATCCTGTGAAAAAGATATTTTTAAAATATCCTGGATTTTGACTCTGGTTGGATTAAATTTAATTACGGGCAATGACAAGGTATTAGAGATAATTTAAAAACAGACCAGCTGAAACTCAGAACATTTTTTCTTTGGGTTTGTTCAACAGTTAAAACATTGGTCACCTTGACAAAGTGTTTTATTTGTTCTGGGGAAACAGTTATCCTTTATAATTCATGTACCTAATACTATTTGATATGAATTTGTTTGTTGATCCCAAAGCCACAATGTATTTATCCCTTGTTTTTCCTCAGACAAATGGGCCTGGGTTCGCATGAACCCTACAGGAGTGAAGCCATCACCTCGATCAGGATTCTCTTTGGCAGTTGCCCCCAATAACCGCGCTATTCTTTTTGGCGGTGTGTATGATGAAGAGGAGGAAGAAGACATTCAGGGAGAGTTTTTTAATGACGTTTATATTTATGATATAGTAAAGAATCGATGGTTTGCTGTGAAGTTAAAGGGACACAAAGGGGAGAAGAAAAAGCGAAGACGTGGAAGAAAAGAGGAAGAAGGAGCAGAAATGAAAACTGAAAAGAAAGATTTGCCAAGTTCCACAGAAATAGTGAAAGAAGTTGTTACTGAAGATGGTACTGTCATGATTGTAAAACAGGTCATCAGCAACCCTGAGGCCAAAGCAGATACAGAAAGTGAGGAGGAGGAAGAGGAGGAGGGAGCTTCTGAAACTGGCCCCATCATTGAGCCATGTCCCCGGTCCAGTGCCATGGCAGCTATTAAAAATGGTCTGTTTTACATTTATGGTGGAATGTTTGAAGTGGGAGACAGACAGTTTACTTTAAATGACCTTTACTGCATTGACCTGCACAAGATGGATGAATGGAAGGTTCTGGCGGAAACTGATCCAAGTAAGTTTGCTATTTTTACTGCAACAAAATAAAATCATCCTCATTTAAACTTAACCATATTTTTCTTTATTGTTTTGTGGAATGTGGGCATGGCCAAGCTTTGGTTGTCCATCTCTAATTGCTCTTGAACTGAGTGGCTATCTAGGCCATTGCTGTGAATCTGAAGTCACGTATAGGCCAGACCAGGTAAGGATGGCAGATTTCTTTCCCTAAAGGGTTGGTGAATTTTTACAACAATTTCTCATAGTTGTCATTGTCAGAATTACTCTGAATTATAGAATCCCTACAGTGCAGAAAGAGGCCAGTTCTCCCTTCAAGTCTGCACCAACACGCCAAAAGAACATCTACCCCTGCCTTATCCCCCACGCATTTAGCCTGGCTTACCCACCTAACTTACACTGCTTTGGGACACTAAATGGAAACCTAGCATGGCCAATCCACCTAACCTACACATCTTTGGGCTGAGAGAGAAAACCAGAGGAAACCCACACAGACATGGGAGCAATGTGCAAATTTCACACAAACAGTTGCCCAAGGCCAGAATCGAACCCCAAGATCCCTGGCACTGAGAGGCAACAGTGCCAACCAGTATGCCACCCAGACTAACTATCAATACTAGCATCATTAATTAAATGTAAATTCCACTAGTTGATAGGATTTGAACCCTGATCTCCAGAGCATTAGCCTTATCCTCTGGATTATTAATCCAGTGGCATTATCACTTCACTATTTTCTCCCTCATTGATATTTGATATGATATGCACTATGGAATAAATTTTGTTCTTGTGGTGGTTGACTCTTAACTGCCCTCGGAAATGGCTGAGCAAGTCTTCCAGGTATAATTAAGGATCAAAAACAAATACTGGCCTTTCCACGCTGCTCACATACAGTGAGTAAATTTAAAAGAAGGGCAGCCCCTTATCTGTGTTGAATACTGCACAGTGGGATTTAGCAGTTTCTGAGAATGTTGATAGCAGAATAGCTTATTGCACATAATGGAAGTTGGAGTAGTCATTTACATGTGGAAATTGTTGTGGTAACAAGTTATACCAATTGTTTAACACTGAGATATCAGGATTAGTAGCAAATGGAATTTATGGACTCGTGTCATTCTTACAGAATATAACTACTTTGGGGGATATGTCTAGAGTATGTCTTGGGACTCATTGAAATTTTTGCGGTTCGACTACATGTCTTCTTAGTGGAGGAGAAAGTGGCCAGGGAAAATAAATTGTAAAATCAATTCTTTCCTGAAGAAATTGCTGTGCGCCTGTTGTGCTTCTCTTGCTTAAGACACAAGGCCACTTCAGATTAATATCTCACTTATTTAAATTATTTGAATTTGGAAATGCAGTTGCGAAGAGCTCATTCAGCTGGTATACAGAGGAAAATCAGATCGGCCCAGTGTAATGGCATAATATTTAATAGTCTAAAATATGCCTGATTCACTGATAAGTTTTTTTTCAAAGATGGTATTTTTCTTTCACTTGCCATTGCTTTCTTCAGAGACCCAGGAGTGGCTGGATGAAGAAGAGTCAGAGGATGAGGAGGAGTGTGAAGGAGCTGCAGGAGGAGAAGAGGAGGATGAGGAGGAGGAGGAAGAGGAGGATGATGACAGCAGTGAAGAAGAGGGTAAATAATTTGAATAAATCTACATTGTTTGCATGTATCTGGGGAACTGGCCTCTGTGGGTTACTTTGAAAGGTCATGTCCAAGGTTCCTGAAAGAAAATGCCATTGTGATTCTGGTAGCACTCTTGCTTTTGTATCATGTACCCTTAGGTCCAAAACTCATTCCAAGTTGACCGCATAATTACGGCTGACGTTTCAGTGCAATACTGAGAGAATGCAACATTGTTAGAATTTATGCCTGACTGTTGGAGCAAGTTGCACTTTTTGTGAAAACTAAAAGTTTCAAGTGACCTGATCAACATTTGTCACTCAACTGAGGTCACCAAAACAGATTAATTGGTCATTTTTTTTTCATTTGTTGTTTGTGATCCTATACTTTATGCAAATTGACTGCCAGGTTGCCACTAAACAAGAGTGACTACTCTTCATTGATTGTGAAGCATTTTGGAACATCCTGGGAATATGAAAGGCATATTTCCTTTCTTGTATAAATGCCAGTTTGCTTGTTTAAAACTTTATTTTTTTCTGTCAAAGAATTATTCCCCACTATTGAGAATTATCAATTTCTGTTGTATACTCACCAATACAATCTGTGGGTAGGTGCTCCAAATTATGTTTTACTGTATTGTAGGAAAATTAAGTTTACAGTATAATTTTTTTTACTGCAAGAATTTTAACTTTCAAACTGGATCCTCAACTTGGAGAGATTTTAAATCACTGTCATTTGAGTGACGTGCAAAAAGCTGATTGAATGGTGTGAGCCAAGTCCAGCAATCCAGCAAATTGGAACCTTCTTACCTTTCAATTTTGGGTGTGTGGAGAGGGATGCAGAGCATTCTTGACTGTTTGAGGCTTCTTTAATTAATTTCCTTCTGTGTTTTGCAAATTAATCTTTAAATGTTTGGCATCAAATTTGTGCTGATATTCTCAGCCACTAGACTGCTTAATGCTAAAAGTAATTAGATCAGTTGCTTTGAAATGTTTGGGTTCTCAAATGTATGGACTCTGAAAAGACAGTTCTAGCAGTGACAGTTTTCATGGATGCTTGTACTCTGGTTTTACACTTTTTCTGTAATGGTTAGGTCTCTGTCATCCATGTATTTATGATACAAAACTTAAAAGTATTGTAAACTGTGAGAAGGACTGTAGAACTTCGAAGTGACATGGAAAAGTTGGTGGAGTGGGCAGATAGGCAGCAGATGAAGTTTGATGTGGAGAAGTGTGAAAAATGCATTTTGACAGAAAGAACTTGGACAGACAATATAAAGTTAGGGGTACAATTCTTAAGAGAGTGAAGGAGGGTATATGTGCACAGACCAAATTTCCATATTATTTTGGGCTTAGCATTGCTAATCAGGCAGCTGGTCATACTTAAACTGAACTTCAGTTCAAGGACAGTTCTAAGATGTAGTAGGGAAGGACCTTTTCAATCCTTACTAATGAATCTCTCTAGAAGACTTGAGTTTTTGGAGTCCATAAATCTCTCCTGGTTCTTTAATAATTTTCTTGCACTTGAACATTCTCCTACTCTCATAAAACTGTTTTTGAGGCAACTGATTGATTTAGGTTTATAAAATTGAACTTTTAGGTAACTGTTACTGCTAAGCACATCTCAAGACCTCATTAGGTAACAAGTAGTATTTATTTACCTGTGAATCAAGCTATTTTGATTTCCTCTTGTCAGAACATTTTAAAAATCAAGTAAGCATAAGATAAAATTTTGCACTTTGTCAAGTAAAAGCCAAACCGATGCATGGGTAATTTTATTTGATTTATTTGTATCTTCATATTTAGCTGAAATGGATTTATAAGTCCAAACCAACATCTGCAAACTAAGTATTTTTAATTTAAATTTCAATAAGAAATGGTTTACATTTTTCTATTGTATGATTGGTAACATGGATTTTATGACAAATGTTTCTGGGCCAGGTTAGATTCATTTCAGCAAAAAATACAGCAGGGTAGCAAAGTGGTTCGCACTGCTGCTTCATGGCATCAGGGATTCAGATTCAATTCTGGCCTCAGAATGCTGTCTGTTTGGATGTTTGTATGTTCTCCCCATGGGTTTCCTCCCACATTCCAAAGATGTGCAGGTTAGGTTGATTGGCCATGATGAATTGCCCTTGGTATCAGGGGGACTAGGAGGGTAAATATGTGGGGCTACAGAGATAGGACCTGGATGGGATTGTTGTCTGTGCAGCCTCAAATGGGCCAAATGGCCTCCTTCCACACTGTAGAATCTGTGGGGGAAAAAAATTAAAAACTGAATAATTCATTTGTTATTTAGGGTGAAAGGGTGAAATTAGCACTCTACACTGTTTCCCTCACTTAGCTTTTGAAGATTCTTTAGGGTTACTGTTAAATCCAGTTCTATTTAATAATTTTGGTCACAATATATTTAATGAGAACTTCAGAAATGTGAAGATTTAACAAAACTTGCAGTGTCATTCAGCTTCAGGTACTTTACCAGTGCTGTTTTATGGCTGGTCTTGAGCACTGGCCACTTTCGGAGCGCATCTCCACACAATGTGAAGAAATACATCATATAAATGTCATAAATGACCCAGAATTCCAATAACGTCATTATTGAATATATAGGAAATAAATGCCTCCATTTCTTTCTGATGGTAAGCTTTCATTTTGATTACCAGGAAAAATGCTGCTTGAAGCGGAACATAAATTGGGGATGTATATGGTGATCCAGCTGAGCAAAAGTTGCTGTTGCTTTTGAGATTGAGAGGATCTGAAGTTGTTAATCTTTTCTTTTGCTTTGTCAGGGGATGACCATCCTCCAGTCCAACCAGCAGAATCTTACTCGGAGTATATGTCACGTACAGAGTCATACTGGATTCAGCTGGCCAGGGATAACATGGGCCAGAATGCCAAAGAGAAAAAGACTTTGAAGGTGGCACAAGCAATGGCAAAGACGTTTTATGATGACAATGTCTGATGGTCAAAGGCTATGCAGAACTGAACCCCTGCCAGTATTCATTTGTTAATATACTGACCCTGCTGCCTTTGAACTGCAAAGTTAATTGTTCATTTAATTAATTGCAATTATTTTATATTTTCTATTTTGTCAGCCTTGAAGCCGATTTCAGACAAATTCAACATTGTTAACTTTGCTGTACGTTTTTTTCCTGAATCTTAAATTACAACAGAGGCATTAGCTTTAGGATCTCAGCAATTCATTGCTTTATTATGATTATATTGCTTTCTTATTGCGTTCTTCATTCAAAAACGTCTTGCATTTTTCTAAATTCTGAATGGAAAAGTGAAGACTGTTTGTCATTGTCCCCCTTCACCTTACTGTGATAGAAAAGAAAAATAAAAATAATCTCCCACTTGTTGATCAAATTTAATTCTTTGCATATGTATTTCTGACACAAGGTTGTAACAATAAATGGAAAGTGTGATTTACACACAGCAGTTAAAGACAAATCAACATGAAAATAAATTTAAATCGTATTTCAATCTTAGGCTTAACCAGTAAAAGATTCACCAAATATTGTTCCATTTGCCTCTTGCGAAGGACCACTTTCACACACCCTCAGAACCCAAATATGATACTATTAGGAATATGTGTAAGCCATTTAGCCCTCAAATCTATACTTTCCATCCCTATCTGTTCCCCATGATACCTTAAAAACATGATCAAATCACTGCTTAACTGCCTAAATTTCCTGAAACATAACCTTAGTGGAATTGTTGTTCTAATTTAACCTTTGTTGTCAAGGTGTAATTCTACCATTGATCTGTATAGCTTAAAGGTCAGCATTCCATTAGTCTTGTTTGACCCTTTTCTGTACTGTTTGTGATATTGTAATGATCTATGTACATAGGCCCCCACGTATCTTGGATTTCTACTGTTCCTAACTTTACATTATTTAGAAAGTATCCTTTTATAGTTCAAAATACAAGACCTCACACTTGACTGCATTGAAATTCATTTTCCACTGTTTTGCTCATTTACTTCAGCTTTCAATACCTCTTTATAGTTTTATGCTTCCATCTACACTTTAAGTAATTTGTCAAATATCAGCCAGGGCAGCAGCAATTTATTTTGTATTTGTGGAGCACATTTAATATAGTGAGATACACTTGTGAAGTGTCTTGGCGTATTAATAAACCCCTTATTCAAAGTGGAGATGGATAAATATTTGATAGATCGGGAAAAGAGGGCTATAGGGAAATGGCAGAGAAAAGGAGTTGAGACTGGCTTAGATCAGCCATGGTGAGATTAAATGGCGGGGCAGAGCTTGAAGGGCCTGGTGACCTACACCTGCTTTTATTTATTGTGTTCTTATGTTGCTGATAACTCACTGAATATAGCATGAGCCATCTTGTACTCTTGAGTGTCTTTTACAAGTAAAACTGACAAACCTCATCTCTCAGACTATAAACTGAGTCACAGTTATTAGGAAGCACAATTGTCATAAACTGTAACACTAAAAAGCAAACAGGTAACATGCCAGCTGACAATAGGGTTGTTTTGAAACTGCCGGATGGATACCGTTGATGATTATTGAACACTTGAGGTACATGATGAGGATCAATTTTACGATTTCTTAAATAGTATTAACGGAAAAGATGACTTTCAACTAACATTGACCATTCTGGTTTTGGAAACAAAATGCTGCTATGCAAACATTTCATTTTCTGTGTTTTTACTAAGAATGTAAATAGGAATATTCAGCCTTTCAATAAGATCATAGCTGATTATCTATCTCAAATACACCTTTCACATAATCCCTAAGTCCCTTGATTCCATTATTCAAAAAACTGGCAATTTCTGTCTTGCATGTACTTAACAACTGAGCAGCCACATCTCTATAGGATTCAAAATTCCCAAGATTCACAACTCTTTGAGTGAAAAATTTCACCTCATCTAAGTCCTGAATGGCCAAGCGTTAGTCTAAGACTGTGATCCCTAGTTCTAGACAGGCAGGGAAAATATCCCAACGTGTACTCTTATCAACCCATTAAGAATGTTGTATATTTAACTGAGATCATCTCCCACCCTTCTAACCTTCAGGGTATGTAGACTTAGTCTACTCAATCTTTGCTTCTAAGGACAAAAATAAAATACTGTGGATATTGGAAATCTGAAATGAACAAAATGCTGGAAATGTTCTGCTAACACCTGTGGAGAGAGAAGCAGAGTTACCATTTCAGGACTTGTGACCCTTCAGAACCGTTTATTATATTCCACCTACTACATTCTTGCCTGCTGACTTAACGAGTCTAAATCATTTTGCAACCTCTCTATCCTCCTCACAGCTTACATTTCCACCAAACTTTCCTGGGCCAAGTCACTGAAGTTACCAGAATTTGCGAGGGGCTCTGACTGAGAACTGGCAAGCATCTCTACAGAAACACGTAGTTTTCAGAACAGATTTTCTGAACTTAGTGCACAGAAAATCTGGGACCATGGTTTACACTGTTGCTCGGCGGGACAGTGTCTGATAGAGCTGGCAAGTCCAGTTCCACAAAGATTTGGTACCATTTTTAAAGGCTGATCCACATTTAAAATATACATCCCAGACTCTCGTGGGATTTTGCGCCCACATCAATGTTTAAATTCCATCCTCTCATTGAATGTAAATAGTTGAGGCCCAAGCACTATTCCTTGTGATATGCATCTCGTTGCAGCTTGCCAGCCTGAAAAAGTCTGTTTATTCCCATTATTTGGGGGAATCTTACCAAAAAATGGCAGAATGTTGGCTTCTGGTAAGAAAATCAGAACAAGCTGGTTTTCTCTCCCGAATGTACAACACTCTGCCTAAGAAAAACAGTGGTGCGTGTTTCATGCTATCATGCGGGGCAGGAGGGGATCTGAAAATACCAGCAAAGCTTGCCTGCAAAGATCAGGGCACTATCTTTAAAAGGCATTGATCACATCTGGAGTAAACCCCACCACTAGCCCACCACAGAGGTTTCAGAGTCGGCAGTTCTCCCCTGCCCCGCTTCCACTGGTCTGTGCCCCCCCACCTCCCAGCATTCTCTGCTCCTCCTTCTGCTCTATAACCAAATCTGAATGGATCCCCATCACCCCTCATGAGACTCCCACTGGGGCTCACCCCTTGGCACAGTTTGGCATTGCCAGGTTGAAATTGGCACGGTGTCAATCTGGCAATGCCAACCTATGCTGAGGGCTGGCCATGTTCCTTTCCCCTTTATATACCACCACCCCCCCCGGGGAGAACCCCACAGCACATTCACATCTAGGTGAACTTGTAAACCATGCCAACGTGATGACATGTCATTACAGTTTCAATGTGTGGTGAAGGGGAGGATTAATTATATTAAAATCCATATAAATTCATATAAATCCAGTTTATCCCTGTTATGGACCTGATTAAGTCGTCAACAAGGCACAGGGAAAATCCAGATCATGATCTCGCCGGCGAGATCAGTGTCTCATGGACAGATGGCAAACTCGGACTTCAGATCTTCTCTTTGCTTCTCTGTTCATCCTTAACCTATGCTAATATATTACCCTCAGTTCCATGAGCTTTCATTTGTGTAATAACCATTTTTCTGTAAGTAGTGTTCTGATGAAAGGTCTCTGCACAGATGCTGCCTGAGCTGCTGAACATTTCCAGCATAATTTGTTTTTGTTTCAGATTTTCAACATCGTCAGCGTTTTTTCATATGTGTGGGGTCTATAGTTAGTTTATGATGGTGTTTCACAGGAATCCAACTGGAACTACAGTCAAATATAGTTCACCGTTTATGTTAAAGGTTTGGTGTCGGTATTCTGAATTTGAAAAATTTTGGATGATACTAAATTGGGAATAGGAGATAATACAGAGGAGGACTGTGACAAAACAAGAAAGCTACTAAACTTGCAAAATGGATGTAAATTCTATAGTTCTAAGCTCTATAGAAGGGTTATGTGGACTTGAAAGAGTAATTCTGTCTCTCTGTCTCTCTCCACAGATGCTGCCAAACCTGAGTTTATCTAGCATTTTCTGTTTTTATTTCAGATTCTCTGCCTACAGTATTATTTTATATTAGTGAACTTCCCTTTTTCAGACTAGACTCAATTCCTTGATGGTTTGCAAGGATGTTCTTCAGCATATCTTCACACTTTAGGGAGAACGATTCTTGTTCCTTTGTACAAGAAGCCATCTCGAGCATTGCACTTGATCTCCCGCATATCCAATTCTTGATGGCACAGTGGTTAGCACTCTTGCCTCACAGTGCCAGGGACCCAGGTTTGATTACTGGCTTGAGTCACTGTCTGTGCGGAGTCTGCATGTTCTCTCTGTGTCTGCATGGGTTTCCTCCGGGTGCTCAGGTTTCCGCAGATAGTCTGAAAGACGTGATGTTTAGGTGCATTGGCTAGGCTAAATTCTCCCTCGGTGTAACCAAACAGGTGCCAGAGTGAGGCAACTAGGGGATTTTCACAATAACTTCATTGCAGTGTTAATGTAAGCCTGCTTGTAACTGAAATAGACTTTTACTTTCTTATAGCCTTTCAGACAATCCACTCAGTTTCAGCTGCACACTCCTGACACCACGGGTGGGATTTTCCAACCACGCTCATTCCAAAACCAGAAAATCCCACCCGAGATCAACAGACTTTTGCATGGTCCGCCCATCCTGCCCGCTACAATTCCACTCCATGTCTATGTGGTGTGTAAAAATGGCTTCTACCCAGGATGACCTCAGAATTCACAGGACTATGTCAAGCTGTAGTACAAAACTGTAGCCTTTGGACTTTTTTTTACATTCATGGTACTATATAAATGGAGGTTATATGAATGAAACAACATTTGAAATTTTGTCAGACATTGCCTTTAAATTGATGTATGCAGTTCCCCTCTATGGTATTTGTAACATGCGCAAGAATGTGCTATGATTTAACTATATTTGTTTGAGACATTGCTTAATTTCAAAAAATTTCTGACATTAGGGATTGTTCAGGGGTATTTGTACTTAGATTAACAAATATTGATTTTAACAGTCATGTGAAAGACTTATTTCAAGAATTTGACTCACTCTGCTTTTGATTTCAGAGGATCACTTGCAATGACTACTTCTCTGATCCCACGCTAGTGTTTTCCAAGTATCTATCCTTAGCCCCCCCTCCTATTTCTAATTTATTTACTGCCCTTCAGCAACACTGTACAAAGGCATTCTGTTGACTTCTGTATGTATGCTGACAGCCCGTAGCACTATCTCACCACCATCCTCTATTGCGAAATTATCAGACTGCTTATCTAACTAACATTCAGTACTGGAAATTTCCTCCGATTAAACATTGGGAACACTGAAGCCATTGTTTTTGGTCCCTGCTGGAACACTGTTCCAGAACTACCAACCCCATCCCATTCCCTAGCAATAGCCTGAGATTAAGACAGTTTGTTTGCAGCAATGATGTCAAATGGGGGAGGGGGGTGTTAGGATAATTGGGTCTGGTGGGTGGAGGGGAAACATTGGGGCTGCCCCAGAGAGGTCCAGGAGGCCAGTGATGAGGGGGGATATTGGCAAGGGCAGTGATGGGGTGGAAGTCGTGGGGTTGGCCAGTGATTGCGAAGGCCACTGTGTATGCACCGAACTTGGCGCTGACAGATTGGCGCATGCGCAGTAGCCTGCTCAGCACTATGCTACCGGCCTCTCCAGTGGAATAGGTCCCACCCCCTGATTTTCGTAGAGAATCCCGATAGGACACTCTGCAGTGCTCAGAGTGTCAGAAATTCATTCTGGAAATCCCACTTATGAAAAAACAGGAGTTACTCCCGTTTTCATGCAAACTGGGGACTTCGAATTTTTGGGGGAAACTCCCAGCCATCGCTTGACTTTATCCATGTCACTGCTAACCTGCTGAAGTAATCTTCATTTGTGCCTACCTTATCTCTCAATGCGACCATTCTAACACACTCCTGGCTCCCTCATTCTACCCTCCATAAACATGAGGCCATCCAAACCTCTGAGGGCCCATTCCCCTGTTATCACTGCGTTCACAAGTTACATTGGCTCCAGTCAAGCCATGGCATGATTTTTAAATTCTAACTCTTCTTTCAAATCCCTCCACGGACTTGCTCTTCCCTGTCTCTGTAATTTCATCCAGCCACACACCCCCCTGAGAGAGAGCACTGCGTTCCTCTGATTCTGATTGCTTGTGCATCCTTGGTTTTAATTACTTCAGCATTTGCATCCCTGCCTTAAGATATCTGAAATACCCTCCCTTACCTTTCCATCTCTCTTCCTGGCTTTTCCCCTTTAAAACATTTGTTAACACTTATCAACATTAACCTTTTATTTATGCTACCTTTCAAGGTGTTACTTTATTACCTCTCACTTCAGTTGTTTGCTTCTGGTCTGTCTGGTGCTCCAAACCATGAATTGCTGTGATGAAGGATTTAACCGCTGGGGAATGAGAGTCTTTTTCCATTCACTGAATAGTGGGTTGCAATCTGACTTTAATGGAATATGCACTATGATTTTATAACTTCTACTAGAACTTAATGACATAGAAAATGTATTTACTCATTCATTGTTTTTATCTTCTTAGAGATAATATTGCAGGAGAGGTTTTGTTATTTGACTGAGAAATGGAAGCTTGCTGTTTGGTGATGGGACTTGTAAATACTGAAGGTCAATGACAAATTACGAAAGAAAATCAATTTGTCCACTTATTTTGATGTTACTGTATCTTAGCTCATTTAAAAATCAAGTATTTTGTTCAGCAATTTACTTAAAGGTTGTTGCTTAGGTTGTGTGCATATTTGCTTGATGCAGAAGGACATAGCATATCTGTGCAGCTGACTTTTGTTAGCTTAAGGTGATGAGAGTTCAAGTGTGATCCAGCATCTTTTGCAGAAGTCATATGTCCGGTTCAGTGTGCCACCAACTTTGACACAACCAAATACAACTGTGTTGGCATTCTTTAGAAATCTTTGAGGACTAGGTTTGTATGGGTCTTTATAGTTATATATACCAGATGAAGGAAAACATCTTGCTGATTAACTAGCCATGCTGACGATGACCACACAGCTTTCTGCAATAGAGGCTTATTATTTATAAATAAATTTATTTATTTATTAGTCACAAGTAGGCTTACATTAACACTGCAATGAAGTTACTGTGAAAATCCCCTAGTTGCCACACGCAGGCACCTGTTCGGATACCAATCCACCTAATGTGCACAACTTTGGATGGTGGGAGGAAACTGGAGCAAAGAACAAAGAAAATTACAGCACAGGAACGGGCCCTTTGGCCCTCCAAGCCTGCACCCACCATGCTGCCCGACTTAACTAAAACCCCCCACCCTTCTGGGAACCATATCCCTCTACCCCATCCTATTCATGTATTTGTCAAGATGCCCCTTAAAAGTTATTATCATATTTGCTTCCACTACCTGCCCCAGCAACGAATTCCAGGCACCCAGCACCCTCAGTGTAAAAAATCTGCCTCGTACGTCTCCTTTAAACGTTGCCCTTCACTCCTTAAACCTGTGCCCTCTAGTAATTGACTCTTTCACCCTGGGGAAAAAGCTTCTGACTATCCGCTCTGCCCATGCCTCTCATCATCTTGTAGACTTCTGTCGGGTTGCTTCTCAATCTCTGTCGTTCCACTGAGAACAAAAAATGAGCACCTGGAGGAAACCCAAGATGGCACAGGGAGAATGTGCAGACTCCATACATACACAGTGACCCAAACTGGGAATTGAACCCGGGTCTCCGTCACTGTAAGGCAGCAGTGCTAACCACTGTGCTGCCCCACTGCTGCAACAGCAGCTCATTCATCATGGTTTATGTAGGTTAGACATGATTGTTCTGTAATTATCAGTGTTTGATTTGACGTCTTGGGCCTGATTTTACCATTGCGTTGCGCCTGTTTTCGGGTGCAAAACTTGATAAAGTCAGGCGTAAGGTGAGTAGCGTGATCCACGCCCAAATGGCCGCAATTGGGACCACGCCCAAAATGGGCACGACAGCCAATTGAATTGATTTAATGGGCTGCATGCCCAACCTTAACAGCATTTCCCCTTTACCACCGCGTTCGCATCCAGAATCAGCACAAAACAGACATGCTCTACAAAAGTCCGATTCAGGCGCTCCAGTTAATGAGGAATTAGGTGCCAATCGTCCGAAAGGCTCTCTGCTTGAGATTGTTGTGGGGGAGTAGGTGGGCCCGATGGCTCTGCTTGAGAGGAGGGGGGGGAAGGCGGGGTCCGCTGCCACTCTGCCTGAGATCAGTGAGGGGGGAGGGGTGTCCACTGTCACTCTGCCAGAGATCAGTGAGGGGGGAGGGGTGTCCACTGTCACTCTGCCAGAGTGGGGAGGGGCCTATAATTGTTTTGGGTGGGGGGGATAAGGGGGTCAATAATGTAGTGGGGGTGAGGCAATATCTGTGGGGGCCAGGGGAACACATTATCCGGCCTGGGAGCGATGTGGCAGGGAAGCAGCATTCTATCAATTGTTTTCTGTGCATGCGCAATTGGAGGTGCCCATTGGAGCTTCAGGATTTTGGGCGCATTAAGCCCCGCACAGGCTTCTGCAGAGCAATTCAGAATTGCTGATATGTTTTCAGGCACAGTGCGTAGAGGGATGCCTGAGAACAGGTCTAAAAATCAGATCTGAAACCATCCTAGTTTCAAGTCCACCTAGCACTTCGAATCAAAATGGTAGAATAGGGCCCACAGAGTTAACATAATCATAGAATCTCTATAGTGCAGAAGGAAGCCATTCAGCCCATAGAGACTACATCAACTCTCCAGAAGAGCATCGAGGCCCACCTCCCTGCTGCATCCCCATAACCCCACACATTTAGCATGGCTAATCTGCTATCCTACACATCTTGGGATGCTAAGGGATAATTTATCATGGCCAATCCTGCACATCTTTGGACTGTGGGAAGAAACCAGAGCACCCAGAGGAAACATGCAGACACGGGGAGAACGTGCAAATTCCACACAGACAGTGACCTGAGGCTGAATTGAACCCAGGTCCCTGGAGCTGTGAAGTAGCAGTGCTAACCACTGTGCCACCATGCTGCCCCGATTGCATTGTAGTGCTAATTGCATTCTGAGCAGCAAACACTGCTTAGTACGCTGAAATGAAAGGAGTAAACATAAATTGCTATTTCATCTTGAAGGAGTATTTGGGCAAAGCCAGCATAGAAAAGTGACAGGGAACTGACTCAAGAGACTATTAGGAGTGATTGAGGAATGGACAAGTGTCATGGAGAAAATGTTCCTTTGGAATGCTAAAAGGGGAGTGGAAGGTGTGTTTGTTGGTGGCATCAGCAAGAGATTAAAGACCTTACCTGATAAGAGTTGGAAGTGTAGACGGATTAGATTTCCATGGTGAAAAGGAGATGGATAGGACCAAGGAATTGGAAGTTGCAGGGAAATAAACTTGCAAGGCTATACGGATAGAGTGGAGGAATGGGACTCCCTTAACTGCTCCTCCAGTATGGCACTGACTCTGTGACTAGTGAACAGTTATGATGTGGAGATGCTGGCGTTGGACTGGGGTAAGCACAGTAAGAAGTCGCACAACACCAGGTTAAAGTCCAACAGGTTTATTTGATAACACAAGCTTTCGAGTGTCACTGCTTCTTCAGATGAGTGAGGAGTTGTGTTCACAAACAGGGCAAATATAGACACAAACTCAATTTACAAGATAATGGTTGGAATACTAGTCTTTACAGGTTATCAAGTTTTAAAGATATAGACAATGTGCCATTCACAATGTTAATCTGCTCAATCACTTCCTCATCTCCAATTTAGGTGCTTTTGTCCCCAGTAAAACCCAAAGGCCAGAATTCTCCCAACAGTTGGCTAGTGGTGGATTATCTAGTCTGGCCAGCAGTGCACTGCCACCACGAGTTTCCCAGTGGTGTGGGGAAGCTACAATAGGTAGTCTCATTGGAACTGCAGGACCAGAAGATTCCACTGCTAGCAAATGGTGTGCCACCTCTCACTACTGAAAGACCCACTAATGGGAGGCCAGACCTTTCAGCTATACTTTTTCCCAGCCTAATCAGCTTCGTCATTATCACCCCATTTTCATGTCCTTAAGTGCACAGGGCACAAATTTTAAAGAACATGGCACATAACAGGTTGAACAAATCTGGTAGGACCACATGATGCACTATTAGGTTCTCTGTTCTCTACCAGAACTGTTCACTAGTCACAGGGGGTGATTTTACCATTGCATTGTGCCGGTTTTTGGGCGAGACATGGTGGTAAAGTCAGGAGTAAAGTGCTTAGTGCAATTGGTGCTGGTTTTCATGACCAGCGCCATTTTACAAGCGTCGGATTTCTAGCAGAGTCAGCCTCTCACCAGAAATGGACAAGAGGGAAGTTAATGCATTCAAATTTATTGTAATGTTTTACATCTGCTTAACAAGCCCACTGCTCAATTGTCCGGCCTGTTCCCCTTTGTGACATTGTTGGGAAAGGTTCTTGCCGGTGAGAAATAGACATGTTCCCCATGAATGGGGAGAAGTTGACTTGGCCTCGCCGGTGGAACCTGAGGCCATTGAGGCCCCCCCAGGGAGGCTGAGAACAAGGGGGGCTGTCCCTCAAGCACTGATAGACGGGCAGTGCCACCCTGGCACCTGGGCAATGCGCACTGCAAGGCTAATGGATGGAGCGGTCAGTGGGGAATGGGCTAGTGGGGTGGTGCCAATGGGGATGGGGTCAATGGGGTGGTGCCACTGGGGGCAGGGCCAATGTGGTAGAGGCTAATAGGGGAAAGAGGGTCTACATTATTGCTTGCTCTGTAGAAAGGTTCTTCCTCGCATTGCTACCCGCATCTCTTGCCCAGAAGCTAAAATCTTTGTTCCAGTGTCCTTGCAAGATCAGGTAATGGGGACAGTTTTTCTTTCCGAGGTGACTTGATTGAAACCTTTACTATCATGAGGGATCTTGACGGGATGGATACGGACAGGATGTTTCCTCTTGTTGAACAATCTAGAAGGCACTTTAAAAATAAAGACAGGGGTGAGGAGAATTTATTTTCTCTGCGGGTAGTTGGTCTTTAAAATAGGCAGTGGAAGCCGACATTGACGGGGGGGAGGCAGTTTCACACCCACATTCACCGTGAGGTAGAGATGTGAGTGGAAAATCCTGCAAGAGTCAGGAGACTAGAGATCTTTTTTCTCGATTTTCCCCACCCCTCGCCAGTGATATAATGATCTTCCCACCCACCAAAGACAGGGACCTCATTTCAATAAATTTTAATATATTTACATATTATTTAAGGGCTTCGCAGATACACAAATCCCCTCTCATTAAATATTCATGCTTCCACAATGTGACATATACAATAGCTATAATAAATGTGGGAATCAGTCAAGGGGAACCCACTGGGGGATGTCAAGCTAAGCATAGCCCCCTGGTGGTGGGGAGCGGGAGGGGGAGAGTGGCACACAGAGGTTGGCGCTGCCCTGGGGTGAGCCCTCTGGGGAGCATTAAGTGCCAGAAAATCTGGTCTGAAAACTCAGTTGTAAATCTGGAGATACATTTTCAGTTTTCAGTCAAAGCCAGATACTCAGACAAATTTTGCTAAAATTCCACCCCTTCAATATTTTTAAGACAGAGGTAGATAAACAAGGGAGTGAAAACTCATCAAGATTAGGGCTGGAGGTTACAATCAAATAAACCACTTTAAGCAGACTTTAAGGGCCAAATAGCCTACTCCTGCTCCTAATTTGTATGTTTGCATGTTCTTACCTTGTCTAAAGCCAATCATAATCTTGTAGCCCTCGATCAAATCTCCCCACAATCTCCTTTCTTCCAACGAGAACAACACTTTCTAGCTAAATTTCCCCATCCCTGAAATCATTCTAGGAAATCTCTGCACCTTCTCAAGGACCATAACATCCTTCTTAAGACGTGGTAACCAGAACTGAACACAACATTCTACTTTTGGCCTAACTGGAATTTATAAAGGTTCAGCATATCTCCCCTGCTTTATACCTCTATATATGAAGCTCATTATCCCGTAGAGTTTGCTAATTACTTTCTCAATTTGCCCTTACACTTCAAAGATTCCCCCATGTCCCTATGTTCCTGCACTTCAGACTTGTACCATGAAATTTGTATTACCTCTTCCAGCCCTTCTGCCAAAATGCATCACAGAATCAGAATCACAGATTGGTGACAACACAGGTCATTCAGCCCATTGTGTCTGTACCAGCTCTCCAATGGAATGATTCACCTAATGCCATTCCCGCTTTTATCCCTATGGCCTTGCACATTCTTCTTTTTCAGATAATAATCCAATTCCCTTTTAAATGCCTTGATCAAACCTACTTCCACCACAATCAGACAATGCATTCCAGATCCCAACCACTCCCTGCTTGAAATTCTTTGCCCCATGTCATCAACGCTTCTTTCGCCTTATCTTAAATATGTGCTCTCTTGTTCTTGATCCTTTTGCGAGTGGGAGCAGTTTCTCCCTGCTTACATTGTCTAGACCCCTCATGATTTGATATAACTCGAACAAATCCCTCCTCAACCTTCTCTTCTCCAAGGAAAGAAGTCCCAACCTAATCTAGCTGTGTAACTCAAGTTCCTCATCCTTGGAACCACTTACAAATTTCCTCTGCACTCTCTCAACGCTACATCTTTCCTAATGTGTAGTGCCCAGAACTAGACACAATACTCCAGGTGAGGGCAAACCAGTGTTTTATGCAAGTTTAACACAGCATCCTTGTGTTTGTACTCCATGCCCCTATTAATAAAGTCTAGGAAGCTGCATGCTTTATTAACCTCAGTCTCAATCGGTCCGAGTACCTCACGCTTGTCTGTATTAAATTCCATTCTAGTCTATCCATGTTCAGTTGCAGTTGATTGGTATCAGCCTCACTGTTTGCTACATTTCAGGTTTGGTATCATCAGCAAATTTTGAATTTTATTCTGTCTTCCACTATCCAAGTTTCATATATCTATCAAAAAGCGGTGTTCCTTGCACTAACCTTTGGGAACATTACTGTCTACCATCTTCCAGTCTGAAAAATTAACCGTGACCACTGTTTTTTGTCCTTTGTGTCCCACTCCAGAATCATTGTGGAAAGTATTTTTTCCCCCATTACCAAATGTGTCCATATAACCCTCTCCCCTTTCTTCACCGCCTTTGCCACCAGCTTCTTTAGGCACTCAGATTGAGACTGCTGCCTCTTCCCTGGCCCCATAAGCTAAGTTCCTAAACCTAAACACACATTTTCTCTGAGCTTTCTCCTATCGTACTTGGAGCTTATTTTGTCCATGGGACCCACTTCTTCCTTTCTTGACCTTCTTCCCAGTGAACTATTGAGTGCACATGTCTCCATGTTGGCTTCCTTTATAAATGGCTCCGTCTTCTCAATCATTGTTTCTTTCACATTCAAATCAGTTGTCATCAGTACCCCACCCCTCAAAAAAACCATCTCTTACCACCCTCCTCTTAAACTGCTGCTACATCCCCAATCTCCCTTTCCTCTCCCATGTCTTCGAATGTGTATTGTTCCCTTATTTGATTTCTTCTTTCCTACGAGTCCATATTTGAAATTTTCCAATGAGATTCCCACCGCTGCCTAAGTTACAAATGATATCCAATGTGACTATCTCTCCTTCTCCTTTTAGACCTGTCTGGAATCTTTTTAAGAAATAATTTGCCTTTTCAATATTTGTATTTGTATCTTTGAACCTTGACTCTTTCAATATTTTTTGGAAATTATCGTGTAGGTTAGTAAATTGAAGCTATCAACGATTGCAATCAATCAATCATGTTGCAGCAATGCTCCTTTTAAGCTTCTGGGCTGAGATCTAACTCCAATTCTGGGTTCTCTAGCTTCTGGTGAGATAACTTTGAGCCATTCGGCCTATTGGATGATGGAAAACCACAATGAACTGGACAAAACTACAAGAGAATTCATAAATACTCAACTTAATTTTTGACGTGATTAAAAGGAAGAAAATGTAAACACCAAAAAAAGGAATAAAAACAAAAACCACTGATTCAAAGTAGGACAATCAATATCAGAAAAAAGAAAGTCAAACTAACATTCTGGTGTCAATCTTATACTTGACCTGCAACATATTTTTGACATTTTTTGGTTTATGTTGTATCTGAATTTTTTCTGAGTGAGACCCAGTAGGATAAATAATATGTCACAAGGAATATGTTTTCCCTAATATATATAATTCCAATTTTCTCTGCCTTGCAATATTCCAACCTTTCTTGGATTACTGTTGAAATTGATAATTTGTTCAATGACCAATTGCTTGCTATGTACTGTATAATACCTGCTGATTTTCCCATTCAGTTGTTTAATTATTAGTCATAAGTAGGCTTACATTCACACCGCAATGAAGTTAACGTGAAAACCCCCTAGTCATCACACTCCAGCACCTGTTCGGGTACACTGAGGGAGGATTTAGCACGGCCGATTCATTTAACCTGCACATCTTTGGACTGTGAGAGGGAAGCAGAGCACCTGGAGGAAACCCACGCAGACACAGGGAGAATGTGCGAACTCCACACAGACAGTGACCCAAGCCGGGAATCGAACCTGGGTCCTGATGCTGTGAGGCAGCAGTTTTAACCGCTGTGCCACCCCGTTCCTCCCATTTGTGAGATGACACAAACAAGTTTTGCTACTTCTTTTATTACTCATTCATGGGACATGGGCATTGCTGGATGGCCAGCATTCATTGCCTATCCCTAATTGCCGAAGAGCAGTTGAGAGTCAACCACTTTGCCATGGATCTGGAGCCATGTGTAGGCCAAACTAGGTAAGACGTCAGATTTCCTTCCTTAAAGGACATTAATGAACCAGATGTTTTTTTCCGACAATGGTTTCATGATCATCAGTAGATTCTTAATTCCAGATTTTTTTTATTGAACTCAAAGTCCACCATCTGCCGCAGGATTTGAACCCGGATCCCTAAAACATTAGCTGAGTTTCTGGATTAATAGTCTAGCGATGATACCATCATCTCCTTACTTATTATCTGGAAAAACCAAATTGCAAATGCCAGCTGGAACAGAGATTCATGTCAAAGTTTCCTCAGTTGCATCACCAAAAACTCCAAACATTCATTTCTAATGGTTAGATTGTGGTGTTGAACCAATGTAAACAGGAGATTTTCTTCATTTCCAAGTCATAGTTGACTTTATATTTTAATTAGGTTGGAAAATGGAATAAGATTTCATTCTGAGGCAATGTTATTCATTGTTCTGAAAATCCAAAAATATAAAGATTGAAATAGTATCAAGTGAATTCTTTCAGTGCTGTCTTCTGATTCAAATAGCTTGGCTTGCCAACTAACTGGAACATTCTTCTAAGAATAAGTGGACTAATCATCATGCTATGGAGAATCAGTACTGTCATATTGGATTAACAGAATAATCTTGTGGGATGAACTAGTTAATAAAGTACTGATTATAGGCCCAGGCTGGGACTCCGTAGGAACACTTGAGCTTTTCACCCAGGTCAAGGTCAAAATGCAGGAGGCACTAACAAGTGTTAGCACTGAAAAGAGAGAAATTTCTGAAAATGCAAATACAATATGGATTTTAAAATATGAGGCCAGAAATTCTATTTGAATGCTGCAAAACATAAATATTATCTAAATTGAGTTGAGCTCTTTAATATTTTAATGATTGTTTTGAAGCAGTGAGTTGTCTCCTCTTTCTCTGCCCTCTGATCATTCCATGCCCATGGTTGATGCCTCTGTCCTAATTATTTACCCCCTCTTCCTTGGACTCACCACTGAGGCTTAAAATTCAAGTAGTCCTTAACGGCAAGCAGATGTGATAAGAATGAGGCTTGAAACCCCATACTGAGACCCATTTTATCAAAAGAATCATTCCCTGCAGCCTGTTTGAAGGCCATGCATTATCTTGTACACTGCCCCATGACACTGCCAATGGTACTCCAGAGCTAATAGAACCATGGAACTGTAGAACATTTCAGCACAGAAACAGGCCTTTTGACCCTTCTTGGCTGTGCCGAACCATTTTTCTCCCTAGTCCCACTGACCTGCACCTGGACTATATCCCTCCACATCCTTCTCATCCATGTACCTGTCCAAGTTTTTCTTAAATGTTAAAAGTGAGCTCGCATTCACCACTTCATCTGGCAGCTCATTCCATACTCCCACCACTCTCTGTATGAAGAAGCCCCCCCTAATATTCCCTTTAAACTTTTCCCTCTTCACCCTTGACCCATGTCGTCTAGTTTTTTTTTCTCCCCTAGCCTCACTGGAAAAAGCCTGCTTGCATTCACTCTATCTATACCCATCATAATTTTCCTCAACTCTATCAAATCTCCCCTCATACTTCTATGCTCCAGGGAATAAAGTCCTAACCTATTCAACCTTTCTCTGTAACTCAGTTTCTCAAGTCCTGGCAACATCCTTGTAAACCTTCTCTGCACTCTTTCAGCCTTATTCATATCCTTCCTGTAATTAGGTGACCAAATCTGTACACAATACTCTAAATTCAGCCTCACCAAAGTCTTATTCCAACTCAATACTTTGATTTATAAAGGCCAAGTACCAAAAGCACTCTTTATGACCCTATCTACCTATGACACCACTTTTAGGGAATTATGTATCAGTATTCCCAGATCCCTCTGTTCTACTGCACTCTTCGTGTCCTACCATTTACCTTGTATGTTCTACCTTGGTTTGTCCTTCCAAAGCGCAATACCTCACACTTAAACTCTATCTGCCATTTTTCAGCCTATTTTTCTAGCTGGTCCAAATCCCTCTGCAAGCTTTGAAAGCTTTCCTCACTGTCCACTACACCTCCAATCTTTGTATCATCAGCAAATTTGCTGATCCAATTTATCACATTATCATCCAGGTCATTGATATAGATGACAAACAACAATGGAGCCAGCACTGATCCCTGTGGCACACCACTAGTCACAGGCCTCCACTCAGAGAAGCAATCCTCCACAACCACTGTCTGGCTTCTTCCATTGAGCCAATGTCTAATCCAATTTACTACCTCTCCATGTACACCTAGCAACTGAACCTTCCTACCTAACCTCCCATGTAGGACCTTGTCAAAAGCCTTACTGAAGTCCATGTAGACAACATCCACTGCCTTTCCTTCATCCACTTTGCTGGTAACTTCCTCGAAAAACTCTAATAGATTGGTTAAACATGGCCTACCATGCACAAAGCCATGTTGACTCTCCCTAATAAGTCCCTGACTATCCAAGTATTTGTAGATCCTACCTCTTAGTACTCCTTCCAATAATTTACCTTCTACTGACGTCAAACTTACCAGCCTATAATTTCCTGGATTACTTTTTGAGCCTTTTTTAAACAACGGAACAACATGAGCTATCCTCCAATCATCTGGCATCTCACCTGTAGATACCAACATTTTAAATATTTCTGCCAGGGCCCCTGCAATTTCAACACTAGTCTCCTTCAAGGTCCGAGGGAATATTTTGTCCAGTCCTGGGTATTTATCTACTCTGATTTGCCTCAAGGCAGTAGGCACCTCCTCCCCTTCAATCTATATAGGTTCCTTGTCCTCCCTACTTGTTTGCCTTATTTCTTTAGACTCCTCACCAGTTTAGTAAATACGGATGCAAACAACACATTTACTATCTCCCCCATTTCTTTTGGTTCCATACATAGCTGACCACTCTGATCTTCAAGAGGACCAATTTTATCCCTTACTATCCTTTTGCCCCAAATATACCTGTAGAAGCTCTTAGGATTATCCTTCACCTTGACTGCCAAAGCAATCTCATGCCTTCTTTTAATGCTCCTGATTTCTTCTTTAAGTAGTTTCTTGCACTTTTTATACTCTTCAAGCATCTTATTTGTTCCCTGTTGCCTATACATGTCATACATCTCTCTCTTCCTCTTTATCAGAGTTCCAATACCCCTCGGGAACCAAGGTTCCTTATTCTTATTCACTTTGTTTTTAATCCTGACAGAAACATACAAACTCTGCACTCTCAAACTTTCTCCTTTGTAGGCCTCCCACTTACCAATCACATCCTTGCCAGAGAACAGCCTGTCCCAATCCAAACTTTTTAGATCCTTTCTCATTTCTTCACATTTGGCCTTTTTCCAGTTTAGAATCTCAACCCGAGGACCAGATCTATCTTTATCCATGATCAAGTTGAAGCTAATGGCGTTATGATCATTGGAACCAAAGTGTTCCCCTAAACACTCTTCCATCACATGTCCTAACTCATTTCCTAATAAGAGAGCTAATATTGCATCCTCTCTGGTTGGTACCTCTATATATTGATTTAGAAAATTTTCCTGAACATATTTTACAAACTCCAACCCATCTAGACCTTTAACAGTATGGGAGTCCCAACCTATATGTGGAAAATTAAAATCCCCTACGACTACAACTTTGTTTCCTGCAGTTGTCTGCTATCTCTCTGCAGATTTGCTCCTCCAATTCTCGATGAGAATTGTCCAAGAGATGTGCAGAAACATCTTAATCATTTTCTTATTAGACATATATAATTTACTATTGAACTGGCAGCTATTAAGAACACTGGACTCTAATTTATAAGATTCATTCATTCGTGGGACATGGGCATTACTGGCTGACCATCATTTATTGCCCATTCCTTGTTGCCCGTGAAACTGAATGGCTTGCTAGGCCATTTCAGAGGGAAGTTGAGAGTCAACCACATTGCTGTGATTCCGGAGTTACATGTCGGCTCAACCAGGCATGGATGACAGATTTCCTTTCCTAAAGAACATTAGTGAACCAGATGGATTTTTCTGACAATCAGTAATGGTTTCACGATAACTAGTGGATTCTAAATTCCAGGTTTTTTTTATATATTTAATTCAAATTCCATCATCTGCTCTGGTGAGATTTGAACCGGGGTCCACAGAACATTAGTTGTGTTTCTGGATTAATTGTTTATGATAATACCACTAGGCCATGTCTAGGTTGAGTTTATATCTCAATTATTATTCATTCAAATTTAGCCCTCATGAGGACCAGTTCTGTTTGTTAGTAGATGGAGGAATAGAGGTACCACCTTAGTTTGGCAAAACATTCCAACTAGAAAATAAATGATTTGTGAATTGTCAATTCACAAAATAGCATAATTGACAACAACTCTGGAGAAGCCTAGTCAATGTGCTTGGTTGAGTGGCTGGAATCTGAAGCAAGGAGAAATATTAAATCTGTATATTATCAGGTTTGTGTGATCCTCCTTTTGCACACGAGAATTCAGAGAAAGTAAAATTAAAGTCAAATTTGTATCTTAAATGTAATGAAGTATTAACACTGAAACATTGCACACTGTGCACCTTAATGACTGAATAATTTAATTTTCTGATTCTTAGTAGGTGAGTTTACTTACAGGATAGGCATCCTGTTTAATTCTGCTGTCTCATACACTTACTTTTCTTTAGTTGTTATTCAGATCACATAAGATCAGAAGGTAGTTAAGGGGATGGCCTTTAGAGCTATTTGAATTCAACAATCAGACTAATGTTACAATTCCTACCACCAGTCTTAGCCCTTGCTCCAACTACAGCCTGTCACATTATTCCACCATTCCACTTGAAACCCATCCCAAGTATTGATCACTCTCTGTTCAGAAGAAATTCCTGATATTAGTCCTACAATTATCATTTGCTACTTTGAAGCTGTGAATCCTTGACCCACTATTTTAACTTAAAATAGGTTCACTTTTTTTAATTCTAAATGGGGTGTAACATGATAAGGTAACAGGTCATTTCATCTTGTGTGAGAAGGAGAAAGAACGAAAATTAAATCAATTTTTCTTCTAATTAGTAATTCACAGTAACTGTGGAAAGGTCAGCGGCTTGGCCTGGGCTATCCTCCTAGCTGAAGGATACATGATAGGGAATGTTTAGGTGTTTGGAGGGCAAAAAAGTAAATTAATCAACATTTTGCACATCAAAAGCTCCTATATTAAAAAAAAATTGAGATTCTTGAAGGAAACCTCTTAAAGGAATTAAGAGTTACCAATCAGTCTCTTAACAGGAGTTGCATGAGCTTGGCTATTTATTGCTTAGGGTATATAGGAATAAGATATATTGTTTAAAAATGCATAACCATAAGCAGAATTTGCTTTCACAACTGTCATTTTTTTGCTTAATTGCAGGAAGAATCCAAAGAAAATTTACTCTGAAGTGTTATGCAAGGAAAAAATTTTTAAAACTAAATTTTTTTCCCCTGGGGCATTAGTTGTATTATTATTACAGGTTGATTGTTTGAGTTGAACCAAGTATCAGTCATGAATTTACCACGGTGAGTTGAGGAATTTTGTCCCGATGTCTGTTTTAAAATGTAATATATACGTGATTCAGTATGAACTCAGAAGACTATTATTATTGCATTGAACAGGAGTGAATCGGAAGTATATTCATTGTATCAAATGTTAACAATTTAGGAGCAATGTTTGTGTCGTCATAGTTACTGAAGTATGTGGGTCACCCCAGTTTTAAAACTACCGTACAGAAATATTTATAAAGTGAGACATCTTTGAGGGAGAGTGAAGTGAGAAACAAATGTGAAAACAAAGACAAAGAGCTGGTGTAACTTTGAACTATTTCTTTAAAATTAAATTAGAATGAATATAATTCGTAAGTCAACATTCCCTTTTAAAGCATAAAATCTTCACACATTATCAGAGAGTAAAGAATGAATCTTCAAACATCTGCTTACATGCAAAAAAACATTTTTAGGTTGAAAAAACTGACAGATTCAAACCATTGAACTCTACTTTGAGTCACAAAAGGCAACAACTTGTTTATCATAATAGGCATTTTTGTGCTGTCTGAGGCAAAGTGTATACTTGAACGAAGTTTTTGTTTGCATGTTATCAACTGCAAGTAACTCTGTCATGCAATGTTCAACAAAGTTTAAAATAACACAGGAACCATAGTTGTACATTGGAACTTATTTCCCATCTGGAAAGCATACAGAAACAGAATTGTATATTTGAAAATTCATGGTGCCTTGATATTGTGATTTAAAACTGCAGTATCCGATATCCAACATATAAATTTCAGACCAATTCCAAAAAAATCATCATCCATGATTCACAGACCGTAATTGGGCTGATTTAGAAGTCAACTATAAAATGATTACTGCAATCAAATTCAAAATTTGTAAATGAAGTTTGGAAATAAACACATCATTTTTTGTTTTTAAAAAAACCGACCAACATAGAAGTCCAAAACAGAAATAGTGTATAGTTAATGCAACCTTTGTTAATTAGAAATGTATAAACCCTACACCAACTTGCACAGATCTTGAATTTGTGTTGATTGGATTTATTAAACCAAATTAATTTTTGCTCTTACAGAATTTTAGAATGATACACTGCTCTCTGAAGGTTGCTAATATAACTAAGTAGACAAATAACATTTCTGTACTGTTCAATGATTTACTACAGTTGCAGTTGAATTCTAACCAAACCTGATGAAAGCAGTACCTTCTCATAGGCTGACGTGTACAATGCCGTAGCTTTCCATGCTCTGTGCAGAGCTGCAGCATGCAGACTGTACATTAATTGGCTAGATTACAGTCTATGTACTTCATCAAAGCCCCAGCATAATAATTATAAAATAGATCAATGGTGGTTTTTAGCAGTCTAAAAGCTTGTTGCATTTTATCCCTGTAGATGAACTGTTATATTATGACACATGCAAAGAAATGCACAGGGCCATTGTAATAGTCAATACTTTTAAGATTGCACTAAAAATGAAACATGTATTTATATATTTCCCAAGTTTTTCTCTTTTCTGCCAAAGTCATTCTTATTGTCATACTCTTCATTCAAAAGATCAGGGCCTGCAGTGGTTCTGGGCTTCTCTATGACTGTAGATTGGCCAGTAGAAGGCACACTTGTAGTTGGACAACATTTACAGTAATTATAAATTGCTCACATTGTATCAATGGCTGCCAATCCTGGGTCTGAAACAATAAAAGTGAAAAAAAAAGGAGTGCTGATACTCAGATACTGCTATCCTACTAACCCACAAAAGAGGTTCAGTCAATTCTTCTCTGGCTGTAAGCTTTTTTAACAGGATTACCTGTCAAATAAAAGTGCCCACAAAATGCATAGAAAGGTGGAAGGTTGGTAGTGTAGTCTCCAGGTAGCCCCTGACTTTAAAGAAAGAGTTGTAGACTGTATTTACACATTGATGAAAGTCCAGTTATCAATGTTTAGTTGATTACACCTCTGTGAAGCACCTTGGGACTTTTTCTATGTGAAAGATGCTATCTAAGGGCAAGTTGTTACTGTTGTACTACTTCTGGTCTCAACAATACAACTGCTGGACATCCTTGAACAAAAATTATGGCAGAAGTGTTAAATCATATAATGATGTCTTACTTCCATTCTTCATTGAACCCTTCTCTCCATTAGCATTCAGAACAGTTAGCAGTCTAGATGAAATACACTTGAGTATATTGTGTTCCCAATACATGATCATTTAACAAAATAAAGAGAAGAATCTTCTGTATTCATGGACTTTTCTACAGCTTTAGACGTAGTTCACAGGAAAAGCAATATCTCCATTTTAGAACCTTTTGGAATTCTGAATCTTCATGTCCAGATATAATTTCAATAAATTTACTGGAGTAAGGTGATGATGTTACACATTGTTGTACCAACTCACTGCACCTTATTATGGTCGGATGTGAGTTCATGCCTGTGATTCTCATTCAGCCCGTTCCTAAACTTAGATGAGCCATTGGAGGGAGGCAGTAATTGCAAGCTGAGGAACAAAGAAGAGGGAAAATTTCAGGGTCGGCCACCCTGGCCCACTTGTCCTAAAGCTGGTTACAGAGTCCGTATCTTTTGTGCTCATTACTTTGACCAGGGACAAAAAGCGGGAAAATAATTAAAAAGCAGGGCTTTGAAAATAAATAGTAAAAATTGCAGTTTACAAAATGTTATGAGGCTTTTGCAAATCAGGCTTGAAAAGTGTTTCAACATCTTTTCAAGAGATGGAAAATACACTGCGCATTATATCTATTCTTAATATCATCCAGACTATGGGAAATACTCTCTTCATATTTCAGGCACTTATAAAATCAACCTGGAAAGAGACTCGGTGGTCTTTCCCCCTCTGTTGATCTTGTTCTCTTGACTGATACCAAGAACTGTTCAACCTAACAGAGCAGCTAACAGTAATATCCAGTAAACTCTGACAATTGAAGAAAATCCAAATATATTTTCTACTCTACACATTACTTAGCTACACTCACTCTTAAAGAGGATATTATAATCCAAATGAAAAATTAGGGAAAAGTATTAGACAGTTTTACTTCAATTCTTAGGAAAATATAAGATATCTCAGGAGATCCAAGAATGAAAGACACCTCTTTGCCCATATGGACATTATGGGTAAATATTTTTGATTGTGCAAGCTGATATTACCAGCGTGAAATTCAATCATGGACATATTATCTCATAGGAACATTAATAATTACTGCCAAGGAATAAGATTACCACCACCCCCCCAACATGAATCGCTTTCTTTCTCCCACCAGATAATCACAGCTCCTTCACTTCAATCAGAGACAGTTATTATTCACCCATATTGAAAGTATTCCTTCTATGTAATCAATCATTTTTGCTGGACCTAAATCATGCCTTAATCAGAAGCTGTAGGAAATTTTCTTTGGTGACTGTAGAATCAGGGGTGAAGTATCGATTAAACAGAGATTTGACAAGTGACCAACTTGCCTTATTTTACAGAACCAAGGACACTCAGTTCAAAATACAAAACTCCAGGAAGTGAATAAAATGTACCTCTCTTTTTACTGTTAATGTCAGGACTGCAAGAGTTTGAATATACTTATACTTGTTTCCTTAAGAACATGGTAAAGTTATTTATCCAGATCACTCAGAATGCAGCAATTGAGTGACATCTATTTTATGGTAGTGATGGGCAGCTCTTTTCAGATTAACTGGCCTAATTTTGCTTTTCCTGCACATTAGTCTAGAAAATTAACATAGCTCTTAGTTTGAGGAATTTTTGCCACTCAGTTGGGCAGAAAATCCGTGGAAGATCAGATGCTTACAAAAGATAGACTTTCAAATTAACTAGGGTCTCTTTTCACTAAAAGAAGACAATTTGAGCAATATGATACAAAGGGGGCGATTCTCTGACCTCGCTGTGCCTGATGCAGATCGTGCCAATTCCAGAAAATAGCGTGCAGGCCTAAAAAATTCTATTACGCGCCCAGCGCCAAACAGTTTGCAATTCTCCCGGCCTCTTTCTAATAGCACGAACCAGTCGCGAGGCCAATTTGCAAGAGATTGACTGGATTTCAATCTTATTAGCGAAATTGGCACGCAATCATTCCCCCATCCCTGAATGCTCCTACTTCCCTGACAGGAGATCACGCCAGTGCGAATTACTATCATCTCCACCAGCAGAGACCTGGCATGATGGCCACACTAGGGGTGGGGGTGGGGGGTTTCAGAGGCCTGGACTCCCCAGGTGATTGGGGAGCATGGCCAGGCAGTGCCCACCGTGCAGTGCCCACCTGGCAGTGTCAGTTAGGCACCACCAGTGTGCCGGGACATTGTCAAGGGGACGTGGCCTGATTGCGGGCTATGATGGAGCTGGCAATGCAGGGGGCTATGACGGGACGGTCATACAGAAGGTCCTGATCGGGAGGGGACGCTCAAGGGTTGATTTGTTTTAGGTCTGGGTGGGATCTCTTGGGTCGCTGCGCAGTTAGGTGGCTGTGCACCTTGGCGGGAACAGTGATCATTGATTGCTTCTGAAATCACTAACACTGGAAGATGCTTTGCAAAAAAAACTTTGATATTAAAACTACTGTTTCTCTGATTCAGTTGAATTAAATACATTGGAGGAAAATGGCAAAACAGAACACCTTCGATTAGGAAATATAGATAAGGTCTAAAGGTCATGAATGGGTAGCATGTTGGGGGTCATTTTGGGGGACCCATCGGGAGGCCCCAATGCCAGTATCCCATGTCGGGGAAGGGTTTGGGGAACATGCCCCAATGAGGGGGTGGTCCTGAAGTCCAGGGAGAGATGGAGGGTGTCTTCCAGTGGACTATGAGATTAGGGCACCCTTATGAAATGGCATCCAAGCCAGGCTCACTGGATTGTTTAGGCCCTGGTCCCCAGTACTGGCACACAACTCACCACTCTCCAAAAAAGCCACTGAGAGTGGAACGTTTGCAGTGCGGAGCACACCTGAGAGCCCAGAGCAGATCGCTCCTGTTTTCTTGCTGTTATTACACTTAGTCGTTATTTTGGGAGAATTCCACTCAAAATCTCCAAAACATGAGGTCTGAGGTTAAAGGAACTCTTGGTTCCTGGCCTGAAGGAAACACATTTTGCTGCGTGAAAGACAAAGTAGTGGGTGTCAGGAAATGTATTCTCTATAGTACATATATAGGCAAAATTCTGATTCCAGGGTCAAAAATTAATGGGGTGAAGTGCTTAAAAGAGATATAGATGAAGCCTTAGCCATCTGACATGAGTGTATACATCACAATTTATAATAAATGTAGTTCATTTTCAAAACTGCAAGAAATGGAGATTCAGGTACGTGTTGAAATAATATAGAGGCAATGCTCAGAAGTGTCCAGATACTGGCAACATTTAAATCTAAATCTGAATTGTCCCTTAGTGTCCCAAGATGTGTGAGTTAGGGGATTAGCACGGTAAATGTATAGGGCTAAAGGGACAGGGCCTGAGCGGGATGCTCTGTTGGAGAGTCGGTGCACACTCAAAGGGCTGAATGGCCTCCTTCTGCACAGTAGGGATTCTATAATTTTTCAATCATTTCCTCTAATTTGTTTTTGTTGTGCATGGCCTTTACATATAAGTGTGTGGATGTTTTCAGTTTCTTTTGTGCTTTCTTGCACATGTGGTAGCTTAAAGGTGTTGATTGGTGTTAGGTCTGGGTGGGAACTTTTGGGTTGCTGCGCATTTAGCTGGCCATGCACTTTGGAAAGAACAGTAATCATTGATTGCTTCTGAAATCACTATTGTTAGAAGATGTTTTGCAAAAAAAAAATTCTTTGATACAAAAACCACTGTTTTTCTGAGTAAGTTGAATTAAATAAATTGGGGGAAAATGGCAAAGCAGAATACCATAGATTGGGAAATACAGGTAAGGTTTAAATTTTATTTATGAGTGTTATTAATTAGGATACACAAGGAAGAGAAGGATATGCTGATAGGGATAGATGATGAAAGGTGGCGGGAGGCTCGTGTGAAGCATAAACATTGGCATAGACCTTTTAGATTGAATACTATATGTTCTATGCAGTGTAGGAAAGCTGCAGCTTAAATAATTTGTTCACAGATTCTTATAGATAACTTATAAACAAGTTTAAAGTTTATTTATTAGTGACACAAGTAGGTTTACATTACCACTGCAATGGGGTTACTGTGAAAATCCCCTAATTGCCACACACCAGTGCCGGGTACACTAAGGCAGAATTTAGCATGGCCAATGCACCGAACCAGCATGTCTTTCAGACTGTGGGAAGAAACCAGGGCACCCGGAGGAGACCCACGCAGACGCAGGGAGAATGTGTAAACAGACAGTGACCCAAACTGGGAATCAAACCCACGTCCCTGGTGCTACGAGGCAGCAGTGTTAACCACTGTGCCACCATGCCACCCTAACAAACAAATGATGTAAGCAAGTTAACAGTTAGTACGCATTCTGAAGGAAGGGGATTTTTTCTGTGTGTGTTATTTAGATGTGCCATGGTAATATATATCATCTGAAATTCATAATCAAAGGTGATGCAATATCCTACTTTTTGTATTTACTTATTTAGACTGAAGAATAGAACACCAATTGTCAATCACTATCCAAATTAATTTTGAAATAATGACAAAACATTGTGGATTTTGTTTATCGGGGTTCAGAGAGAAGCAATTATTAGTGAACAAACGGAAAAATGAAGGAGGGAACTCATAAACTGCCCTAAACATATTGCAAAAACTTACATATGAAGATATTGGTATATTCCAAATATCACACTAATATTACACATAGTTAGGGCATGCATAGCATTTTAAGACAAATATGTATTATGCTACAGCTGTTCTTTAAATTATAATTTATCACTTTTTATTTGGATTTAAGCAGTCACATCAGAATTGCTGAGGATAAATGGAACTCAACGAGCATCCAACCAAATACACAATATTTACAACAAACCTATAAAATAGTAAGGAAGGCTGACCTTAGTTAAATTAAACTGATAATGTGCAAACACCCCAATCCCATTCTCCACATCTCTTCCTGAAATCAGCTGATATACCTTCAGAAATTATACCCTCAAAACATATTCGCACGGCTACCATCTTTCTGATCAATACACAGACAACCATTAAACATCTTCAATTTCCATGATAGTCAAACACAACAATGCACCCAGGACTTTGAGAAGATTACAGCATTATAACAAAAATCCATCCCTGACTAAACACTGTTGTTATTGTCAGTGAGCTTCAAAGGCAATCCATAATTTCCACTGAATAGTTCATTTCTAGTCGCACCACTGCCAACCAATAGTCAATAACTAAGCATGTGACAAAAATATATTAAATCATATAAAGTGCAGCCAAGACTTAAGTTGGAAATACACTCACTTCTCAAATACATAGCTCTAGGTTCAAATTCCACATCAAGTACTGAGCACAACAATCAAGGCTGACACTCCAGTGAAGTACTGATGGAGGACAGCACAGTTGGAGATACTGCTCTTTGGATGAGATGTTAGAACAAGACTCTATCTACCTGCTCAAATGTTGTAAAAGCTTCCATGGGACTAGAGCAGGGGATTTATCCACGGATCAGTATTTATCCCTTAATCAACCTCACCAAAAACAGATTGTCAAACACTTTTACATTTATGTTTGTGGGAATTTGCTGAGTGCAAAGTAGCTGCCATATTTCCTATATTCCAACAGTAACTACACCTCAAAAAGTATGTATTTCATTTCAAAGCATTTTGAGATGACCAGTGATCATGAAAAGTACTATCTAAATGTAAGACGATCTTTCTCCTTTTTCAAATACTCTTTTCAGATTGTCTGACGTGAGAAAACTTTTAGCCTCCAATTGACTAACCAGGAGATATAACTTTTGTTTATGCAATATGAGCTTCTCTGGCAAAAGCAACATTTGTTACCCAATGTTAAGTTTCCTTGAAAAATTGCTGGTGCACAGGCTTCCACACATGGACTTGTCTCTATACCAGCACGCTCTATTGAATTCTAGATAGGCAGGCCAAACCAAAAGAAAGCAACATTTATGTACCATGGAGAAAATATGTATTTTGGGCAGTTCCTTACTGTTAAAAGAACTGAATTAATCAAAATAATTCTTCATGTTCAAGAGTAGATGCATTAGTTATTGAGAAAGATCATGGGAACAAATAGTATAGGTTAGCTAAGGATGCCATGAACATCAGGTGGCATGGTGGTACAGTGGTTGGCTGCTTCACAGCACCAGAGACTCAGGTTTGATTCCCGGCTTGGGTCACTGCCTGTGTGGAGTTTGCACATTTTCCCTGTGTCTGTGTGGGTTTCCTCCGGATGCTCCGGTTTCTTCCTACAGTCCAAAGGCGTGCCGGTTAGGTGAATTGGCTACACTAACTTGCCCCTAAGTATCAGGGGCATTAACTAGGGTAAATACATGGGGTTATGGGGATAAAGCCTGGGTAGGATTGTGGTCGATGCAGACTCAATGGGCTGAAAAGCCTCCTTCTGCACTGTAGGATTCTATGGTTTCTGAAGGGATTTAGGAATCTGGTTAAAAGTGGGAGCAAGGTCAGCTAAAAATCAATGATTTTCGCCCTTCTCACATTCTTAAAATTCAATATTTTTCAAATTGGCAAGAACCACTTTGATTTTCTTTTGTCTCCAGTGCAAGATCACTTTTGATATTCAATACTGGAGCCCTATAATGGTAACCTCCATCATGATGAATATTGAAAGAAGTTTAAAATGAAATAATCAAGGTCTAGATTTATCCATAGTTGGTGTTGAAAAAAATAACCATCCATGCACTTGGATTTGATCAGGAAGTTTCAATGGTAGGATATCCTAAATAATTCACACAGCATTTTAAATGTTGGAAAAGTTATCAACGTGGCTTAGATAGTTTTTTTAATCTTAAATTTGGATTTGTTTATGTTTGTAAATGTGTCAAAGTACTATAATGTGATATAGTGCAATATAAGGTACTATAATGCAATATTAAGTAAAATAATGCAACATAAAGTAATATAATGAAATATAAAGTAACATAATGCAATATAAAATACTGTAATGCAATATAAAGCCATATAAAGTACTACAGTGCAAAATGAAATACTTCAATGCAATATAAGGTAATATAAATTACTAATGCAGTATAAAGAACTGTAATGCAATAAATAAAACAAATATTTTTATCTTATCAAGCAGAAAAGTTGAAATATTAATACTGCAGTGTGTAAATGTATTGAAGTATTGGGATGGAACTTGGTGGTTTGTTCTGTGTACAGTGTTGATTTCCATTTAAAGTAGCTTTTAAAACAAAACATTTTTGTGCGCAAGACTGGTGCCAAGGCATAATATGGATTGGATAACAGATTCCACAAACTGTGATGAATCTACTTGCTGCAGAAAATTAAAACCACAAAAAACCTCACTGAACACAAAGCTGGACTTTTAAAAAGATGCTTTTCAGAGTGAAAATCCATAAAATTCAAAAAACGGGTTGTTTAACGTACAGGTGTCACAACTGCTTTTGAGAGAAGTTTTTTGTTCAACTAGTTGTTGGTTGATTCATGTAATTATTTCTGACTAAACATTGGTATATAAAATAAATAGACTATCCACTCAAGAAGTGAGTAACACAATGAGGGTTTAAGCCTGTGAATGGCTACCAGACACATTTTTGTAGTTTACACATCTATTGCTGGGCAAATAAGTCAAAGTGGAATTTTTTTTAACTGAGTTTAAGTTTAGCTATATGATGGCCTAATTATGATCATCAGTGATAGCGATCCAGTTTTCTCTATTTCAAGGTTTAAAAAAACACAGTAAGATTTTACATGTACCTTGCCTCATTTTTCTGCAACTTTCCAGTCAAAATGCTATCAGTGTTGTACCCAACCAGACAGTCAGGTTCCTTGAGCTAGGGCAACTTGAAGCTTCTCTGCTTTTACTGTGAGTTATCTTCTGTTTATTATGGATGGAAAGTGGGTTTTTAAAAAGCAATGTGATGCAAAGCATCTGGGTAGATTGCACGCCAAAAATATACCTGTTCAGAGAAAAATATTTTTAAAGAAATGGGATTCCATTTTGGAAATTTTTTTTTTCTAATTTCATTGATTTCTTACAGTTATGTGGAAGTATTTGGTTGAAACTGATGGCTGCAGTAACATATATTTCTGACAAATTGAATATCAAGCAGCTGAGCAAAATTAATGATAAATAAAAAATGTGGGTGCATTCCTTGTAGATGTCAGCAGTAGCACTTACCTCTCAGTCAGAGGGCTTTGGGCACAAGCCCTAGTGCAGGACTCTAGCGTATAACCCGAGGAAACACCGTCCTGTTGAAGGTGCCACCTTTTAGACATGATGTTAAGCAGTCATTAGTCTGCTTAGGTGGGCACCTTTCAAGAAAGGACATGGGAATTCTCTTGGTATCCCAGCTAACATTTACCCCTCAAGGAAAACATATTGACCGGTCCATCATTTTATCTGTAGAACGATGCTGTATAAAAACTGGCTGTTTTGTCTTTGTATATTACAATGGCGAACAACTTAAAGGTATTGGATTGAATAAGCATTTTGAGGTATCCAGCGGGAAGTGAGAAATGCTGTGTAAATGCAAGTTCTTTCTTCTTTCTATCACGTTCTGACAGCTATTTTTTATTGGTCATCTGTTGGAGCTGGATGGTCTACCCAAGGTGGGGATAGTGGGGCGGGACTGGTAAGAGTGGATGAAATAGTTGTGTTATTCTTAAAAAGGTGGTTCCATTGGGCCAGATTTTCATGAAATCTGCCGAGGCCTTTAAGAACAGCAGACAGGACCCGGATGCAAAAGTCCTGACTCATTTCTGACAGATCCCATTTTTGCCAGCAGGAATAAGTGGGGAGGATGGTTGGAGTGTGAATCACACAGGTAAGAAATCCAAACTCAGCAGGATCATTTAAAATTAGTGCTGAATTCAAACAGACCCAATTTGGCTGTTCCAAGGTTCTCAACACTATGGGAAACACTAAACGATGCAATAGGCATAAACATTTTTGAAAGGTGGATAAGGTCTTGGTGTCATGATCTGAAGTTTATTTTAGTTCCATGGTCTATTAATTAAGAAAAAAACAGGCTGAAAGTTAGAGTAACATAAGTTAAGAAATATTACTATCTGTTCCTACAGTTTCAATGAAGGGATTTGTTGACATTATATCAGATTGAACACTAGAAGAGATTTAAAATATTTGAATGGGGTATGAATGGGAGTTATTGCAGTATCAAATGTGCATTAGTGAGAGTTTTGTTAACTTGTTAGGAATTAATGTTTTTCATCACCACATGGCTCTTGAGACCTATCCATAGTAGATACTGGGCGAGTGGCTATGGAGGTAGTATGGGAGGTAGCGTGGAGGAGGGCATGAGGGTATGAAGTGGCACGGTGGCATGATTTGGCAGAAAGGGGCTGTGGGAAGAGGGTAGGTAGGGAGGGGATGTGAGGAATGAGTGCTAGGTGGCCCAATGCTTCTAAAACAACTGGGACAACATTTAAGAGAAACTGGCTTTCTAGCCAGTCTACCTCAGCACTCACCCACACCTGGACCCTATGAACTACTTCTGGGATAGGGGGGCCCATCTCCACTGCCACGAAAGTCACGTCATTGGCACCTTTAAACTGAGATTGGTCTGTTGAATCAAGATATTTCCCATCTTGCACTACCCACTTCCATGGAGAAAAAAAAATCTGGTGCAGTACCTCTGATGCCCAGTTATAAAGTCATTACTGACAACCTTCAGTGCTCGTTGTTGTGTGAGCAATTAATTACAATGATCACCTTTTTTGCCTCAACTAATAATGGGAATCCAGATAATACCAACATAACTACAATGATTATAAATACCTGCGATGGTCTGACAAGCTGTTAATTGTTGACACTTAACTTGGGGGAAATTATTTATTAAAATTAGGGAAATCTCAATTTCAACATGATTGATATACGATCAATGAAACATATATCAATAACAATTCGGTTTTTTTGTTGGACTACCAAGACTATAAATGTTCTAACTATCAAATCCCTGCCCATGTGCAAAGTCAGATCGTATTTATTTTGTAGTCTGCTTTATATTTACAATTATTAAAAAGTAAATTCACAACCATTCCACCATTTCATGCCAGCTATAACTTTGGAAGCAGTTTTGCATTGTTGTATTTTGAAGAACTATGAAAAACCATTGACAAAATATACTTTATAAAAATTAGATGCAAAAGCCACAAAGTTGTGGGATGCGATTTTTTTTCCCGTGGGCTTCAGGACCCACACAGTCACCCTCACATGGGGGAGTCAGGAATACATACTGTGTGGGAAAACAGTCACTCCATCAGTGATTTTCCCTGAACTGGCCAATTAGTAGCCAGGGTGGAGGCTCACCATCCAGTTAAGTAGAACAGGTGGGCTTTCAAAACTGGAACGTCAACAGGAGGCTATCCAGCTTTGAACCTACAATAGGATGCTGTGGCAGGCGAGTGAGGGAATGGGCACTCAAGATAGAGGTGTCCTCTCTACAACACTTGTAAATTTAAAATGAAAAGTGCCCTCAGCAGCTGCCCTCCATTTCTGAGGGAGGTTTCCTTCCATAGAGTGGTTAGCAGCTTTAGCTAAAGGCAGTCAGGCAAGGAGGGTTTCTAAGCCTGTGTGGAGCACTGGGCTGCAGGCTTCCACCAGGAGGTTGCTTTTAGACAGTCACATTGTTTCCCAATGCTCCTGGGAACCTGGAGCCCAACTGGACAATGCCAGCCAGCCTCTGACAAAAGGTCATTCCAGGCTACCTGCCACCTTATTGCCACCCTCCACCACCACGACCACCCCATCGCTCCATTCCCCAACAGCCCTCCCCTCCAGGAAAATGGCCCACATGCCAGATGGAGCCAGGGAACTGGAATGCCAACCAGCAGTGCAAATCTCTGCACCTGCCCACCTCCGTACCCTCCCCCATCAGGGTTGGAAATCCTCCGCATGGACTCAGCATGGACTCCTTAAGCCTTGAAACCTTTATGTGATTTTTCAAGACGTACACATTTTCATGCCTGGAATATTATTTTCAATAAAATATTAATTATTATGAAGTAGAATTACAGAAATGGTCCATATGGAGTCAGGAACATCTCTCAATTCACAATTTCTGAAAGAACTAAACAGTCATTTATAGATTCTGATTGCGTTTTGATGCAGAAGTGCTATTGTTATGCAAAATGTTAAATAGCCTCTATCACCTTTTAAACTACTGCAGTCTTCAAAAGGATGTAAAAATAACTGATTAAAATTATGAAATGATTGTGTAGATTTGTGAGTGAACCTAATGAGTTGATTTCTGTGGCATATTTGTTTTCTTATTCAGCTCATTTTAATCAAAATACTCTGAATGTTTCCACAACAATAAATAAGAGAATAATATGATAGTTTTGAAAATTCACTTGAGTAGACCAACAAAAAAAATTATACTGTAAACTATAGTGTCTCAAGTACATTCAGAATAAATCCTCATTGATAACCAAATGGACATTTCATTGTTTTAAGTTTCTTGATGTTAGTACTAAGGTAATGTTACCTTCCTCCTGGTTTGTCTATAGTTCTTCTCTTCAAACATTGCATGTTAAATCATTGAAGTAATGGGGAAGCATATTTCACCATTCTGTCATGCCACAGAGCTATTTTATTTATGCCATTAATTTTGACTAAATTCCAGTATTGTTATCTAGGAAAGGCAAAATGTGAAGAAGTTGACCATGTTCTCAGTAAAAGCTGACTTTTTTCAGATTGAAGTACATCAGTTTTCTTTTATGCAATTTCATGTTTTCTCTTATTTAAATTGACAAATAGGCATTCAAATAAAAAAGTGAATAAACAAAATGGCGACACTGATGTTTAGCAAAATCACCATAGCAACCAGAATAGGATTGGAGCCCTAAAAGAGAAAAGAAATAAACATATGAGACATGGAAATTACGTGAGCCCCAACAATATTACAAATAAGCAAGTTTGACTTCATTGTTTTTCTCATTTAAGAAGAAAATTTACCCAAGCTTTTCACGTCTCATTTTTTAATAGCAGAAACTTCTTAGTGATTCGTACTCACCACTGTTAGCCCTTAATGAGGTAAACACTTACAAAGAATTAGAATTAATCTGCACATATACATTTGATGTTAACTTTCTGTTAGTAACAGTCATGGTATTCAAACAAAAACAAGTAAGAAAATTGAGCTGAAATTACTCCTAATGCAAAATAGATAAATTCTGTTTTTACTCTATTATTGACCACATATTAATGAAATCACATGTTTCAAAGTCTGATTTTTTTTGGTCCTGACATCCTTGTTTATGGGTCATTAATTATTATAACCTATAACATCCTTACCCAGCATGCAAATTATCTTAGAAACCTTATTTTGGAAAGAGAAAAAGAAAAACCAGAAGTTTGGCCCAATGATTAATATATGTGCAATAATTAATTCTGATCTATGATTAATAATATCATGTTTCATTAAAAAAAACTCTCTCAAAGTCTTACTTAAAGATGGAGGCCCTTTATCATATTGCAATTCTTTCAAAAGAATATTCCAGAATCTGACGTTACGACACTGATTATTATTAAAAATTTTGCGTTTGCAATTTGTTGCTTCAGTTTGCAATCGTTAACAATTTTTGAAGTTGAGATTTGTGTGATTTCAGATTCATTAGCTATTCTGCAGCTCCAACTGGTAACTCCTGCCAGGTCATTTGTATAGTTCAAATTCTGCACAGATGCTGTTTCTCAAATACATCTTTTGGGATTAAATCATTACTAAACATTTTAAGGCCATTTTCCATTAAAACTATTTGGGCTTCCCAGGTGCATCATGGCACTATGGCACAGAAACAGGACTTTCCTCTGTGATTCCTAAAGCAGCAGGGGAAGAACTGGAAAAATTTAACTATGCTGCCTTTGTTTACCATTTAGTGGCTGGTTCATGAAGGGACACACAGGAACCTGGGCATAAATCACCTGCAAGATCTAGCGGCTTGGAAATGGTTCATGGAATAGATAGCATTTAAAAAGAAAAAAAAAGCAAATCAAAGGGAAAGAATTTTTAATTGCTCTTCTACTTGATTATTTACATGACGCCACAAGAGGTAATCAATATCTGAATAAACCGTCCACAACTGTAGCAAATATTTATTGCATATCAATTTCTGGACTGGCTGAAGAACATTATTTTGCAATGCTTTAGTCAGTTTTTGTTGAGGGAGGCATACATTATTTTACAACCAGTGTGAATGCAAATACTTTTGTTAATATTCTTTGGACTGTGTGGGACTTGAGGTAAAACCTGACAAACTGTGTTCTCTTCCTGTTCACTCCTTCCATTCTATACTGAAAATTAATTCCTAGTGAGGATAAAGCAATGGTATTATTTAACAACAGGCCAGTTATAAAGAGGTTAAAAGCTATTTGCCTTATACAGGCAAGCTGCCACAATCCAAAAATAATTCATTGTGTCCTGCAGGAACTTAGATTAAGCGGCTAATGCAAAGTATTGAATCTGAGCCTGGATTAATCAGACCACTTCAGTTAGCCTTTGACTGTACAATGAAAAGGATGTTTTCTCTGTCAAAAGAACTGTATCTGTTTGGACAAATTATATATTTAAAAGCTACAACTTCCAATTTTATAACAAAAAATATATGTTAGCTGTTGCCTATACAAGGTAATCTTGCTGGGCTGCAGGTTATTCAGTTCATTTCAGGTACATCTACTTAAATACAGGGAGCTTTTATTGAAAGTGTAAGCTGTTGCTAGGTAACTACTGAGAAAGCTAATGAGATGGCAGTACTTAATGGCTCAGCAGATTTTAGGTACTGAAGTAGTTGTGCTTCTTAAAATGAGCTAATGAAAGGCTGGAGAAGTAGCTAGGATAATATACTGAACTGAAATATCAATAAGAAATTACACCTTATTCTTTAGACGCCTATCAGATGTTTAATGGCTTCTTTTGATTTTCACGGAGATATTAATATGAATAAAATGATGCTGCTATTAATAAAGTATAACCTGACAATAAATAGTAAATTTGCGAAGAAAGGAAATCTCTTGGCCCATTCCTAAAGTAGCAAGCTAAAAACATTTCAAATACCTCTTTAAAACAATTTTTCCTGCAAAAGTAACATCATATTTCACATCAGCCTCACTTAGTTAATCTTATCTCTACACTACAATGGTAGTAGCATAATAGAAGAGCTGTATTTAACTGTTCCTTTTATATAAATTATAAATATCATTCACCTAATGTATTTGTAAGATACAAAGAGAATTATTTGACAATGATAGTGTAAAGTGGATGATGGTGAATTGAAGCCCAGTTTGCATCTCTCCCAGTTTTTTTTATTCTATTGAATCTATAACTGGCATCACAATCCCTTCAGCTCCAATGAATGTTCTAACTGCCTGCTCATCTGAATCAAAATCCTATGGTCATGCAATCTACTCCAACACTCTAGCAGAAAGAAGATGTACTTCCTTACTGTAATGAAACACTGTCTTGCTGCTGAAAATATAACAAAATATGTGGGATATACGCCAACCCCAAATAATCTTGTTATAGATATAAATTATTCAGACTTGGGTAGGAGGAATAGAATTTTAAGGCTTTTGCATGAAAACCAAAGTTTTTGATATAGGAAATAATGAGCAGGGTAGTAGCAGAATTCAGGAGGATATAGACAGACCGGACACATGGTAGATGTAATTTAATAGGAATAAGTGTGAAGTGATACACTTTGAGAGAAACAGCATGTAGAGACAGTATAATATAAATGGTGCTATTTTGAGCAGGTTACAAGAACAGAGGGAGCTATGGGTATAAATTCACAAAGTGGTAAGGCAATTTCATAAAGCAGTGATGAAAGCATGTGAGGTATTTGAGTTTTTAAATAGGGGCATTAAATACAAAGTCAAGAAAGTCATGCCAAACTTTTACAAGTGACTAGTTCGGCCTCAACTGGAGTAGTGTATGCAATTCTGAACATCACATCTAAGAAAGGATATCAATGCCTTGGAGAAGATGAAGAGGAGGAATGTAATGGATAAGGGAGTTGAATTGTTTGGACAGATTGGAGAAGTCGGGATTGTTCTCCTTAGGGCAGAAAAGGTTAAGGGGAGACATTAGGTGGATTACAAGGGATTTTCATTAAATAAATGGAGAGAAACTGTTTCCTCTGGCAAATGGGTTGGTAACCAGACATAGATTTAAAATAATTGGTGAAAAAGCCAGAGAAGAAATGAGGAGAAATTTCTTCACGCAGCAAGTGTTAAGACCTGGAATGTTCTGCCTGAAATGTTGGTGGAAACAGATTCCATGTTAACATCCAAAATGTATTTGAAGAAGGCTAATTTACAGGATTAAGTGGAAAAAGATGGGGTGTGAGACTAAATTGAACAAACCCTTTGCTGACAGGCCAAGTGGCCTCTTTCAGTGTTAAATAGTTTTCTGATTCTATCAGATATGTGCTTCCCAGGATTATATCAACACAAAATTAAACCTCCACTGATGGATTTTGAAGAAAGCAGAATCAGATTTTTCTGTAGCAAGTAAAAGTAACTTCCATATTAAAGGCATGGGGCATTTTAACACACTCCCTGCTTTCACAGTATAATTGACATAATATTAAATTATAACTTTCTTGTATTGACTTTTATGCAACATGTATGATCCAATTTTGATATGTCTGATCCACTCACAGCTGAACCAGTAAATATAGAATATGGCCAACTGAGCTACGGGACTTACACTGGTTATTTAATTACACCTGCTGAAATATCTGATAAATCAATAGATATTTGCTCAGTAAGTGTATCAGGTAAATGAATTATGGGCAAGTAAATGAAGGGAAGGTACAGATTGGCCATAATCTAATGGAATTGTGAAATAGCTTCAATGGGGCTGAATGGCCTAATCCATTTTTCCATGAGATAAATTAATTATTTAATAGCTATCATTAAATTTTTTTATTCTCTACAATTTTCATTTGTAAATTAAAAATTTCACCACTATTACCATATATTTGTCAGTATGTGTGATATTTTAAAAACAAACAGTATTTTCAGTTCCTTTCTGATTTCACAGATTGCCAGTAAATTAATAAAAAGCACATTTTTTTAACTCCGTAGTGCTAAGTAATTGGGTATCTGTCCATACATTTATTCAGTGGCCCAAGTTCCAACAATCATATAGTGTTCTTTATGTCAGAGATAAGTTGAAGAAATAATTTTTTCAAAAAGATCGCAACTGGAATTCTTTTGCAGATAGTTGGTTTCTTATATAATTTTAGAATGATTTCATCTCAATTATACAAAGTGAAATCAATGTCTAACTGACAGCCACTTTGCCAATTAAAGGATTACTGCCAGATGGAAAGGGCAATGAAAGAGCAAACACTATGTCAAATTATGCTAATATTTTAGACTTGCTTTAGGCCCCAGTGGGGCCTGGATCAGAGTCGGGTGGGAGTTAAAAATAGCCCAGTTGCCCAATTCTCTGGCTCACCCTGCCCATGGACTAAGTTTTGTGGAAGAAGGATGGAGGGTGTGGCAGGCAGCTGACATGGTTCATTTAGGACCAGTGAAGCCAATGAAAGGAAGCCACCTTGGATTTTCCAGTTGGCTTCCAAGTTCCTACAGGTGACTGGATCAGTTTGGGCACCTGGAGATGGTCCCCTAGTGGCAGCTGGGGGGAAAAGGGGGGGAAGAGTGCTCCAGGCAGGCTGAGAGGCCCTCCCTTCTTTCTTGGATGCTGTGGCAGTTTCAGGCCCTGTCGGGGGCCTCCCCATCCCAACCTGAAAAAGTGGCCTGACTACAAGGGTATTTTTCTTTAGTTTAAACTTTAATGAAGTTGGAGAGTGAATGCCTCCATTTTGAAACACCCTCTCTCTTACCTACCTTACATTGCAGCCTGCTGCTTCTCTCAGGCTGGAAGACCCTTGATTGGACTTTCAACTTTTAGAGTCCACCCATCATCTTCAGTTGGACAATGATCTGGCAAATAATTGGCTGCCTTGGGGATAATCAGAGAAAATGCTGCAAGTTCTCAGCAGGTCTGACAGCATCTGGCTGAGGGGGTATGGCACAATTGTAGTGCATTTAAGTGCAGATCAGGAGGTCCCCTGTTCAAGTCTGTGTTCCCACTTTAGTGACTGGTTGTTAGGATTTTGCCAAGAAGATTGGTCTGACAGCATTTGTGGAGTCAGCTAGACTCGAAACATTGGTTCTATTCTCTCCCCACAGGTGCTGAGATTTTCCAGCACTTTCTGTTTTTGTTTCAGATTCCACCATCCGCAGTATTTTGCTTTTATCTGGGGATAATCACCTTGAGTGACCATTTCCCACAGTGCCGCCGCTGACCTACATTGCAGGGTTTGAAAGTCCGCAGGGAATATTCTGCCCCTGGAATCAGTTTAACACTTGAGCAAGAAACCCCTCCCACCCATTTAGAGTGGGTGCTCCTTTCTCCTGGCCAATGCTCCTAACTAAAGGTCACACCACACATTCTGCTAACTTGAAAATCCAACCCCAAAATCTCAATGAGCATAGCAATTTAAACATGAAGATTGGTTAGACTCATCCCTTCTATTGCATTAAACTAACTTGTAGCATATTATTTCCCATAAAATCAGTCAGCTGGAATTGAAGAATAATTGTGCCAGAGCATTTTGAAGTTTCTCTTTGATAGCTATGAACCACAAATAAAATTCACAGCTTGAACTTATAATTCTTGTATTTATGGAAGTATGGGATGGCAATGCTGGAAACAGAATAGACATTGAGATTGACACAACGCAGAAAATTAACCTTGAGATTCACAGCCTCAGTAACATATTATGAGACCCTGTTGCTAGTTATTGACATACAGAAATTTCTCTTGTACTCAGGTAGCTTGAGAATGAGTTTGATTTTAACCTCAAACCTAATATAAGTAAATATTACTTATTTCCCAAACTTGAACTTGCTTTAACCAAAGTTGAAATTAATTGCCCCTATTTAACAAAGATAAGGTTTTGCAAACTACTTACTGAATTAGATTTATATTGAACCATCACTTGTTCTTCACACTGTGGTATAGTTACTGTCTTTGAATTTGGTGACATAATAATATCATGCCTTGATGGTCGAGGCTCCAGCTTTACATTCATTCTCAGGGTCTCCAGCCTTTGTACATTGGGCTCAGAGGGGGACATAGGCCTGAAGTTCTCTTTATTTTGTGTTGTGGATTTTAACCTCTGAACTCCATAGCTGAGAAAGTCTGGGTGGTAATCTTCCATCATGTTTTTGGAGCTGAGATTACTGTAGTGTTTTTCTGAAAATGTATCTTGTACATAGGACTCCATGCGTTGTAGGGGCTTCATTTCCATTTCGTAGTTGCTAAGTTTTTCTTCATCCTGTTCATGCAGCTGGCTACCTGAATCATGATTATGCAACCGATAGGAAGTCCATGAAAAAGTTGGTGACTCTGTCCCTTTTCTGTCAGTGGATCTGTGTTTGTATTTGCATTCATTCCCTCTTTCCCTGATCTCCTCAGCTATTGATGGTGCATTCGAGTGGCTGCCTCCTTTGCTCCCTCCCCTTCGATTGCCCAATCGCTGCTTATCATTCCAGTTAGTAGGTCTTGGGTATTCATCCCTTCCACCTTCCAACAGCACCTGAATGTCTTGCCCTTTGTCATGTTCTACGTTGACTTGTCTCACAAGCCTTGAATTCTTTTTTCTGTACTTTGGTGGTGAGGTTGATGGTGAGCTGGATGAACGGCTTGGCACAGGGCTATGTTCTGGCGTAAGATCTGGGGGTGTTGTTCCTTTGCGGTAGAGCTCTGGACTCTCTTCAGGAGGTGGGCTTTCTGAGGAAATTCTGTCTAACTCATTCTCGGTTGAGTTCTGGTGTTTCGGCCTTTGATACTCAATTCCTGATGGGAAAACAATTACAGCATTAAACTTCCAATAAATCTTCACTATGCACATTCCTACCCGCCTTGCTAAAATCCATATAATTGAATATTTATTCAAATTAAAATGGGGCACAGTTCGTTATTCAACTGATTATGAATGGGAAAACCTTTTGTTTTAATCTATTCTTTTCTTGGAGGTGGACATTGCTGGCTCGTCCAATATCTATTGTCCATTCCTCATTGACCGTGACAAGGTGGTGACGGTGAGCCACCTTCATGTGGTGTAGTTACACCAACAGCGCTTTTCAGGAAGGACTTCCAGTATTTTGGCCCAGTCACATTTAAGAACTGCAACACAATTCAAATTCAAGAGGGTATGTGGCTAGGAGAGGAACTCATTGCTGGTGGCGCTCCCATGCATCTACCACCCTTGTCCTTCTAAATGGTGATCATGGGATTGGAAGAGTTTTGGTGAGTGGCTGCAGTGCATCTTGCAGATGGTAGACACTGCTGCTACTGTGCATTGGTGGTGGAGGCAGTAGATGTTTAAAGTGGCGGATGGGGTGCCAGTCAAGTGAGCTGCTTTGTCCTAGATGACATTAAACTTCCGTTTTTGGAGCTGCACTCATCCAGGCAAGTGGGGAGTATTCCATCACACTCCTGACTTGTGCCTTGTAGACAGTAGACAGGCTTTGGAGAATCAAGAGTTGGGTTACTCTTTGGACAATTCCCAGTCTCTGACCTGCTTTCCTTGCCACAGTAAATATCTAGCTGGTCCAATTCAGCTTCTGGTCAACAGTAAGTCCCAGAATGCTGATTGTGGCAGACTTAGTGAAGATAATGCCACTGAATGTCAAAGGGGAGATGTTTGGATTCTCTCTCCTAGGAGATGGTCATTGCCTGGCACTTGTGTGACATGAATATTACTTGCCACTTATTAGTCCAAGTCTAAATGTTGTCCTGGTTTTGCTGCATAGGGCCACTAACTGCTTCAGTATCAGAGGAGTCTCAAATGGTGCTGAACATTGTAAATCAGTGAACATCCCCACTTCTGACCTTATGATAGAAGGATGTTCATTGATGGAGCAGCTGAAGATGGTTGGGCCCTGGACACTAGCCTGAGGAACTCCTGCAGGGATGTCCTGGAGCTGAGATGATTGACTTCCAACAACCATAACCATCTTCCTTTGAGGGTTTTCTTCCAATTGCCATTTATTTCAGTTTTTCTGGGGCTGCTTGATGCAGTCAGATTTTACCTTAATGTCAAAGGCAGTCACCCTCACTTCACCTCTTGAGTTCAGCTCTTTTGTCCATTTGAACCAAGGTTGAAATGAGTTTAGGAACTAATTAGCCCTGGTGGAATCCAAATTTAGCATCAATAAGCATTTATTGTTGAGAAAGTGCTGCTTGATAGCACTGTCAACAACACCTTCCATTACTTTGCTAATGATTGAGAGTAGGCTGAGAGGATGATAATTGCATTGGGTGGATTTGTTCTGCTTTTTGTGCATAGGGCCAATCTTGGTAATCTTCCACATTGTAGGGTAGATGCCAGTATTGTAGCTGTGTTGAAACAGCTTGGCTAAGGGCACAGCTAGTTCTGGAGCATACATCTTCAATACTGTTGCCAGAATACTGCTTGGACCCATAGTCATTGTAAGTTCCAGTGCCCTGAGCAGTTTATTTACTTCACATGCAGTCTATCAAATTGGATAAAGACTGGCATTATGATGTTGGGTCCCTAAGAATAAGTGCAACATGGATTGACCACGAGGCACTTCTGGCTGAAGATGGTTGTAAAAGCTTAAGCCTAAGCTTGTAAAAGCTTAAGTAAAAGTCTTTTGCACTCATGTACTTGATGCCTGGTCATTCAGGATGGGGATACTTCTGGAGTCTCCTCCTCCAGTTAGTTGTTTAATTATCCACCACCATTCACAACTGGATGTGGCAGGTCTATGAGTCATTTTTTCTGTATGAACTGGAAATATTGCCCTCTTGAAATGAAAAGTAATTAATATTGCAGTATCTTTCTTCAGACTAAACAAAAACAAGGGTACGTTTTCTGTGAGGTGTACCGCAGAGGTCTAAATATTGTGTAGCATGCTGCCAGCCTTTTGCAGTGAATTCTGAGTTCAGAGGACATCAGCCTTTTCCCCTTTTAATATGTAATTGTCAGCCCGACGTCCGATTTAATATCCCAATGGCAAATTCTGTAAAGACTAGGTGGAACACAGTTCTGAGTTCTTTCAGCTCTTTAGCAGTCTAACTAAGGACAGTTCTTGGCCACTGAAGAACAGGGAAGTATATTTATGATTATATTTAATATGGAGCACTCGCCCCCACATCAGTATTACATGGGGTGTGGTCTTAGCTGATGAAATGTCATTGACCTGAAACATTAACTTTGTTCTTCTCTCTCTTCAGTTGCTGCCTGACCTGCTGGATATTTCCACTTTTTACCTCCAGCATCTGCAGTATTTTGCTTCTGTGTTAACTAGTCTTTTATCTCATTTACTAACTGTGGAATCTTGCTCAACACAAATTACAACAGTGATTACATTTCAAGGATAATTAAATCAGCAGTGAAGCAAGTTGGGCCATTGTGAGGGCTTAAAAAAGGTGCCACCAAAATGAAAGTTTCTCCTTCCTTCCTAGCTGCACGAAGAAAGTAGACATCTTTAGTTCAGCTTTCCATGTGCAGACTTCCTCCTTTTCGAATGTAAGTTTTTCATCCCATTTACTAACACACTAGCTGTCATCACAATCCAGTTCTCCTCTCCTGTCCTACACCTGTCTCCTGTTTTCTCAACTCATTTAATCTCACATACCAGTTCCCCTGAACGGAAGATGGAAAAAGTGATGAAAGTAAAACCGAGAGGGAAAAATGTAGCTATGGATTGAAGGTCAGATAAGAAAAGGCTTTAGCACTGTGTGATAGCATTAGTTCTACGGACTGGGCAGTCAACTGCATTGATTTACTGAGGTGAGGAGAAATTTCTTCACCTAGAGGGTGGTAAGTGTGTGAAATTCACTACCACAGAATGTAGTTGAGGTCAAGATTGTGTAATTCCAAGGGGAATTTAAATATAATTATTGGGGCTATAGGGATCAGGCGATATATATATCTACGGGTGACCATGAAATGATTGTTAGTTGTCCGAAAAACCCATGTGGTTCACTAATGTCTTTTAGGGAAGGAAATCTGCCGTCTTTACCTGGTCTGGCCTACATGTAACTCCTGAGCCACAGCAATGTGGTTGACTGTCAACTGCTTTCCAAGGGCAACTAGGGATGAGCAATAAATGCTGACCAGCTTGGATGGCCATGTCCCACAAATGAATTAAAAAAGAGGAATCAGGATATTGAACTCAATGATCAGCCATGATCAAAATGAATGGCAGAGCAAGCTCAAAGAGCTGAATGGTCTGCTGCTACTTCTAGTTTCTGTGATTTGATTAAATGTTCCCATGGCTTTCTTATCAGGATAACAATACGCCACCTGCCCCCAGCATTTGAATTATTTTGAATTAAAATGGTGCCAGCATATATTTACAGCAGAATAATATTTTTAATTCCACCTTCCAAGAAAATTATGTAAGATATTGAATGAGAATTTCAAATCATATTTTGATATTGATATCATCTTGTTCCTGCTGCATTCCTTTAGTTATGTGGGCTTGATCTGCATTTTTACTCTCAGTGTATGTAAGAAAATCCACACAACATTATCTGCCATGGAGATAAACCCATGGGAGTTAATAACAATGGGCGTGATTTTTAGCCCCCGCTAGGGATGGGAACTGAAGCAGCCAAGTGCGGATATTACACCACCAGCTTGCATGCCGGTCCTCTGGCTTAATTTTGCCCCTGAGCCATTTTGTCAGCGGCAGGGTGAGGTATGGCCGGACTGCCCACCAGCAAGTGGTGGGTAAAGCTGCTTAATGGTCAATTTAGACCTATTGTCAGTGGCTGTCTGGAATCTTTTGGTTGACTTTCAAGACCCCATAGATGGTGAAGACACGGCAGTTGCCTGGAGGTGCCTGTCTCCCCACCGCAGGCCGGGCGGTCATTGTTCTGATAGACTGATTTTTGGTTTTTTTTAAGGGATGGAATGAAGTCCCAGATCACTGAGGTGAGCCTTTCACATGACCCATCCCCGGCAACCCCTGTGGCTTCCTCGGAATTCTTACTGCGGGTGGAAGGCCCAATTCCTTGAAACATCCATCCCCACCCCACCTGGAAAAATAATAGTCCATAATTCTTTGCCATTTTGTCAACCATGGCAGTTCTCAATTGTGCTAAAGATATCTCACAACACCAAGTTTATTTGGAATCATGAGCTTTTGGAGCACTGATCCTTCATCAGTTTCTCTTTGTTGGACTTTAACCTGATGTTGTGAGACTTCTTACTGTGCCCACCCCTGTACAACACCGGCATCTCCACATCAGTGCTAAATTTATAACTCAGCATCATTTTTGTCATTTTAACTGTCATACAATATTGTTCAGCTATTGAAAGCAATTCCATCCCCATTCCAAATCTCTCATATTTTGCTTTCTTGGCCAATGTGAAGTAGTTTAGCAATGTTGAATTTCACCTACCATTTGACTATCCAGTTCAATAGCTTAAAATATTCTTGCCCTTCCTCATTTTGTGTAATCACTTGATGCCTGCGAACCCTGTCCTTGGAGGGTGTGCATCAAATTAAAATTCCTGAGAAAAGTATGAACTTTGAAAAGATATTTTGTGAACTGTTTTCCATTTGCAATGTTACTTCATCCAGCCATTTTATTCACAGAATAAAATTTTCATTCCAAACCACCATTTTCTCAGGGTATCATCTTTCACTTTTTTCTCTTATACATTTAGTAAGCAGTAGTACTAATTAAAAGACAGGAAGGTTGCTTTTCCCCACAGTGCTCACCACAGGGTTCCTCCTTTACTGGTATTGTTGCCAATACTTGGGGAAACTCCTGCTCCTTACTGTAGTTACAGCAAAAGCACACACTGGGGCCAGCAAGCTGCAAAGGCATTAATTATAGTTGCCTTGAGAATTGTGCAGACTTAACCTTCCAAGAATATGGCTCTGCCACAATGAAAGAAACTCTGTTCAGGTTTCTGATTTAAATATCCCTGTCTCATCTGTGAATAAAGGCTGGAAGATGAGGAGCATATCAGCCATGATCAAATGGCAGAATGGAGTCGAAGGGTCGAGTGGCCTAATTCTGCTCCTATATGTTATAAACTTATGAAGATGTGAACCCTGGTATCTAAAGCCTATTAAATCTGATATTTAACGAAGATACCCTCTGTTCGTTCTCTTTATAAAAAAAAGCTTCTTCTTAGAAGAGTTATTTAATTTGAAAGACTATTTCCTGATTGGCAAATATTACATAAATATGAACCAAGATATTGTTCTAGTGTTGAGCTTTACACCGGCTGGAAAGCTGCGGCAATGCAAGATAGTTCCTTTGAGCAACAATATGGTCAATCCATGAAAAACGGAAAAGAAACCATCGGACTGGATATTGAAAGGAGAAGTATCCCATATTGCTCAATGCATGAATTTCACAAGCTATCATTAACATAGTAAGGTGCCTGTCAGTTCACAATGGGGCGGCACGGTGGCACAGTGGTTAGCACTGCAGCCTCACAGCACCAAGGATTTGGGTTCGATTCTGGCCTTGGGTGACTTTCTGTGTGGAGTTTGCACATCCTTCCATGTCTACGTGTGTTTCCTCCGGGTGCTCTGTTTCCTCCCACAGTCCAAAGATGTGCAGCTTAGGTGGATTGCACATGCTAAATTGCCCCATCCAAAGTTGTGTAGATAAAGTGGATTAGCCATGGTATATGCATGGGATTACAGGAGGTAGGGGAGGGAATTACACACCAGTAGAAAAAATGTGAGGTCAAATTTTCTGCATCCGTTAATGTCGGGTGGGTTCAGCGACACGTGCCCACATCAGGGTGAAAACTTGCTGTGATTGTCCCTTCCCCCTGTCATGGTGTGGGCTGTGTTTCCCAGCGATCAATATCAGGAATCTCAGGATAATACACTTGTATCTCATTATTGGGCCGATACCAGAATCCTAATCCTCCATAAAAAATCCATTCAAGATGGCATGATTTCAGAACAGCACAAATCATGGCTAACACCTGGTCAGGGGAGCTTGGAAGTCCGCCCAACACTCATGGATCAGCTCCAGACATTTTAGATCATAGAATCCCTACAGTGCAGAAAGAGGCCCTTTGGCCCATCGAGTCTGCACTGAACACAATCCCACACAGGCCCTACCCCCATATTATACCCACTAATCCCTCTAACCTACACATCCCTGGACACTAAGGGGCAATTTTTTAGCATGACCAATCAACCTAACCCACACATCTTTGGACTGTGGGAGGAAACCAGAGCACCTGGAGGAAACCCACGCAGACATGACGAGAACGTGCAAACTCCACACAGACAGTGACCCGAGCCAGGAATCGAACCCAGGACCCTGGAGCTGTGAAGCAGCAGTGCTAACCACTGTGCTGCTGTGATGCCGCACAGTGTGTACCAAGTGTAAAGTGTACCGAGAGACCAGGAGGGTGTTGGCTTAGAGGAATCCGAGGGTCAGCTCTGGGAGGCTGAGGGTCAACAGGGGAGAAGGTGGGGATGGGGCGTTGACTCAGGGGAGACGGGGGTGGAGTTAGTGGTGTTGAGTTGGGAGAGGCTGTGGAGTGTTTCTTCGGGGTGGGGGGAAGAAAGAGATTATCAAGTGTGAAAAGTGCCTTTTGGTGCTGGGCCACGAGCTTCTTGGAAGGACCTCACAGAAGCATGGGAAGCACGGTCAATGGCTGGGAAGTCTCCACAGACTCAGATGTGGGGGTGAGGGCTGTTGGGGGGGCTTCTGGAGATGGGATATTGTCACCGTCAGGTATCATGGCAAGGTCATTATGCTGCTGCAGCTGAGATCATTCAGCTGTAACTCAATTGACATGCCTGAAATCTAACATGCAATTATTTTCACTCGAGCACCAGTTGTGTGTCTGAGCACCACTGATTGCTGCTCAGCAGTTAACATTCAGAGCATGTGTTCAAATGACTGCACCATTGGCCAACTGGGAAAGCAAATACATTCACTTGGACTGTTGGCAATGACACACTGCCCAAGGAAAGTGCTCCTAATCTTTGGCTGTCAGCTGAAAAGTGTATTGACAAGTTGCAATGCTGTTTCCCCCCCTCCCCTCCTCCGCACCCCCAATTACTACCATCACCCCATATAGACCAGGTTGAGCACAGGGCCTTGGAGCAAAGCCTGCACCTCAGATGAGAGCACAGGATGCAGTAGAGAGACCAAAGCTGTAGCCACTCAGTCATGTGGTGTGGGTTAAGGGCAGTGTGGGCTCTTACCCAATCAGCATGTGAATGAAGGACTGACATCAATGTGGGCTTTGAGAGGCAGCTTCAGATAATGAATGGGCAAAGGGTGGTCCTTAGGATACAGAAACTAATCATCAAGTCTCTCTCTTTGGTACTGCAGTGAGGAGAACTTACAAAACCTGAGCTCTGGTGAACTCTCAGTCATTCTTCTCACTCATAGACAGGGGAGAAGAAGATGTTAATGGAGGTGCCTGGCTCGCTGAAGGCAGCACTGGAACTGTGAAGATGTAGAGGTGGCAGTGCCTACTCCGCACACACAGGAGGAGTCCCAGAGAACTGTTGATTGAAGGCGCCTTGCTAGACCCAGAGTGTACAAATACCACATCATACCTGCAGTTGTCTGAAAACCAGTGTCAATGAAGACTACTCATCCAGGGAACTGGTTGGTTACCACCTTTTGCAGGATTTGGTGCTACAGGGACTTGGAGGGCATCCACTGCCAATGTCTCTGAAAGTTACTGTGGCACTCAATTTTTCCACTAATGCTTCCTTCCAGGGTTCCACAAGTGACCTCTGTGAGATTTTACAAGCCTCCACGCACAAATGTATCCAGGAGGTAACAGACGCAATCTTCACCAGGGCTTCACTTTGTCCATTTCAATCGGGTTCAGGCAAACCAGGATGCATGAGCGATGGGTTTTGCACAAATCTCTGGTTTTCCACAGGGGCAGGATGCCATTGACTGCACTCATGTGCACTCAGATCTCTTTGATATCAAACAGTGAACTATGTGAACCGCAAGGCTTCCACTTGCTGAATATTCAACTACTCAATGACCACACCAGACATATCCTCCTGGTGTGTGCTCAATTCTCAGTCAGTTTGTACCGATCCTACATTCTGAGCCATTCTCAGATCCCTGACGTGTTTCAGGGTCCACAGAGGCTGCTGAGTTGGTTCCTCGGGACAAGGGCTACCCACTGAGGAGGTGGCTGATGATGCCTGTGCAGAAGCCACAGAGTGTAGCTGAGACAATGAGGCTCATGCTACCACTCGCACTTTGGTGGAGCAGACCTCAGGGATGCTGAAGTTGAGGTCCTGGTACTTGGGCCAGTCTGGTGGAGCCCCGCAATACAATTCACAGAGGGCATCATGCATTATAGCCACTTGCTGAGCCCTGTATAACCTGGCACTGCAACACAGGGAGAAACTGCCTGAGGAATAGATGAAGGAGTTTCCTCCAATGAGAATAACGCCATAGGGGACAAGACTGAACAGGTCCTCAAGGGACTGGATGTAGGTCACAAGGCCATGGCAATTCCCAGATGAGGCAGACTAGCTCAGGACACATTCATTGCTGCTAGATTCATAGAAAATGATGGGGAGATCCAGTGAGGGCATCCCATTATCTTTACATGGCTTCTGTAAGCACTATTCTCTCCTCTGACCAATAGCAGTGCATACTCTCTGTCATGAGGCTCCTGTCATGGGGACAGAGTTGTTGCCCATAGTCCCTACATTCCAGGAGGACGATGATGATCTGCAGTGGGAACAGTGCGCAGATCCCCACAGAGCTTCTGGGAATAACTGACTCCTGTCTGGCTGCTGGCAGCTCACTCACTGTCAATGATTTGGGCGATGCAGCAGGGAAAGTTTCGTCTCTCCTGATCTAAGATCATTGTTCGTGAGCTGTTCCCTTGAGGGTCAGTCTCACTGGAGACTGAGACATATGGGATGGTGCAGAGAGAACACATGGACAATGATTGGAATGAGTGACGCTAGCCCTGCACATTGTGGGAGACATTCTCATGACGAATATGTTCCATCACTGTGAAAGGACGTCACCAATGTGCTGGTAACATTGCACAAAGCACACGGAGGAAGCCCTGGCCTTCATCTTTTGCAGGAATTAGGTCAGGACTACAGGAAGCAGCTCATCAGAAGCAGCCAATGAAAGGGTGCACTTATGAGAGTTTATTTAGAGGTGAATGTTATGTACAAGTGCTTCTTAACCTTTCTAACTCTGTTGCTACGTCTTGGTGCATTTCCAACATCCACATCAGAGGCGGAGACAGCCTGCAGCCTGCCTCACCTCTGTTGTCTGTGATGATCTTCACGGGCGTCCTCTGGAGGGCTGAGACCTTGGGGGTCCTGGCCTGCTTTCAGGGTCCTGCCATGTGGCAGTGCCACCTTCCTCAGCCTGCAGGCTGAAGCGGTCACAGGAAGAGGCAATTCAGGTGTGTGGCACACTGCTTGCGTCTCCAGGGTAGATGGCCCCAGGGTGTGTACCAGCTGATTTTCCTTCCTGTGGTGCTCCTTCAATAGAGGGGCGGCTGGAGTGAGTTCAAGAAGCCCCACTATCCTCTGGCATTGGCACTGACAGATCGCAGCAAGGCCTGCACCATGGAGTGCATGTCCTGCAGCAGTGCAAGACAAAGATCTTGTACAAAGGTCTCCATGCTGCCCGCCTTTGCAGTGTTACATTGGAGCGTGGACTTAATCATCTCCAGATATAAGGCACACAGACTCCTCCATGCAACCTCTCAATCTGAGGAATGTACCCGAAACCCTTCGTGATTTTCCTGAGTTTGCCTTTAGAGCTTCAGCAGCAGAGGCATGACTGAGTCCAGAGGCTCATCATCTAACCGGGACCCAGCAGGTTCCTGGGCTACAACATTCCTGTGAGTGCCAGCACCAAGCGGCGTCACTGCCTCCTGGAACAGACAGTGTGACATATTCACTAGATTGTGACCCTGAGAGTGGCCTAAACCCAGGTCCCATCAAAGTGTGTGTCTCTGTGCTGCTGGAGGGCGTGGGTGAGCGCTGTGACACATCCTCAGTGTCAGGGTCTGCAAATTCCTCCTGAACTGCTCCTGGGGCTAGAGTCAAGGATGTGGCTGGTGGACACCTTGGGCTGCTTCCCAGTCATGTCTGCGAAAGAAAGGAGAGGTTATTCGTGCATATTATTTGTGAAACAGGAGACATCACACACAGCATTGTAGTCTGATGGATGACACAGTGCTGGATCCTCACTTGGTTTATTGCCACTGACCTCACCATCAGCACATGAACGGTCAATGTCCACCCCGGCTGGCTGGGTGTTCTGTCCTTAAAATTCATGAAGACCTTGAGTTCTGGCATCGCTCTGTCTGGGATCTCTCTCTCCTACTGTGTGCCAGCTTCTCCTGCATGGAAACAGTGGAGAGAGAGTAAACAGGACATGTGCCAGAGCTGATGATAAGGATACCTGACGTGTGCAGATGGTCCAATGAGATGATGAGGACATGACTCGTAGGGAAAGTGAAGATGTGTTGGGAGAGTGGGTGGAGGTGTCCCTTGAGCTGGCAGTGAGTGAGTTCCCTGTGGATGTGTGACGGGTGTGTGACGGCGTGTGAGTTGAGAGTGGCGAGAAGAGTGACTTACCCCGGCAGAATACAGGAGGTCATTCGTCCTCTTTCTGCACTTCCTCTCCTCTTCTGCAGGGCATTAGAGCTAATTACCACTGCCACTGCCTCCCATGTTGTGTTTGTAACTTTGCTGGCTGGTTTTCTTCCTTTGTGGGTAGAGGACGTCATGTCAGGCCTCTATCATATTCAGGAGTCTCTCCAACTCCGAAGACATGGGGACCATCACTTCCTGGTGACCTATGAAGTGTGGCTGGTTTGTGCCAGGGTGGCCATTAAATGTGGTTCCCTGTTGATTACATCGCTGAGATGATGGTGGGGTGTGCAAATCAGAGGTTGCCTCACCAGCAATATATTTTGGAACGGGCGGATGGAAACTTCTGGCACTAAATGCCACACTGTATGGCGGGAAAAGCTGCCAATGCAGGCTCAACACCATATTTCCCACCTGCCATTGACTCTTGCTAATTTCTGGGAAAATCTTCCCCTAAATGTAGTAAATGTTTTTTATGAATGAGTACTTTTTATGAAAATAGAGTTTGCAATAAATAGTTAGAGCATTATTTTATTTAATCTCAGCACGGTTCCTAAGGTCTGCCCATGGTGGATACTGGGTGAGTTGGCTTGGAGGGTGTAAGAGCAAAGGGTGGAGGATGGAATGGGCCATGAGTTGTTATCAATTTGGCATTGGGACGCCAGCCCCATAAATTGTCCCACACAATTATATATTTGATGTATACGTGGCATCCTCATAACGAGCAATGTGTTTTCCATAACAGCTAAAAAGGCAAAATAATGAGAAAAAATAATTCAACATTTGCAAGTAGTCTCCACCCGACCTCCACGAACTATTTTTGGCACCAATTGCATATTTCTCTATTCCCTGCGCAATTCTTAAATTTTCTGCCAAGATTTTGAGTTTTCAAATGGATAAACTATTTAATCAAGCTGCAATTCTAACTATTATAACAGAGCACTTGTACATCACTTCGGTAGATAACTGTTTTGATTAATTATTACCAATATAATAACAGAAGTTCACTAAACTATTTATGAAGTTTGCATCCTTATCTGTGTTGGTCATTGCAAAGCGGCATGTAACAAAACATGGATTTAGCACACTACATTTTTGAAAGCAGTCAGAATGAAATGCTCCTATATGGCTCTTAACTTTTCGCTTTTTGCAAACCTGCCACAAAAATGAAAATTAGGGGAAAACAGCGATTGCCCCCCTATCCTAGAATTCAAGAAGCACTGTGTAAATTTATGCAAAAATTTTGTCTAGCTCCCAGTGAATTATGCAAAATATATTGTGCTTGCACTCAAATACTCAAAGTGGTAAATTTACTTGGAAAAAATATTCCGCTGGGTTTTGGCAATGAATCCCCAAACTCACACCTACACACAGAATGCTAACCAGCTGAAACCTGTTGACTGGCATTTCAGTGAGCTCTGACAAGGGGTAGTCTAGACTCAAAATGTTGGGTCTATTCTCTCCCACAGATGCTGTCAGACCAGCTGAGATTTTCCAGCAGTTTTCTGTTTTTGTTTCAGATTCCAGCATCCGTAGTATTTTGCATTTGTCTATGACCGGGATTTCATGATTAGTAACTATCAATGTTTCAATCTACTCAGCAATTTAATCCACATGTTGACATCAAACATGAAAGGGCCAGAATCTGCACATGACGATAAGTAAAGGATTAAACCCCATGGGACAGCAGACCACAAAAATCAGAATCAATCTGATTAATACGTTCTTTAAAAAAAAGGTTTATGCAGCTGAAGATTCTGTGCTACCTTTATACTAACTAAAATTAGAAGAATACAACTAATGCCTGATACCAATGTCCCATTTTTTGATTAGAAATCCCAGGAAGCTTCAGAAGATTAGCACAAAGAAATGTCAACATTTGTATTATTCTTATTGAAGTTCAGTAAATGATTTCTGTTATGAAGTTGGCCTTTAATTAAATGGGGGACTGTACGAATGTGCCTGGGATTTCTCACTCCAGGTTCAGCAGGAACAGCGGCAGTTTATTCTCAAACCTCTATTCAAACAGTGGAGAGAAAGATGAACATGCTGATTACTAAGCCAAAGAGTTATTTCAATATCTTATTGTCCTTAGCGAAAAATTTCAGAAACTAATTGCAATGTTTTTTCTCAGATTACATGGAACTACAGTGTGCTTCAGGGACACTGTAGAATGAAGTACAGTAATCTTGTTTCATGAAGCAGTTAGAGATCAATTTTCTCTTGAGAATGTTACAGTGCCTGAAAAAATGTCTCAATATTTGCTGAAAGGAATTTAACTTTGGTTAAGAGAGAGGATCGTGAACAATTTCGAATTTTTTAAAAGCAATATATTTAGGCTAGTGTTTGAAACAAAGTATAACTTTAAGTTTATTTATATTTGCATGTTAAGGAAGATGGAACATGGGTCTAGTTTAATTTACAGTTTTTGTGTGCTGGAAAGTCTGGAGACCCTTTTTGAATACGTGCTGGTATGGGGCGGCACGGTGGCAAAGTGGTTGGGGTGGCACTGTGGCACAATGATTAGCATTGCTGCCTCACAGCGCCAGGGACCCGGATTCAATTCCGGCCCTGAGTAATTGTTTGTGTGGAATCTGCACGTTCTCCCCATGATTGCGTGGCTTTCCTCTGGGTGCTCCAGTTTCCTCCCACAGTCCAATGATACGTGGGTTAGGTGGATTGGCCACGCTAAATTTGCCATTAGTGTCAGGGTAACCAGCAGGATAAATACATGGAGTTACAGGGATAGGGGCTGGGTGGGATTGTTGTCAGTGCAGGCTCGATGGGCCGAAATGCCTCTTTCTACACTGTAGGGATTTTATCTAGTCTATGTATTTTTGTTGAGATTTTATGACCCTTGAAGTGAATTGATGAGTTACAAAGAGGTTAGTAGAATGGTGAATTTCGTAAAAAAATGTAAAGTGGAAAAAACAGTGTTGTTACCTAGTGATGGGGCCCAGGGACACACACACACACACACACACACACATATACACACACACACACACACACACACACACACACACACACACACACACACACACACACACACACACACACACGCGTGCGCACACAGAACAGTCAGTATATCTATACCAGAGAATGAAGGCAGCTGGGGAACAGAGTTTAAAGAATTCTTGCCGGTGGGGACTTCCCAGTCCCACAAACAACAAACCCTCATCACAGGTCTGCTGGTGGCTGGGGGCACATCGAAAGGGAGACCCCACTGTAGTGGGAGCTTGACAGCCAATGGTGGGCCATCTCTGCAACCATAAAGCCCACTGTGGGGGTGCGCAGAATATCCCACCCATAGTGTTTTCTCTGAAGTTGAAGTATTAATGGGTTTAGAATGTGGTTTTTGTGTGTCTCAGGGACAAATACCAGCTGGGGGGGGGTGTAAAATGTCTAGTGAATGCTTAGAAATCCACCAGAAGAAAAATCGTTTGCAACTGGAGCAGCCCAAATAAGAAGCCTTGATAATGAGATGGTGGTAAATCTTCAATGGGGTTTTGTGTTTGTAAGAGCAATGCCAAGATAAAAGGAATAGTGTGAGTTTGAACTTTTTTCCAGTGTTTGAATTGAAGTCTGTCCAAACCTTTTGTCAAGCATCATACAGTTCATTTGTCTTGTTAAATAAACATTTTATTTCTTGTGTTATAAGTACACTGGAAGGCTTTTGTGAATGTGTTCAGTGACTGACCACCCTGGCTTCTAAAAAAAAAGTTAGGATCTATCAAGCCAAGTTTCAATCTGGAATCTGACATGTCCAGTATTAACATCAGCTGGGATCATAACAGCTCTCAAAAAAAAAAGCTACAACTTCAAGTCCATCTTTTCACAAATTAACAAAATATGCACAGAAAGCTCTCTGGAGTTCTCTGTTTGAACTATATGTCTAATGTAAGCAAAATATCGGCCCACATCTTCTAAGAAGCAGCATTCAGCTGCTTTTTATTCATTCATGAGACTTGGGCGTCGCTGGTTGTCCAGCATTTATTGGCCATCCCTAGTTGCCTGAGGGCAGTTGAGGGTCAACCAGGTTGCTGTGGCTCTGGAATCACATGTCAGCCAGACCAGGTAAGGATGGCAGATTTCCTTCCCTAAAAGATGCTAGTGAACCTGATGGGTTTTTCTGATAATCGATAATGGTTTCATAGTCATCATTAGATTCTTAATCCCACATATTTTTTATTGAATTCAAATTCCTCCATCTGCCGTGGCAGAATTTGAACCTGGGGGGCCCAGAACATTAGCTGAGTTTCTGGATCAATAGTCTAGTGACAATCCAAATAGGAATGCCTGCCCCTAAATTTCCGGATACTGTGTCTGGAAATTTCCCTAAAGAATATTAGTTACCTGTGGACATGTTTCTGACAAACTTTTATTTGGTTGGGGAGGAAGAGAGACCATGACCAGAATTCTGGCCATTCATGCTCTGCCACTCAGCCAAGTCTCCATTCACTGCAGCAGGACCAGAGAATCCCGCTGATGTGAATGGCCAGAGAATTCCAGCTCATGAGTAAATTTTTGTTGCAAGTGCCCTCCATAAGGTGATGAAACAATGTGACTTGTATTATAGTTCTGTGGCTTTGTAAATCAAGAAATGTTAACCAAGAAAACAAATTGTCAGGCTTTTTTTCTTGGAGGTTATGTCATTTCAGCTCCATGTGTTATAATTTGAGAGAACAATAAACAGCAGGGAAACAAACGGTCCTTTGAGTTTTTTGTTCTGATTGGTTGTGTACCACTGACTATCAAGAACTATTATTGGCTTGCGGATTTATTAATTCTCAAGCTAATTTTAGTAAAAGTCAAATTATTGCTAATATACATGAAGGAAAGAGCTGTACTGAGCCCAACAAAACATGATTTATGTCCTTTCAAGATCCAGCGATGACACTACAAATAATAGTGGTTTAAACATTGTCAAATACCTTAAGCTTAAAAGAACAATAATTAACAAATGTTTAATCAAATTAAGTTCCATCAGTGTTAGCAGGAATATCCAAACTTTGGAATTCAATTTAATGCATACACAAAGAATCTTGCAGCAATCAGATTATTTTCCCAGGCATAGTTGCATAGTTAAAATGGGACTTCCGACTTTGGCAAAAGGGGTTGTTGGAGGTCTTTCTTCTCATAATAAACTGAGATACAAGGAAGAAACTGGAGGCAATGGGAGGAACTTAAAGCAGGAAGCAACTCAGAAATGTTAGTTTAAAGAAGAAGAATATTAGGGCTATTTAGCTCAGTTGTCTAGATGGCTAGTATGTGGTTCCAAATAATGCCAACAGTATGGGTTTGATTCCCATGCTGGCTGAAGTAGACATGGGACTTCTCTCCTGGTCATATCCCTGAGAATAGAAGGAATCACCAACAAAAAGCTTCCAAGAAAATGGCTCAGGGTGAAATATCAGCAGACTGGGTAAAGCACACATATCATACTAAATAAAACAATATTTTTCGAGAACTAGTACGTTCAAATATATTTCAAAGAGCAATCCAATAGTTTTGAGAGTTTACAGCAATATGTAGAACAATGAAATTCATTAAAGTAAATTAAGAGAAACACAAGAAGAAAATATAAATCTGTGACAGATGTCACCTAAAAGTTAAGAAAATGAGGTGGCCAAATGATTGAGAAAAACACTCCGGACAATCTACTGAAGGTATATCCTTGAGGCTGGAATTAGTACACCACACAGGAAGATGGAGCTCTTTTAACACAGTAATTAAACTGTGTCTGGATTCAAGAGGTTGTATATTTCCCCATACTTGGACAGGAGAAGCTTAAGTGCCACCTATTACTCTGCTATTTAAACTGAAAATGTGCAACCTGGGATCGTCACCCTGAAAACTGAGTTTCATTATATTTGATTGAACTATTTGACTGCTGCATTAATATAAATCTGAAATCTATTTATTGTATTTTTGATGATTACAGTGAAAATTGTCTTAATATTGACCATGCAGAAGTGGTGAAATAATATGGCTAACAATTATATGTCATGGTCAGAGGCATGACGGAAAATATACGTCTATATCAACCTCGCTGCTTCATAAAATGATCATTTTTTAAAAATGGACAAATGGCTACTTTGATAAAATGGATGCTGCACACTGCATGGTGTTGGTTCTGGAAAGAACCCACTCTGGTGTTACAATGTTGCAGGAGATTGTAGGACTTGAAGGGAGGGGAGAGTGGAACCCATGTGCGGCAACACAGGCCCCTAAAGACCAAAGCACGTGTTGATCAGGGCCTCCCTTGCCACCTTTGCATGCCTGATCCTTGCTGCCACCAGCCCTGGGTGGTGTTGCTCTTCGTCGTCCTCCTCCTCCTCCTCCTTCTCCTGCCGTGCTGCCTCCTCCCCAGTGATGTCCGGCTGGTCAGCCTCCACGTCCTCCTCCTTGAAAAGATCTCCTCACTGCGCCAGGTTGTTTAGGGCACAGCACACCACTACAACGCGGGGCGATATCAGGGGGCTATACTGGAGGGCCCTGCCAGAACGGTGCAGGCACCTGAACTGCATTTTGAGCAGCCCAATGCACCGCCCCATTATTGAACGGGTGGCAACGAGGTCCTCACTATATTGGGTCTCCAAATCAGTCTCAGGCTTCCACACAGGCATCATTAACCAAGTCCGAAGTGGTTACCCGATGTCCCCCACCAAAAGCAGCACAAAGCAGTTTGAATGCAGAAACTTATCTCCTTGTTCACCCTCACTGGTCAAGCACCTGAATGCGACTTTTATACATGAGGTGTTTTCCTGACCAATCCCGCTCCAGCGATTAAGGCAGGTGATCTGGGATGATTGGGAGTGAAACTCGCTAATGACATTGTGATGAATGCAAAAAAATTCAAATTGACGTTTTGCCTATTTTGGGCGGGGTCCCAATCGTGCCAAATTTTTTTCTCACTAAAATGGGAAATGGGTGCAAAAACAAGCGCCATTCCTGCTAGTCGCAATTTGACACCGTTTTCCCCCTGCAAAACAGGCGCAATGAGGTTGTAAAATTCCGTTGAATGGGTTTTAAGCAGGGGCCTCATTAGCTGAATAACTCAACCCGAAACCACCCTGGCACAACTGACACTTGAAATGTCTGAATTCCTTTAATTATACAGCTTTTGAATTCTCTGCTCAGTTGCAGCTTAACCTCTGAGGAGAACTGGGCTCCAGGCTGGCAACCTACCTTTCCACCTTCATTTCGCTCAGAGTCTGATCTCCAGAAAGAATTCTGTATTTCACTTCCAGAGTGAACTCATTTCCTGGATACAAGAACTTTGCTGCATCTTCAACCAAGTCAACCTGAACCAAGTTCCTAGGACCATGATCAGAAGCCCTACCAGACAAAGCCATCTGAAAGAGCTTTCTTTGGATGTTGTCTTACTGGATTCACGTTGAAACATAACTCTTATTTTTATTGTGCTCTTTGCTCTGAACCCCTTTCCTTTATCCCTCTTTCATCGTATGAATGCAAAAAGGGACAAACGCTGTGAAAACCTTTCTGTATATGTGAAATAAACCAACCCTTTTATTCTATCTTGTCTCAAGTTGCTGTGGGGTTATGTACAAAAGATTGTATTGCTCCAAACTGAAGCGTTGGGGAAAATCAAAAACACCTTCCTGTTTACAGAGTGATGGTGAGAGGAGAAATCAGGGCTGTGTAAATTAATCCTCCTCCTGTCCATAAGATATGCCAAGTTACAATCCGTTTAATTGTTGTGGTATGTTTGTGGTGAACCAAAAGTCAAATGTGGCCCGAGCAATGCTATACTTCATTTCTGCCTGACCTACGCTGAACCTTCTGGGTCTGGTCCATTTATGTACAATAGCTTGAACAGAACTGGATATTGCATTAGACAGCAAAGCAGCATGGTGGCACAGTGGTTAGTGGTTAGCACTGCTGTCTCACAGCTCCAGGGACCTAGGTTTGATTCCCGGCTTGGGTCACTATCTGGACAGATTCTGCATGTTCTCACCATGTGTGTGTGGATGTCATTTGGGTGCTCCAGTTTCCTCCCACAGTCTGAAAGACGTGCTGATTAGATACATTGGCCATGTTAAGTTCTTCTTCAGTGCACCTGAACAGACACTGGAGTGTGGTGACTAGGGGATTTTCATAGTAACTTCATTGTAGTGTTAATGTAAGCCTACTCGTGACAAATAAATAAACGTTACTTTATTTCCACATATAAAATCATTCCTGCTACAAGGTAAGTTTGGGCTTTAATATATAAACATAAAAAAATCAGGGCTGAGATAAAGCTACTTGAACTCTCCCATCACATCAATCATTTAAATCAAATTGTACTAAAAAGTTAACAGTTTGTTTGCTTCCAATTCGAATTGTAGGGGGACAAGATGTCATTTTGTCCTCCAGAAGTTCTTAATTCAGGAAATTTCTACTTTCACCTAGGCTGCAGGGGAAATGCAAATTCAAGATAAGTACTTAGCCTCTCATAGCGAGGGGGATTGAATATAAAAGTAGGGAGGTCTTGCTGCAGCTGTATAGGGCATTGGTGAGGCCGCAGCTGGAGTACTGTGTGCAGTTTTGGGCGCCGCACCTGCGCAAGGATATTTTGGCCCTGGAGGGAGTGCAGAGGAGGTTTACTAGGCTGATACCGGAGTTGAGGGGATTGAGCTATGAGGAGAGGCTGAATAAACTAGGCTTGTACTCGTTAGAGTTTAGAAGAATGAGGGGAGATCTCATTGAGACGTATAAGATGATGAATGGGATGGATAGGATAGAGGTGGAGAGACTCTTCCCGCTCAAAAAAGACAGTAGGACTAGGGGGCACAGCCTCAAGATAAAGGGGAGGCGGTTTAGAACGGAGTTGAGGAGGAACTTCTTCACTCAAAGGGTGGTGAATCTCTGGAATTCTCTGCCCGTTGAAGTGGTGGAGGCTGCCTCGCTAAATATTTTTAAGAAGCGGGTTGATGGGTTCTTGATAAGAGAGGGGATTAAGGGTTATGGGGAGAGGGCGGGAAAGTGGAACTGAGCCACGACAGATCAGCCATGATCTTATTGAATGGCGGGGCAGGCTCGAAGGGCTAGATGGCCTACTCCTGCTCCTATTTCTTATGTTCTTATGTTCTCTCGATGGTGATGGGTAGCGGTCAGAGGGTGTGGGAGGTAGCTCGAAAGGGAATTGAAGGATTGAGTTACTCAGCCAAATGTATGCTTCTCTTAGCCGCTGGATTGAAAACAGCAGTGGCAGAGGATCATCTACCCTGTCTTTTGATCTGGGGACTGTTTTACAGCACATGGGAATATGAAAAGGGGCAAGAAATAAATGAAAACTTGAGCTGTGAAATAGATGCTGATAGTTAAAATACCTTTCAGCCTGTGATTATTTAAATTGAAAAGCGATTCTAACTTTCTCAGGCATCACATGACTTCTGGATTTGATTTGATTTATTATTGTCACATGTATTAGTAAACAGTGAAAAGCTTTGTTTCTTGCATGCGATACAGACAAGCATACTGTTCATAGAGAAGAAAAGGAGAGAGTGCAGAATGTAGTGTTACAGTCATAGCTAGGCTGTATCAAGAAAGATCAATTTAGTACGAGGTAGGTCCATTCAAAAGTCTGACGGCAGCAGGGAAGAGACTGTCTTGAGTTGGTTGTTACGTGATCTCAGACTTTTGTATCTATTTCCCAATGGAGAAAGGTGGAAGGGAGAATATCCGGAGTGAGTGAAGTCCTTGATTGTGCTGGCTGTTTTTCCGAGGCAGTGGGGAGTGTAGACAGAGTCAATCAATGAGAGGCTGGAACAGTTTATTGTTGTCTTTATATTAATTATCATTCAGCTCAGGGAGCTTGATGTCAATGGCTCTTCTTGTGTTAATTAGATTCATGGAGATGATAAAATTCTGACTCCAAATTCCATACCATTTGAGGGCTCCAATCAGAGCAGCTCCACTGTTGCAAAGTTGTTTTTAATCAACTCCCACCCTCGACGGGATTGGTGCGGCATTGGGGGTCTTTCCTGATGGCTGAAGAACCAACTAGAAACCTACAGTGCCTCCTTTTGGGAAAGCCTGTCAGACTACACACTGATCAGGCAATGGTAGGGGAGCAAATGACAGGCCTTCCTCCTGGAACCATGACCCTGGAAGCACAAACCCTACCTAGTGAGAGCTGCCAACCAATGAGAGCCTGGCAGCTCTTACACTCAGTAAAAAGTCTGACAACACCAGGTTTTAGTCCAACCTATTTATTTGATAATATACTCGCAAGCTTTCAGGTTAGCCCCTTAGTCAGGTGAATGGCCATTCACCTGACGAAGGGGCTAACCCGAAAGCTTGCGAGTATATTATCAAATAAATAGGTTGGACTAAAACCTGGTGTTGTCAGACTTTTTACTGTGTTTACACCAGTCCAACGCCGGCATACCCACATCATGACAGCTCTTACACTCAGCAGAACGTCATTCCTGGTAGGACACCTCCCAGAGTCCCAGAATCATGGAGGACACAAGTTGCAGGTATGTAATGTCGGGGGGAGGCTTGTGGGGAGAGAGGGTCTGTGAGGTCAGAAGCAAGGGCAGGGGGATGGCTCTTAGTGCCCTACTCTTTCCTGATGCCCAGTCTCTCACTAAGGCACTGATTATCTTGATCGAGGGGTCCTTCCCCCCAAACACAAGGAAGCAAGTGGCCCACACTGGTTCACCTATCATATATGCCATATGGAGACAATTGCAGTTAGGTTAATCCCAGTGGTGGTGAGATGAGCCCATTCACTGGTCATAAATTGGCCACTTAAGTGCCTCAATTGGAGGTGGGAAGATGGAAGAGTTCAGATAGACCACTACCCCACCCGCCTCCAAGCTCACAGCAGCAAGAGCCAAAAGCTGCATCCAAAATTCCCAAATTTCCAAACATGATTTGGCTCTTGCCATGGGATACCCCGCTGAATGCCCATGAATATATTGAAATAAGGGCCAGTGGAACTGCAATTCCAAATTTCCTACTTTTATCATTGCAACGTGTTAAGTTAGAATGAGATACATAAGGAATAGCTGTGCCAGCTGAAACTGGCAGGACTTAAGTCTCTTGAGACTTGAAGATGCTTGAAAGTTTGAATATACAACTGGAGTCAACTTCAGGAGAGTTCTTTGTGTTTTTTTTTCAGCAATGACAGCCTTGAATTTCTTTCTGGCCATCTCGGAGGGTGTAAAAAACACTGGGAAAAATTTCACCATTCTTTGACCACAGTGTGTGCTTTTCAGGGACAGGCATGCCTTAGGCATACCTTCATAAGCCATTACCATTGAGGAGGAATGGGCAGAGAAAGACAAAGTGAAGCAGTATTTTAGGAAGATGCATTCCAATATATTACTCCTTCCATCCTCCAAACAATATAGAGGAAACATCAAGCTTGTGGACACTGGGACTTGATAGTTTGAGTTATAAGGAGAGGCTGAATCGACTGGGACTTCTTTCCCTGGAGTGTAGGAGACTTAGGAGTGATCTTATAGAGGTCTATAAAATAATGAGGGGCATAGATAAGGTAGATAGCTAACATCTTTTCCCAAAGGTAGAGGAGTTTAAAACTAGAGGACTAGGTTTAAGGTGAGAGGGGAATGATATGAAAGGGTCCAGAGGGGCAATTTGTTTACACAGAGGGTGGTGAGTGTCTGAAATGAGCTGCCAGAGATACTAGTAGAGGCAGGTACAATTTTGTCTTTTAAAAAGCATTTAGACTGACATGGGTAAGATTGCTATAGAGGGATATGGGCCAAATGCAGGCAATTGGGACTAGCTTAATGATAAAAACTGGGCGCATGGACAAGTTGGGCCGAAGGGCCTGTTTCCATATTGTAAATCTCTATGACTCTATGACAATGGTGAGAGGGTTTGTATTGGAAAATTACACTTCACCAGAAGAGACAAGACAGCAGCTGTCTCACCTGCTTCATGTGGATGTGCAGCACCATTCCCTGCGGCTATAAAGGTCACAACATCATTTAACATACGGCAGAATACCACCTCAGACAGTGATGGGTGATCTCTGTGCATCAGTCAGGGGTGTTACTCAGGCAGGCAAATACCCAGTGACTGCTGCCCTTTTCTGCGGAGTTGGGGGACTTATCCAGTCTGACATCACAGCAAGACATCAGTGAGATAAAGCCATTGTTTTGCTATTCTTACAGATATGTTCCTCATCAGAAAAGGGAGTTCCTCTTTCTGAATGACTCTGTAGCAAAAACAATGGATCTTGGACATTAATACAAGACTTGCTGGAAGTAATCTTGGTACATTCATTCTTCAAAATTCAACTGTCCTTTCTCGAAGGAGAAAAATCATGTTAACGGCTAGATTGTAGTTTACTCATATGCTGCTCTCAATACTGTTCCTGTGACAGAGACAAAGGGGTGTTATAACAAGACATGTGCCTCCAACATTGGGGACAGTTGGAAATATTAAAGTGATGCTTTTGCAGGTCAGGACAACGACTGTAAATTTTCTCCAGCTCATGTGCTCATAGATCTGTCTCACAGAATGTTGCAACCAAAAGCCTGGATTGGACCATCTTGGGTAAATAGTCCTAGCTTCTTTGGAGGCAGAAGAATGTAAGGAGATTGTCAGGGTGCCCATTAGTCAGAGGCTTCTCCAAGATGTCACACAGCAGCTTCAAGACATTCTGAAGAGGGAGAGTGAACAGCCAGTGGTCATGATACAGAATCAGTACCAATGACATAGGTTAAAAAATGGATGCGGTCCTATAAGCAGAATATGGGGAGTCAAGACATAAATTAGAAAGTAGGACCTCAAAGGTAGTAATCTCAGGGTCACTGGCAGTGCCAAATGCTAGACAGAGTAAGAATAACAGGATATACCAGATAAATTCATGACTAGAGAAATAGTGTAAGAGGGAGGGATACTGATTCCTGGGACACTGAGACTGGAACAAGGAGGACAGGTTACACCTGGGCAGGACTGGGACCAATGTCCTGAGGGGAGGTGTTGATAGAGAAGGTTTAAACTAGGCTGGTGGGGGATGGGAACCTGAGCCACAAGACAGCGGAAGGAGGAACAAGGATAGAAACAAAAGGCAGAAATGTAAAAGCAGAAGACAGAAAAAACAAGGATGACTCATGAGGTTAAAAAGTCAAATCTAAAGGCTTTGTGTCTTAATGCACAAAGCATTCAAAATAAGGCATATGAAGCAATAGTACAATTAGGTATAAATGGTTATGGTATCGTTGCAATTACAGAGACACGGCTGCAGGGTTACCAAGGATGGGAACTGAACTAAATTCATAACTTAGGAAGGACAGACAAAAAGGGAAAGGAGGTGGGGTAGCATTGGTAGTAAAAGAGAAATCAATACAATAAGGAAGGATATTGGCTTGGGAAATCACAATGTGGAATCCGTATACATGGAAGTAAGAAACACCAAAAGGGTAAAAAAGGTTGTTGGGGGTTGTCTACAGGCCCCCAAACAGTGGTGGAGGTATAAAGGAAGGTACTGTACAAGAAGTCAGAGATATGTGCAATAAGGGTATGACTGCAATCATGTGTGACTCTTATTTATATGAAGACTGGACAAGCCAAACACAAAATGGTATAGCGGAGGAGAAGTTTCTGGGGTGCATACTTGATGGATTTTTTTAGACCAGTACATTGAGGAACCAAGCAGAGAACAGATTATTCCAGACTGGATGTTGTGCAATGGGAAAGGACTATTTACTAATCTTGTTGTGCCTTGGAGCCCCTTGGGGAAGAGCTTCCATAATATTATAGAGTTGTTCATTAAGATGAAGGTTGAAGTAGTTGAATGCAAAACCAGGGTCCTGTGTCTAAATAAAAGAAACTATGAAGACCTGAGGTGTAAATTGGCAAGGATAGATTTTAGTACCCTACTCCAAGGGTTGCCAGTCAATAGGCAATCGTTCATATTGAAATAATGTGTGCATGAAGTATAACAATTATTCATTCCTGTCTGGTGTAAAATTAAAGAGGAAAAGTGGCTGAACCGTGCCTTACGAAATAAATTAGGGATAATATTAAATCCAAAGAGGAGACATATAAAATTGCCAGAAAATGCAGCAAGCTTGAAGATTGGAAGTATTTTAGAATCCAGCAATAGAGGGCAAAAAATTTGATCAAGAGGGGGAAAATACATTATGAGAGCAGAATTACCGGGAACATAGAAACTGACCATAAATGCTTCTATAAATACGGGAAGAGAAAAAGATTAGTAAAGACAAAGATAGATTCTTTACAGTCAGAAGCCAGGGAAATTATAATGGGGAACAAAGAAATACAGAAGAATTGAATACATACTTTGGTTCTGTCTTCACAAAAGAGAGCACAAATAATCTCCCAGAAATGTTAGAGAACCCTTGGTAGTGTGGTGGTGGAATTGTAATCGGTAATAGTAAGAAAATGGTGCTGGGGAAATTAAGAGGTTAAAGGCTGACAAATCACCAGGGTCTGATAATCTACATCTCAGAATATTAAAGAAGTGTCCTGGAATTTTTGGATGCATTGGTGCTCATCTTCCAAACATTTAGAGTCTAAAGCAGTTCTAATAGACTGGAAGGGGGCAAACATAATCCACCTATTTAAAAAAGGAGGGAGAGAAAAAAAGGAGAATTACAGGTCAGATTGCCTGACATCAGTAGTGGGGAAGATGCAAAAGTCCACTTTAAAATATGTGATAACAGAACATTTGGAAAGCATTAACAGTGTTTAAATGAAAGGAATATCATGTTTCACAAATATACTGGAGGTTTTGAGGATGTAACTAGTAGAATAGATAAGGGAGAGCCAGTGGACGTGGTGTATTTGGACTTTTGATAAGATCCCTCATAAGAGGTTAGTGGGCAAAATTAAAACACACGGGGGTAATATATTGGCGTAGTTTGAGAATTGGTTGACTGGCAGGAAGGAAACAGAGAATGGGAATAAATGGGCCTTTTTCTGAGTGACAGGTAGTGACTAATGGGGTATTGTTTCTTCAGAAAGAATACTTCAAATGCCGACAATAAAAATGTAACAGAACTTACTCTAACTTATAAATCAAAGAAAGGGTTTAATAAAGAAATTTCATTACTTCAAACTTGGGGCCTCATCCTGAGCCAATCCAAGTTCCCCACATTTCCCAACAGGTTCTTATTTATAGTGAGTCAGCTGGTTAGCTGACCATCATATCATTTTGTAATTGGTTCCATGGTTTACTGGGTCAGCTGACTCTTGCAGCTTGTTATCATTGGTCACATTACATCCAATACAAAGTTGTCACCGGTTACATTCTAACGGTATCACAGGGATCAGTGCTTGGGCCCCAAGCTGTTTGAGATATATATATGAATGATTTGGATGGGGGAACCAAATGTAAGAGTTCCACATTTGCTGATGACACAAAACTGGGTGAAATTGTGAGTTGTGAGTTAAGTGAGTGGGCTTACGCATGGCAGACGCAGTAATGACATGGCTAAATGTGAAATTATACACTTTGTGTGAAAAACGGAAAGGAAGAGTATTTCTAAATGGCGATATATTCGAAGTGTGGATGTACAAAAGAATCTGGGTGTCTGTACTCAATGAAAGTAGAGAGGTAGCTGCAGCAAGCAATTAGAAAGGGAAATGGCATGTTGACCTCCATTGCAAGACGATTTGAGCTCAGAAGTAAGGATGTCTTATTGTAGTTATACAGGGCCTTGGTGAGGCCGCACCAGGAGTATGTGTGCAGTTTTTGTCTCCCTACTTAAGAAGTTATCCTTGTCATAGAGGGAATGCAATGGAGGTTCACTATGTTGATACAGGGTTTGGCCAGACTGTGCTATGAGGAGAGATTGATTTGATTGGGCCTGTATTCTTTGTAATTTAAAAGGCTGAGAGAGGGTTCAGTTGAAACATATAAAATTCTAACAGGGCTGGACAGACTTGATGCAGGGAGGGTGTTTTCCCTGGTTGGGGAATCTAGAATGAGGTAACATAATCTCAGGATACGGGATAGACCATTTATGACTGAGATGAGGAAAAATTTATTCACTCACTGAATAGTGATCCTGTGGAATTCTCTACCACAGAAGGCAAGTAGAGGCCTAGTCATTCAATATATTTTCAAAAGAGATAACTTTTTTTAGATTTTAATGGCACCAAGGGGGATGGAGAGAAAAAAGAATATGGCATTGAGACAGAAAACCAGCCACGATCACATTGAATGGCAGAGCAGGCTCAAAGGGCCGAATGACCTACTGCTGCTCCTAGTTTCTATGCTTCCACAATCACAGCTGCAAGGACCATCCACACACAACCAATTACTGAAGTATTCTCATCCATTCAACACTCAGCACTCCCTTAACCCCCCCACCTTCAAATAATGGGCAAAAAGAATACCAATGAAGGGAAAGCAATGCACTTATAAGACAGGAGTTCTAATTGATTGGCAAATAGGTTCTGAACTGTAAAGGTATTGCTATGGAGAATGCACCAGTTAATGGTGACTGGCAGTTAACTGCCAAGCATTGTTTAAAATTTAAACTGGGCAGCTTCACTCTGGTCAAGGCATTGCCCTAAGGAATGAACCAGCAAATGGTTGTAATTTGTTTTGTTAAGCTGAAATGGGCAAAATGTGTGTACATGTTCTGTCCAATGCAAAGACCTAGACCCCTGTGTATTAATACGTGTACCTTCTAGTAAATCACAACCCTGACTGACAACTTAAAATTCTTATCATGCCCAGAATTATTTAGCAAATGTTGTCCAGTTTCATAAATACATTTAATGTAGGACACTGTGTTCTGTGTTTTGCAAGTACGATCTGGCTGAGTGAGGTGTGCACCATGCCTATTACTAACAATGGAAGGGACATGCTCTTTGATAGGATCTGCCAGTTTTTGGGAAATATGGCCTACATACTTAGCATGATACTGGTACTGAAATCCATATGTCATAATATTCATTTGTGTGATGGCAGACATCTTTTTGGCTTGACAATAGCATCCTGTCAATGGCAAATACCAGTAATACCTGTACTGTGCTGCAGACTGGGAGGGTAAAACAGCTAGCTTCACCTGTGGCTCAAATTTATGAGTTACTTTGCACTTCTGTAACCTGAGATAGACTGTGTATTTCTCAGAGCCAAAAGTGATGGCTGTAGGCCCATTCATGGGTTTGCGTGAAGTGTGGATGATACTTCTGCTATATTTAAATCCACAATAATTTTTTAACTGGATTCCATTCACCTTTGAAACAGAGCTGTCAAATGAACTCCCTTTCCGTGATCTACTAGTTGAGAAATCTGCCAGTGGGTTCTCTGCCGTGGTATGTCTCCCTGTACACATTGGGATTTTTACACGTCCACGCTATAAGATTGGCTTTATCGGTAACATTTTAAAAAGGGCCTGAATATTTGCTCACCATGCAAGCTTGGTGCTGAAACAGGATGCATCAAAGCAATGGCTACTCTGAGCAGATCATTTTGCACTGTATATTGTGGGAACTGATCTTTCCCACTCCCAGAGACACATACATGAGTGAGGTGAAGGCTACTAATTAAGTCATTCACCGCTAATGAAACTGCTCGCCGGCCAATGGGGAATAAAAGAGAATCAAGCGACGCTGCAGACTCTCACAGAGTGCTGACATAGACCTTCTGTTTCCAGAAAGCAACTCCTGCTTTCCAATCATCATTGTGGCCTGAATTCATGCCTGGGACCCATAATTGCAGAGACAAATGAGAAAAGGGGATAAAAATACGAGAGAAAGGAAGAGAAAAAGGAAGATAAACACAAAATGAAACAAAGGTGAAAGAAAAAAGCAGCAGAGAAGAGGAGGAAAAAAATTAACGAGAATCCAGTGTAAAAATACAGAGCTATAACATTCAAGGACTCCAAGAAATGTAAAATAGGTTGGGAGTTGGACAGATTACTTAATTATGATTTAAGTCGACCAGTTCTTCTCCAGTTGCAGAACTGTAATTGGACCACTGCCCCAAAAGGCAACTTTGCTTCCCTGTAAATAAGTTACAGCAATGTAAAATCTGCAAAAAGTACAGTATTAATGATATAAAAAACCAGGAATTACCATCTTGAGATCAATATTGTCTCTGGTGTTTTGGAATTCATTTTGTGTGGGCCTCACTTCAGAATATAAACATCTTGAGTGCGTATTGAATACTAACACCTCCGTAGAGTGTTATGGTATTACACAATCAAGCTGCTCTTCTTTTGACTAAATATTAAACCAGGCTCCCCTTATGCTACTGACAGAATATAAACCTCTTGTCAATATTCAGAGAACCCGAGCTAATATTTTCCACAATAAACCTTTGTTACACAGTACGGAATCCAGCATCATAATTTGAACTCTATGAGAACACAGATTGGCATTGAGTTGTTCACAGTGATCAGCCTCCTTTTCTGTCTTACTCATTGATTGCCCTGGTCAATGGTTAACAGACTGATGGGGAAACAATGTATTTTTAACATACTGACCATTGCCTGGGTGTTGGGTGGTTGGTGAGAACTCTTTGGCAGTGATCCTGGCAAGCTGCGCTTCATCCTGAGCTTTTTGAGCAGCTGTTTCAGCCACCTCTGATTTTGATTTAGCATGAGATGTCCTGTATAAGGAACATGAAGCAATAAAGCTCTTAGGAGAAGTGACAAATACATCTGACAATTTATACAAAGTACAACACCACTGCATCCAATCTATAATATCCATTCATCTTGCTAAACTTAAGAGCTTACTGCAACAAATTACACATTTGGTTGTCATTGCTGTTTCCATCTTAAATAAACAGATCTTTCAGCCTCAGTTATAATAAACCAAGAAAATAATGCTCCCAACCTCTTCATAGTTTAACTGGCTTTCTACATCAAAATTTGGATTGCACAAAATGTCTTCACTTCTTGTTACTAAACTATCAATTCTAGATCTAACATCTTGGCAAATCCTGATACTCTAGGAATGACATTGGCAAATGACCAGTTCCACTGACTAAAACTGCAAAACTATCCTTAAAATTAATTTTTTATGCTTTTCCAATGAAATGATTTTGAAGGAACAATTCTGTTATTTCCCTGAAAAATCAGCTCCATCATTTCACATGAAGATAATAATTTTCCTTAAGGAGAGTACATGTATTGACATTATTGCATTGCTTGGATACAGACAACAGATTCATAAAGTTGTCTTACTCTCCAAATTATCTGCACAATCAAAAAATACTGTTGTCCTCATGTCTTATCTGAAAGAACGGGAGAAAAATAATTTTAAAAAACCTAAATCTGAAGTTTGGTATTTTATTTTTCAACTTGGTTAAGACAAATAAATGTTTCCTTTTGCGCATCTGCTCCATAATCTAAGTGACAGTTAATGTCACATCATGTACTACATATCATAACCACACTGTTCTTTCGCGTGAGACTATTTTCTTGCCAGTGATGTGACTCACTGAAGTGCACTGCAAGTTCAAGTAGACATCACACAGATATTCACTGATTTGCAGCAGTATTTCTGAAGCTGAACCTTCAGTGCATCAGAAGGAGCAGAAATCTATCCAATATTGGGAACAAAATCCAGAAAATCGACATTGAATCAGAACGGCACGGTGACACAGTGGTGAACACTGCTGCCAGGGATCTGAGTTTGATTCCTGGCTTGGGTCACTGTTTGTGTGGAGTGCACGTTCTCCCCGCGCCTTCGTGAGCTTCCTTCGGGTGCTCCGGTTTCCTCCCACAGTCCGAAGCACACACCGGTTAGGTGCACTGGCCATGCGAAATTCTCCCTCAGTGTAACCCGAACAGGCACTGGTGTGTGGCGACTAGGGGATTTTCACAGTAATTTCACTGCAGTGTTAATGTAAGCCTACTTGTGTCACTAATAAATAAACTTAATTAATGATTGGCCAACAAGGTCTCAAATTTAATGTAACTAACACCATTTGTTTAATAATGAATCCCCATGTGGTAAACACACCACTTCTTCCAATGTCCAATTTTACATTAATTTTTAGAATAAAGGATGATATGTTAATTATAATGTTCAACGTTGTTTTAATTATCATTGCACATTTTCTATACTATAATTACACAGGTGGATGTTAGTGGAAGGTTTGGTTTTGCTTTTTCCCTCCATTTCCATTTCACTCCCATTTACAATCTTTAATTCACAGCAAAATGCCAATCAGTAAAATAAAAAGGGCAAATTGTCAAGGATGGAAATCTGAAATAAGAACAGACGAGCAGTTAATGCATTTGGGTACCTATCCTTCGTTGCAACAGGTGAAGGGTCCATGCCAAAAACTTAATAAATAGCCTTCCCTTTACAGACCCTAACTATCCTGCTGTGTACTTTCAGCACTTTATGTTTTAATGTCAAACTCCCAACCAGGACAGCTTGAGAGTGAAATTATAAACTCAACACCACAAACCCCCGGCCACTCCATCCTGAGGCACTCTCTCAACAAATTTTAAATGGACACATTTGCTAGTCCACCATGGTGGAGGGATTCATTCCACATGGTAGCCTAAGTGGGCAAGGTGGGGCAGTTCAAAAGCTTCCTGCAGCATCAGCCCACATTCCCACCCCAACCTGCTACTTCAAGACAGATGCCATGTTCTGGGGGCCAGGCCCACAGTTAGCCTTTAAATGATTTTAAATTACCCACTATTCCACCCCCCAGATCCAGCCTCCAAGGTAACCACTCGAGGGCAGTATGGTGCCAGCAAGCCAACATACATACTGGTGTGAAATTACATAACCATTAGCATCTGGTGCCTCCCCCACGTTAGGACAATATCCTGTCTCAGGTAACTGTAAGGCTGAAGTAAGGTAGGTTAGCGGACTGTCCTCTATTGCATGTGTGTCTGATATGCTCTAATAATGGAAGTTCTTGGTGTCTCCACAAAGGCTTGAGAAAGTAAAGTGAGGTAGTGCCAGAAATTACCTATTAGAAGTTAATGAAAAATCCAGTCAGCAGTGCGAGTCAGCTATGGCTCAGTGGGTCGCACTCTCTCCACTGAGTCAGAGGCTGTGGTTCAAATTGCAATCCAGAGAGCTGGGCGGGGGGGATTTTCCGCTACTGTTTTGGTGGGCAGGATCAATGGCAGGAGTGGAAAATCCTGTGAGGCTCAAAATATGATTTATGCCAGTGGGATTTCACCTTGCAATTGCTCCACCACACCATCCACTCCCTGCTCCCTGCACACCCCCCTCCCCGCCAATGACATAACAGGAATCCTGGCATTCAACTCAGAATTTTACCGCCACACCTGGCGTGGGAATGGGAACAGGTGAGGGGCGGACAATGGGAAGATATGTTGATCTCAGGCAGGATTTTATGGCTTTGGGACAAGTGAGGTCATAAAATCCCGCCTACTATGTTGGGAAGCCCATTACATTAAATTTACATCTCATTATCAGGCTTCTATGCCTGATAATCCCATTACATAACCCATTAACACGGCGTAATTATGACATGAATTATGACAGATCTCCCACAGCATGCAACTGGTGAGCAGAACCTGCCAGAGGAGTTCAGGTGAACACATTGCTCAAGGGGAGAGGGTCATACCTGGGCACTACCCAGGCACTGCTCCAGGTGCCACCTCTCACTCTTGTGCAAGTAGGAAATTCATCAATGACAGACCCTCAGTGTGGCAAGTTGTCTCCGCTGTCTGGATCTCTATTCCTCAGCCTACTGTTGATGCTCATACACTCCCTGGCCATATCTCCCATGCAGTACTTCCTGCTGGAGCTGCGTACACTGACCCTACATCCTCCTCCCTGCATCAACTAAGGATTCTGAGACAAGATGCCTGGACCACTGTATCCATTCTCACTTTTGCCTCCTCACTGAAATTATATATTGAAGAGCAGAATGGCTTAAGGGTGCAGAAAATAAAAGTGTGAATGAGAGACCTATGGGACAAGTGGGGCAGCTAAACTTTGCCAGCTTAGATCGCATAGTTCCTCATGCCACCTTACCCCTGGGATTCCAGCGCATATGTAGAGGCGGGCAACATTCCATCCCATAGACGTGACACTTGGAGCCTTGTGGGCAGTGAGAACTTATATCATTGAACCAATCTGGCTGTAAACTCCACTCACTAACGTGGCATAACCATGAACTTTCACTTGCTCATGGTGAATGAATGGCATCCGTTCAGGTTCTGATGAATGACATTAATTGTTAACCCTTCACTGATAGGATGGCAGATTTTGTGCAGTTGTCTCCTTCACTATAGCCTTCACTCTCCAAGGCTTCATTCCTTTCTTCTACTATGTGGCTTTTGAAACTTTGATGTGAGGCTATAAAGTTATACCATTTTGCAAAATTAGAAATCTGACCTGCTCTCGTTTCCTGGGCACTGAGCTCTGAGTCCCATGTAATTGACCTGGATCCTGTCCACTGTAGCAGCACCAACAAGGGCATATGTGTTCCAAGGAGGAGCACCAGAGTCCAACTTAGCAGTCCTCCACAGTTCATCATATCCCTCCCCAGACAGAACAGACCTTACTTCCAAGATCTTACTTGTAAGATGCTATTTTACCCAAGTGTCAAGATGGTGGTTCTACACCTTTATTATAGGATGGAGTTGGACCTCTCTCCCTCACTCTCCATGTGCCTCCAATTTACCTGGAGCCTCACAATGTGCAGATAGAAATGCCACCTGTTATTCTCCAGCCTCTGCTGCTAATACTGGATTCTGTCATTATGCTAATGGATATTCCCATCGTTCCTCACAAGCCCATCACCTGTGACGTGCCCTTGCCACACGTGGACCTGTACCCACGTTTTCTGGATGGACACATCTCGTATTAAGTTGATCTTTCGCTACACCCTAGCTATGACTGTAACACTGCATTCTGCACTCCCCCATTTCCTTCTTTATGAACGGTATGCTATGTCTGTATAGTGCGCAAGAAACAATACTTTTCATTAACATGTGACAATAATAAATCAAATCAAATCACTCCTTGTGCACAGTAACTTGCAGGGTTTCCCCCACCCCTTGCCAGCTTCTCGTACCTCTGCCCCCTGTATTATGGGTTCCCTATCTACATACTGTAGATATGACTATAACCATACCCTTTGCTGTCCAATACAGAGCCCAGTGATATCAGCTGTAGAATAGCCTTGCACGCCTAGCTATGCATTTACCTTTGAAATGCTCAGCCGTTGCCCCTCCCTGCAACTGGCCTACACCATGCTTCCAATGACTCCGTTCTACTGCTCTTCTGCACTGTCTCCTATCTCAGGCTTCACACTGAGTGAGGTCTACATAGCCCCATACTGCCTATCATCTGTGACTCCTTTCCATTTTGCAGTGGGAATATCTTCACTTGGTGATTTCTGTCTGTCAGCCCCAGAACTGAAATGGGAGCATTGATATAGATCACATTTCCAAAGAGGATTATGGGCAACAGTGGCCTTCACAAAGCACTGCAGCCCTAACCTTAAGTGTTTGTTCAAACCACCCCTAATGTGCTGCACTAACAGCACCCCTTCCCCCCGCATTCCAGTAATAAACATGCTAGTCCTTAGACCCCTTTATTTGTCTGCATGACATGCAACCTTCTCAGAGCTCAGCTTCCCTCCCCTCGGTCTACCATCTGTCTTCCATTGTTTATCTTCTTCATCCAACTCTCTGTCCCTCTGCCTGGTATCATGAAGCTTCATCCTTCCCTCCACCCCTTTGCACAGCCCTCCTTCCATATTGTCTTCGCCACCATACACACCATCCCCAGTCGAACTTAGGACCTTTGTCAAAGAGGCTACATGAGTTAAGCAACACAATGTTGTCTAGGCAGACGAGGAACTACAAGAGCATCCCAGAAGCATGGGGAAACAAAGAGGCTGAGGTTGCTGATCTCCTGATCCAAACAGAGCTTGCAGGAGTTCTACGGCAGTGATCCCTGCCCTTCGGCACTGCAGGTAGTGAGGTTCTGAGGTTTTGGGCAGATGAGAAGTCCCCAGCTTGCTTGAAAGGAAGAAGTTAAAGAATTTTTTTAAATAGTTCCAAATGATTGGTGCTGGATCTTGCAGTGAAATTACGAAAAGAAATGGAAAAAAGAAGAAAAAAGAAGATTCTCCAGGCAGCCAAAAGTGGTTAGCACCGATGCCTCACAGCACCAGGGACCTGGTTTTGATTTCTGGCTTGGGTCATATCTGCCCATTCTCCCCATGTCTGCATGGGTTTCCTCTGGGTGGTCTGGTTTCCTCCCACAATCCAAAGATGTGTTGGTTAGGTGGATTGGCCATGCTAAATTGCCCCTTAGTATCAGGGGGAATAGCTAGGGTAAATGAATGGGGTTATGGGGATGGGGATTGTGGTCAATGCAGGCCCAATGGGCTGAATGTCCTTCTTCTGCATTGTAGGATTCTAGGATTCTTTAAAGGAAAAGAAAGTGCTGCAGAGTTCACCAGAAGGGCTTTTACCAGTAAAAGAGAAGTCTTAAAAGTTTTTTTTGAAGTTCAAAAAGGAGCAGCCAGGATTCAAGCCAAGACTTCAAAAGGTGGGAAAAACACAGAGAGTCAGCAGCTGCTGAGAGCAGTAAAAAAAAATGACAGATTTAAAGCAATAACACATTTAGAGAGGTAATAGATTTAATGCAGCAACCATAGGAAGAAACCAATGGCTATGATCAGGAAAATAGGAGAAGACTCCAGATGGAGGGTCCATGGGCAATAAAGATCTCAAGGAGGCAGCAACAGAAGGCCTCAAAGAGGAGGCAATAGATACACCCCAGAACAAGGACACTAACAGACTACAGAAGGAGGTACTGAAGGACTCCAGGGGGGCAGTGAAAGACCCCAAAAGGAGGGCAACGAAAGACACTAAATGACCTAATGTAGCACAATGAGAAAATTGCTGATTGGAAACATGTGAACACGTCCTCAGAGACAGACTGGGCCAACAGTGAAGACAAAAACGGTCAGAGTGTAGTTAAGAAAAGCAGAAATGAAGATCCCATTTGTGAAATGTGTAAATGTCCAGTAAACCATCCTGAACTCACCTCAAAAGAAGCACAAGAATTAAAGACTTTAAAAGAAACTAGGAACTATTGAGCATAAAGAGGAATCAGCAGAAAGAATTAAAATCCCTCCAGGACTCAATTTATAATTATCCAACATGTTTCAGTAGAATTTCAGCTTAAGTAACTTGGTTTTTGAGGATTGTATAAAGGAATTAAAAGGGGAGGGATGTGGTGAGTGTCCTTTTAACAGCAACTCAGCAGAAGAGGGTCACCTAGCATGATGGACCAATTGGGACTGAGAATGGGTAATCACACCAGGGGATGGAATTCTACCTTAGGTTAAAGACACTTAGAAGACATGTGGAAGACATATGGGGACTGGGGACTGCCAGGGGACTTGTACAGTTCTTCCTTGTTAATAAATTAATATTTTGTGTTCCTGACAAAATCTGTGAATGTGCACAATTACACTGGCATAATTTCCCGCTGGCATGAGGCAAGATTGGAAGGCCTGACAGAATTCCGGCCAACTGTTTAATGAGTATCTATGAGATGCAAATGATGCAAATAGTGTCCATGCCACCAGCCAGCAGGGAGACCGACCCATCATTAACCTGCCTTGGGTAGATCTGCAACATGATTTTACGCTGGTGGATTTCACGCTGGAGGATTTCTGACATTTTGACTTGGTGAGATCAGGTGATGTTTTGTACATGAACGGCCACAGAAATGCAAGTTGTTGTTAAACATCTCAAGTGAAATGAGTGGGAATAAAACCTGCCCATTTGTTTGTGTCAGACCTGTAATGTTATTTAATTGTTATGGATATGTTTTATGTTTGCACATTATTTTAAATGCTACATAGATAAAGGATTTCATTGTTAAAAAGAAATAATGACAGGAATCCAAATAAATTGCTTCTTTTTTTTTGAGGGGGCATGTTGTTTGAATTTTCAAATGAATTTTGAACATCTCAGAACACAATCAATTGATCAGAGGTTATTGAAAGAATACAGCTCCTGTATCTTGAAGTCATTACAGGAGATAATGACGTCATTGCAAGGTAGCTTTTTATTTAATGACTAACTAATGAAATTGCTAATAAATGCCAGCTTATTCCCCAGTGTTCATTATTTCACCATAAATCATTAATGTCCGCTTAGTAATGGTGAAGACGCTGAGTAAGACAAAATCAGAGAGCTATCAGATTAAATTTGTGGAGATTCTCTCAAATACTATCCGCTTTACTCTATTGGAGCTTATAATCATTACAAAAAGAAGCTACTTTACATGAGGAAAATGGTCTTAATTGCAATTAATTAAAAAATATTTCCACCCATAGATTAAAATAAATGATTTCTCAAGTTTTCTGATGTTTACCGATCAATAAATGCAGACTTAATATATTTTTCAATCAGGCTAAGGGATCATTGGAAGAATGACCTTTTGTTCAAAAAGAGATACTGTTCATTAACACAGAATAGTCATAATTTGATTGGGTAACAAGCAGGTATTAATCTTTATTATTACCATGCTTTCTGAAAGAACCCTTCAAATTTTAAGAGCTGAACCAAACATGATTTATCTACAAATTGCTATGTTCGCAGGGGGAAAATTCAATACTAATTTGTGGAAATATTCGACTGGACTTTCCAAAGAGCCCTGCTGTCAGAATGGCCAATGGGCAGTTAATTAAGTGGCTGCTGATGGGTCCCCCATTCAATGGTGGCCCACCAGCCCAATCAGGGGTCTTTGCAGCACTACCCATCAAGATTGCCACTGTTGAGACTGCAGTAAGAAGGAGCTTCTGGGCTGAGGTATCTCTGAAGATGGTAGGCTTATTTAAATATAGTATTGGGGCTAGTCAGCTTGACCATGGTGATCATAAGATGCACTGCCCAGTAACAATGCTGCATTGCCACTAGGGGGAGGCACCATGGGCCACAGAATTGCCATTGAAAAGGACTCCTTCCTGGAATCTGCTGAGAGACCATCAAGGTTAACCAGGCATTCTCCCCATGAAGCAGTGGTCTCTCCCTATCTGGGTAAATTGCCAGCCGGACTGAGCCTTATTTGCACACAATTACTCACCCTGTGGGAGGCCATGCCACTTAGATTCCCAGAACTGGTAATATACCATGGTGGTGGAAAGGTGTGGGCTCCCCACCCAATACCTTTTGCCACCATTTTACCAGCCCTCCTGCCTCCAGCGTTTCTACACACTGCAAGTTTCAGCTCTTTATTTTGGTGAGCTAGCAGTCAATTGGAGATGGTGGATGCAGTTAGTATTGATTCATTTAAGTGCAAATTAGATGGATTTATATCCAAAAACAAAGATCTGGGTAGGATTTTCTGGCTACAAAAGAAAGTCCCATCCGAGATCAACGGACCATTCCATGGTCTGCCCCTCGCCTGCTGCAATTCCCGTGGTGGACAGAATGGGAAAATACACCCATTTGTATTTGAGTGATCCCAGATTAGACATGTAGCAGTTGTTGGAAAAGATTGCCTTTGAACCTGTGGTTGCCAAAGCTCTCTAGTACTGGTGGGAGGTGGGGGGGAGGTTTATGCATCTGCATTTTGTTGTGCATGAACATGGCAAAGATTGTTTGCTAAGATTAGTCCATAATTCCATTATTACTACATCATATGACAGCAAGAAACTTGATGCACCTTACTCTTTTATTGTCCAGCAGTCCCTACGCCTAAATCAGTGGGTCTTTGCTGAAACAAACGTACCAAGCTAACAGAAGCTGCACGAATTTCATTGTGTCTTCATTTTGTTGGCCTGAACCATTCACTACAGCTTCAATAGGTTGCAAAATATCTTGAGAGGGGATTTTCACCCACCTACCACAGATTCTCATAGATAAATGGGGCTGGTGATATACAATGTATTTTTTAAATTGACCATTCACTGGCAAGCTGATATCAACAGCTTGATTTGCCCAAAATGGCTGAAGCCTTACTAGAATATTTAACTTAGCATCCTACATCCAAGGATAGTATTCCAGTACAATTCTGGGGTCTCTTGTGTTTCCAATAGAACCACTCTCGTGATGCGGCTAAACCTGCTGATCTTAGAGGGACCCTGCAAGCTTCTTCAAAAGACCCGGAATAAATCTGTGTTACGAATTCTTGCTGGGGCACAGGGAATATGCCAATCACTCAGTACCTCCAGTACTCTCTGTGCCTCCCCCAGTCTCAATCATCCCCATGTTTATTTAACTATTAAAACCAGAATTTTAAGGTGGAAATTTTTTTAATCATGAATAATTATCTGATTCTGAAACAATTAATTACTCTGCATATTTACTGGAAAGCTTGAATTTGAGAAGATCATAAAGTTGGGGCGGCACTGTGACACAGTGGTTCGCACTGCTACATCACAGCGCCAGGGTCCCGGGTTCAATCCTGGCCTCAGGTCACTGTCTGTGTCAGACATTTTCCCAGTGTCTGTGCAGACTTCCTCTGGGTGCTCTGGTTTCCTCCCACAGTCCAAAGATGTGTGGGTTAGGTGGATTAGCCATGCTAAATTGCCCCTAGTGTCAGGGAGATTAGCAGGGTAAATATGTGGGGCTGCAGGGATAGGCCTGGGTGAAAATGTGGTTGAATCCACTCCACCATTCGATCATGGCTGATATGCTCCTCATCCCCATCTTGCTGCCTTCTACTCATTACCAATTAAAAGTCTGTCCAATTCCTCCTTAAGTTTATTCACTGTTCCAGCATCCACTGCACTATGTATTAGCGAATTCCACAGATTCACAACGCTTTGGGAGAAATAGTTTCTCCTCAACTCTATTTGAAATTTTCTCCCCTTATCCTAAGACTATGACCTCTTATCCTAGAATGCCCCATAAGGAGAAGCATCCACTCCACGTCTACTTTATCCATACCTTTCATCATCTTTTATACCTCAATTTGATTGCCCGTCATTTTTATCAAGGTTGATCATCAAAATCCTGATCCTGCCTTCCCCCCATATTCTTTGATACCTTTAGCCCCAAGAGTGATATCTTATTTCTTCTTGAAATCAGCCAATGTTTTGGCCTTAACTACTTTCTGTGGTAGTGAATTCCACATATTTACCACTCTCTGAGTGAAGAAATTTCTCTTCACTTCAATTCTAAACGGTTTATCCTTTATCCTCAATCTATGAGTTCTGGACTCCCCCACCATCGGGAACATTCTTTCTGAATCTACATTTATATTTATAAATATTCATAATATTTATACATTGGAACAAAGTTTAGAATTCAGAGAAACTCGGATTCCAGATTAATGGATTCCTCTTCTTGCACTTGAGAGTGCGGGCCAGTACTTTGATAATTTGTCTAAATTTTGCATGTGATTATTTGAATAAAAAGCTTTGTTTTTTTTAATTCTGTCACCACATTTCAATCGGCTAATTCACCGAGGAAGTGAAATTTAAAGCTCAAAAGTAATGCTCTTAAGCATCTACTTGTAGAACAGATCAAATATCTCATCCGTGATTTCAGTTATCCTTTTACGATACAGCAGACCATCCTAACTCTTCCAAATCTACAGCACTCATGAGTTATAGTTCTCTCATAGCAGTGGATGATCAGTCATGACTCAGAGTCACTGAAGAGATCCATTGTACGTGTCCACACGACAAGCAATGTAAAATTACTTCAACTAACTGGGGACTGACCCAGGGTTGACAACACTACCATAGCTAATGTGAATTTTGGAGCACTAATGAGGCTACAAAGAAGGAAAATTGCGATTTCATGGAACCTCAGCCAGTGTATTCCTGGTGGGTGGCTTGCAAAGTAGAAAGCCAGCCCACTATTTTTCCACCCACACCTGAGCCATCCCCATAATACAATGGGTGGATAAGGCATCAGCTATCCCACCTACCCTGAGGTCTATTGAGGCCTTTAACTGTCAAAATTATGGCCTGCTTTCACCCTGCCATAATAATATGTGCAGTTAAAAAAAAGCAACTTGGAGGAGGTAAGCCCCCTACTTCACCATCTCAGGTGACAAGGCAAATAGGAAGGGGTGGTACCTCCTTTGTGGGTGTCCTGTGATCACTGGGGTACCATAACAAGATGTTAACCCCCACTTTGTGATTCACTCCCTGGCCTCCAAAATCCAACCACTCCCCACCGCCCCTCTTGTCCCGTCTCTCAGTGGCCCCTGATTCCTCCCCAACCAAAAGCCTTGATTCACCTTTGTATGGCATTCACATTGCCTTCCTTCTTGGGACTGCTTGAAGTCCCGGCAGTGGCCACTATTGAGTTCTGGCACTGGTGGGACAATGGTGGAGCCTTCGACATACCTGACGAAGGGACACCATTTCGGAAAGCTTGTGGGATTACTATCAAATAAACTGGTTGGACTCTAACCTGGTGTTGTGAGACTTCTTATTGGCGGGACAACCCAGCCCTTGGCCAATCAAATTGATTGGCGGCTCTTAAGTGGGAGACTTCCTTGTCCTGAGGGATGGAAGTCTATAATACTCACACCAAGAGGACAAATTAGTCTGAGAGCCTCATGCAATGGCAAGAGGGAAGAGCAAGAGTTCCAGATCATAAGTGGAACAGAATGGCCACTCATTTCCACTGAAGACAGTCTAAAGCCTGGACTGGTAACTCTGAAGTGGTCAACAGAGATTTGCAAAGTATCACAGCACACAAAATCATTGACAGCAGAAATAGGTCCTAGCGGAGTACAAAAATGTGTTTCCAGAGTTGGGATGTCTACCAGAAGAATATAATCTAAAATCAGATGAGAATGTAAGACCAATCCAGCATTTGCAGAGAAGAATTCCAGGTGCTCTCAAATCAAGCCTAAAAGACAAGATAGAAGAGCTGGAAAAAGAGGGTTATCAAGAAATTAACAACTCCAACAGACTGAAATAGTAGCATGATAGCAGTGAAACAATGTGGAAAACTGAGAGTATGCTTAGACGCAAATGATCTAAATAAAACGTAGCACAGATCTCACTATCCTATGCCAACCACTGCAGTAACTTTGGCGCAACTTGCCAAGCCAAAGATATTCACTTCCCTAGATACGAAGGATGGCTGTAGGCAAGGGAGGTTGGGTGAAAGCAGCAGCCTTCTAACTACATTCTGGGCCCTACGTGAGAGATGCAGATGGGTGTGCATGTTGTTTGGTACTTTCACCATTCCAGAGGATATCAACAAGGTCGTCAGTGATCTTCTGGAATGGAAGGCAAAGTGGATGATCTTTTGTTCTGTGGATGTGGAGACAAAATGAAAGAAGGCACAGGAGACCATGATCAGAATTTAATATGACTATTGGAAAGAGCTCACCAGGTAAATCTGAAGCTGAACAGGAACAATTTACAACGGAAGACGCCTGAAGTCAAGAACATACGTCATGTTTTGACAGCAAAAGGTCTTTGCCTGGATCCTGGCAAGATAAGAGCTGGAGCAGTGACCAACAGAAATGAAAGCAGAGTGATGATTGGTTGGATTCACGTTTGTCTAATTTGTCAGCAGTGTGAACTATTGCACGAGTTCACTGCCAAGGGGGTGGTGTGATATTGGGGAACAGAAAGAGAAGCAGCAATTAGTGACAACAATACCAGTGCTGAAATACTTTTCCCCAAGCCCCTTCAATAAATCCTCTTCCATGGAAATGTTTCCCCTCCCCCAAAACCTCACACCATGAGGTCTGACCTGACCCAAACCCCCAAATCCACCCCACAAATTAAACCCACTTACCTTATATAATCACCTTCTCTCTGACCTGTCAGGAATCTTTAAAACTTGGTTGGATATTTAACTTACCTGGTGTACAACAGCCAGTACCATTAAAATCAGCACCCTTATTAGCCAGGATCGCCACCATTTACATTCCATGACGTCTTTGTCAATCTCTCCCCAGCCTCCATATATCACCGGCCCTCTATCCAGCCTCTACTACTCCACCACCCCCTCCCCCATCCCCCACCAGTATAAATCTCATTTGATTTTCGATTCTCTTTAGCTTTGAGGAAGGGTCATTCAGTCTTGAAGATCCTGATTTTACCGGCACACCCAATCTGAAGTCAGGACGGGCGAGATTTGCAGAATGGCATTCTTCGTTGTTGGGGGGTGGGGAGGGTGCTGGTAAAATTCCAGCCTAAATGTCAGTTCTGTTCTCTCCCCACAGATGCTGTCAGACCTGTTGGAATTGTCCAGCATTTTCTGTTATTACTAAAACAAAGAATGTGGTATCAACCGTGTTATCCTTGTTGCTAAGCCTCAGAGACATGCTGAACTGTCTGGATCCTGCCCAGCCTGATTCGGAAGATTGGGCAGGATAGGAGTGAAAGAAATTTGAGATGCAAGACTAGGAGTGGAGAATCAATCTAAGATTGGCAATTTGGTAGATTGCCAATCTACCAAAATTTTTAGTGGATGGGTGCAGTAGTCATGACAACAGAAATTCCCCACTCTGCTGCCAATGATAGTGTGTATTAAACCAGCAACGTGTCCCCTTCAGACAAATATTTCCAATCATGGTCCATTCTTTTCTGAGTTGGAGAAATCTATAATCTGAAATTAACGATCTTTTTAAAATCATGGGATTGGATTTTAGGGCCCCCAAGGATAGGTTGGCAGGTGGGCAAGATGTTAAATTGGTGCCGTGCCACGCGCACTTTTCTCGGTGCCCACCCGCCCACCTCTGATCCACGGCCATTTCACCAGTAGTTGGGGAGGCACTGAAAGTCTGACCGCCCTTGGGTCAATGAGGCCCTTAAGTGGTTTTTCCTGAGTGGTGGAAGAGCTCCTCAGCAAATGTGCAGCCTGCAGCTCTCACTGCTCAGGCTGGTAGACAGGCAAGGGAATTGTGTCTCCTTTACAGGACCCTCTGCACATGGGAGGGAACCAAGGTCTTTGCACATCTGTGTCTGCTTTTACCGTCCCCTCCCCCCCCCCCCTTGCTCTATCCACTCCGGCACCCCCATCCAACCCACCTACTTCACAGGGGCCTGCCAACCATTTACTTTAGTACCTGGCTCCATTGACAATTGCCAGTGAGGACTAGATAGAGTTCCATCAGTGGTTCCTGGAGGCCCTGCTGGGACCATAGAGTTTATGACAGTTTAGTTGGTCGGCAGCACTCATAGAGAGGACTGCCTTGTCAGATGGGAGCAGAAGTCATGCCTTAGGCCAACTAGTGGTCCAATGGCTGTCAAATGATTGTGGGGCAGATCAGCTAAGCAGTGATCAGGCTCACTTCTGACTCTTATGCTGGAGGTGGCGGGGACCCTGTACAACCCATAGCCTGTAAACTCCAGCCCCTAATAAATACTACCTCAAACAGGGGACTGACATTTAGCCACTGATTGTTTCTCCAAGATCTTTGTACACTTTGTTCAACACGATTTGAAACAAGTATCCTCTTTGGCATAAAAGCTGCTGAGGGCCAAACAACATTATTGTTGTTTTACTCACTTATGAGAGGTCAAAGTTCAATAACTAATAGCCCCTGAAAGAGAGAAATTCAAAGCTTGGTACAAAATAATGCTTACGATGAACGTATCACTCAACTGACAGACATATGTGTAGGTGACAATAATAACAGGGAGTCAAGGAAGGTACGGAGGAGCATGTAATTGACCAAACAACTTGGCGAGGCTGAGGTTCTGCCAACCTTTGCAACAGGGTCTCATTCTAATATTGCTGGGCCCCCTCTCACTTAGCAACCAGCCAAGTTGACTGTGAGGCCAATGGGCAGGAGAGAAAACAGGAAGCAGGAAGCCACAGCCGGCCACAGCCAGCACTCAGAAAATAGCATCTATTCCAGCCTCTCAACCAAGAGGGGGGCAGGATGGGAAAATGAAGCATGGATCATGACAACAGAAATTCCCAACTCTGCTGCCAATGTAGTGTGTATTAAACCAGCAACGTGTCCCCTTCAGACAAATATTTCCAATCATGGTCCATTCTTTTCTGAGTTGGAGAAATCTATAATCTGAAACTAACAATCTTTTTAAAATCATGGGATTGGATTTTAGGGCCCCCAAGGATAGATTGGCAGGTGGGGGTGACCTTAAATTGGTGCCATGCCATGCACACTGTTCTTTGGGAAAGGGTGACTTACTATGATCATGGTTGGGATGAAAACCTTGTCTCAAGCAGAGGGATGTTAAAGGTTCTTTGTGAGGCCTGGAGGAATTATCCTGCCCCTTCCAGCCAAAAGAAAGAAACCCAAGTAGAACTTTTTTTTTACAGAAAGTTAGGTTTTATCTGGGTTTAGTTGTACATGTAGTGAAGCATTGACCCTGCATGGGATTTTCCGGATGCACTCTCCCCAAAACTGGAAAATCCCACCTAAGGTCAATGGTCCTTTGCATGGTCCAACCTCTGCCCGTTATTATTCCCCTGGTGGGCAGCACAGGAAAATTCCTCCCATCACATGCTTTTAACATGGAACTGCAAAGTATTTACAGAAACAGATCTTTTGGTCCAAGTGATCTATGTCCATGTTTATACATATGAGCCTCATGTCACTCTAATAGCCTTACTCCTGTATCTGACTACCTCTTTACTCTCATATATTTGTAAGTCCTTCCCTTAAATGTATCAACACTATCTATCTGTTCCAACTCCAATGACTCCACCTGATGGCAAATTTCACACTCTCATCTGGCTTTGCTTAAAGACATTCCTCCAAAATTAACCATCTGAGCTCACAGAATCATCAAATCCCTAAAGTACAGATGGAGGCCATTCGGCCCATCAAGTCTGAACCGACCATAATCCCACCCAGGCCCTATTCCTGAAACCCTCATTTACCTTACTAACGCTCCTGACACTAGGATCAATTTAACATGGTCAATCAACCTAACCTGCACATTTTTGGACTGTGGGAGGAAACTAGAATACCCAGAGGAAACCCACCCAGTCACAGGGAGTGCAAACTCCACACAGACAGTCACCCAAAGCTGGAGTTGAACCTGGTTCTCTGGAGCTGTGTGGTAGCAGTTCTAACTGCCGCACTACCATACTGCCCAACCTGATCTGTTGAAGGCTCTGTTATTCTAACGCTACCTTGTTTTTGACTCACCCTCAAATGGAAGCAATCCTTCCATATCAGCCCTATCAAACCTCTTCATAACGTTAAAGACCTCCATCACTGAAACGCTACATTGTTCAAACATTTGGCACATTTAAAGTGTCTATGAATAAGGTGCATGCTTAAGGCATCTGATATTTACTTTACCAATTAGTACATTTCTTCAGAACTCAAGCAGCAACACAGATTGTTTATTCTTTTCAGCATTTAGCAAAGGTCTTGCAACAGCTCCTTATTGCTTCATCTAAACGCACACTGATGAGTGATAGCACGGGTGAAGCAAACTGTTGGAAGGATCAGAAGGTGCAACAGCATTGAGACTCAATTAGACAGATGGGGAAACACAGCAGGATGGGGATTCACGCAAGTAACTATACTTGTGTATTGAATGCATGGCAGTAGTTGGGAGAGACTGCAAGAAGAAATGTTTGAAAGCCTTTCAATTCAATGAGAGCAGGATACAGGTTAATCACTGTGGTACCTGGAGCTTCTGCTGTATGAATGTCCTTGTATTCCATTTCAAATATTTTGTCAGGTTAGGAATGGCTGCACAAATACCGAGGAAAAAATATGATAAGGAGAACCATATTTTAGTGAATTCTCCACTTCCCTTGAGTACCTGATCAGCATGCTCTTTGCTGCAGTGTAACATTGATTACTGGCCATTTCCCACCAGGAAATTCTTCTCAATTACAGTAAATGATCGAGGTTCCACTCTATTAAGCTGTTAGTGATTTCTGAATAATAGCTACTTGCAACTGGAATATAAAAAATGGTTGATTTATTTGAAAGAATGAATACATTTTATGGTGGATTCAAACTACAAGTTCAACATTGGTGTGGCATTAACTCATAGATCAGGTGTGAAGGCGCTTGTTGAGTCCAAATAAATCTAGTGACATGCTTTCCATATTGTGGTGTAAGAATATCAGAAATAGGAGCAGAAGCAAGCCACTCAACCCTTTCTTCCTTAGTATCCAAGAATCTATCAATCTCTATGTTGAGTCTAATCAACAACTGAGCATCCAAGCTCAAATAGGGTAGAAAATTTGAACTATTCAAACAACTTTGAACAAAAGAACTTGGCCTCATCTCAGTTTTAAATGGCTGACCCCTTATTCCACACCGTGACCCCTTGTTCTAGACTCCCAGCCAGAGAGACAGCCACTTAGATAAAGTCTCCTAATTTTATGTGTTCCAATGATATCACCTCTCATTCTTCTGAACTGTAGGGAATATGGACATTATCTGTTCAATCTCTCTGATAAAAGAATCCCCTAATTCCAGAAATCAGTCCAATCAACCTTTGTTACAGTCCCTCGAAGATAAATATGTCTTTTCTTGGCTACAAGTACAGTACACAATGTCCAGAGGTGATCTCAGCAAAGCTCCATGTAATTGCAGCAAGACTTCTTCACTCTTGTACTCTAATCTCTTGGAAATAAAACTGACATGCCATTTGTTTTCCAATTGCTGTATCAGCTTGTTAACTTTCTGTAATTTGTATTTAATTGCATACCAACATTTCCCTGTCCTTGTCATTTAAAACTATATAGTTTTTAAAATTCTTCTCTTCAAACTTCACCCTTCACAATGTTATGTTCCATTCTCTTCTCCTTACTTAACCTGCTTTTATCAAGGGGCCACACGGTGAAGCCTTCCATTGTTTGCTAGAGCTGAGAGAGAGAGAGTTAAGATTTTACCTGTTAAAAACCTGTTTAAAATAAGTTTAAAGCGCTGGGCTAGCACTTAATATAAAAAAGGATAGCAAGAGTTTTTATAAATATATAAAAAGGAAGAGGCTGGCTAGGGTGAACTTTGGTCCTGTAGAGGATGAGAAAGGGGAGCTAGTGGTAGGGGATGGGGATATGGCTAAGGTCTTGAATAACTTTTTTGTTTCTGTCTTCACGGAGGAGGACGTGAATAATTTGCCGGGTGTTAGAGATGGAAAGGTGGTAGGAATGGAGGGTCTTAATGACATTACTGTTACTAGAGAGGTGGTGCTCGACAGACTGGAGGGGCTGATTGTGGACAAGTCCCCAGGACCGGATGGAATGCATCCGAGGGTTCTGAAAGAAATGGCGGAGGTTATAGTGGATGCCTTGGTGGTTATTTTCCAGACGTCGCTGGATTCCGGGGAAGTGCCGGAAGATTGGAAAACGGCTAATGTTACGCCGTTGTTTAAGAAGGGTGCCAGGCAAAAGGCGGGGAATTATAGGCCGGTTAGTTTAACGTCTGTGGTAGGTAAAATGTTAGAATCCGTCATTAAGGAGGAAATTGCGAGGCATCTTGAAGGGAATTGCTTGATAGGGCGGACGCAACACGGTTTCATTAAAGGGAAGTCGTGTCTGACAAATTTACTGGAGTTCTATGAGGATGTGTCTAGGGCAGTGGATAGAGGAGAGCCGGTGGATGTGGTCTTTCTGGATTTTCAGAAGGCGTTTGACAAGGTACCTCACAAGAGGTTATTGCAGAAGGTCAGGGGACATGGAGTTGGGGGTAGGGTGTTAGCGTGGATAGAGGATTGGTTGTCAAATAGGAGGCAGAGAGTGGGGGTCAATGGGTGCTATTCGGATTGGCGGTTGGTGACTAGTGGGGTGCCCCAGGGGTCGGTGCTGGGGCCTCAGCTATTTACCATTTATATAGATGATCTGGAGGAGGGAACCGAGTGCAGGGTGTCGAAATTTGCTGATGACACCAAGATTGGGGGAAAGGCAAATTGTGCGGAGGGTGTGGAGAGTCTGCAGAAGGATCTAGATAGGCTGGGCGAATGGGCCAGGAAATGGCAAATGGAATTTAATGTTGGCAAGTGTGAGGTGGTCCACTTTGGTAGGAAGAATGGTAGGAAGGACTATTACTTACGTGGCGAAAAACTGCAGCAGGCGACGGTGCAGAGGGGCCTTGGGGTCCTTGTGCATGAGTCGCAAAAACCCAGCTTGCAGGTGCAGCAGGTGGTCAGGAAGGCGAATGGGATGCTGGCCTTCATAGCGAGGGGGATTGAATATAAAAGTAGGGAGGTCTTGCTGCAGCTGTATAGGGCATTGGTGAGGCCGCAGCTGGAGTACTGTGTGCAGTTTTGGGCGCCGCACCTGCGCAAGGATATTTTGGCCCTGGAGGGAGTGCAGAGGAGGTTTACTAGGCTGATACCGGAGTTGAGGGGATTGAGCTATGAGGAGAGGCTGAATAAACTAGGCTTGTACTCGTTAGAGTTTAGAAGAATGAGGGGAGATCTCATTGAGACGTATAAGATGATGAATGGGATGGATAGGATAGAGGTGGAGAGACTCTTCCCGCTCAAAAAAGACAGTAGGACTAGGGGGCACAGCCTCAAGATAAAGGGGAGGCGGTTTAGAACGGAGTTGAGGAGGAACTTCTTCACTCAAAGGGTGGTGAATCTCTGGAATTCTCTGCCCGTTGAAGTGGTGGAGGCTGCCTCGCTAAATATTTTTAAGAAGCGGGTTGATGGGTTCTTGATAAGAGAGGGGATTAAGGGTTATGGGGAGAGGGCGGGAAAGTGGAACTGAGCCACAACAGATCAGCCATGATCTTATTGAATGGCGGGGCAGGCTCGAAGGGCTAGATGGCCTACTCCTGCTCCTATTTCTTATGTTCTTATGTTCTTATGTTCCTTTGCAGCCATTTGCATGTCCTTCTCACTGCTTAATTTCTCAACTAACTTTGTATCATCGGTTACATTACACATTACATTCAGTTCCCTTATTTAAGCCATTAATATATAAAGTAAATAGCTGAGGTCCAAGCAATGATCGCTACAGTACCCTGCTAATTATAGGTTGTCAAAGCAAAAATTATGCATTTACTCCTACTCACCAATCCTCAGTTCATGTTAATATATTAACCCCAATTTCCTGAGCCTTAATTTTGTCTAATATCCTCTTGTGTGGCACCTTACTGAAAACTTTCTGAAAATCCAAATACATTACATTCATCACTTCCCATTTAACTATGGGGACCGCACAGTGGCACAGTGGTTAGCACTGCTGCCTCACAGCACCAAGGATCTGGGTTTGATTCCCGGCTTGGGTCACTGTCTGTGAGGAGTTTGCATGTGCTCCCTGTGTCTGTGCGGATTTGCTCCGGTTTCCTCCCACAGTCCAACGATGTGTGGGTTAGGTGAATTGGCCATGCTAAATTCTCCCTCAGTGTACCTGAACAGGCACCAGAGTGTGATGACTAGAGTGTGTAACTTCACTGCAATATTAATGTAAGTCTACTTGTGACTAATAAATAAACATTACTTTAATTACAACATCAAAAACCAATGAGAAAGCAAGGTTCCAGTGAAACAAATTTGTCAAACATGATTTCTATTTCATAAATTCTTGTTGACTTGCCTAACCAAACTATTATTCTTTAAGTGCTCTTTTTACCACATTGCGAACAATAGATTCTCGCATTCTCCCTCCTACAGACATAGTTACCCATTCTCCCTTTCCACCCTTTCTTGAGAAGGCGGGGTTAGGTTTATAACTTCCAGATTCATGAAGAGTGAGAATCTTGTGGATTCCAGAAGATTAAAAGCAATGCATTCACCATCTTTTTAGCTATACACCCTTGGATGCAGGCCATCTGGTTCAGTGGATTTGTCCATTAAAATCTCTAGTACTACATTGTGACTGACAATAAGATGTCTAAGTTCCTCATTTTCACCAGATCCTTAGTTTCCCACTATTTTGTATTTTCTGCAGTGATGACAGATATAAAGGATGGGATTTTCCAGCCACTCTCGCCTCGAACCTGGAAAACCCCATCTGACGTCAACCAAGCTTTCCATGGTCTGCTCCTCGCCTGCTTCAATTCCTGTGGCAGGCAGAGTGGGAAAATTCCCTGCAAAGTGTTTGTTTAAGGTCTCTGCCATTTCCTTATTCCTTTCATAATTGTCTGATATTAAAGGATCCACATTTTCTTCAGCCAATCATTTCTTAATATACTTTCTTCAAAATGTTTTTATATCTCTTGCTAATTTATTCTGATATTTTACCAATTCTTTGACCATCACTTGTTGAATTCTAAAATATTCCCTTATGTTGTATATTTTTGTATTTAAAATATACATGTACTCATGCTATTTCTAAATTTTAAAACTGGACCTTGGCAGAACAAGGTCCTTAAGATGGCTAAACCTACGTCTGTTTGTGACCCCAGAACAAAAGAAGCCATTTTGTTGTTTCAGGAAAACACTTTGCTATCTCTGAGAAACCACTAACAATCACCTGAGGACCTAACTTCAAAGAGGTCTATACAAAGGCAATTTGCATCTGATAACCCAAACTTATCCAGCAAGAGACAAAGATCTTGCTAAGACAAGAGGTTCATCAAGCATCCCTTTCAACTCACAATGGCTGGGACATTTAACAGTCTCTGAAACCCAGTTGAATGCCAGACAATGGATACACATCCTTTGTTGAAGACCTAATGGAGAGATGGGTGTCATGTGACAAAGGCTTGTAGAGCACCTGGCCCCATCCCCAGTGCTTCTGTTGGAAGTTCAACTATAAAACTGATTTATCTCTGCATACCTATTTCATATTATGAAGTCAACACCACCAGTGAATTCTGCAGCATTGATTTTCAGCCTGATATCATCTGTGAAGAAATACCTCACTGGACTTTGATTCTGGAACTCCCATGAACTAAGAAGGGACTAAGACCTCATACAGTCTATTTTTATAAAACATGTATAAATATCATCATGGCTATTTCTAAAATTTAAAAAAAACATGGACAAAGACCTTATGAAATGTCTGAAACAATGTCTTTACTCCCCAAACAAAAGTAGCTATCTGGCAGTATTGAGGAAACTTGCACCTTGTTATCCTTGAAGAGACACCAATGACCCCCCTGTGGGTTACGCAGATCAAAATCAAAGAGATCTATAAAATGGCCATCTGCATTTCATAATCTGGGTTGGCCAACTAGAATCTACTCATCTGTTAGATCAAACAACCTTTTCAATTCTTAATAGTTGAGGCATTTAGATATCTTGGGGACACAGACAAGGGATACACATCCCTTGTCAAAGGTAATGTGGAGAGGTCAGAGTCATATTATATGACATGGACCGCTAATTTATGTGACCAGTAATATTGCCTTGCTATACTGCAAAATCTCCGTCTGCTGTTTACCATCCTACAAACAGCCTCACAGCAAGTGAATCTCCAGGTTGAATGCCCAGATTGAATCTCTGCCTCCATTAGTGCTGCTTCAGCTGAAATCCTCACCTCTAAAATCTAAGACTAATTCATCTGGGCATGCCTAGCTCATCATCTAAAGTCAACACCACTGGAAAAGTGCATTATTTCACATTGCTTTTCAACCCAACAATCTCCATGATGGAATACCTCATTGGATTTTAACTCTGGACTCTGGACTCATATGTAATAATATTTATTTTCTCTATGGTGATTGGACTGTAAATTTTTCTTTTCTCTTTCCCTCTTCTACTGTATGAATGCAAAGGAGGCAATGTTGCAACCCCCTCCCGTGGTTCGAGTGTGTGCAAATAAACTAACCTGTTGAGTTCATCCTATCTCGAGTTTGTTGTGGAGTTATTGGATATGGATGGGTATGGAGGGATATGGGCCAAATGCAGGCAATTGGGATTAGCTTAGGGGTTTTAAAAAAAAGGTGGTCTGGACAAGTTGGGCCATACTGTAAACATCTATGACTCTATTACTAATAGAAACTTGTATCATACAAAAACCAAAGGGTTGAGGAAAACACCACCATCTGTAAAAAGGAAAAAAATCAAAGCAACTTTCTGTTTATGGGTAGCTGGTGAGAAGAGAAATTAGCAGTTTTTAAATTACTTCCATCTCACCTCCTGTCCATAATGGAATTTTATATCCTCCTCCTTTATTGTAATACTTATTAACTTCTCTTATCAGTTACCGTTAGCCCATTTTTCTTTCAGGGAATGTGTATTTATGGGCAAATTATTGGTTAATTTTTGAAATATTTGTATTGCTTATCTACTGCCGTATCTTTTAATCTAGTTTCCCAATCTACCATGGCCAACTCACCCCTCACAGCTATATAGTTTGCTTTAAGATCATAACTGTTGTCATGTCAAATTGGGTAACACCAGATTTGTGCTCATTGTAGTTTATATATGCCCTTAGATATTAACAAATCCAGCAGCAACTCGGAAAATAATTACTTAGCACTTTGCAAAAGGAAACCAGTTTTATCCAGTTTTCTAAATTTCTGGAACTGTTGCTGATGAGGACACTGCAGTAGCAGCTCCACGGCAAGCTCGTTACATGCAAGCTCTGCAGTTTCATAACCACTGCATTAATCAATTGCAAAAATGTCTTCTAGGATTTTCAGAAAACGTGAAACAGTCAGAGAGGGTGTTCTATTTTATTCCTGCTACCAAACCGTTTTTCTCCCTGCACCACCATTACTTGCTGTTAACAACCAGTGCTGGCAAAAAGCACCAGCCGAGAGGAAGTATTTCTTTACAGACATCAACCGTACAGTTAACATCTGGATATTGATCAAATTTCCTTTCACCTGTGACATCAAAAATGACCTAATGCAGGGGATTTAACGGGAACAAACACGTGATCAGTGATTTGCAAACAACTAAAACATTGCATTCTGGCTGCTGATGTAACACAGAGACATCAAACAAAAGTTCTGATACAATTTGCTTTCAGTTGACAGTTGTGTTAAACTGGAAAAATACTCTGCGGTTTAGATTAGATTCTTCTAGCTTCCTGAGTTGACTCTTGAAAAGTTGAGTAATGTCCCCAGGCTCTCCTCGTCTCCAGTGACACATTAGCTGTCATTAGGAATCTGAATATTTCATTTGTTAGCATGAGAGAAGAAACATTTATCTGGTACACATAACAAGTTCTTAATTTTAACTTATTTCATGTGTGGAATTAGGATTTTCTTAGTTTAAATGCTATCTGGCAAACAGAAATAATTTTGCCTTTTGCATTTTGCTGTATAACTGGCATAGGATTGTTAATGATTTGTCAGTGGATGTTTGGCAGCGTTCTGTGTGTACCATCCATTATCGTTACTTCCAGGATTTAAATAGGGCATCCGTTGCAGATGGTTGATACAATCATGAAAGTCCCTCATCTGGAAGCAATAGGTTGTATTCTTTTAATAGTATGTGTATCTAATGAGATCACCCTGATGACACAGTAGTTAGCAATGCTGCCTCACAGTGCCAGGGACCTGGATTCAATTCCTGCCTTGGGTCACTGTCTGTGCAGAGTCTGCACATTCTCCCCGTGTCTGTGTGGGTTTCCTCCTGGTGCTCCAGTTTCCTCCCACAGTCCAAAAGACGGGCTGGTTAGGTGCATTGGCCATACTAACTCTCCCTTAGTGTACAGGCACCGAAGTGTGGCGACTAGGGGAATGTCACAGTAACTTCATTGCAGTGTTAATATAAGCCTTACTTATGACTAATAATAAATAAACTTTAAAACACCCTATCTGCTGCATCTTCCCTTTCTTGAGTGTGCTGTGCTTCACTTCCTCAATGTGTACTTGTGCTTTGTGGCTTTGCTTGTGCCACATTATTTATCAAAACAACTGAAGAGAATCGTGCTTCAGCCTATGTTATATTTTGTTATCCTTCACTTTAATAAAATGCATATTCTGCTGTCTGTATTGTTACATATTTCAAACTGCTAACTTGACTCCAATTGCACCAAACTATAATTAATAATCTTCAAATGGTGTAAAAGCTGGGTGCAAGTGAGGAGAAGTTAAATGAGCATAAATAACACATGTTTAGCGCTGAAAGGGATATTGTAATTTTGTTACTGAACTTTATGTAGTCCCTTTCTCCCCTGAAGATTTGATTTAATTGCTAATTTTCTACTTGGATGACAATGCTTAACACCTGTGACATATTAACAGAAAAGAATACATCAAAGCACTGCTATCACTCAAAGTATATTTTATGGTCAAAGGAATAACTTTCCAATAGCATTAACGGTGATTGATAAACCCAACAATTAAGGAACATTTTTTTGGAAAGAAAATCCCCTACCTCTCCTGTCTTAGAGATTTGCTCAATTTGATCTTTGTCAGTCTACAAGTTCTTATTTTCTGAAACTATGCAATCTTTGTCTGCAATTATCTGCCTGTATTGCCCTGATAATTTAACTTGCAAAATTGATTCCTTTATCATTACCCCAGTATTTCCTTTCCATGTTTTTGCAATTTTGAGATACAAATGAGAAGAGGCATGCCTGGCCAACATTTGCCACAGTGTCACCTAACCAACACAATGGGACTGGAAAAATATCCCTGAAGGCTGTTTAAAAATGTCAAAGAGATCTTTTTGTAGGATTCTCAATCTATGAAAATTTGAAAACAATGTCAGATATCGCATATATGCTGACAAACCCAGCTGTACTTCACCAATGTCACTGTCAAATCTCCACTGCCTCTGACTTGTCACACTGTTTCACTGATGTCTGGTACTGGAGGCACAGAAAACCCTTCCAAGTACATAGTTGGAAGTGCAAAGCCATTGTTTTTGGTGCCATCCCACGCTGCATTTCCTCCCCACTGATTCCATCCCCCTCCCTGACCACTGTGTGAGGTTGAGCTAGGCTTTGCAACTTTAGTGTCTTATTTGACTCTGAACTTAACTTCTGAACCTTTAACATTTCTGATACTATTACCATCTATTTCCACCTTCATAATATCGCTCACCCCATCCCTTCAGCCCATTGCTGCTGGAAGCTTACTCATGTTGTTGTTACCTCCAGATGAGACTATTCTAATGTTTTCCAGGCTGGCCTTCCCATTTTCCAAATTCGTTTAACTCGACTGGGAGCAAAATTCTGCTATCAGTGTTCCATCTCACTGGTTCAGCATATCCATCACCACACTGCTCACCAACTATATTGGTTCCTAGTCCAGCAATGTTGCAGATTTAAAATGTTATTCCTATGTTCATATCACCCCCCTCAAAGCCTTACTTGTGGCCCTACCTTTCCCCCAATACATCCCTGTCCCCATCCATCTCTACACCCACTGTCAGTCCTGCAGCTCTCCAAAAACTCTATATTTTTCTAATGCTGGCTTCTTGCCCTTTGCACCACCAGTGACTTCAAATAGGTTGTAAGATCCAAAATTCCCTCTCTCTCACACTCAACTCTCTCTCCTCATTTAGAATGGTCTTTAAAATCGAATTTTTTGACCAAGCTGGTTCTAATTTTGTGTGTCAATGTTGAACGGTTTCTGATAATGTTTCTCTTGGTGCATTTTTCTACTGCAAATTATTATTGCTAACTGATTGGTTCATCAAATCCTTTGGTGAGTAACAATTACACTTAGTTAAACAAATAATGTATCTAAGATTAATAGAATGTGTTGATAGAACATAATGTGCTGCTACTGTGGTCTTACTGAAGTCCTATATAATTGCAGCAAGATTTTCTCACTTTACATTCACGCCTTGTAATAAAGGCTCATGTACCATTTCTTTTCTGTAGCTACATGTTTCTTTTCTGTGCTATGCGTGCAAGAACACCCAAATCCCTCTCAATACAACATTTATTAAACTGTCACATTAATAAAAATACTCTGTTTATTGATTGTTCCTACCTAAGTGGACAATGTCACACTTCTCCATGTTAGTGTCAGGGAGATTAGGAGGGTAAATTTGGGAATTACAGGGCTAGGGCCTGGGTGGGATTGTTGTCGGTGCCGGCTCGATGGGCTGAATGGCTTCTTTCTGCACTGTAGGGATCCAATGATTCTATGATTCTCTTCACATTGCATCCTCTTCACAGTTTACTTCCCCATCTAGTTTGGTATCATCATCAAACTTGGATATATTCCATGTGATCCCCTCCTCTAAGCCATTGACATAGATTGTAAATAGCTAAGGCCCCAATACTAACCTTTTTTTCAGTTCAGTAGTTATAGGTTACCATCTCAAAAATTACTTGTTCATTCTAATGCCCTGTTTTCTATTCAATTTAACACATTAGCACGCCTGCCAACCCGATTCTCTGAGCCCTAATATAGTGTAATAATCATTTATGAAACACCTTTTGAATGCTTTCTGAAGATTCCATTTTTTTTCTGGCTGATCACTGGATATGAGGGTCAGGACTAAGGTCAACATTTGATGCCCAGCCCTAATTGTCCCAGAGAAAGTGCTAACAAACTGCCTTCTTGAACCGCAGCAGTGGAGGGGTCTTTTTCTGATTGGAGGTCTGTGACTCATGGTGTTCCACAGGGCTCTGTACCGGGAGCTCTGCTGTTTGTGATATATATAAATGATTTGGAAGAAGATGTAGCTGGTCTGATTAGTAAGTTTGCAGATAACACAAAGATAGCTGGAGTTGCGGATAGTGATGAACATTGTCAGAGAATACAGCAGGATATAGTTAGGCTGGAAAATTGGGTGGAGAAATGGCAGATGGAATTTAAGTCAGATAAATGCGAAGTGATGAATTTTGGTAGATCTAATGCAGGAGGGAGCTCTACAATAAATGGCAGAACCATCAGGAGTACAGACACACAGAGGGATCTGGGTGTGCAAGTCCATAGATCCTTAAAGGTGGCAGCACAGGTGGAAAAGGTGGTGAAGAAAGCATATGGCATGCTTCCCTTTACTGGATGGGGCATAGAGTATAAAAGTTGGCATATGATGTTGCAGTTATATAGAATGTTGGTTCAGCCAAATTTGGAATACTGAGTCCAGTTCTGGTTGTCATACTACCAGAAGGATGTTGAGGCTTTGGAGAGAGTGCAGAAAAGGTTTACCAGGATGTTGCCTGGTATGAAGGGTATTAGCTATGAGATGAGATTGAGTGAACTGGGGTTGTTCTCCCTGGGAAGACAGAGGTTGAGGGGCGACCTAATAGAAGTTTATAAAATGATGAAGGGCATAGATAGGGTGAACAGTTGGAAGCTTTCTCCCAGGTCAGAAATGACAAACCCAAGGGATCACAAGTTCAATGTAAGGGGGGGCAAAGTTCAACATAGACATGCGGGAGACGTATTTTACAGAGAGGGTGGCGGGGGCTGGGAATGCGCTACCAAGCAAGGTGGTTGAGACAGACAGGCTAGGATCATTTAAGACTTATCTAGATAGCCACATGAACAGACTGGGAATTGAGGGGTACAAATGGATGGCCTAGTTAGAAACAAATGATCAGTGCAGGCTTGGAGGGCCAAAGGGCCTGTTCCTGTGCTGTACTCTTCTTTGTTCTTTGTTCAGTCCATGTGGCATAGGTACACCCACAGTGCTACTTTGACTCGGTAATAATGAAGGAACACTGAAAGTTAGGATTGTATGTGGCCTTCAGGAGAATTGCTGATGGAGATATTCCTAATTGTCTGCTGTTCTTGCTCTTAAATGTGGTAGGGGTTGTTGATTTGGAAGATGCTGTAAAGGAGGCTTAGCCAGTTACCACAACACATCTAATATTGGCATTAATTCCCTTTCATAAAACAGAGTTGATTTGACTGATTTTACAAGTTTCTTGCTTCAATGTCCTTTGTAATAGTTCTAGTAGTTTCTCCACTACTGTTATCAACCTAATTCTCTCTTTTCTCCCTCCTTCCTTCCTTGTACTGTGGGTTACATTTACTACCTTCTAATCATTTGAGTCATAGAAATGTACAGCACAGAAAGATGTCATTTGGCCCATCATGTCAGGGTTCTATGGAACAGTAGTCATACATAGTTCCACATCTCTGCTCTTTAACTGTAACCACACTGCTTTAGAATCTAAGATATTCTGCAATATCTAAATCAATGCACCCACCATCTCTGCAGACCCAAGATGTAGGCCTTTAGGTGTGAGATTTGGCAGCTTTTAGTCTTATTAATTTAGTAATTGAAAGCTAACAAGCAGGTACAACAAGCAATTAAGAAGGCAAATAGTGTGTTGGCCATTCTTACAAGAGGATTTGAGTAAATCCAACAACACTCAAGAAGCAGCCAAGACAGAGCCGCCCACTTGATTGGCACCCCATCCACAAACACTCACTCCCTCCACCACCTACCCAGAGTCACAGCTGTGTGTACATACTTACACAGAAACATACATAGAGAACAGAAGCAGGCCTTTCGAGCTTGCTCCATCATTCATTTTGATTAGGGTGATGGGGGGGGGTGGGAGGGGGGTGCGAGGGCGAGGTATAATTTGGATGTAAGAGGGACGTTTTTCACACAGAGGGTTGTCGGGGCCTGGAATGCACTGCCAAGTAGGGTGGTGGAGGCAGGCACGCTAGAGTTGTTTAAGGTTTACTTAGATAGGCACATGAGTGGACTAGAGATGAAGGGATACAGGAGACTGTTTTAAATAAAGATCAAGAGCCTTGGGACGTCCCTGGGAATCAACTGATTCCTATGGACCTTCCAACATATTTGATGGCTCACTTGTCTTACTTCTGAGCTTCTGGGGATTCCGTGAATGTCTGTATAAGTTGTGCATGTTTATTGATGTCTTTTCTTTTAATCCACAGGTGATTCGGTCCGCCTTGTTTTCCAACAAGGGGTATACATGCGGTGGGTCATGCAAAGGGTGCTCTTGGATGTTGCTTTGAGAGTTGCCTAGTGCTTCACGTCATTAGTGTATGCTTAAACTGGACCAGCTGACGGGCAACACGACAGCTCAGTGACTATCACTGTTTGCTGTGCAGATACATGGATTTGGGCCAGTGTCTGTGGGAGTTTGCACATTCTCCCTGTGCTTGCGTGGGTTTTCTCCAGGTGCTCCAGTTTCCTCCCACACCCAAAAAACGTGCTCTTAGGCTGATTGGTGTTAACAAATTGTCCCTAAATTAGCCTTCCCTCAATCTTCCCCAGTAGGCGTAGACAAAGGTCGTAGATAGAAGAGGGCACTCACAATGTTAAAATGGCGGCGCGGGCTTGTTGGGCCAGAGGGCCTGTTTCCCATGCTGTGTTGTTCTTTGTTCTTTGATCATGGCTGATCATCAAATGCAATATCCTGATCCTGCTTTCCCACAGCAGCTCCCCCCCCGCCCCATATCCCTTGATCCCTTTAGCCCCAAGAGCTATGTTCAATTTCTTCTTGAAATCACACAACATTTTGGCCTCAACTACTTTCTGTGGTAGTGAATTCCACAAAACTTACTACTCTTTGGGTGAAGACAATTCTCCTCACCTCAGTCCTAAAAGTCCCCTTATCCTCAAATTATGACCTCCTTGTCTGGACTCCCCCACCTTCAGGAACATTCTTTCTGAATCTATCCAATCCTGTTAGAATTTTATAAGTTTCTATCAGGTCCTCTCTCACTCTTCTAAACTCCAAGGAACATAATCCTAATCAACTTAGTCTCTCCTCATAGGACAGACCTGCCATCCCAGGAATCAACCTGGTCAGCCTTCACCGCACTCCCTCTATAGCAAGGACATCCTTCCTCAGATAAGGACACCAAAACTGCACACAATACTCCAGATGTGGTCCCATCAATGCCCTATACAATTGCAGCAAAACATCCCTATTTCTTCACTTAAATCCTCTCACTGTGAAGCCCAACATACCACTTGCCTTCTTTACTGCCTGCTCTACCTGTGCACTTACTTTCAGTGACTGATGCATGAAGACACCAAGGTGTTGTTGCATATCCACCTCGATCAATTTACACCCATTCCAATGATAATCTGCCCTCCTATTTTTTGCTGCAGAAGTTGATAACCTCACATTTACCAACATTATACTGCATCTTCCATGCGTATGTCCACTCATTCAGCCTGTCCAAATCACGCTGAAGCATCTCTACATCCTTGTCACAGCTCACCCTCCCACCCAGCTTTGTATCTTCTGCAAGAATGGAGATAATACATTTAGTTTCCTCTTCCAACTCATTAGTACATAATGTGAACAGTTGGGGTCCTAGCACAGATCACTACAGTACTCCACTAATCACTGACTGCCAATCGGAAAAAGAATCATTTATTCCTTCTTTTTGCTTCCTGTCTGATAACAAGCTTTCTATTCATCTCAAGATACTACTCACAATAACTTTATATAGTAAACTGGTATGTGAGACCATGCTGAAAGCCTTTTTAAAGTTTAAATAAACAACATCCAACGGTTCTTTCTGATTGACTCTATTAGTTACAGCGTCAAAGAATTCCAGTAGATTTGTCAAGCATGGATTTTTTGTAAATCTATGCTGACTTTGTTTGATTATACCACTACTTTCCAAATGCTGTTCTATGAAATCCTTGATAATGGACTCCTGCATCTTCCCTACTAATGACATTAAGCTCACTGGCCTATAGTTCCTTGTTTTCTCTCTACCTCCCTTTTTGAATAGAGGATTTATATTAGCTAATATAATCTGTAGGGACGATTACAGAGTCCAAAGAATTTTGGAAAACGACTAACAATGGATCTGTTATTTCTAGGGCCACTTCTTAAGTACTCTGGGATGAAGATGATCAGGCCCTGGAGATTTATCTGTCTTCAAATCCATTAATTTCTCCAAAACCATTTCTCTACTAACTTCGTTCAACTCCCCACTAAAACTTGCGTTTCTCAGAACATCTAGTACATTGGAATCGCTTTGTGACTGTACTTCTGGTTCGCGGGGTTTGTGAGAGTGTAGTTTACTTCCGTACCGGAAGTTAGGCGAGGGGATGGTCGGGAAGGGGGAGCGGGGGGTATAAATCGGATACTCACCCGTGGATCCACCTCATTGTTCTCCGGGGCAGTGTACCTGGTGGCTGTGGCTGTGGTGAGTACCTGATTTACTTGGAATCACTTTCTGACTGTACTTCCGGTTCGCGGGGTTTGTGAGAGTGCAGTTTACTTCCGTACCGCAAGTTAGGTGAGGGGATTGTCGGGAAGGGGGAGCGGGGGGTATAAAAAAGGAGGTAGCGGCATACAGCGGGCAGCGTCGGGAGCAGGCAGCGGAGTGAGTGGGAGCTGAGTGAGAAGGGCTTTGGCTCGCTGGGCCTAGGCGAGAGCAGGCTTAGAGAAGGGAGTTGCAGATTTCTACCTTTTGCCACATACAGGAGGTTGGGACATGGCAGGGGCTATGGGGAGGAACATAAGCTGTGTTAGGTGCTGCATGTGGGAGTTCTTGGTGGCGTCACGTCTCCCCAAGGTCCACATCTGTGCTAAATGTTTAGAGTTGCAGCGCTTGAGGGCCCGGGTCAGGCAACTTGAGGGGCGTTTGGAGGATGCGTTTCTGGTCAGGGAAAACGAAGAGATAATGTCTAAGAACCATGAGCAGGAAGAGGTCCCAAGGGCTGAAGAGCAGGATGGGTGGACGACTGTTAGGCGGAAGAAGAGGAAGAAGAAGAGTAGTCATGGTCCCCCGGCCTCCCCAGTGGCCCCCCAAGATTCATCGACAGGATAGGCAGGAGGGCCAGAATGACTTAAGGGACAGAAGGGGGCTGGCAAGGTGATAGTGGTAGGGGATGGGAGGGTCCAAGGCATCGACAGGAGGTTCTGTGGGCTGAGGCGTGACTCCAGGATGGTGGTCTGCCTCCCTAGAGCAGGGGTACAGGACGTAACGGAAAGGGTAGAGGGAATTTTGAAAGGGGAGGGGACCCAGGCAGAGGTGGTAATACACGTAGGGGAGGGGGACATAGGAAGGAGGAGTAGGGTAGATGTCCGTAGGCAATTTAGGGAGTTGGGGTCCAAACTGAAGAGCAGGACCTCCAGGGTGGCATTCTCTGGATTGCTGCCTAGTACCAGCAGGGCTAGAAATGACGAGATCATGCAGCTGAATGCATGGTTGAGGGATTGGTGTAGGGTAGAGGGCTTTACTTTTGTAGACCACTGGGAGGTATTTATGAGAGAAGGACAACTGTACAGGAGGGGTGGGGAGAATTTGAATGGGAGGGGAACTAGTGTCTTAGCGGGGAGGTTAGCTGGGGTGTTTAGGAATGGTTTAAACTAATAGGGAGGAGGGGTGGGGATGTGGCTGGGAGAGAGTTGGATGAAAGGAAAATTATCAGGGAGAAGGAGGTTCCGAGGGACACTGGTGGGTTGAACTGTGTCTGTTTCAATGCTAGGAGTGTGGCAGGGAAAACGGATGAGCTTAGGGCCTTGATGTTTGTGAGGCAGTTAGATGTGGTGGCTGTAACAGAGACATGGTTAAGGGAAGGGCAGGACTGGCAGCTGAATGTTCCTGGGTACAAGTGTTTTAGGTGTGACAGAGGAGGGTTGAAGAGAGGTGGAGGGGTGGCACTGTTAGTCAAGGAAAGCATCACAGTAGTGCAGAGGGAGGACAATATAGAAGAGATAGGGATTGAGTCACTGTGGGTGGAGTTGAGGAATAAAAAGGGAGAGATTACGATGCTAGGGGTGTATTATAGGCCACCCAACAGCCCGAGGTCAGTGGAGGAAGGCATTTGCAGGGGCATTTTGGACAGGTGCAGGAAGAATAGGGTGGTTGTAGTGGGTGTCTTTAATCTTCCTGGAGTGGATTGGAGGGGGCCTAGAGCTGGGGGTACGGAGGAAGAGGAGTTTGTGAAATGTGTTTTGGAAGGGTCCCTAGAGCAGTATGTAACTAGCCCGACTAGGGAAGGGGCTATACTGGATTTAGTGTTGGGTAATGAGCCAGGGCAGGTGGGAGAGGTAGAGGTAGGCGAACATGTGGCTAATAGTGACCACAAGTCCGTCTACTTTAGGATAAAAATGGAAAGGGATGAGTGCCGGCCGAACGGGAGTGTGCTGAATTGGGGGAAGGCGAGCTATAGCCGGATTAGGAGGGAGCTGAAGGACACTGATTGGGAGGGACTGTTAGCTGGCAAGTCCACGGTTGGCAAGTGGGAGGCTCTTAAGGGCAAAATGAAAATGTTGCAGGAGAGGCATGTTCCAGTTAAGCGGAAGGATGGGAAAGGTAGAATTAGAGAGCTGTGGATTACAGGGGGTATTGAAGACTTGATCAGGAAGAAGAGGGAGGTGTATGTTAGGTCGAAAAGACTGGGTACAGAGAGTGCGCTGGAGGAATATAGAGAGAGTAGGAGGGAGCTAAAAAGGGGAGTTAGAAGGGCAAAGAGAGGGCATGAAATGGCTTTGGCTGATAGGATTAAGGAAAATCCAAAGGCATTTTATTCCTATATCAGGAGCAAGAGAGTAGTTAGAGGGAAAATTGGTCCTCTTAGGGACAGAAGTGGGGAGATATGTATTGAGTCGGAGGGAATGGGGGAGCTCCTGAATGAATACTTTGCGTCAGTATTCACAAAGGGGAGGGGTTCGGTGTCGTGCAGTGTCTTGGAGGGAGCTGTGGATCAGTGGCAGGAAATATCTATTACGAGGGAGGAAGTGCTAGGGCTTTTAGGTAGCGTAAGGAAGGATAAAGCTCCGGGGCCTGATGGTATTTATCCCAGGCTGCTTAGGGAGGTGAAAGATGAAATTGCTGGGCCTCTGGCGCAAATCTTTGTCTCTTCTTTGGACACAGGTGAGGTCCCAGAAGACTGGAGGGTAGCAAATGTGGTACCGTTGTTTAAAAAAGGTAGTAGGGATAACCCTGGAAATTATAGACCGGTGAGTTTGACATCGGTGGTAGGGAAATTAATGGAAAAAATACTTAGGGGTAGGAGGTATGAGCATTTGGAGCATTGCGATCTGATTAGGGATATGCAACATGGCTTTGTTAGAGGGAGGTCTTGCCTTACGAATCTGGTGGAATTCTTTGAGGAGGTGACAAAAACGGTTGACGATGGGAGAGCCGTTGATGTCATCGATATGGATTTCAGTAAGGCGTTTGACAAAGTCCCTCATGGTAGGCTGGTAGAAAAGGTTAAGGCGCGTGGGATACAAGGACAGGTAGCTAGGTGGATTGAGAACTGGCTGGGCAATAGGAGACAGAGGGTAGTTGTTGAGGGGACCTTTTCGGGCTGGAGGCCAGTGACCAGTGGTGTGCCGCAGGGCTCAGTACTGGGACCTCTCCTCTTTGTAGTCTACATAAACGACTTGGAAGAGAGCGTACGTGGTGTGATCAGCAAGTTTGCGGATGACACCAAGATGGCAGGGTTGGCGGATAATGAGGTGGAATGTCAGGTGATACAGCAGGATATAGATAGGTTGGTACATTGGGCAGATAGGTGGCAGATGGAATTTAATCCTGACAAATGCGAGGTGATGCATTTTGGAAGGAATAATGCAGAGAGGAGCTACGTGATAAAAGGTAGACCGATTAGGAGTATAGAAATACAGAGGGACCTGGGAGTGCAGGTTCACAAGTCTATGAAGGTTGCGACACAAGTGGAGAAGGTTGTGAGGAAGGCTTACGGAATGCTAGCCTTTATAGGAAGGGGTATAGAGTATAGGAGCTGCCGTCTAATGCTTCAGTTGTACAGAATGTTGGTTAGACCGCATTTGGAGTACTGTGTCCAGTTCTGGTCACCTTACTACCGGAGGGACGTGGAGACTCTGGAGAGGGTGCAGAGGAGGTTTATCAGGATGCTGCCTGGCATGGAAGGACTGAGTTACAAGGAAAGGTTGGAGAAACTGGGACTTTTCTCCTTGGAAAGATGGAGATTGAGGGGAGACATGATAGAGGTATATAAGATACTGAAGGGAATAGATAGAGTCAATAGTGAGAGGCTGCTCCCTAGACTGGGTACAATTATGAGAGGTCACAATCTAAGGGTGAGGGGGGAGAAGTATAATTTGGATATGAGGGGAAGGTTCTTCACGCAGAGGGTCGTGGGGGTATGGGACGCGCTACCGAGTAGGGTGGTGGAGGCAGGAACGTTGGACTTGTTTAAGGTTTACTTAGATAGACACATGAGCGAAACAAGGATGGAGGGTTATATAAGGGGGTATTAAATAGGGTCAGAGACTCGGGAGACACCGGAAATGCAGGCTTACATGTTAACGTTTTTGTCTTTTTATTCCGCAGGTGGAGGTCCACCTTGTTGTCAAACGAGGGGCATGCACACGGTGGGTCGTGCGTGGGCTGCTCTTGGAGGTTCCGGGAGTGGCCTAGTACTTTGTGTCGGTATGTGTGCTTGATCCTGGACCGGTAGACGGGCGCCGCAACAGCTCGGTGACTAGCACTGCTAGCTGTGCAGATACATGGATTTGGGCCTGTGTCTGTGGGAGTTTGCGCATTCTCCCTGTGATTGCGTGGGTTTCCTCCGGACGCTCCGGTTTCCTCCCACACCCCAAAGATGTGCTCTTAGGCTGATTGGTTTACCAAATTGACACTATTCTCCCCTGAATCTGGCTAAGTTAGGGGTTCCACTCGCAGACACGCAGGGCAGGGTAGGTTTAGGAGGATGCGGCGGCACGGGCTCATTGGGCCGAAGGGCCTGTTTCCCGTGCTGGGTTGTTCTTTGTTCTTTGTTATTATTCATGTCTTCTTTACAAAGATAAAAGCAAATTTAGTTCCTCAGCCATTTCTTTGTTTCCCATTATGAATTCCCCTGTTTCTGTCTGTAAGGGCCTACATTCATTTTTGTCAATCTTTTCTCTCTTTCCGTACCTATAGAAACTTTTACAATTAGTTTTTATGGTTCCCGCTATCTTACTTTCCTACTCTAAATTCCCTTTCTTAGTCAATCCCATGGTCCGCTTTTGCTGAATTTTAAACTGGTCCCAATCCTCAGCTTTATTGCTTTTCCTTGCCAATTTGAATGCATCTTCTTTGAACCTAATACTATCTCTAATTTCCCTTATAAGTCATGGTTTGACCACAGTTTTCCTTCCATTCTTGCGCTAAATAGGAATAAACAACTTCATCTATTCATTCCTTGAATGCCTACCATTGTCCCATAGCGCCGCCCCCATAGGCTTTGCCTCCCCATTGACACCATCGTGGCCCTGCCCCCCAGTGGCCCTGCCCATCGACACCAACCACATCCCCTAGCCCCCACCCCCTTGCCCAGGTGCCTGGTGGGCATTTCCCAGTTGCCAGGCTGGCATTGATGCCAGGGTGGCAATGCCAGTCTGGCACCACTCAAGTGGCACCTCTGCCTTGCCTTTGGCCTCCCTAGGGGGCTTCCCTAAGGGGCCTCAATGACCTGCGGTTCTGCCGGCGAGGCCAACGCAAGTGTTCCCTGTTCATGGGGAGCAGGTGTTTTCCTTGCCAGCGAGAACTTCTCCCGATGAGGCTATAAAGGCAAGTGAGCCCGGAAGATTGAATGCCGTGCTCGCTAAACACATTAAAATGAACGCGCAAGCAAATTTAAATAAACTAACCAGCCGCTCATCCATTTCCAGCGAGAGGCTGACTGCGCCGACAATCCAGTGCCACAAAATCCCATCGGTCGCGAAAACTGGTGCCATCCGCACAAGCCACTTTATGTCCAATTTTACATCATTTTCCCACCACAAAATGGGCGTAAAGTGGCAGTAAAATCCTGCCCGTACTCTTCCCTCCAATGCGTCCTTCCAAATGCTAGTTCTTTTTGGTAAAATTTATAATATTATTGTTTGAGAAATCTGCTTCTACGTCCTGTTTTCTGAAATGCGCTGTGGGCTGCAAGCAGGAGTTATAAATTCTTCTGGGAATACCCCTGATAGCGAGTTCTCCAGTGAGTACAAGAGCTGAACACAAGGAAGTTAATTCCCTCTGGTCTGCGCACAGTTGGTTGATCCTGGTTGAGGCAGCCACGAGAATGCTTCAACTAACCTCTATCCCCAAGAGCTTATAAAGGGAAAATCAATCCGAATTACTGCCCTGGATCTTGGAGAACAGAACTGGGTTCAACAGAATTGCTTCTACATGTGCCTGAGGGCAAACAGACTGAATGCTCACTGTCAAGGAGAAATTGCCTCTTAGTGCCCCAAGATGTGTTGGTTAGATTAGTTAGCCATGGTGAGTGTGTTGCACTGCGGGGATAGGGCAGGAAACAGGCCCTGGGTAAGATGCTCTGTCAGGGCATCCGTGCAGACTCGAACAGCCAATGCTCTCCTTCTGCAGTATAGGGATTCTATGACGAGGAGACGATGGGAAAAGAAACCAGAGGAATTTTGAGAAGGCAATGGGAGCAGATAGCCATGCAAATCACTGCCAGTTATATAGCCCTGAGGATACAGTGCTGACAGGAATTCAATCTCACACCAGTGGTCAAGACTGGTGAATGCATTTTCAAACTCCACTACTCACCTCGCACACTGCTCAATGTATCGCACACTTACCGTTCACCTTTCAGCAAGTTCCATCAATCACAGCTTACACCTAACATCCATTACTTCACCCAATCACAGCTCATACCTAACATCCATTACTTCACCCAATCACAGCTCATACCTAACATCCATTACTTCACCCCATCCTCACTCACACAGCACTACTTCAATCCTCCACCCTCATCTCACTTGCACATACTACCAGCTATTCAACTACAATGAGTATACCATCCAAATGCAATATGCCACCTCCCTGACACACTTCCCTCTCTCTTGCAGGTTAAGGCACATAATGGCAGACAGGAGCCTGGAACCAGTGAGGGAAAGGAAGGAGTCAATGTCTTCACCCTGATGGAGGAAGCGATGTTTTAAATTTAAAGTTAATTTATTGGTGTCACAGTAGAGTTACAGTAACACTGTAATGAAGTTACTGTGAAAATCCCCTAGTCACCACACTCCGGTGCCTGTTTGGGTACATTGAAGGGGAATTTAACATGGCCAATGCACCTAACCAGTGCATCTTTCAGACTGTGGGAGGAAGCCAAAGTACCCAGAGGAAACCCACGCAGACACAGGGAGAACATGCAGACTGCACAGATACTCACTCAGGGTGGGAATCGAACCCGGGTCCCTGGTGCTGTGAGGCAGCAGTGCTAACAATTATGCCACTGTGCTGCCTGTTTGCGATCACCAGAAAGGCAATGACTGAAGTCATGCCACGGCCAATGACACAACCAAGAGGATCAAGGATAATGATAAGTTCCCACCTAATTTCCCAGCCCCCTTCTGTTTCCCTCTCATTGCTCAATCTCTTCTGCTGTAAACAGACACCTTTGGCTTTTCTCTCCACCCTTCACAACAACCCTTCTGCCTTTCTTCTTTTAGATACCTAAGAGGTGCCTGCTAGCTAGGCAGTAGTGCAGGCGTGTGAAATGGAGGAGAAAGGGGAGGCTAATGATGTACCATCACTCAACCTCAGAGCCAGCAGCTCAGTTAGTGACACTGTGCAAGCTTTGGAGGGTAGAATAGAGGCAGGATCTGTATAGGGTAAGTTACCAGTCATGATGGGCCTGCAGCCAGGCCAGGAGGGAAGGACTATATGGGCATCAGCTCACTGAAACATGAGTTTGCACTGAGTTCTGCTGCTGGGATCTCAGAAGGAGTTTCAATGAGGTGACATGCAGGAAAGAGCTGATGGGTATGTACACAGAAAGCGGGTCTGTCAGAATACCTATGGTCACTGTTAGAGGAACATGGGGGAGTTAGTTCCAAACTGCCACTGGCCTTTGCACAGAACTTAGAACTGGCCATGTCTAGCATGGAAGTGGTGACCACCTCCATCAGTATACTTGTGGAGCCAGCCATGATGCAGCATCTTATCACCGGGAGTCCAGCTTCCAATGCAGCACCAATGTAGCTGCCCAGTATCTGAGTGCCACAGTGGAAACTCAGACTGTGATTCTGAGATCTCCAATTATTGCGCAAAGCACATAGAAACAAACGCTGAGGGCAAACACAAGAATGATGAGTTCATTTTTCCATGTGATATCGGTTGGTTTGCTTAGAATATTTGTTTTGCAGTGACTTTTATTTCAACGTGAGCTCAAAAAGACACTATACTGCTTGTGAAGGAAGATAATGCGAAGGCCTGTTATTGATGGGAAATTGGGGTTACATTGACTGGGCCAACAGTTAGATGAACTCTCCATTCACCTGACGAAGGGGCAAACCCACAAATGGTGCAGCCAGGAAGGAGACTTGTTGGTTGCCTCCTCCTTTTCTCATTCTCCACCCACCTGCTCATCTTCTCCCTCTTCCGACTCCTCAACTGCTACATGATATGTCTGATGGAAATGGCGTTCCCCTCATGATAGTAAGGTTTTATAGTATACAATAGACCTCAATGACACACACACTTTGGAGAGTACTTAGGGCTCCTCCAGGTAGCCTAGGCAATGGATGCATTCCTTTAGCACCTCAGCGATCTGCTCAATGCCATTTTATGTGCGAGTTGTGCACTGGAGCCATGAACCAGATGATTGGGAGGTAGTCCTTATAGTCTTTGGCTATATATTGTAGCGCAAATACAAGTGGTAGAATGGATTGGTGCAGAATAAAGTCCTCATAGCTGCTGCCAGGGCGCTGGGCAGCCACCTGCGTGATGTACTGAGCATGGCCAGTACACGAACTGCACATTCAGGGAGTTAAATCCATTGCAGCTGCAGCACACACCTCTGCATTTAGATGTTGTGCTCACAAAGCAACATGTGTGCAGTCAATCTCCTGCTATCCTGCATTCGGCCTCTGACCTTCGGGTAAGCGTTCTCCAAGGCAGCCTTCACAACACACGACAGCGCAGAGACACTCAGCAGAGACTGATAGCCAAGTTCCGCACACATAAGGACAGTCTCAACAGGGATCTTGGGTTCATGTCGCACTATCTGTAACCCCCATGACTTGCCTGGGTTTGCAAAACCTCACTTACTGTACTGTCTGGAGACAATGCACATCTCTTTAAACCTATGCCTAATGCTCTTTCCACTCACATTGTCTGTATCTTTAAGACTTGAATAGCAGGTTAGTTGTAAAGACTTGCATTCTAATCAGTAATCTGTAAACTGTATGCGCTGTTATATGCTCTGTCTGAGGCCAGAACTCTCCATTCACCTGACGAAGGGGCAAACCCGGAAAACTTGTGAGTTTACTATCAAATAAACTGGTTGGACTTTCACCTGGTGTTGTCAGGCTTCTTACTGTGTTTATCCTGACAGAACCACATGCTTCTTCTGACTGTTTCTCTCTGAAAACAGTGAATCGATATATTCTCTTCTTGCATAGAGGCTGTCAGTAATAGCCCTCACACAATGGTGGACAGTGAACTGTGAGAAGTTAGAAAAATGCTTGCTCTAGTCTGAAAGGACTTTGATGCGAAGAGGTTCAGGGCCACAGTCATCTTAATAGCCAATGGCATTGACAGTCCACTTTGTTCTAAGGCTGCACATGTGGCAAATTTCAGTCAGTGTCCCCTTTGAATAGCAGAGATGTGGCACATATTGTTCCTTGCTATGTTTGAGTAAAGAGAAAGCTCGTTGAAGATGCTGAGTCACAGCTTTGTACTGAGAACCTTTCTCTCCCTTCTCCACCCTCGACGAATAGCTTGTCCTCCTCGGTGTTGCCTCTGCCCATTCTTCCTGTTTTGCGGCAGGCTAAAGGGGATCAAAACTGCAGCAAAACTACAGACTGTGAACAAGTGGTCTGAACTGAGCCCTTGAAATGAGAAGCAAGACCATCACTTTGTGCTACCCCACTCCCTGTGGCTTCCACCAATGCTAAGCAGTGACAGAAAATATGGCATTTCTGCAAACTCAGAATGAGTGGAAATCCATCAGTAACTAACCTGAAATAACACTGATTGGGAGACATTGCTGTTGCTGAAAGTACATTGGGCTGTATGAGATTGAGAGAGGGCATTTGCTGGAGCATTGAGGCACTGCTACAGTCAAATCAGCATTACACAATCTGTTCATTCTGCATACTTACCGCACATGCTTCAGACACACGTGTTAGCAAAACATCCTCAGCAAAGTGGCATCTGGCACCAGACATGACACTGATACCACTTTGCACCCAAAACTGAATCTATAGCAGTGCTAAGAGAGCCAAATTTCACAGCTCCATTTTTCAAGTCTTTCTTCATATTTTCTTGTACAAAATAGCACTCTTGTGAATCTGTGTACCTCTGGTGAACTGGTGTGATGACAATAATCTCTCCCTCAGTGTAAACAAAACGGAGATAGTCATTGACTTCAGGAAGCTTAAAGAAGAACATGCCCCTGTTTACATCAATGGGGACAAAGTAAAAATGGTCGACAGCTTCATGTTTTTAGGTGTCCAGATCACCAACAACCTGTCCTAGTCCCTCCATGCTAACACTATGACTAAGCCCACCAACGCTTCTACTTTCTCAGAAGACTAAGGAAATTTGGCATGTCCAGTACAACTCTCACCAACTTCAACAAATGTACCATAAAAAGTATACTTTCTGGTTGTACCACAGCTTGGTATGGCTCCTGCTCTGTCCAAGACCGCAAAAAGCTACAAAAGGTCGTGAACGAAACCCAGGCCATCACATAAAACAGCCTCCCATTCATTGACATTGTCTATACTTCCTGCTGCCTCGGCAAAGCAGCCAGCATAATCAAGGACCCCAATGCACCCAGAACATGCTCTCTTCCAGCTTCTTCCATTGGGAAAAAGCTACAAGAATCTGAGGACGCGTACCAACTGACTCACGAACAGCTTCTTCCCTGCTGCTTTCAGACGTTTGAATGGACATACCTTATATTAAGTTGATATTTCTCTCTACCCTAGCTATGACTGTAACGCTACATTCTGCGCACTCTCCTTTCCTCCTCTATGAACAGTATGCTTTGTCTGTATAGCATGCAAGGAACAATACTTTTCAGTAATACATGTGACAATAATAAATCTAATCAAAATGAATCGATCTCTCCGCCAAATAAACCTCAAAGTTATATTTCGAGACTTAAAAACAGAAATGGGCAATCACATTTTTGAACCAAAATTACAAGTAATATTGGGGAATGATTCTCCCAGCCTGTTGCATTGCTCTAGCAGCACAATGGGCCAGGAGACATTAGCGTGGCCGATTCACGGGCTCCCCGCTGAACGCCACAGCCTCCAGGCTTCCCCAGAGCTGATTTCAATATTTAAATACGGTACATTTCATTAATGGGCTGAAGTCTCCAGGCTCACTAGCGTCTCCGCGCTCCCCCTCCCACCCCCTGCCAGGAGAGGTTCATCCTAGCGGAGTTTACAACAGCTATCCACTAACAGGGAAAGGCCCCGCTGGAGTGAAGGTAGGACATGGAGGCCCCCCCCCAGGAGGTCAGGAGTAAGAGGGGGTGTCTGCTGGGCCGTGCCAGCCTGGGCCCCTGGCACTGCCTAAGGAGCAAACTGGCATTCCCTATCAGACATTGGGCAGTGCCAAGCGGACGGAGCCAGAGGGGGTGGGTCCTATTGGGGGGGAGGGGGGGAGCAATCATTGGATGTAGGAGGTCCCACTGCCACTCTGCAATTTTAGCGAGGCGATTGGGGCAGGTCATCTGGGCGGAGGGGGTATCGGGGCTGCTGGGGTGGGGGATGGGGGTAGGGGCCGGTGGGGGTTGGAGGGGAGAACATCAGGGCTTGCCCGGGGAGGTCTGAGAAGCCAGTGATATGGGAGTGAGGGGGTCAGCAAGCCAGTGGCGGGGGAATTGTGGGGCTGGCCAGTGATCGGGAGGCCGGTAGTGCAGGGTGACTGTGCAAGTGCCTATCTCAGTGCTGACGGATTGGCACATACGCAGTGGCCCGCTCAGCCTCTCCAGCGGGAATAGGCTCTGCCCTCTTGATTTTCAGGGTGAATCACACTGAGGCGTTCTGCAGTGCTCAGAGTGTGGGAGATTCATTCTGGAAATCCTGCTAAAAAAGCAGCAGGAGTTACTCCAGTTTTCACGCGAATTAGGGACTTAGAATTTTTTGGGGAGAATCCCAGCCACTATTTTACATTTAGTTATTAGCGTACAGACTTAACACAAGTGTTTCTGTCAAGAGCCCACCTTATTGAATCTATACCCAGACTGCAGCCACCACAAAATGAATAGCTGTAGCAGAAGTGGAGTGATACATGATAAGGATTCACAGGTAGTACAAGTGACGCTGTACTGAAAACATAATTATATTATGCTGCAGAACAGCCTGTTATTCTGTACATCAACACATAGCAAGTTACTGACACATTCTTTTAGTCTGCTTGTGAGCATTGTTTAAATAACGCTTAAGTGAATATTTTTTGCGAGTTGTGGCCAGTCTCACTTGCAGGATAAAATCCATATCCAACCTTAGGATTTGGTTTCCAGTAAGTGACATCTAAACTCTGGGGAGAATAGGCTTCAATTTTACCAGCGTGAACACCAAACAATGGAAAACCTTCATAAATTGGTTTAAAAGGTTTGTTTGCATGAAATAAAAGGCGAGTTTTGGAATGCATTAAGGACATGAAAGACTTGATTGATTAAAGCTACAATTCGCACAATGATTTCTTTTTCTGTAAAGGAAATCTACCCAGAATGTTTCAGAAAAAGGCTAAAGGACGGTAATGGATACTGTATAGATTTGATTTTTGAGTTGAATTGCAGTCTAGGCGAGTTAGCCAAATGGATACTGCTTTTTAAATGGTAAACACAGCATGTAAAATCCCATAACCAGTCAGTCTGCAATTGTATTATCATCCATTAGATTCTAGCTAAAAGCCCAGAGGGTCAAGTCTCAATCCATCCATCCCATACGCATCTCTACCATGATTGTAAAAAAAAACTGGTCTTCACTCGAATAACTAACATCAGTTATATGTAACTATCTACAAATCCCACTCTGATCACACTGTACCTGTTAGGAGTCTAACTTAAGTTTTACAAAATATAATTTAAAACTTTTTAAAATAAAAGTTTAAAAGTTTGTTTCGGTTCTGATTAAATTTGATAGTTGAAGTGTCGATAAAGAATGGATAACCAACATAAGCTGAAAGAGATAGTGGAATGGCTGGTGTGCGTTTTGGTAAAAGGTGCATTTTATCAGACCTATTCAATGAGGCAGAAATAGCTGGATGAAAGGACACTGTTCAGCTGAGACTTTTATATCTTAGGCACCCACTGTAGGTGTAGCAAAAACTTTTCACTTTTATACTCACATATGAAAATATGGTAAATTTTGCAGTAACCTTGGAAACCATTTTATTTCAATGCAGTTACTGATCTGAGGGTTGTACAATTGGCTTCTTGCTGGCAATCCCACTTTACATGTATATATATGTTTGGAGGAGGAAGATGAGGAAGAGGAGCAGTGGGAATATGTGAGGGAAGCCAGATTAATTAGGTGGCATTAGTAAAGAGTCAGACCATCGATCAGAATCTCTAGAATCAGGCACACTTGCCAATTGGAGCTCTGTCTCAGATTACTGTGCTTTCATTATGAAGCTTTGGAGGATCTCCGTTGTTTTCTGTTGCATGATGTGGATATGCCGGCGTTGGACTGGGGTAAACACAGTAAAAAGTCTGACAACACCAGGTTTTAGTCCAGAGTTTACTATCAAATAAATCGGTTGGACTAAAACCTGGTGTTGTCAGACTTTTTACTGTGTTTTCTGTTGCAGCCAGATATTGCAACCAAGCTCCACAGCATGTACAGCTCTGAGAGTAGCAAAGAAAAAATGACCATCGCTCTAAACTTTTATGCCACCAACTCATGTCAGTGAGTCACACTTCAATTCTATCAGCAAAAGAGATCCTCAATCCCCTAAAATTCATATCACCAATTCACTTTTCACCAAGGCAGCTGAATTGACAGAATGAAACAGTGATTGTGCAGACGGACTGGTAGGGACAAATTTATTTGCAGAATTGCTAGACTCTCCAGTGTTGTTGAAGTATTACCCATGTGGGAATGCTCCAAATGTAAATCCATACTTACTTCAGCCAATAAGCTTCCATTCCCTGAAACAAATCCTCATTTGCAATCAACTGTAGAAACGCAGAATGGTTACAACACAGGATGAGGCCATTTGGTCTGTCATGCCTGTGCTGGCCCTTTTTCCTGCACATTGTCCGTTTTCAGATAATGAACCAATTTCTTTTTGAATGTCTTGATTGAGCCTACCTCCACCACACTCTCAAGCAGTGCAGGTTTCCCTGGCTGCTTGTTCCCACTAAGAGGAAGGTTTCTACCAATTGAGTGTTCTTCTGCACTGTTGCCATGAGTGGAACCATCTATGATGCATTCTTCTTCATTGCCCCTGGAAACACAATTCTGGTGACCAGCGATCACTGCAGAACACACCTCACGGAGTCAAAAACGTGATTTAAAACCCTGAGCGGGAGTCAAGTGGGTATCCTCCGGTCCCTCTGAGATGTTCTGTATGTATGATACCTTCCACATTAAATTGATTGACTTGTCTTTGTCTTTCCTGAAGCACTGGACATTTTTCATTTTACCTCCAGGGACACATTGAAATCTTGATTGTCGACACACAGCCAAACAGTGGGTTCCATCATTATTCCAGACATTTCCCACATATTTTAGGAGACTCTACTCTGGACCACGTTTTGGTAGATGCAGGAATTGAATCCCTAAAATGTGATGTCAGATCGGGAAATTAATGGCCAACATACCGGTTAACAGACATCAACTTCCTCTGCAAATAGGGATTAAGTATTCTTGTCTTTAATACTTGTCATTTGTGTAAAATCAGAGGAATGGCTTCCCGAGGATCCTTCCTATCTGTCAGTGGGTCTCCCTGTTGGCACAGGATGTCCAAGAAGGAGAAACCCTCAGTGGACCAGATACCTGCCAGGATTTACCCTCTCTCAAGGATCATTAGTTGAAAATTCCACTCATTGAGCTGCAGTGTGTGTTGAGAATTACCAACACATAAGGGCAGACGCAGTGTATCTGGACAGTTTCCTCCAGAGTTCAGTAATGTGTCACAGAGAGGTGCAAAATTAGAACAGGTATAAGGATAGTGTACATAGTTAGGGGAGCCCAGGTGAAATATAGAATAAGGATCTGCAAAAAATTGAACTTATGCAACAGCTACAATGGCTGGAATTTTATGAGATCTTTTCTAAGTGTCCAGCTAGTCTGAAAATAGGAGAAGTCCAGATCTGTTTTTTTGGGTGGGTTTTCATGCCCAACCTTATGCACTCTGTCTCTAAAAAGATAGCCTAAACAGTTTCTAGCCAAAGAGGCTGTGGGCAGGGCTTAACTCGCCATACAGCCTGTAGAGGGAGGTATTGCACATATGCAGACCTCTGATGCTGCACATGCGCATTAGCAGTAGCAGGGGTCTAACAGACAAAGGGATAGCTGTCAGGCCCCTGCTACTGCAGGTAGCCTCAACTCCCCCCCTCCCCCCAGTTAGGTACATGGGCCATCAACATGCCCATGTACCTCACCAGCACACCTTTCAAACTGTGGGAGGAAACCAGAGCACATTGAGGAAACGCATGCAGACACGGGAAGAACATGCAGACAATGACCCAAGCCAGGAAGCAAACCCAGGTCCCTGGTGCTGTGTGATGACAGCGTTAACCACTGTGCCACCATATAACTAAGAATGAGATTGCATTTCATGTATAAGGAAACAGTTGCCAAGTGAGACTGTTGCAGATTACGTTCTTAAATTTAAGAAAAAACTCCCTCATATCACTATGGGTAAGGGGTGAAATTAAAAATCAGTCTTAAGAGACATGTTTGTAAAAGGCTTAAAGAACAACAAAATCCAGGCCCAAGTTTTTAAGCAAAGGTAACAAGCTGACATGGAAGAAGGCCTGTGCTGACATGGAAACAAAAAGAAAAGAGATAGTTGCAAATTGCAAGGGAGTTCTTTTCCTTGGCTGATGTTTCACGTATAAGAACAGTAGTCTTCATCAGTATTTTGTCTCAATGAGAGGCTTTAGTGAACTGGATGGAAATGGCAGCCTACAGTCAGTTTATTTTCCTGAAAGGTTTTGACAGGGTAGATAAGGAGAGGATGTTTCCTCTCATTACAGAATCTAAAAATGGGGAAATCTTTACAAATAAAGATCACTCACTTAAGACAGAGGTGAGAATATCTTTACTCTCGGAGGGTTGTGAGTCTCTGGAATTCTCTTCCACAAAATACGATGGAGTCTTTGAATATTTTTAAGCCAGAACTAGACAGACTCTTGATTAACAAGGGGGTGAAAGACTATTGGTAGTAGGCAGCAATTTGGGGTTGAGGTTAAAATCAGATCAGCTGTGATCTTACTGAATGGCAGAGCAGCCTCGAGGGCCCAAGTGGCCTATTCCTGCTCCAAATTCATATGTACATTCATGGCACAGTCACATGATGACGGCAAACTAGGTATTATACTTAGTAAGATTGCATTTTCAAAACCCAAACATTACCCTTTTCATATCAAATAAAAAGTAAAAACACCCTCCCATTCCTAGCAAACAAAAAGCATATTTACAATGCACGACTCTGTGTGACTGTGAGCTACCCAAATTACTCACGTTATACCCACTGTTCTTATACGCTGACAACTGTTTGTTTTGCTAGTCAGTCACTGTACATGATTTTCACGCAGTCTTTAGACCATGCAAGTCTATTAATGGAACATGTGCACACTGATACTGGTTGATGTTCCATATCCGGAGAGTATTGTTCCCGTGGCCCTTGTTATGTTGGTGACTGTTGTTGTTCCATTACAGTTGCTAGGGACTTGTGGACCTCTGGGATTGATGGCAGTTCTGTACTCAGTACAGCTGGTAGGATCCCTCCTCCCTGATCAGCCGATTGCAATGAAGGAACAGCTTCACTCGTTGATCACATATGTCTACAATTGCATCAGTATCTTTCACTTGCACCACATATAATCAAAGTGACAATTCCTCTACACACATCCCAAGTTTACAGCTGAACTGACCCTTGTTGAAAAGATTGAGGGTTTGTACTCTGACTAGCTCCTCATATCTTTCCACATATTGATGCTTCAAGGAAGTCGTTCAAGGTCGCACCTTCATTGTGTGCCTTTTCTACCTGCCATTTTGCCTGGCCATACGTTGGTTGAGATTTCTTAAGGACCAATTTGAGTTGCCAACTGTGGAATTGTGGGTCATTCTTTCCTCTGGGTACCTTAGTGTTGTCTCTGAAATTTGTTGTTCTGATCTCACACAGCTTGGTTCTTTAAAGACTAACATGTGTTTTCAAAGCTATATACTCTGACATGGTCAGTAGCCATCTTGTGGTTTACTTACATATTGTATCTCACTCTAGAATCTTTTGTTGCCCTTTCCCTGTTGGCATGTTCAGAGTTATCAGTCCAAGCTTTATACTTGCTTCAGCTGAGATGAGGGGCCTTTGCATCCTATCCATGATCTGGAACCATTGATCCTCCTTCATTGCGTTCAGTTGTCAGGCTAACTTGTTCCCTTGGTATGAGTCTTGTGCCATCATGTAGCCTCAATCTTGCTCCTGCGGGCTTTATTTTTGGGTTGCCATGTTGAGCCACTTCACACAGATGTGTGAAGGTCATTATGTTGCATGATGCACCTGTATCTATCTGACACTTCTTGTTCATTTGATACTCTCCTGTTGGAGTCATCATGGGAACAAGCACACACTATTTGTCACCTGTAGGCTTGGCTGAACCAATCTGTTCTATCTAGTATAACTTTTCATAACACTCATTTGCTGATATCTTTCCCATGGCCACCTGTGTATACTTGTTAGATATCTTCCTAGCCAAACATTTATGTTAAAGATTATTCTGCTTCTTGCATTTAAAACACAGCTTTCCTCATGCCAGGTATTTCTACTTTTCCTGTGCATGCTCTCCTCCACAATATTTGCATCCCGGCCTTTGTCTGCAATTGTTCCACTCTTTCAGTTTGGACTGTCGATCAGCATACTATAACTTTTGGTCTGCACTGCCACATAGATACTCCACTTGATGTTTCACAACTTCCACATTTCCACCCACATGTATATCACTTTCTTTAGCGTCATTCCTTATCTTTCAGTAGAACTGCTCTCATCGTGGGGTCTCGTATACCTAAGACTATCTTTAATCAGATCACCATTTAGTTGTCTGAATTTACAATACTCTGTCTGTTGCATTATTGCTATCATGTACCATTTAATGGTCTCAATTTCACTCTGAACTTTAGTATTGAATACATAACGTTCATATGTCTCATGCACTTGGGGTTAAAATATGCACTCAGGACACTCAAAATCTCTCCCATCTATTTTCTCCATCAGTCTCAATCAGTATCATGTGAAATGGTGGTCTGCAGTCAGCTTGCCTTATGGCAGAGTCATATGACTATGGCAAGCTAGATAGCACACTTAGTAAATATAAGGACACCTGTAATTCTCTATATCTCTATTTCTTTATGTCTTCTCTGTGTCTTTATTTCGCAGTTTTTCTTGAACTGGGAAGAAATGGCAGCCTACAGTCAGCTTGCCACATGGCAGTCATATGACTATGGAAAGCTAGGTAGTATACTTAATAAGATTGAATTTTCAAAGCCCGAAAGCTGACAGGGGAGGCCCAATGGATTTCAATAAGATCCAAGTCACAGCAGCCAAGTTAGTAGTCTCAAAAGTCAGAAATGTAAATGCTACCTCTATCATAGCTGCCCATAGTCAAAGTATTATCCCTGTGCGAAAGTTGGTCAAATCCAAATGGCTTACAGGAGCAGAAGGAACATCAATGCTCCTGACTGTAGCAAGGAACCAGGTCACAGCCTAGCACCAGGTCAATGCTGTGGTAAATCTAAGGCTAGTTCAGCAATGTGGAAATCCTTGGATGTGCTTATGTTATATATGGAGGGAGTTGATGTTATCAAGCAGGGAGTTCAGGAGTTGTACTCAGTCAAATAGCAAGAAAAACAACACATGGGAGAGGAAAATAATAGGGCTGAAGATATAATTCCAACACCAACAGCAAAATTGAAAGCTAGATATTCATTACTTACTTTTATCATTGATACAACTGCAGCAATGTTTGTTTTGTCAGAAAGAGCACAAGAAATTTCTAAGTTACATTCCCTTATCCAAAACTGATGTAATTCTGTCTAGTTTATCCAATAACAGTATTTCAGTGTTAGCTCAGCTTAGTGTTAAGGTGGGATGATGATCCATATTATTTGCCATTGATAGTAATGGGAGAGAACAAAGTCTCCCTGATGGAAAGAATGGCTTAAGAGGATACAGTTAAATTTGGCCGAGTTATTTACATAGGGATCAGTAGGAGTACTTTTGATATTGAAAAAGTGCTAAGAGAGAACAAATGGTCTTTGAGTAAGGAGAGTCAATTCATAAAATTAGGCATCACAAGGCCAAAGTCAAGATAAATGACAATGTATAGCCAATATAAAGCTAGGCCAGTGCCTTCTACACAGTTAGAAGCAGTAATTAAAGAGCTGAATAGTTTAGAAAGGGGCAGTTAAGAAGATGAAGAGCAGTAAATGGGCCACACCCACTGCAGTAGTTCAAAAATCAAACAGGTCTATTTGGATTTATGGAGATTATAAATAAACGGTAATCAAGAATGATCTTACACATTGTCTACCAATGAAAATTTGTTTTCTAATTTAGCCAGTAGAAAGATATTTAGTACAAATGGGCGGCATGGACAAGTTGGGCCAAAGGGCCTGTTTCCATACCGTAAACCTCTATGACGCTATGACTCTAACTATTTACCATCCATACACACAAAGGGTTGTACCAGTATGAAAAGTTACCATTTGGGGTGTCCTTCTTTATTGCTCCCACAATATTTTAGAGTGTCAAGTGGGATGAAAGGATTGTGCTGCTTCCTATATTACAGTAATACAGAGAAAGTGCACATTGTGAGGTAAAACAAAGTCCTAGAATCACTTCAGTTGATATGACATCAAAGCTAAAAAGCATAGGTATTGCTTCAAGGTGTAACACACCTGGATCACCAAATAGAATGTATCCAATCAACACAAAAAAGGTTAAGGGAATTTTGAAAGCAACGAGGTCAGAGAACAAAGACACGGTGACACAGTGGTTAGCACTGCTGCCTCACAATGCCCAGGGACTCGGGTTCGGGACTGTCTAGAACTTACACATTCTCCTTGTGTCTGCACGGGTTTCCTCTGGGTTCTCCAGTTTCCTCCCACAGTCCGGTCAAGTGCATCAGTCATGCTAAATTCTCCCTCAGTATATCCAAACAGGAGCCGGAATGTGTGACAGTGGGATTTTCACGGCAACTTCATTGCAGTGTTAATGTAAGCCTACTTGCGACACCAATAAATAAACTTAAATTTAAAACAAATAATTTCTTTGAACATTAATAGGAATTGTTGTGTATTATTCTAAGTTCATCCTCAATTTACCTAATACACCCCTCTACTGAGGTCACGCTTGGAGTATTTTGTTCAGTTTTGGTGTCCTTATCTGAGGAAGGATGTCCTTGCTATAGAGGGAGTACAGCAAAGGTTTACCAGGTTGATTCCTGGGATGGCAGGTCTGTCATGTGAGGTGAGATTAAGTCAGTTAGGATTATATTCATTGGAGCTTAGAAGAGTGAGAGGGGATCTGATAGAAATTTATAAAATTCTAACAGGGTTAGACAGGATAGACTCAGAAAGAGTGTTCCCAAAGGTGAGGGAATCCAGAACTACGGATCATAAGAAGAAGAGAAGGGGTAAACCTTTTAGGACTGAAGTAAGGAGAAATTTGTTCACCCAGAGAGTGGTGTATGTGTGGAATTCACTACCACAGAATGTAATTGGTCAAAACATTGTGTAATTTCAACAAGAACTTAGGGCTAAAGGGATCAAGGGATATGGTGGTGGGGAGAGGGGAGGAAATCAGGATATTGAATTTGATGATCAACCATGATCAAAGTGAATGGTGGAGCAGGCTCGAGGAGCCAAATGGCCAACTCCTGCTTTTATTTTCTATATCTCTGTTTCAACTGTTCAAAGATGAAATAAACTGGGGCAATCTGTGGAGTGTCAGAAAGCATTAGAAAAAGGAATGAAAGTATTGACTCGTGATACTGTTTTGACCCACTATCCCAAAAATCAATTTGTTTTAGCATGAAATGTCTAACCAGAGGGATTAGGTGTAGTGTACTTCACATAACAGGAGGTGGTGTGGGAAAACTTGTTTGCTTCAAGTACTTTATTGAGGTCAGAGCAAAATTACTCACAAGTTGAGAAGGAGTCATTAGTGATCATTTATGCTGTCACTAAATTCCACAAATGTTTGTACAATATGAAGTTCACTTTGTTGACTCGTCACCAAGCCCTTAGGATCATGTTTGGTTCAAAGCATAGAGTACCCATCTCTATAGCAGCATAGTTTCAGAGATGGGTGCAATTATAAGACCATAAGACATAGGAGCAGAATTAGGCCACTCAGCGCATTGAGTCTGCTCCGCCATTCAATCATGGCTGATAATTTTCTCATCCCCATTCTCCTGCCTTTTCCCCATAACCCTGATCCCCTTATCAATCAAGAACCTATCTGTCTCTGCCTTAAAGACGCTCAATGACCTGGCCTCCACAGCCTTCTATGGCAGAGTGCCACAGATTCACCACTCTCTGGCTAAAGAAATTCCTCCTCATTTCTGTTTTAAAGGATTGTCCCTTTAGTCTTAGGTTGTGTCTCTGGTTCTAGTTTTACCTACTAGTGGAAACATCCTCTCCACATCCACTCTATACAGGCCTCGCAGTATCCTGTAAGTTTCAATAAGACCCCTCCTCACCCTTCTAAACTCCAACGAGTATGGACCCAGAGTCCTCAACCGTTCCTCATACAACAAGCTCTTCATTCCAGGGATCATTCTTGTGAACCTCCTCTAAAGCCTTTCAAAGGCCGTCCTTCCTTAGATACGGGGCCCAAAACTGTTCACAATGCGCAAAATGGGGTCTGACCAGGGCTTTATACAGCCTCAGAAGTACATCCTTGCTCTTGTATTCTAGCCCTCTCAACATGAATGCTGACATTGCATTTACCTTCCTAGCTACCAACTGAACCTGCATGTTAACCTTAAGAGAATCTTGAATAAGGACTCCTAAGTCCCTTTGTGTTTCTGATTTCCTTAGCATTTCCTCATTTAGAAAATAGTCTATGCCTCCATTCCTCCTTCCAAAATACATAACCTCACACTTTTCCACATTGTATTCCATCTGCCACTTCTTTGCCCACTCTCCTATCCTGTCCAAATCCTTCTGCAGCCTTCCTGCTTCCTCAATATTACCTGCCCATTTACATATTTTTGTATCATCTGCAAATTTCACAACAATGCCTTCAGTTCGTTCCTCTAAATCGCTAATGTGTATTGTGAAAAGTTATGGTCCCAGCACCGACCCCTGAGGCATACCACTAGTCACCAGCTGCCATCCTGAAAAAGATCCCTTTATCCCCACTCTCTGCCTTTTGCCAGTCAACCAATCCTCTATCCATGCCAGGATCTTACCCTTAACACCATGGGCTCTTAACTTATTTAACGGTCTCCTATGCGGCATCTAATCAAAGGCCTTCTGGAAATCTAAATAAATCACGTCCACTGGTTCTCCTTTATCTAACTTCCTTGCTACCACCTCAAAGAACTCTTAACAGATTTGTCAGACATGGCTTTCCCTTGACGAAGCCATGCTAACTCAGGACAATTTTATCACGCACTTCCAAGTACTCTGCAATCTCATCTTTAATAATGGATTCTAAAATCTTGCCAGTGACTGAAGTCAGGCTAACAGTCCTATAATTTCTTGTCCACTGCCTCCTTCCCTTCTTAAATAGCAATGTTACATTAGCTACTTTCCAGTCCTCTGGGACCCACCCTGCCTCCCAGTGATTTCTGAAAGATAACCACTAATGTCTCCACAATTTCCTTGGCTATCTCTTTTTGAACCCTCGGGTGTAGTCCATCCAGTCCAGGTGATTGATCCACCTTCAGACCTTTCAGTTTCCCCTTAGTGATGGCCACTACACTCACCTATGCCCCTGATTCTCCTGGAGCTCTGGCTGGTGTCTTCTACTGTGAAGACTAATGCAAAGTAAGTGTTCAGTTCCTCTGCCATTCCTTTGTTTCCTATTATTACTTCTCCAGCCTCATTTTCCAGTAGTCTAATGTCTATTTTTACCTCTCTCTTCCCTTTTATGTATTGAAAGAAAATGCTTCCTATCTTCTTTCATATTACTAGCTAGCTTACACTCATAGTTAATCTTCTCCCTCCTTATCGCTTCTTTAGTTGTCCTCTGCTCTCTTTTAAAGGCTTCCTCATCCTCTGGCTTTCCACTAATCCTTGCCACTTTGTGTGCTTTTTCTTTTGCTTTTATTCTGTCCTTCACTTCCCTTGTCAGTCATGGATGCCTTGTTTTTTCTTTAGCATGTTTCCTTCTCCTTGGGATGAATTTCTGTTGTGCCTCCCGAATAGCCCCCAAAAACTCCTGCCATTGCTGTTCCACTGTCTTCCCTGGTAGGCTCCCTTTCCAATCAACTCTGGCCAGCACCTTGCTCATGTCTTCGTCATTACCTTTATTTAATTGGATAACCATTGTATCTGATTCCAGCTTCTCCCTCTCAAACTGAAGGGTAGAATTTACCAAATTCTATCATATTGTGGTCATCGCTCCCTAAGGGTTCCTTCACCTTAAGTTCCCTAATCAAGTTTGCCTCATTACACATCACCAAATTCAGAATTGCCTATTTCCTGGTAGGCTCTGTCACAAGCTGCTCCAAAAAAACCATTCCGTCAATTCCTTTTCTTCGGATCCACTACCTACCTGATTTTCCCAGTCCATCTGCATATTGAAATCCCCCATGATTACTGTAATATTGCCTTTTTTATATGCCTTTTCTATCTCCTGATTTATTTCCTGCCCCACATCCTGACCACTGCTAGGGGGCCTGGACATAACTTCCATCAGAGTCAACTCTACCCACAGAGATTCTATGCCTTCTGATTCTATATCACTTCTTGCTATTGATTTAACTTCATTCCTTACGAAAAATGTGGCCCTGCCCCCTTTGCCCATCTACCTGTCCTTTCCATAGGACATATACCCTTGGATATTAGATGCAAATCTAAACATTGTTTTGAGATTTCCCATGAAGACAGATTTGGTTTTTAGCCACTGCAAATTAAAATGACAGTGTCCGTCAGAAAAATTAGTGAAAACATATTCAAGGATGTGATTCTCAATAAAGTGTTCAATTATGTCACAAGTGGCAGGCCTAAATAATGTGACGATGAGAAATTGCACAGCTAGAGATGAACTGAGTGCAGATCAAGGCTGTCCACTATGGGGTTTAAGAATCATTATAGCACCAGTGTCTAGGGGAGGAGCACACAGGGATAGTTCATATCAAAGCACAAACAAGAAGCCAATTTTGGTATTCAAAAATAGACAATGAAGAGTTGATGAAATGTTGTAAAGTGTGCCTCAAAACAGGAAATGATCCAACCAAGGTTCACAGAATTCCATGATCAAACACAAGCAAACCATGGTATTGAGCAATTTGTTTGAAGTGGAAGTGAAAGAGTACCTTGATTTGGCCAATAGCTATAGCAAGTGAATAAATGTTGAGTCTATGCCCAATATCACAAATGCCAAAACTTGAGAAGTTGGTTTATAATGTATGGGTTGCTAGATGCACTGGTGTCAGATAATGGTCCACAGTTTATGTTTGAAAGCTTTGAAATACTTCTCAAAAAGAATTGAGTCAAACACACTTTAATATCACAATATCACCAAGCATCAAATGATGCTGCAAAAAGATTGTGAGGAGGTATTTGCGGAATATTTACCAGGTGACAAGCTAGGCAATAATTTCCATGTTTCTGTTTGATGCACGCTAGATATTTTTCTGTTCTCTTACAGAACAAACCTGCAGTCTACAACAGATTGCTCACCTTCTGAGTTGGTGTATAAACACACTCCAAGGATAGGGTCTAACTTGCCTATGCCTGAATCAATAGCAAAACAAGAGAAAAGCAAGACAAAGTAAAGGTGAGTTAGGATACACCTCGAGTTCAGAAGTTCAAGGTGGAAACCAGTGAGGAGATCATGAGAAGTATATGATGGAGTTGTGTAAAGAGACTGGTTTATACATCTAGTGAAGATTGGAGAGAGACTCTGCCATTGACACTTGCTTGAAAGAGAAAATCTGAAAACTCTAATCAGCATGAGAAACTTCTGCTGGTCTAAATTCCCCTCTTACATTCCAAAGTACAAGGAGAAAGTGAAAGTCAAAAAGAAATCTTTGGGTATTATTAATGTTAGTCATATTGTGGGAAATTATGTACATATACCATTTTATATTTTAATGCACATGTTTTTGCACAGTATATTGTAAGACCTGAGCATTTTGTTATATTGCCTCTCTGTTGTAAATAAAGTTAGTCAGTAATGGCTGCCTGCTGTGAATCACATAGTGAGTTTTCCCAGTGCAATACTTGATAAAATGTAAAGTGTATAATGAATTAAGTGAATGAACTTCAAGTGTAAATTCAACTTGGAGGGTATGGTAATGGTAGCTATTACTGAGGCAAGGCTGCAAAGCAATCAGAGTTGGGAACTGAATGTATGAGTTTATAAAATCTATCAGAAGGATAGCAAAACAGGTAGAGGGAGAGAAGTAGCCTTAATGATGAAGGATGAAATTACTTCAATAGTGAGAGAGGACATTTTTTGGAAAATGGTACATTCACTCCACTATTTACAAGAGAAAAGATGGAAACAGTAGAATTATTGATCAGTTAGCTTAACATCTGTTGTTGGGGAATTATTAGCATCTATAATTAAAAATGGGTAACCAGGCACCTGGAATATTCTCAACAAATCAGAGACAGTGAGTATGAACTAATAAAGGGTGTAGCTTGCCTGACAAACCTGTTTGAATCTTTTTGGAGAAGTGACTGAAATCATGGAATGAGCTGTGTTCATGTCTATTATTTACCTGAACTTCCACGAGGTATTTGATAAAGTTCATCATAACAGAAGGTTAGCCAATGTTGAAACTACTGGGTGGAATCTTCCCAAAAGAAATATAGCATGAAGGCAGAAGTGTTCCACAATGATCTTTCAGGCAAGTCCGGCACTGCAATCTTTCGACATTCGGGGCGGGGCGGCGGGGTGGGTGGAGGTTGCTGTTGGTAGATGCAGAGCAGTAGTGATTCTCGTCGGTGTGACATCTCACCAGTGAGGGGGCGAGAGCCCAGAAGGGCAGAAGCAACTCTTCCTGACTTCCTAATTATATTGAAATGAAGGCAATCCTACGCCAATAGGCTTTGGGCCTTTTCTTGGCACGAAGCCATTCTTGCCAGCAGAACAGGGCTGGGAAGATACCAAACTGATTCACATCTTTCCCTATCATATTATCTTCCCAGCTCGCCACACTGATCAACTGACATGGCGAGCTGGGAAGATTGTGCCCTTGAATTGAAGGCAAATTAATGATCTGGTTAGGGAATTGGCTGTGCAGCATGAGACAGAGAGTAGGGATAATGGAGAGGTACTCTAATCAGCAGGATGTGAGTAGTGATGTCCCACAGGGATCTCTGTTGGAGCTTCAATTTTCCATGTATTTATCAATGACAAATGATAACACAGAAAACCACATATCAACGTTTTCTGATGACATAATGCTAGGTGATATTGCCAGCAATGGAGAGGGAAGTGTAAAATTACAAACGCGATACTGTAAATACGAACAGACAATGCTGGAAGTACTCAGCAGGTCCAGCGGCATCCACAGAGAGAGGTTTTCACTGTCCACAAATGCTGCTGAGTATTTCCAGTACTTTTCTCTTTTTAGTTGAAACTTCCAGCATCTGCACCATTTTGTACTTGCACAAAGATACTGGTAAATTAAGTAAATGGACAAATCTGTGACAAATGGATTTCAACATAGGCAAGTGTGTAGTTCTCTACTTTGGACCTGAAAAGAATAGAACAGATTACTTTCTAAATGGTGAAAAGCTAGTAACATAAAAGTCCAAAGAAACCTGGGGTCCAGGTGTGTAAATCATTAAAATGTCATGGATTAGTTCAAAAAAAATCAAAAGGCTAATTCAATACTGGACTTTATATCTAGATATCTAAAATACAAGGGGTTGGAAATTATGCTACAGATATACAAAACCATGGTTCAATGACATCTGGTTAGTCACTTTGGGCCACCACACCTTGGGAAGGATATATTGGACTTGGAAGGGGTGCAGCATAGATTTACCAGAATTATACCTGGACTCCACGGGTTAAAATGTTAATATACTAGGATTGTATTCCCTGGAATCTAAAAGCTAAATAGGCAATTTGATCAAAGATTTCATGATATTAAGGGGAACTAATGAACTAAGTGATAGACAGAGAAAAATTATTTCTGCTAGTTAAGGAATTTAGGAGTACAGGGCATGGACCAAATACTTGAGCCAGACCTTTCAGGAGTGAATTTCCAGACATAATGGATGATGGAAGTTTGGAACTGTCTTCCACAAACAACACTTGATGTGAGGATCACTGTTAATGTTAAATCTGACGTTGACAGATTTTTATCATCCAAGGATACTAAAGCAGGTGTATGGAGTTATGTCATAGATCATTCATATTCTTATTGACTAGTGGAACAGACTTGAGGAGATAAATTGCATATTCTTGTTTCTATGATCTAATATGCTTTACATCTCTGCATAGGTACATCAGGTTCCTCATTTTGACTTCCTTATGCTCTATCTCAGGACATTTCCATTCCACATCCACACTATTTGAACACCTTTGTGTGGTGTCTCTGGGCTACTGATTGAAGGAAGAGGATGAATATTGAGGTGGATAAGTGGTCACCATGGTGGGGATGGCACAAATTTGCTCTTTGGCAATCTTCTCCACTGTCTGTTGAATTGCAGGCTATGGTAGAAAAAGAATAGTACCATTAAATCTGGTGCTTTCGAGCAGCATTCTATATTCATCGGCTACTTTGTGAATTTCTTTTGAGGAATGTGATAGTTGGAGGGATTCAAATATTAAATAAGAAGAAATCCAGAGACCCAGGATAATATCTGGGGATCGGGATAGAATCCCACCACGGCAGATGGTGAAAATTCGATAAAAATATGGAATTAATATAAAGTGAATTGAAAATTCAATAAAAATATGGAATTAAAAGTCTAATGATGACCATGAAACTATTGTAGGTTGTTGTAAAAACCCATTTGGTTAATTCATGTCCTTTTGAGAAAGAAATCTTCAATCATTACCTGGTCTGACCTACTTGTGACTTAAGACCCACAACAATGTGGTTGACTCTGAAATGGCTGAATGGGCAATTAGGAAAAATATTGGCCCAACTAGTGACGCCTTCACCCCATGGATGAATTAACAAAACTCATTAAAATACAGTTCTTTGTCCAAACTTTTAATCACCCTTCCTGTTATCTTCTTATATTCAAAATGCTTCTACATTTTACCGTGCTAAATGCACAATATAAATCTATGTTGTAGTTTTCACATTGCTACAGTCGTCGTATTCCCCAAGGCCCAGGATGTGTCACATGATAGCTTCCTCCCAGTATTACACCCACTCTCTCTTTAATGTAGGTCAGGAATATTTCCTTATCAATCTCACAAAAAGTTAGGAGCTTGCTTTTTCCTCTCCATTGCTCCAGCCCTTCCGCTCTCTGTTCTGAGAACCTGCTTCACCTTCCATGCAGTCCTTCAAACACAGAAGTTGACTCTAACTATTTTCTGAATGTTTTGACCCCCCCCCCCCCCCCCCCCACTCAACTCCTATCCCCCTGCCCCTCCCTCCCGGGTATAATTGGCTTTCTGCTAATGGGGACTTCTGCTTTTGAATTAACTGATCTCAAATTTCTGATAGGGGTCAGTCTCCTCCAATTTCAATGGGCAAAAATCCCACGCTACCACATGCCATTGAACTGAAACTACTGCTTTTATAATGTAAATAGATGTAACCTTTATTTTCTAGCAAGCTATGTAGGAGTATTTTGTTTGCCCATCAAAGAGGAAATCAGTTTTACAATAACAATGAATGCCACTTGTAGTAGTGGCTACTATGTAAATTTGTACTGGACCAGATCTAACTGGTAAATGCCGATTTTGGGTTTTTAACATATCCACCTTTCATGTTGTACTGATAGTTTATTAAATCTTTTGACAAATAGTTTATATGTGAATACATTTGAACTTGGCTAAACAAATAATATATTTAACATTAACTGAACCCTCTGTTGCTACTACCAGGAGGTGAGAAACATATAAAATCCTGTTTTGATTGCATTTCTTCCAATTCAGCGTTTCATCTTCATTTAATTCAATTTGATGTTTGAAAACGGAATCCTGCTTCTTTATATAAGCTTGCTTTAATTGTGCTTCATTCCTGGCAGCTGAGTGTAGCTTCACTCTGATCTCTGCAGTCTCTTGTCCCATGAGTCTTTGGAAGCAGACGCTTGCTGATCTTGCCTCAAGCTCAGATTTGCATCGCTGATGATTACAAGCTCAGGGAAGCGTTATTAAAATGGGCAGCACGTGTAACGTTCTCCTAATCAGTACGTTTCTGTTTGGGTGGTAGGAGATGAGGAACGTAACCTCTAATTACCTTTGCCAAACTGTCAACTCCTCAAATATATGCCAGGAAACTTATAATTTCACAATAATTCAAGCAAACAGGAATGAGCAAAGGCCATTCAGCCCAATAAACTTACTCCCTTCACTGAGCACGTACAGTTAAATTTAATATATCACAGGGTTCATTTGATCTCATCAAAAAAAAATTCTGCAAGATTTCTAACTGTTCTTCAAAGTCAATTGCCGGGATTTCCTGGGTCCATTTGTCACAGGAACAAACTCCATTAAGGCCAGAAACTCTTGCAAGAGGGCCATAACGGGATTTGCACTATGGATGAGATCCTCCCCGTCTCCACCGTGACCTAATCAGGTTCATGTCCAGTCACAGCCTGAATCTAATTGCCATGAATCTAGATAGACTTAAATGTGCCTAAACTGCTTAACACCTTACGTTCTGAGTTGCCGTATCTTCGCCCACTGGCAAGACGTCACACCGGCAGGAATCGCTACTGCTCTCCAGCGGTCGAGATGACTACACCGGGGATGCAGGGGCTACTGCAGCCTAGGAGTGGTCAGGGGCATGGTACTGGCCCCTGGTACCCTGGCAGTTGGCACTGCCATGTCAGCACTGCAGGGACACTGCCAGGGTGGCACTGCCATGGGGCACTGAACCGCCAGGTTGGTAGGATCAGGGATGGGGCCAGTGAACAGAGTGACATTGGGGCGGGAGGGGGCGGGGGGGGCGGAGACTGCTGGTGAACATTGATGGGGGGTGTTGGGGAGAGATAAATATTGATGGAGGGGGACGGGATTGCCAGCGGACAATGATGGGGGGATCCCAATGTCCATGGTTAGGCGGGGGGAGGGGTCTGTCTGTTAACACTGAATTTGGCAGCCAGTCTTGCTGGTATCTTTAGGCCCCACCGCTCAGGCACTGGATTTTTTGACAGTGTCAGAAGATCTGAAGAGAAAATCCAGCTGTTTCTCTGGGAAGAAACATTTCGGTTTTCAGTCAGAATCTGACACTTCATGATTTTTTGAGAAAATTTTACCCAGTATCCAACAATCTTAACTGTGGAACCTCAGTATAGTTGAGTGATGAGTGTTGAAGTATGAATGTTCAAATCCAGAATAAGGAGAGATATATATCTGATCATCTTGATCTGAGCTGCAACACCATGCTGATTTGTCCCTTCAGAATGTCAGAGGGAAAACTAGAATGGAAGTTCACTCCTGGGAAATCCTTAGTGGCTTGCTGGGAGCGTTTTGATATCACCGTGTATGCAGCAAAAACATCAGCGTCAGTTACACAAAAATCCAAAGAAATAAAAATGCTAATTGAGCCTAATAACTTCAGTTTCCTATAAAACACTGCTAGTTGTATTGCAGATAGCATTTTGAGTATCTGACAACATTATAGAATCCCTACAGTGCAGAAAGAGGCCATTTGGCCCATCAAGTCTGTACCAACTCTCTGATAGAGCAACTTACCCAGGCTGACCTCATCCTATCCCCATAATCCCATGCATTCACCACGGCTAATCCACCTAATTCACATATCTTTGGACTGTGGGAGGAAACCAAAGTACCTGGAGGAAACCAACACAGATATGAGGAGAACATGCAATTCCACACAGAGAGTCACCCAAGGCCAGAATCAAACAGGGTCCCTGCTGCTGTTCCAAATCATTTCGGTTTTGATGCTGACATTTGTCAGCTTTCTTTTAACAAAGGTAGCTGATATTAATTGCTTTTGGAGCCGTCTGTTCCATAAATCCATTCTCTCATCAAACTTGAGGTTTCTTAACCCTGTTTTTGCATTTTTTTGCACTCTTAATCCACATTAAATCATGCTCTTAACTTTACATTATCCATTAACCTCACAGTTCTGTAGACATAGATGGTCTTCTGTTTAATCCTTTTCCTTCCTGAAAACAAGTTTATTTCTGTATGTCTTTCATCATAATTTAGACATAAACTGTCTTCAATAATTAGTATTCTTTTGACAGTAAGGTGCTTGAAATTGCACAACCATTTATATTTCAAATGCAGACAGTCCCATGTTCCCTGCCTCCTAATGCTCACCCTATACACAGAGGATACGCTGATAATGGATGAGTCCCTGAAGAGCACCCTCCATTCTCAAGAAAAACTGTCAGAAGACACAGGGTGGAAAGGGCAAGCTGCCAAAAATTGCTGGCAAATGCAGAAACATTTGTGTTGTGGATATTGAGCAAGCCTTGCCACTCTAAAGGCAGCAGACTCAGATTCTACTCAAACAAGACTTACTCCAGGATGAAATACATTTCCATCAGCAATTCATCTATTCAATATCTGTAATCTCAAGAATCAAGTTAACAGCCATCTCACACCATGTAACAGCTACCCTGAAGCTCAAACTGTCCAATGTGCCATCCTCTTTCCATTGCTGGCACCTTGATGCTGCCCTTCCTAGTGACCCAGGGTTCCTAACCTCTCATGTACCAAAAAAAATTGAATGCCTCAATGTGTCTCCAAATCTTTTATAATGAAACAAATACAAAGGTTATTGTTACAAATACAAAATTTGTAAGATTGTTATATTTGGAATTGTCTTTTCAATTCTAGATAAAATGGAATAATGAGGGATGGAGGAGTGTGCTGGGCAAGAGGGAGGGAGTCATGAGACCTGCTTTAAATTCTGCCTGACAACAACCCTGGGTAGCTCGATTGCTTTGGGGACAACTGGGGCTCACGTCAAGATACTTGCTGAGAAGGTACAAGGTGATGTTCATACCTGTGGACAATAGCAAGAGGGTCTGATTGACTGTGGGTGAGTCTCCAAGTCTAACAGGCAGGTGCCAGATTTTATATGTTAAGCCGTTTTTTAATTCCTAGCTAGAATGGAGTTGGAGTCTAGACAATATGTAATTGGTACTTCTGCCCGGATACAGGGCCCATGAAATTCATGCTGCCATGGAGATGGACTTTGGGACGGGGAGAGACTACAACAAGCCATTGTAGTATCACATTACTGGGTATTGGATTTCTTAAAATATCAATGAACCTCACAGAGTCAAGTTAGTCCACAAGAATCTGAGAGAGAGAGGGAGAGAGCTAGTCTTCCACTTAAAGCAGGGAAAATGCTGATCCTAGGTTTTATTATGTAGTAAGCAATTTACAGGAACTTAAAGGGTGCTGGAAGATTCATGTGACTTAGGCCAAAGGAAAAGCCTCTCCAGTGTAACTTTCATAATGAAAGTCAGTTCTGGTGTTTGAAGGTACCCAGCTGGGAAAAGAAAGAGGAGACAGGCCATCAGGAGTGGAGAATAGCTTTATGGTTCCTGAACAATGAAGTAGTCACCTAAGGACACCATTAAGTACAATCATGGTGAGTAGTATTCAGTCACTTTAAAAGTTAAAAAAGGAACCTATGCTGTAGATTAGCATATATGTTGTCTATAAAACAAAGTGTTTAGTGAATATTGCTTTTAGTTTGTTTATTACAGTAAAAATCTTAAAACTTGAAACCTTGTCATGTAATCCTTCTAGTCAGTTCCTGGGAATTCAGATATGCATTTGAATATTATTACCCTCTACGGGGATCATAATGTTGTGGTTGAAAAACATTTTAATGAAGGTATCACAGAATTTACACAAGAAAGACTAGATGGGCTGAATGATTTCCTGTGTATACATTTATCATTACAGGCCAATGAGGTAGTATCTAGGGGTCATATAATTGCCCATAACTCTGCAAAAAAAGTGCAAAATAGTGAATATATAGACACAACACCAGGGACAACATGAAGGCCTTAATTCAGGCCAAAGATAAGAAGTATTGATGACAGATATGGAGACATACATTACCAAACTGTCATGCTGATCTCTCTCAAAAAGTATCAGGGATTGAATTTCTCTCCTGTTGGTCACTTGTGACTTTGATGGCCTAGGATATCTCAGGCAAATGATGTAAATGCCATTTAATCCATTTTCTGTGGTTTACATGTCTCCTTCCATGAATGTACAATAGACAAGCAGGAGAACCCAGCTGGAAATGTATCCACACAGTGTGGAGGCTGATATATTCTAGAAAAATATATCCTCGGCTTTGCTTTGTTCCAAAAGAGAAAAATCTCCAAGTGTAGTTTTTATCAACATTGGTGTCAGGATCAGAGTAGATATGTGGTAAATCAAAGAAATTCTGACTAAATTATTGAATCCATAATCCAATTTCTACACCACCCAACACTGCTTAATACAAAAGCTTCTGGACAAAGGGGGGAAAAGAAATTGAAAATTAGAATTCTCATGGGCTTCTGGTCCAGCTGTGACCATTTTCTTTAACAAAAGTAACTCCGCAAAAATTCATTGTATGATTTTGTTTTGAATCTTCATTCGGGAGAGGATGGTCATTTGTCTAAATTACAGTCTTCAAATTTATAATTATGGCGTTCTCTGGTGCCTTATACTATTCTGGTAGTTTGATATACCCTCATCTCAAATGAAGGATAATTATCCATCCTATTCAGTGATGGTTTGTTCCATTTTATTAACATAAGCTAACGTTATAATGGTAAAATCTCATGAGTTCCTGCATAGGGCTGATATATTAACTCATTACAAATGCTTGCTGTGATATTTTGTGAACAACTTGGAGAATGCACATGTCATGTTGCCTGTATCACACAATTCAGTGTGTGTCACAAACCTGCCCTTGGGCGCCTTTATGTCATTTAAAGTTTCCCGCTGCCACAACCTACAGTGTTGAGGTTTTGACAGGGCAGGATGTCAAACCCATGTAAACCTACCAATGTCAGCACAGCACACAAATAAAACCAAATTGCTTTAACCTTTCAGCTTGGGTGCTAAATATTCCAAGCTATGAAATCTTTAGAAAGGAGGGACAGTAGCACTATTAATTAAAGACAAGTGCAGCAGTAGGATAAAGCTATGATACTAAGAATGATCATGCAATGGAAACAGAAATGGGTGGAAATAACACACAGCAAAAATGCAATATTCCATTAGAAATAATCAACAGAGCTACAGATAGTAGTAATACAGTAAGGGACTGCATTAATATAGAGATCAAAGTAGTGTGTAAGCAGTTATAATGGAAATTTTAATTATGTCAAAGTGGGAGAAGCAGAATAGCTCAAATAGTAAAGGCATTGAATTCCTAGACTGCATACAGATGAAAAGGGGGATATGTTGCCGTAGCTTTTCATCTTTTACTCATCAGGCCCAACACAAGGATGTCAAACTTCAAACTATCACAACAATTTATACTGTGTGAGAAGAAAGGAGCTGATTGGTTGGCAAGAGGACTCTGATTGGCCAAAGCATTGTCAGAGAGAAGGTAACAGGAAGCTATTGGCACCCATGCTTCTGGGTAATTCAAAGAAGTACAAAGCTTGAACATATTCCTTTTGTTTGTGGAGAACTATGTATGTTTGCCACTTCTAGCAAGCATGAAGGAGTCACATTATGAAGTCAATCTAACGGTTAATATTGCAATCCTGTCACAGTGGGTTGCATGCTCTAGTTCTGAGAACAACTGTAACTAATCTGGGAAAGGTTAGGGCATTGTTCTTAAATATGTATAAGAACAAGTTTCTACCTATGAGCAATGAGAGGTATGGAAAAGGAAGTCTGTGCTTGTGTTCTCTGGCTTTTGTGAATAAAACCAATGTAAAGGAAAGACTGGCTCCAGATTCCTCTTTTGCTCAGTGAATGACACAATGGACATTTTGTCTTGGGTTTGCAAGTGTGTGGACTGATTGAATACGGTCTGTACTCTGCCTATTATGAGCAGCCAGAGGAACATGTTGTTTGATTTGATCAGCTAATCATTGGATATACAGCCTATGTACCTGGCCTTTTGGACTGATGCAACATCCTATTAGTGAAAAATACCACTTTTGTGATCATTCCATAGTAACAATGTGAAATGGCTTGTTTAACTGGTTGTTCAAGTCTTTGAGGTACTATGGGCACGATCTTACTGGCCGTTCACGCCATGCTCCAGCTGCAGCGCAGTTGGAGAATTTGACACCCAGCCAAATCTCTGCTCACTGCAGCGAGATGGGAAAATCTCACTGGTGTGAACGGCTGTAACTATCCACCCTTTGTCTTTCCAGGGTAGGTAGAACAGGCACTTTTTAGGTCCAAAACCTCTTTGGCCAATTTGCAAGTTTATATGATGCACAAAAAACAATGTTCTGATCAGGAAAGCCATTGTCTTGCAGGATAACTTTGGTGAGCTCTATTTCTGTATCAAGCTTGCAAGGTGAGCAAATGTTATTTCCAAGATTGACGATAAAACCAATCCTATTGCACATGGAGCTATATCAATCCCAATACCTGTACAGACCAGTGAAGGTAGGCTTGTAGTCAACATAATGGAGGAATCATTTGCAGATTTCTCAACTTGCATGTTGAGGAAGGGGAGCATGCTACACTGCTCTATCTCAAAAGTAAATTCAGGTGCATTTGGGTCAATATATGCATTGGGATTCATGTAACTCAGCGCACTTTTGAAAAAATTTCAAAACAAAATAGTTTTCCTGAATGCTTTTCTTTTACACTTCAATATCTTCTCAAGTACTCTTGGCTGAAGGCAGATCCTTGGTGATTATTTGCAGAAACATGACAAAATGCCAAGGCTTTTTTTTACCACGAGCAGGGTAAGGAGACAGGCCCCAAATCTACCTCACCCAGAATGGGGATCAATCCCTGTGCTACTGGCATTAATCTAAGCAATACACCAGCCAATCGAGCTATCGGGCCCCCATACATTGATCAATTTCATAATTAAGAAATTAGAATTAGTTCACTTGTAAGCTGATTTTTTTGTTGGAAAATGCACTTTCCATACAATATTTTAATTGCTCCTAACTAAATATTTCTGCAAATGTTCATGTGAACCTTTTGAAATGTTTAGCTATGTGTTTTTTAAGAGCAAGCTAAAATTAGAAAATGAAAAGCACCATAGAAAGGAAATTGGTTGGAAATATAGCAGTGTATAATGTCCCATACCATGGCAATACTTACTGATTGTATGGTCACTCATTTTCCACTCCAGCATATAACATGGTTTAAATATTATCGTTCTGTGCAAAAGTCATTATTCTGCATTACATTAAGAAGGTTTACAATTTATCATCGGTTTTTCTAGCCTCCCCTGTCCCAGTAATAATTCCGGGAAATGCACGGTCACTCAATCTTTCATTAGTTGTGAAGCTCGGATTTTCAAATATGAAAATGCTGAGGGATGCTTTTGGCTACGCATCACATTTTAAGAACCATTTAACTGTGGCATTTATTATGGATAATCCCCACCAGAAGTTTTAAAACAGAAACTTATTTTATAATATAGAATTAAGCTGCTTCTTGTAGGTTCAGATATCAACTAAGCATCAATAGACAAACAAAGAGCTTGGCTTTAGTCATGGCCCAACCTATTTTGCTGACTCATTTTTTAATATTGGTGCAGCATACATTAGTGTCCTTTGTAAGCAATTCAATTCCCAGTGTAGTTCAATGTATTGTCACGCAGATGTATAGAAAATGCAGACAAATATACAGGAGGGTTGCTATTTTATTCTGATCTGGGTTGTGTATTGGGAATTTGCTCACTTATATTCATTGTGTTGCTGTTGCAATAATGAATATTTCTTTTAGATGTTGCACCATTTTAGAATGAATATACCGTGCGATTTTGCTATTAGATTAATGTCCTCATTCTGCCCGGCTTTTCGCAATTTGCTATGTTGCTAGGGTACAGCTCTGTGACAGGCAGTCAGCCAAATGACCAGTTTTTAATATGAACCGTAAATTTAGCAGCCTGTTCAACTGCATGGGGCATAATAGCCTTGCTTATCAATCATGTACATCCACAAACATCTCCCTTCCAGCATGGCTCATGGAACAGCAATGAGCTCTCTCTCTCTCCCTCTCTCCAGCCTACATCTGCTGAGGCCAACCCAATTGTACCTTATTCTGTCTGTCAGCTAATTGCTAAACAGTCTCAGTTATGTGGGTTTTGATGGGGAGATGGCCTACTCCATATGAAAATAATATTCCTGTTGTATGAGAGTCAAACAGTGTCTTAAATACTTAATATTGCTGAAAGTTTTTCTTGCAAACAATTTTCAGATCATGTTAATTGGCAAATCCTTAAGTATAGTTCCATTCATATTTGTTAATCAAATTAATTGCAGCAAGAAATTTAAAACAAAGTTTAGATTACAAAGATGATTGCAACATCAGCACTGAAAATATATTATAATAGAGATTAACATAATTCTGATTTTACTATCTGTCATTTTTTTGATTTTACTATTTTCATATAATGCCTTTTTGTCAAATAAATATTCATACACAAACTTACTGAAGCTATTGACTGAAGTCTTCTTTCCTTCAATAGAAATGCCATGGAGATAAATTTCTACAAAAATTCTCCCATCCGTCCACACTAACAGGCTGAGGAACTATTTTTCCAATGTTTCCACTGAAGTTAGAGCAGTTTAAGCAAATGGAAATGACCTGGGGCTTGCTGCCTTCCAGGGTGGTGGAAGCAAAGACGATCAATGATTTCAAAGGAAATTGGGTGGGCTTTTGGAAGTAAACTCGCAGGGGTATGGGAATAGAGCGGGGAAATGGGATTAACAGGATTGCTCAATGGACACTCAACATGCTGAATGGTTGAATTCTGTGCCATAATGACTGACTCTATGGGCCAGATTTTCAAATGGTCGCAGTTTGGGATCACTAGTTTAGATGTAATTAGAAAATTGAGATCCAAGAAGCCACCTCAGGTCCCTGTTGTCTCTGAAACAGTTTGACATTTTGAAGGGATTTGCCCCGGGACCAAAAAAATTTATCTGTTTTTGTCTTAAAATGAACTTTGATAGGGTAATTAACACTGGTCGAATGTTGTATCTTAGCTTGGTGTCCTTGGTCGCTTTCCTCTGTGTTTCAGCTCCTGGTCTTTCCTGGATCTGCCTGCTTTATCCAGCAAGATAGCAACAGCTCCAACATGGCTGTCACTTCCCTTTGCCATTTGTGCCAAGTTCCTGTCTCCAAGAGACATTCGGTGCCACCAATTGGAGACCAAGCTAACTTCTTGCCCAATTAAGGAACGTAAATTTCAAAATAATATCGCAAGAGCAACACAGTTGAGACACTGGAACTCATCTGAGCTTCATGATCCTGCCTACTGCTTTGAAAATCTATGACTCAGATGAGTAATTCACCTCATGCATGATGCCTTTCATATAAGGAATATAATTTGCTACAGAGGTTCCTCCACCTCCTGCCATAAATTCAGTGAAAGATTAATGGAAGCCCTAAAAAAAGTGTTACTGGGCTTTTAACTTGGCTATATATATATATATATATATATAGGATGGAGAAAGCTAGCACGAGGGGGCACGACTTTAAATTAAGGGGGGGTAGTTATAGGACTGATGTCAGGGGTAGGTTCTTTACCCAGAGGGTGGTGAGGGACTGGAATGCCCTGCCAGCTGCAGTTGTAAATGCGCCTAGTTTGGGGGCGTTTAAGAGATCTGTGGATAGGTTTATGGACGAAATGGGATTGGTTTAGATTAGTGGGTTAGTGTTTTTTTTTTAAAAGCTGGTCGGCGCAACATTGTGGGCCGAAGGGCCTGTTCTGCGCTGTAATGTTCTATGTTCTATGTTCTATATAAAGTTACAATAGGAGGCTAGGGCAATGCCTGTAAAAATGATAGGCATTTTCTTTAAATCTAAGGGGTGAATTTTTAGAGGTTCTCCCATCAGTTTGTTTTAAGTTGGCATTTACCTACTTTTTATTCATTCATGAGATGAGGGTACTGCTGGCAAGGACAACATTTATTGCCAACCCTAAATGCTCCTGAGAATGTGGTGGAGAGCTGCAAGCTGGTGGTGATAGTACTCCCATCATGCTATTAGGGAGGAAGTTCCAGTATTTTGGCTGAGTGATGATGGAGGAACAGTCATATATTTTCAAGTCAGTTTGGCGCGTGACTTTGAGAGGAAATTGCAGGCGGTGGTGTTCCCATGCATATGCTGCTCTTGACTTTCTAGGTGGTGGAGACAGATTCAAAGGGTGCTGTCAAAGAACAGCAAGAAGTCTCACAACACCAGATTAAAGTCCAACATGTTTATTTAGTAGCACAATCTTTTGGAATGTCACTACTTCTTCAGGTGAGTGAGGAGTTGTGTCTGGTCTGGTGAGATTTCTTACTGTGCTTACCCCAGTACAATGCCGGCATCTCCATATCATGGCTGTCAAAGAAGCCATGGCTAGTTGCTACAGTGCATCTCGTAGATGGAGCACACAGCAGCCATGGTGTGCTGGTAGTGGGGGAAATGAATTACCTTCAGCAAAAGTAATTCTCACTTTTTGTATTCATAAGTCTGACCTTTCATTCCTATGAAAATACTTGTGTTTCTAGGAAGAAGGTGAGCGAGATGTTATTAAACAAGAAGAAGGGCGCCTATCAGTTGCAAGTTCTTCATGAACCTGTGTTTTGCCTCCTTTTCACCCTACGACAACTTGCATTAGCTACTAGCAAATTACACCATTTGACCTTCTGTCATTCCTAATGAAGGTTAAATGAACTGTACTCTTTATCGCTATTCCTCCTTTTCATATTCTCCCTTCTCCCCAGGATACATAGTTAAACTACTCCCCAGCTTTGCCTTTGCTCTTACCCATCCAGATAAAAAATGTTTCCTGGACTTTTTCATGTCTGTAAAGAAAACCTAATTATTAATGTAGTGAAACTTTAGTATTTAATTGATAAGTTAACTCTGAGTATTAAGTTACCCCATCTGTTCACCAGAGAAAAAAATTCAATCAATGTAGTGACCTTTTTCATGATGGGATGTAATAGGATGCAATTGATCCAGCTGTAACTAGGACAGATGCAATGGGCATTAACTTCAAATTATTCTGTAAATTTGAATCTCACTTTTTAGTAAGAAATCTCTTCTGGGGAGTACATTTTAATTAAGCTGCCAAATAAGCAGTACTTGTTTGGTCAAATATGACAAATAGCATTATGTTTTATCTGTGCATTCAAAAGTTTTGCAGCCAAATTCTAAAATTAATCCCATATTAATATAATTCAAACTTAATTAAGCGCTAGAACGAAACATAGCATATGTAATACTAATTGGTTAAATTAATGTTATAGCTCGTTTTTTTTTAAATCACTTACAGACAATCCAAAGATGTGTGGGTTTGGTTGATTGGCCATGATAAATTGCCCCTTAGTGTCAGAGGAATCAGCAGGCTAAATACGTGGGGTTACGGGGGTCAGGCCTGGGTGAAATTGTTGTCGGTGCAGGCTTGAGGAGCTGAATGGCCTCCCTGCGCAGTGTAGGGATTCTACGATTGTTTTGAAGAACACTTACGAAGAACTGGGTTCCACCTTATCATTCGCAGTTAAGTCAAGATCTTATCAGTTATTCCGACGACAACAAAAACATGAGTTACTTTCTCAGGGACTGCACTTCACACTGTATGAAGTGTTAGCTTTTGGATGTGTTGTGAAATACAACAGGCACAATCACCCAAATTTAAAACATAGTAAACTGCAATTGGAGACAGGTCTGAAAGGAACCACTACTACCTAACCCCATCTGTTTATAGCACTGAATAATTTGACAAAATAATGACAAATCATAGTCACACATAGATGATAGATACTAGAGTAGGAATTACCGAAAGACTGAGTGGGCGAAAACAAGTCGTGAGAGAGTATACAGACCTAAGCAGCACACCTTACTCAATCCATCCAGTATATTTAATCACTGATGTATTGTACTGTTTATTACATCGATAAAAAGAAGCACATTGTGAATCATGAAAGATAAATTATGAAATATCATATCAAATTAAAAGTTCTGCCTCAGACGACTACCATAGATTAAAAATAATTTGGCACGATTTTTCAATATCAAGTAATTAGTGTTAAGAACACCTGAATAAATTGATATTAATATTTGTGTAGTTAAAATTTGTGAATGTAGATTCTGAAATTTAGAAGGAAAAATGTTTCTACATGAGTGTGGAATGGAATGTTAAAAAAGAAAGATTTGTATTTATACCATATTTTTCACAACCTCCAGAAATCTCAAAGCACTTTATGGCCAACTAAGTACTTTTAAAGGGTAATCGTTGTTAGAAATGTGCAGCAAACTCACATGAACAACAGTATGACAATGGCCATGTAATCTGTTTTTGTGATGTTGAATGAAGGTTAAATATTAGCCAGATACCAGGCATCAATTCCCCTGCTCTTCTTTGAAAGGTTACCATAACATTCTTTGCAACAACCCAAACAGGCAGATAGGGCCTCAGTTTTTCACCTCATCCAAAAGACAGCACCTCTGACAGTGCAACACTTCCTCAGTGCTGAGATACTGTGCTGCACTGTCAGCTTTAGTTCTTGTACTCAAGCTCTGGAGTGGGACTTGAACCCAGATCCTTGGGACTCAGAGACAACAATGCTGCCAGCTGAGCCACTGCTGAGACAGGCACACAATAAAACTATATTTACAAATTTCCATTACCATTTTTGATGTATATAATGGTTTAACTTTTGGAAAGAAAAGTCATTTTACATAGAATCACAGAATACCTACAGTGCAGAATTAGGCCATTCAGCCCATTTAGTCTGCACTGACTCTCTCCAATAGAGTGCCTTTCCAGGCCCTCATCCCACTCCATCCCTGTAATCCCGTACATTTACCATGGCTAATCCATCTAACCTATATATCTTGGGACACTGAAGGGTAATCTAGCGTGGCCAATCCACCTAACCTGTACATCTTTGGACTGTGGGAAAAAACTGGAGCACCCTGAGGAAACCCACACAGATACAGTGAGAATGTGCAAACTCCACACAGACAGTCACCCAAGGCTGGAGTTGAACCTAGGTCCCTGGCACTGTGAGGCAGCAGTGCTAAGCAGTGGGCCACCCGGTTTTTCCTTGAGTTTATGTTTTATACATTCTTAGGAACAAATGCATACAACTGTCCACTAAACGTCTGATGGAAAATCAAATTGCTTTGATATAGTCGGATTTTCAATGTGACCACAAGCATTATTTCCAGATTAAATTCTGCTTATATTATGATCAGTGTAAGTTCTGTACAAAGAACAAGAACAAAGAAAATTACAGCACAGGAACAGAATTTTTGGCCCTCCAAGCTGCACCGACCATGCTGCCTGACTGAAATAAAACCCTCTACCCTTCCAGGGGCCATATCCCTCTATTCCCATCCTATTCATGTATTTGTCCAGACACCCCTTAAAACTCACTATTGTATTTGTTTCCACTACCTCCCCCTGGCAGTGAGTTCCAGGCACCCACCACCCTCTGTGTAAAACAACTTGCCTCGAACATCTCCTTTAAATCTTGCCCCTTGCACCTTAAACCTATGCCCCCTAGTAATTGACTCTTCCACCCTGGGAAAAAACTTCTGACTATCCATTCTGTCCATGCCCCTCATAATCTTGTTGACTTCTATCAGGTCGTCCCTCAATCTCTGTCATTCCAACGAGTCATTCTCCCACGTCTCCTCAGAGCTAATGTCCTCCATTGCCAGGCAACATCCTGGTATATCTCTTCTGTACCCTCTCCAAAGTTTCCACATCCTTCTGGTCGTGTGGCGACCAGAATTGAACACTATATTCCAAGTGTGGCCTAACTAAGGTTTTATAAAGCTGCAACATGACTTGCCAATTTTTAAACTCAATGCCCCGGCCGATGAAGGCAAGCATGCCATATGCCTTCTTGACTACCTTTTCCACCTGTGTTGCCACTTTCAGTGACTTGTGTACCTGTACACCCAGATCCCTCTGCCTATCAATACTCTTAAGGGTAGATTAACCAAAATACTGTTACTGGAATTTAATGTTGGCAAGTGCGAGGTGGTCCACTGGAATTTAATGTTGGCAAGTGCGAGGTGGTCCACTTTGGTAGGAATAATGGTAGGAAGGATTATTACTTATGTGGAGAAAAACTGCAGCAGGCGACGGGGCAGAGGGACCTCGGGGTCCTTGTGCATGAGTCGCAAAAACCCAGCTTGCAGGTGCAGCAGGTGGTCAGGAAGGCGAATGGGATGCTGGCCTTCATCGCAAGGGGGATTGAATATAAAAGTAGGGAGGTCTTGCTGCGGCTGTATAGGGCATTGGTGAGGCCGCAGCTGGAGTACTGTGTGCAGTTTTGGGCGCCGTACTTACACAAGGATATTTTGGCCTTGGAGGGAGTGGAGAGGAGGTTTACTAGGCTGAAGCCGGAGTTGAGGGGGTTGAGCTATGAGGAGAGGCTGAATAAACTAGGCTTGTACTCGTTAGAGTTTAGAAGAATGAGGGGAGATCTCATTGAGACGTATAAGATGATGAATGGGATGGATAGGATAGAGGTGGAGAGACTCTTCCTGCTCAGAAAGGACAGTAGGAGTAGGGGGCACAGCCTCAAGATAAAGGGGGAGCGGTTTAGAACGGAGTTGAGGAAGAACTTCTTCACTCAAAGGCTGGTGAATCTCTGGAATTCTCTGCCTGTTGAAGTGGTGGAGGCTGCCTCGCTAAATATTTTTAAGAAGAGGGTTGATGGCTTTTTGATAAGAGAGGGGATTAAGGGTTATGGGGAGAGGGTGGGAATGTGGAACTGAGCCACGTCAGATCAGCCATGATCTTATTGAATGGCGGGGCAGGCTCGAAGGGCCAGATGGCCTACTCCTGCTCCTGTTTCTTATGTTCTTAAAATCTATTGTTGAATTGTATTACATCCTGCTGTTTATTAAGGTTCAAAATTAAACTGAGTGTAAAGATTCATTCTTATTTCTTCTCTGCTCTTCTGGGAAAGTAATACCACTGATGGTTCACTCAGAAACAGAGGCTGTTCAATTTTTAAAAATGTTTGAAAATGCTACTTTCTTTAATAATAAAGCTAAGCAAAACCCGTAAATGCTATGGTATTCAGCGAAAAGAATCAGTGGAATTATAGGGACTAATTTCTTTAGAATATTATTTACAGTAGAAGTTTATGTATCATATACGAAATGTAACTTTTAATTCACTTACACTTGTGCTGCTGCTTTTTTTTTCAAGGCTTTATGAAATTTACAAATCCACGTGTGTGCAAACAGTCTGCCAGCTGTTGACTTTAAATTATTAGTTAGCATGCAGGACATTTTCAGAGAATAGAATCATAGAATCCCTACATTTCAGAAGGAGACCATTTGGCCCATCAAATCTGTACCAACCACAGTCCCACCCAGGCCCTCTTCCTGTAACCCTCATTTACCCTGCTAATCCCCCGACACTAGGGTCCATTTATCGTGGCCAATCAAATTAACCTCCATATCCTTGGACTGTGGGAGGAAACCGGAACACCTGGAGGAAACCCATGCAGACATGGGGAGAATGTGCAAACTCCACACAGACAGTCACCCGAGGCTGGAATTGAACCTGGCACTGTGAGGCAGCAGTGCAAACCACTGTGCCATTTTCATGAAGCAATATTACACTTTAATGTCCAACAGTTATAGTTTTGTTTCCAAATAACTATAACCAAAGGTTTGTTTGCTGTGTTGAAGAATTGGATACTGGCAATCTCCGGATGAAAAAATTGGAAGTGAAAAATATAAATACATCACTCTCAAAACTTCTGACAATGTGATTGTCCATATTGGTATACTGTAATATTCTTTGCTGCATAGAAACATGCGCCATAACTTAAAGTTTTTTATTATAAAGGTTAAACATTATAAAATGTTGAGTGGGAACTGCTTTCTGCCCAGTGTTGAGAGGGACAGTAATCTCCTGATCTCTGGTCTGATAGCTTGATCTTGTTCAGCATATCAACCTAAAGTAATGGAATTGGGAAATCAGAATATATGCCCATTAAAATGGCATTGGTTTCCACAGTCAATGCTGAAAGCAATATCCTACAATATCTGCATTAACCACCCACAGCTAAGTTTGAAGGGAAAAAAGTAATCAAGTCCACATATCCTTGGTTTAGAATTAAACTGTATTTTCCTGTTTATAGCAATTCAACTATTCCCATTTTTCCATCATCAAGTGTCCACCCAAAAGAACAAAGAAGAAGAAGCTTATATCAATGTTCTGTTGAAGTTCTCCAGAAAGAGGACTGTGTCATTACACCAATGGCATTTGACTGTGCAATCAATATTCTGAGTACTGATACATTTCCCGCAGTGAAATCTGCAGAATTTTCTTCCATTTGTACAATCAATTAAACATTTAGTGTAGTACCAGGTAAGGGAAGTGTAGAGTAATATTATGTAGCTTATTCATTGTCATGGTAGTTGTTGAGCGTAACTGATATTAAGTAAAGATACAATTTCAATCAGCATCCATGTAGCATCAGGATGCCACGCTCTGTACATTTCCTAACATAAATGTACATCAGTCAAGAGCATTACAAAAACATATCAAATGAGAAAGTCTGTGCTGCTTGTTAAGAAAATAATTTAACCTTCCACCTAATCTGCTAATTGGGAAACTGACGAGGTCAGATTGGCTAACCATTTTACATCCCACCTGATTTAACTTTCCACTGGTGTCACTCACACACACACATAGAGAACCTCACTCCTGCTTGAAATCTTCAGCACAAAATTTGATTGCGACTGACAGTAGCAAGTATCGAGCTTGCTGTGGTCAATTTCTTCAGGTATTTTGTAGTAACATCAAAGGTTTTTAAAGGAAATTTAAGTTTCAATTCGTAAAGCCGGGAACAACACAAAATCCACTCCAGTGAACAAAGCTTCAATTTCAAAATGGCGTCATCAACCAGACCCATGCAGCCACTTGGCAAACTAAGCGGTTATGTGGTGCAAGAAACTTCTGCCGGTGGCAGAGGGAGTGGCCGGTGGAAAACTATTCATGAAACTAAACAAGTAAATAGACTGGTTTTAGCAGCGGGGTCTAAATTTATAGATACACATCTACGTATACTGACACACATATAGATTTCCATGTATTTATATTGCAATCTTTGCAAAATTTCATATGATATTCCTCATTCAGTTTATGCAACAATTTTACAAATTTGTGTATCTATGATTCCAAAATGCAATAATATCAAAAAACGTAATTTAATCTTGCACAGTCTATCATAATGATTATTTATTATGTAAATTGTGCATAATATTCATACTAATGCGCAATACTAATGTTTGAAACTAATTGTGGGGTGGTGGCGTGCAAGGCTAGGATGTCTTGCAGCGGCTCTGTCATCAACACACAATAGTCCCCCTATTAACGTGACTCAGTTACATGGGTGCAATTAATGTAGCACTGCCATGGTTGAAATAAATATTGATAGTAGAGGTACAATAAGTTCATTAAGGCTCCATTTGCTTCTTTGTAACAGTGATATGTTATGGCACAACATTTGCCAAATTTGGGTGAATGGAAATTAAAATTGATTTCATCTTCAACTGAATGCAGCTACAAAAATAGAAACACGAGAAACAGCATGGAGAAACAGCTTCAAACCTCAGCAGAATCCATTCTTAATTTAGTATGACGGGAGCGATTCTCCCAGCCCGCTGAACTGTTATAGCAGCGCAATGGGATGGGAGACATCACGCAGACCATTTTGTGAGCTCCACACTGGACGCCATGGCCTCCGCAGCAAAGATTCTAAGCATCATCAGCTCTGCGCCAGAAATCGGCGTGAAGCTGATTTCAATATTTAAATTAGGATTTGCATCCAATTAGCAGGCCCAGGACTGAAGTCTACAGGCCCACTAGCATCTCCCCCCCGCCAAGGATGGTTCACTCCAGCAGGGTAAACAATAGCTCCTCATTGACAGAGGGCCCAACCCCACTGGAGGGAACAGAGGCCATTCAGGCTCCCACAGCAAGGGTAAGGGGACGTATCCCTGGATACTGCCAGTCTGGCTCCTTGGCACTGCCCAAGAGGCAAACTGGCAATGCCCAAAGGGCACATTGGCACTGCCCATTGGGCACCTGGTACTGCAAAGAGGGCAGGGCCAGAAGAATGGGGCCTATTGGGGCAGGGCGTATAGGGCTGATCAGTGGGGCTGGGGGCAGGAGGACCCCAGCCACTCTGCACTCGGAATCAGTGTCAGAAGGAGGGAGGACATAAGAATGTAAGAACTAGGAGCAGGGGTAGGCCATCTGGCCTCTTGAGCCTGCTCTGCCATTCAGTAAGATCATGGTTGATCTTTTCGTGGACTCAAATCCACTTACCCACCTGCTCACCATAGCCCTTAATTCCTCTACTGTTCAAAAATTTATCTATCCTTGTCTTAAAAATATTCAATGAGGTAGCCTCAACTGCTTCACTGGGCAGGGAATTCCACAGATTCACAACCCTTTGCATGAACTTGTTCCTTCTCAACTCAGTCCTAAATCTGCTCCCCCTTATTTTGAGGCCATGCCCCCTAGTTTCACCTGCCAGTAGAAACAATTTCCGTGCTTGTATCTTGTCTATTGCCTTCATAATTTTATATGTTTCTCTAAGATCTCCCCCCATTCTTCTGAATTCCAATGAGTATAGACCCAGTCTATGCGGTCTCTACTCATAAGCCAACCATGTCAACTCTTGAATCAACCTAGAGAACCTCCTCTGCACCCTCTCTAGGACGGCGATCGGCGCTGGCCATCTGGGTGGGGACCTGGCTGCCGTGGGAGGGAGGACAGCTGGGGTGGCAAGGCAATCGGGGTTGCTGGGGGGGGGGGGGGAGGGGGGGTGTGTGGAGGGGTTGGGGAGATCAGGGCTGATCCAGGGGAGGGGAGGGGACACATTGGGGGTTGGGTCAGAGGCCAACGGTCAGGTGATGGGGGAGGATTGGGTCAAAGGGGCAGCGATGCGGGGCTGGCCAATGATCAGGCTGGCCAGCGATCGGGAAGCTGGCAATGCGGGGCCATTGCGCATATGTCAGCCTCCGCTCCAACAGATCGGCACATGCGCGGTGGCCTGCTCAGTGCTATGTTGCCAGCCACTACAGCGGGACTAGACCCTGCCCCTGATTTCCAGACTGAATCCTGCTTGGGCAGTCTGTGATGACGAGTGTGGGAGATACATTCTGAAAATCCCACTTTAAAAAAACCACTGGGGGTTACTCCAGTTTTCATGCGAATTGCGGACTTAGAATATGTTTTGGGAGAATCTCAGCTGATAACTTTCATACTTGATGCCACACAATTCTCAATACTATAGGAATTATATTATTCAAATGTCGAATGGCTTTTCCTCAATTTCAATGCTGTATGGTTAAACTAAAAATAAATATCTTATTCCCTTGGGTTTCAATTTTAGCTCTAGCAGAAAATGGATGGTGAACAGTTAAAACCGGAGCAAAAGGCACATCTGCAAGCTCTCCAACCCTATCCTGCCAACTGCAATTTTGAAATAAAGGGCATGAATTTAAGGAAATCTAAACAGAAATAGTCTCTCAACTGAACCCAATGGACATGAGCTACACAAACCTCAGGTGGAGGCAGGATTCTGCCCAAAACCAGGAGGTTTCTTGGTTCAATGTGTAGACTGTAATAGTGACCCCAGCCTGGTCAGGTCAAATCTATTGGGAACATAAACCAGGGTCAGAAGGTAAAGATGTAATTCCTTCCAAAAAGAGCGAGAGGGCCCACACACAAAAACCTTAAGCTTCGTCTGTCCTGCATAAACCTCCCCATCTGACATCCCTCTGAACCCTGGGTGAGGTTTCTTGCTGCCCTGAATCCTGTCTCCATCTAAGATTCATGTAGCTGGTGTCCATTGGGTTCAACTGAGAGACCGTTTCTGATTGGATTTTCCTAAATTCATGCCCTTTATTTCAGCTGGTATTGCTTCTTTTCGCTCTCACTATTTGAAACTTACACTATTCCAAGGCAGATAGGCCTGCTGTGGATTTCAGGTATTTTTGAGTGAAGTATCCCATTCCCCAGCATTGATCATCTTTCAGATTGTTGTGAGCAAAAAATTAAACCCTCATTCCCAAAAAATAATTTTCCGCGTTTCGCCTCAGATGCTACATCAATATCAAAGCTGTGCAATTGTTTTCCTTACGGCTGCTAGAAATTTAGAAGTACAACAGTTTGATCTGTATTTGAAAGCATTGTTGAAGTTCAGTCTGCAGCCAACAAAAATCAACTGATTCAGCTTTAAATTCAATTTTGTGTGCAATCTGTTCAGCAGGAAACCAATTTCAGTTTCTGCTGATCAGCTTAATTGACACACCACATTGATCCGCCTTTACCAGTTGCTGGGTAAAGGCATTAATGAAGGCCTCCCTTCAGATCCTGTGATGTGGGTTGGTAGAGAAAGCTGAAGTACAAATAATTTGACATGAAATGATGTTTAAAAAGAACAATGCCCTTACTGACGGTGCAGATCAGAAAAGCACAGTCTGCTGCAGATCTTCAAGTGGATAGATAGAATAAAATTGCCTGTGTCTACCAGAACTACCACATTTGTAGAAAGCCTACAATATTTCATGTAAATGATTCAATAATAAGTAACGATTAATCTTAGCTATCAGAATGGTAAAATCCAGGTAATAAGGACTAAAACCTTTTCAAAACATTGTTGATTATGAAGAACTCAAGATCAGTGTCTTCCCTGCTGCCGTCAGACTTTTCAATGGGCCCACCTTATATTAAGTGGCATGGTGACACAGTGGTTAGCACTGCTGCCTCACAGTGTCAGGGACCCGTGTTCAATTCCAGCCTCAGCCTGTGTGGAGTCTGCATATTCTCCTCATATCTGCGTGGGTTTCCTCTGGGAGCTCTAATTTCCTCCCACAGTCCAAAGATGTGCGAGATAGGTTGATTGGCCATGCTAAGTTGACCCTAGTGTCGGGGTCAATGGGGTAATAAGGCCTGAGTGGGATTGTGGTTGGTGCAAACTTGATGGGCCGAATAGCCTCCTTCTGTACTGTAGGGATTCTATGGTTAAGTTGATCTTTCTCTACCATGCCGGTAACACTACGTTCTGTAACCTCTCCTTTCCTTCTCCTCTATGTACAGCATGAATGGTATGCTTTGGCTGTATAGTGCGTAAGAAACAATACCTTTCACTGTATCCCAACACATGTGACAATAATAAATCAAATCAGAAACACATTCTAAGATAATGTGCATTCACTGGCAATACACTTCAATTTTTACTGGAGAAAGTATTGATAGCACAGAATTCCTGGGAAAATTAGATGTCAACTTGCCAATCATGCAGAAAAGATTGGGCTGATTGAGTTTAGTGGCCATTTCTTGTTCATTGAATCATACAACACAATGGGGGCCATTTGGCCTATTGTGCCTACGAAGACAGCGCTTTGAAAGAGCTATCCCATTTATTCCACCCCACTGCTCTCTGCCCAAAATGTTTCCTTGTAAGTTGATATGCAATTCCCTTTTTGAAAGATGTCGGCTGGAATTTTCTGGCCATTGACGCCGGCAGGATTCTCTGATCCTGCTGCAGGGAACAGATATTTGGCTGAGCGCCAAACTCTCCATCCTCTTTTGTAGTGGGCGTGAACATCTGGAAAATTCAGGTCATCACTGAATCTGCTTCTACCACCCTTACAGGAGCAGTGTATTCCAAATCATAACAAATAGCTGTGTGAGAAATTCTCCTCATCTCCCCTCTGTTTCCTTTGCTGATTATCTTAAATCTGTGTCCTCCAGTTACTGGCAGTGTGAAAAGGTTATTTTTGTTTACACTATCAAAAGCCTTCATAATCTTGAATGCCTTCACTAAATTTTCCCTTTATCTTCTTTGCTCTTTGGAGAACAGTACCTGTTTCTGCAGTTCCTCCTCATAACTAAAGTCCCTGGTCCCTGCAATGACAGGTTTGAGGATTGAAACAGAGGAACCCAGGGTGTGATCGGTGGAGTTTTGGTTGTGGACAATGGAAGGAGTTGAGAATTTCACTGCTCATCAGTTCACTGGGTGAAATCTGTGGAAATACATTTTTTTCACATCTCTGTCTGCCTTTGTCACATTGTTCAATACCTGTGGGTTTCTTACACCCAATATTCCTGTACTTCAGAGGCAGGAGGAAAGGATGCAACAAATGAAAGCTCTTGCCAGTTAACCACAGAACTCACAACACTGGCAGCAGGCTGACCAGAAAGGGAAGCAGGTCAGGGAAGATATCTTAAGAGACAGGCACTGGCATTTCACAGCAAAGATATGGCAATGATTCAGAGTCTCCTTCGCTGTCCTAGAAACTCTTCATAGCCTGCCAGTAGCTGCAGCATTGTTGAATGATGGCAGGTTTCACCAACAAAAAAGCTTCTTCCCCCTGCACTTGGGGAAGTGGTGGCTCAGTGGTAGCATCACTGGACTAGTAGTCCAGGAACCCAGGGGGAATGCTCTAGGGACTTGGGTTCCAATCCCACCAGGACAGATGGTGAATTCAATAATAACTTGGAATTAAAAGTCTAAAGATGGCCACAAAACTATTGTTAATTGTTGAAAAAACCCATCTGGTTTACTAATGTCCTTAAGGGGTCGAAACCTGGTCTGTCCTACGTGTAACTCCAGATCTACAGCAATGTGGCTAACTCTTAAATGTCCTCTGAAATAGCCAAACATAGTTCAAGGGCAATGAGGGGTTGGCAACAAATGCTGGCCTTGCCAATGATACCTAAAGACTTTTTTTAAAAACCCTCTACGAGATTGCTTGGGCACGATTCTCCGGCCTCGCTCGTCTCAAAACTGGAGAATCCCACCCGAGGTCAATGGACATTTGCATGGTCTGCCTCCTGCCCCCTACAATTCCCGTGATGGGTGGGATGGAAGAATTCGGCCCATATGTTTCATATAACCATTGCTGGCTCTTAGATTTAGAGTTGACTGGGAAACAGGAAAGAACAAGAGAGCAGAAAAGGCACATAGTTCCAGTTATGCCCTTGGAATGGCATGCTACAGTTAAAATCCCATCCCACATTTCTGCTTATTTCCCTAAAATTTTCCCACATCCCAAAACAAGGGCGAACTTTAGATCTAAATTTCTAACTGCTGGGGTTAGGTGCCTTTAGCTGAAGCAGAATTTATAGTGTGATAACTGTCCAGATATTATTCTAGCACAGGCAAGAGATTTAGTAATCACAAACAATTGGTAAATAAGAATGTCCATTAGTGAGATTTTGGTAAAGAAAGCTACAGGTGGCATAAGGAAGTGTGCAATGAGAAAGGGGTCATTCATCTTTTCTAACTTGTTCCTTGCATGGCCAATAAGTGTGGTCTAACTAACCTGCGGTCTAACTCGCAGAATGAGTAAGCTGACCAACCTATCACTCCAGTGAGTTTTTAGGGCAAAGCCTCATTAACATTAGCTAACAATCCAATCCCAGATTCTCTGCCTCCCAGTCTATCTGATATTTCATGATGTCTACCATTTATTTGAGTTTCTTCAAGTCATTTAGCCGTTGAACAAAATGTTGTTAGCCAATGACGTCTTGTCCAAAGTCAACTAAGTGGATATAAAGCTTGATATTGAGTTGTGACTGCAGCAAGTGGAACAGCTTGATGATAGTCTTGTGAAGCGAATGTGTGTGAGATATTGCTGTGAAGGTAGAAGGCTGGGATTTTCCAGTCTCTCCTGCAGTATATTTTCCCACGGCAGAGGCAGTTCTCCAATGGTTGCTGGCAGGATCTTTCGGTCCCGCTGAAGTCTACAGCGTTTTGCATGGCTTGCCCACCCTGCCTCTAGGAAACCCGCCACAGAGGTCACCTGCAGCTGGACTGGAAGGTCCTGCTGATAGGAAGGGCCAGAAAATCCCTCCATTTGTGTGAGTATGCTCTCTTGCACAATGCTACTTTTCTCTCTTCCTTCTCTTCCTGCTCTGTCCTGTCTTCTTAACTGTTCCCCCTCATCCTCCAGCCCCAAAGGCAGCTCCATCAAATCATCCATGGTTGCAGTGAAATGGTTTCAAAAGCACCCACAAGAAGTGCAGCACCACCAGAAGCTTCTTATTAGAAGGCAAAATTAAGCTATAGATTGCAGGAAATAGTCCACAAAAACCTAAAAGTAGCAGTTAAAAGGATGAGCTATCTACTTACCAATGTGTAATGGATGAGCTCTTTAAGTAGCACTACTGAATGGTCCTTGTGCCATGAGTTTTAGAGCAAGTTTATCACATGGTGAATCAAATATTGGGGCCACCCAATTTCAGAAAAAGGTCCAACAGCAATCCTAGGAGGCTTAATGACCGTTTCACATGCAACTGGTGTGCTCTTAGATAGAGGAAACAATCGAACATGGTGGATGATGCATTCCCAGAAACAGTCAAGCATATGTGCACCACCTACTATGTTTACTGCATTACAACTGCAACTGTATTTCAAAACTACTTCTTTACTGGCTATAAAGCACTTTGAAACATCCTGAGGTTATAAAAGGTGCTCTCTCTATACATATGTATATATCTAAGTTTTTCCTTCTACATTGATCTCTCTAGTACCAATGAATTTCTAGGCTCTGATTTACTCATTATCCCAAATACTGACGAACACCCAGCAATGGTTTCGCAATGCTGTTCTGTTCTTATGTGTAGGTCCTCAGCTCTTAACAAAGCCTCTTAAAAAGAAGTTACACTTGAAATCTGTTCCAGCAGATGTTAAGGATTAGAAATGAAACATTTTAAGCCAGTGACAATCCATTTCCCAGCAGATGTAAGATTACAAGAGAAAATTGCTCATTTTTTTGCTTTTGCACTAACTTGCATGACTAAGCATGCTGCAAACAAAAACATCTCCTGCTCTTCAACAACTGCACTCAACATGAGCAAGCTGTGCACAAAAGCAAGCTTACTAATACTTAGATTCATGTTGACTGAACAAAACCAGGAAGGTTTTTAGAGCATTATGTCTTCAGGTGAGCGGTTCTACTGAGGTAATGGTACAAATTTTAAAATAAACTAGCTACAATTTATACCACACATAAACTACATGTTGACTGATGGTTTTAAAAAACAAAGGTTGAACATTTTTTTTTATAAAAGGATTCACAACTCAAGTGGCCTTCGTTGGACATTCATGACAATTTTTGTCCAAGAAGCAAAAACAATAATTTGCTTGCATTCATTCAAAGGCCATGAATTATTATTTTTCCTCTGAATCAACAGGAGAGAGAAATGTACTTTGTCAGCATAAAGCTATTCCATATTCTCATTTGCTCGTAACGTGATAAAATATAGTTGGTATATATGCTAATCTACCCAACACAAATCTAGATTAGGAAAGATACAAATTGCCTTTAGTTTCCAAAACAAATGCAAAATTTTTAATTCTTTAGTTTTTGATGTTATTATTGTAAATTTCCACTTTTCTGGAATGGATTAAATAACTGATGCTGAAATACAAAACATGTCATAGTTCAAAATCACTTTGCAATTGAATAGCTGTTACAGTTAGGGTTCGTTTCAGAATCAGGATGAAGATAAGGAGGGGGCGATTTTATCGGTTCATGCTGCCCATTGATGGGCGGGATGAACTAATAAAAATCGTGCAAGAACTAAGAAATCAGGTACACGCCTGATTTTTTGCCTCTCGCGATCTTACCAGCGCGATCAACCTCTCACCCATTTCCAGCAAGAGGCTGAATAATTTATTTAAATAGATGTAAAACATCATTTACATTGATTTAATGAGCCCGGGCACAATTGTCCAGGCTCATTTGCCTTTGTGGCCTCACCGGGAGTAGTTCTTTTCAGTGAGGAAAACACCTGATCCCCGTGAATGGGGAACAGTTGTGCTGTCCTCGCTGGTAGAACCGGAGGACATTGAGGGCCCTAGGGGAGGTCGAGGACTAGGGTGAGGTGCCCTTTTGGCAGTGCTAGCCTGGCATTGCCCAGCAGGCATTTTGGCATTGTCCCCCAAGGTGGGGCCCCTTGCCACTCTGCAGAAGATTGGTAGGAGGGAGAAAGGGCGCGATTTGTCTGGGCAACAGGGAGGACGGTGGTGATATTTCTGGATGGTGTGGGGCTCATGATCATCCATAGGCCCCATGATACCTGGGCGTTTGTGTTGCGGGGGGGGGGGGGGGGGGGGGGGGGGGGCGGTGGTGCAGGGGGATGCTGGGTTGAGACCAGCTGCAGCAGCAGAAGCCTGACAGGTCTCTCTCTCTCTCTCTCTCTTACATGACAGGCCTCTGCTGGTTGCTATTGTGCATGTGCAGCTATAGAGTCTGCACATGCGCAATAGTGCCCGCTGCTGCATCAACAGGCTGGCTGGTGATTTAAGCCCCTAGTGGTGAGGAATGGTTTAGCTCATTTTTTCAAACGCTAAGGGCACAACATTTGGGACTTAAGCTCTCCCATTTTCCCACCCATCCCAGTCTTCGAATTTTTTCAGTAAGATTGTCTACAAGCTTGAGGGACAGGAAGAAGTCTCACAATGCCAGGTAAAGTCCAATATGTTTATTTGGAATCATGAGTTTTCTGAGTGCTACTCCTTCACTCACCTGATGGAATAGCAGCACTTTGATAGCTCGTGATTCCAAGTAAACCTGTTGGACTTTAACCTGGTGTTGTGAGACTTCTTACTGTGCTCACCTACTGCCAGCATCTCCACATTAAGGTTGAGGGAGCATACTGACATGGCAGGAGCGGGGCTCAGATTTAATTGACAATCCCAGGATTTGGCAGTGGGTAGGTAGTTGCTGAATTTATTTCATCATTCAAATGTCCAGTATAAAACTGCAGCCCTAAAGTTCCATCAGTGCATGTTTCTATTCAGTTACATCAGCTTTCCTGTTTGTGTACCAGAACCCTTCTCTCTTTTGGCTCATGTCCACATTGCAATTTGCCGACTCCTGCATTTTTCCTAGTAATATCGCTGCATATTGCCACTTTGGCACCAATTCCCTTCCAGACTCCCTTTAACCTTCCAATATTACTCTTCTTCTTCTCCTTTCTAAACCTCTGGGACTTTCAGCCGAACTCCTTTGATCCTTCCTTCTCTTGAGATAATGTTACTAAATTGGCCAACCTCAATTTAATTGGGGATTCATGGGCCGAGCTCCCACTTCCACTGACCACCTCCAATGGCTTTGCCACTGTATAAACTGCTACCACTTGTACACTAGCTCCTCAGTCTTGGCGCCTCTGGTGCCATGAATTTCGAACAAATTGATTGTTTGTTAACATGAAGTTAGGTTCACACAAAATCATTGCAAATCTCACAATTTGAAGTGAGTCAGCAGCCAGCTTCTTACCTGGATGCAGAAATCTCAGCTTTCTGTTTGGCAATAGCTGCAGCCCGCTCAGCTGCTTCCACTGCCCTATCCACTTTGTCCCGAATCTTACTTGTCCGTAGAGGAATCAAGTTCTTCCTCTTCCCACTCACCAACACATTCTGTTTATATTTGCCTTCTTCTTTTGTTCCGTCTGGAAATGTTGTACATCCATAACCATGCCTCTTGTTGCTCAGCCACTCCCCTTCAAATTTCAAGCCATCAGACCGGTGGCTTAACCCAAAGCCAGAGCGTTTGTCATTTTTCCACTCTCCGACATACGTTTCTGTTGTTGTTGCATCTATATCATCTTCGATGACTGACAAATCTGTCTCGACCTCACCAAAACTAATCGTGGAATTGATGTCGCTGGCTGTAGAACTGACCGTACTCATCCCAGCTTCACTTCGAAATGAGCTCTGCTTGCTTCTTTGGCTGGCCAAGGAACTTTTGGACTCGGACTTCCGGAGTTTCAGTCCACTCAAAAGGGACCTGCGGAAAATCCCTTTCTTTTTGTTTTTGGTTGAAAGAAGATCATTGTCACTATGCATAGTGAGAACAAAGCCCCCCCTTGATCCTGCAGGACTTCCGGCTGGAGTGTCTGGGTGTATGGCTGTACCATTACTATGTTCACTTCTTAGAGAGTTAATTGAAGTTCTAAGAGGAGACCTGATAACAGCAGCCATCCCATAGGGAACACTCTGACGCACACCATACCCATGGCGCATTCCTCCAACCCATTGCCCTTGATAGGTACCTGCAACAGAGAACACAACAATTTTAAATATTTATTATATTTATAGTGTACGTATAAATACAGCTTAAATAATGAATAGCCATCAGCCACGGTTGAATAAATCTACATGTAAGTTAATTCTTGTAGGCACTGATCAAATGTTAGATACTGATTAATTCATCTAGGTTCACTGAACTGTCTCTCCCTCTCACATAAATACAATCTGTCATAAACATCCTCATTTACAGCACATAAACAAAAAACAAACTAAAGTATAAATGCTGGAAATCTGAAACAAAAGAGAATGATGAAACTCTCAGCAGGTATGTCACAACTATTTCAGGCTGGATGTGTATCTAAACAGATCTGTTCACCTGTCAGTAAGATTTGAAGATGGCCAAATGTTACTTCATTTAGGTCCATAACACTTTAACCTGATAATAATGTGACACCTAACATTTTTGCCACACAAGTGCCGAGCAGTGACCATCTCCAAGAATCTAAACATCTCCTTTTGATATCACTGGCATTACCACTGCTGAATCCCTCACCATCAACACCCTGAGGGTTATCATTAACCAGAAACTGAAATACCAAGCAAACTCATACTGTGGCAGCAACAGCAAGTCAGAAACTTGGAATTCTGTGGGAAGAACTCACCTCCTGACTCCCCAAAGTCTGTCCACCACCTACAAGGCACAAGTCAGGAGTGTGATGGAATCTGTCCACTTTCCTGGATGAGTGCAGTTCCAACGACATTCAAGAAGTTTGCCATTATCCAAGATAAAGCAGCTTGCTTGCTCACCACCAAGTCTATCACATTAAACCTTGACTCCCTCCACCAGTGACACACAGTGGCAGCAGTGTGCACTATGTACATAACATGTATTGCAGCAATTCACCAAAGCTTGACAGCATCTTCCAAACCTGCAACCTTGGCCACCCAGATGGCACACTACCACCTGCAAGTTACCCTTTAAGACAAACATGGTCCTGACCTACAAATATACCTATTTTCTTCTCTGTTGCTGTGTCAAAATCCTGGAACTCACTTACTAACAACACTGTAGGTGTGCCTACACTAGTTGGACTGCAAAGGTTCAACAAGACAGCTCACTACCACCTTCTCACGGGCAATTTCGGATGAGCAACAAATTGTGGCCTTGCCAGCGATGCTGACATTTCATGAAAGAATAAGAAAAAAAAATTCCAGTGTGTTTCTAATCTATCTAGGAAACAATCCTGTTCAGAATTATAAGTTTTAAATAATCTTCTGAAATATCCGTAGTGAGAGTTTACTTCAACTGGTTTGTAAATGAGGCAAATATAAACTCTAATTCCAGGTACAACCTGTAATGTTTCTACTAGATTCAGGAGATAGAAATGGACACTCCTCTCTTTGGCCATTTTATAATACTTTCACATGACTTCACAAGTTGCAACAGTTCTAATGCCCTTCCATATTAAATGTGAATTATCTCAAGCTATTTCATTACTGACATTAACTAAGAGATTAGATGAAAGATCTTGGCTGGAGCCCTCCCCAAAAAATTCTAAGTTCCCAACGTATGGGAAAATGGGAGTAACTCCCACCAGTTTTCCCACATTGAATCTCCAATACTCTGTGCATCACAGAGTCCGTCAGTGTGATTCCTTTTGAAAAGTTGTGGGCAGGGCCTATTCCTGCCTGAGAGGCCTGCAGCATATTGCTGAGCAGGCCACTGTGTATGCGCCTATCTGTCAGCATGGATATCAATGCAATGTCTCCCCCACCCCCATTGCTGGCCTCCTGATCACTGGTCAGCCCTGCAACCCATCACTGGCCTTCCGACACCCTGCCCCCCCACAGCTCCTGATCGCTGGCCTCCCAGGTCCATCCAGGCCAGCCCCTATGTCCTTGCCCATGGCTAACCCGATCTCCCCGATCCCCACCCAGCCTGCTCTATCCTTGTGACCTCACATATTAACCTTATCAGCCCCCCTCACACTACGGAGCAATTTAGCATGGCCAATACACCTAACCCGCACATCTTTGGAATGTGGAAGGAAACTGGAGCACCTGGAGGAAACCCAGGCAGACATGGGGAGAATGTGCAAACTCCACACAGACAGTCGCCCGAGGCCGGAATTGAATCCGGGCCCCTGGTGCTGTGAGGCAGCAGTGCTGACCATTGTGCCACCGTGCCACCCCTTTTAGGGCCCTACTATATTTGAGAATGGCTAGTTTATCATTGTACAGACTGCTCACCCCATGGTTAGTTGAGACAAAATTACATGTTTGATTTTCTGATGAAACCGGCAGAGTCCTAAAGCTTAAACATTAAACAGATAAAGAGAGAAAATATTCTTTATTCTGACATAGATGAAATGAATTTCAAGATTTTTATGAATGTGACATTAGCAATAATATTTTTACAGCCTGGGACTCAAGTTCAAAGCAGTGACAAAAAAAACGTTCTTCATTATACTTTTGAAAGCTATCAGTCCATCATTGTTTTTGAACACTGTTACAGATAGATACTGAATTTAGAAAATAATAAATCTTTAAGAAATTGTATTCAATAACAAAGAATACATAAATTAAACTCCAACAGCAGAGTCAATATCAAGTTAATATTGTTGCAGCTTTTTTGTTAGAAGCTTTCGCTATACTCAAAGAGGAACATTCTTTTTGAACATTTGCTCCTGTTACCTGTAGCCCTCCAGCATTTTGCTTATTGCTTTGTTGAAGACTCCTCGCTGAAAACAAATTAATTCCTGGCTCTTTCACAATACCTGTATGAATACTACTAATACTTAATATTACAACAGCAATAAAAGAAATGAAGTGTACTTGAAACAGTTTTCTTTTATTAGGAATTTAAAGGACTCTCTCATGAACAGAAAAGTCACTTGCAGAGGAAGCCCTGGAGAAGATCATCATGTGATTCAAGGCTTGATGTTATTAAAGACTGAGGTGGTATAGATAGATAGAAGCAAATGTTGGTTGTGTCCCCATAGCTGTATTTCCTTGTCTTTTAAAGTGCTCCTCAAAGTCCACCTCATCTGTCTTAATGCCTCCATCTGTGATTGATGCCCAGTTTTGTTTAAAAGTACTCCTGTGAAGTGCCTTGAGATGTGTTATTAGATTCAAAATGCTTTAGTTTTTGTTGTAGTTACAATGATATTTTTCTCATATGGAGAGGCAACTTTCAAAGCCAAGACATGAGGAATCCTATTGAACAGTCATATTTTTGCAACACAAGCTGTATTCTCTGCTCATTAAGTCCTGACTTCCATTTAAATTAGATTCCTACCACCTATTGAAGCTGGAGAACCTACTAAATGGAAAGGAGACTATTGTCTTAAAATTAGGGCAAAAATTGTGCACCTTGATCTTTTGTTCCCTATTTCATCCCAACCTTCACAACATTTCCTTACTTCTTCCCTCTCTGGCTTGTGTCTGGACATTATTACTTCATAATCCAAGGAAATGTCCTGGAGTGCAGTAAGAAGCTAAAACTCTTTTGAAGCTGTTGGTGTTCAGTAATGCAGCATTGTTACATCATGAGAGAACTTCCGAATGCAATTGCAACATTTTTACATGATCTGACCTCCCATTATACTGCAGGTCCACTGTAGTCCATTGTATCAGTGCAGGTACCCCAATGTGTATTAAATATACACACATATTTCAGTATTTTATAATTATGCACCATATGTTCTTAAAAGGGTGAGGATCTCAAAACCAAAATGACCCAAATTCTGATAAGCATCCAAAAAGTGACTGAATGCTTTCACCTTTTCAGTCTGGATTTGATTTCATTCAGGGTAATTAAGTTGAAGTTTTATTTCATGATTATATCTTTAATTATATTCTCTAAATTCCATGTATATAAATATTTTGTATTTTAAAGGAAACTAGTAGATCTCCCTTGACATTGTTCCGCAGTAGCTTATGACTTCAACTTTTGTTTCTGAACTTCCCCTTATCACAGTATAGTTTAGCTATGATAATATTTCACCTCTACCTCTAATACAACAAATCTACTAAACCAGTCTATCACAGGACAAACTCAAAACAAAAATATTACACACTTACTGCTACTTGGAGGAGGAGGGTCTCTTGGATGTTCTATCTGTTTTACTCATTAACTCCAATTTGAAACTTTTTAATGACACATGAAACTGTGCACTGTGTTTCTATGTGTATTGCCAGCGTATGCAGTGGGTGCAGATCCATTGCCAACATTCAAAAGGGAGCTGGGTGAATTCCTGGCTGTGACATACCATAGCAGTGGAGGGTATTAGACAAATGTGTCTCAAGATGAATGTGACACCATTGAATTTGTTTGTTTCCTTTAGAGTTTGGAGAAGGGTGTACCAGATTCTTGAATTAGTATAGGGTTTTTTTTTCTGTTTTCTGCCTCTCCCAGAGTAATCATACAACTGTTGTTGAGTGGAGGGTCATAATGTTGAGCTGCACTACAGAAGTATGAGATTGGTTGGATGGACCAGCTTAGCTTTTCTCATTTACTGATTGTGCCGACATCTTTTTCCCACTCCCTCAGAACATTGAATCAAAGAATCCCTACCGTATAGAAAGAGGCCATTTGACCCATCAAGTCTGCACCAACCATAATCCCACCCAGGCCCCACTCCTGCAACTCCACGCATTTTACCCTGATGCTAACAGACAATTTAGCATGGCCAATCTACCTAACTCGCACATCTTTGGACTGGGAGATGACATAAAAATGTTTAAAAGATGAGAAACATCTTTTCTCATTTTTTTAATATTCTTTAAATATATTTCTCTCCCCTTTATCTCCATGTATATTTATAGTTCTGTCACAGGGTAGCACTGCAGCAGTGAAGTTTCTCACTATCAAAGCCTCATGATGAGCTTGTACCTATGGTACTTTAGGCCTGACTGATTAACTTAGGCTACAGTGTCCACAATCCTCATAAAACTCACCCTCCAACACTACTGCAAGCCCATTAGGGCTCAAAAATTCCTTAGTCCCACTCCACCATCATACTAGGTGACCTCCACTCTGACCCCACTGGGGTAATTACCGTTAGGTAATTAGTTGTCATTAATTACCCAATGAGCAAGTGACACCTGTTCCAATGTGGGCACATCTTGTGTTCAAAGTCCATGTGGAGATAGCCATGAGAACCGTGCAGAGGTCCATCAACTTCACCAACTCAAATACAATCACAGAATCCATGTTCAGTGCAGAAGGAAGCCATTCAGCCCATCAAGTCTGCACCGACCACAATCTCACCATGGCCCTCTTTCCATAACCCCAAATATTTACCCTGCTAATCCCCTAACACCAGGGTCAATTTAGCATGCCCAAGTGGGTGGCAGGTGGGTGACATTTTCTTCTATTCACAACTGCACATGTCTTTGCTTAACCAGTCAAACATGCCCTGAGAAATAGTTCTCAAAAAAAGGTCAGGTAGCAGACTCTGCATCAAAATTTAAATGGTGATTGATTCATCTGCTTAATATTTTTAACCTCTTTTATGAAGATAGTCAAATGGACTTTGAACGGCACGATGGCACAATGGTTAGCACTGCTGCCCCACAGTGCCAGAGACCTGGGTTCAATTCCTGGGTTGGGCCACTATCTGTGTGGAGTTTGCACATTCTCCCCATGTCTGTGTGGGTTTCCTCCAGGTGCTCCAATTTCCTCCCACCATCCAAAGATGTGTGGGTTCGGTGGATTGGCCATGCTAAATTGCCCCTGATTGTTCAGGAGAGTAGCTAGGGTATGGGGTTATGGAGATAGAGCCTGGGTGGGATTCTGGTTAGTGCAGACTCAACAGGCCAAATGGCCTCCTTCTGCACTGCAGGATTCTAAAATTTTCACCACTGAAAAACCCTGCGTTTGCTACCATCCCTTTGACATCAAGGGCCACCTTTAAGGAAGAAGGAAATTTCTTCCACTTAAAAAGTCTTACACAATTTGGGTGTAAGTGGATAATTACTATATTTCTCGACGCTTCCAAGGTTTAATAATTTGCTGCATAAATGGAAAAAATAAAACCATAACTCATGTGTAACGCTTGTGAAAAGCGAACTTCTTCCAGGTATTTTTAACATCTCATGACTAATTTATTATTTGAGGTATAATTTGCATTAGCTTTATCAGTGTGTTCTGGGTTAGAAACAGTCAAGTGTAACTGAATTTGTGAAATCTTAAAATGTTGTTTTAAAAAGTCATTTCATCTGAGGACAGCGTTATGTACAAAACTGCTCATGATCACCAGTTGAAGTAATACAAGTGGTAAGTATTTGTGACCTTTCAAGGATTTAAATTAAGCTTGTTTTCTCATGCATACAAGGACCTGTGGGCACAATTTATGGATTTTACGGGTTAAAAATATGCAATTTTCTAAAAAATTAATGAAACTAGCAAATGCTTCAGTAAAATTGTTTTTTAAAATAATTCTCAGTGACTTAAAATCAGGTTACTCACAGGTGGAAGTCCAGATACTCATTAAAATGTTTTTTTAAATGATAAATCAATTCTCAACAATATTAGTAAAAGTACATCACGTTATCATTCATTCATCAATGAATAATTTTTAATGCAACAATTGCATTTTATTGTACTGACTAGGGGAATTTCACAGTAACTTCATTCAATGTAAGCCTTACTTGTGACTAATAAATAGACTTTACTTTAGGTCCATTAGTTCGTGGAAGGTATGCAGCTAAATTTTAGCAGAAAGTAAAACCTAACTAGAACAATTTATCCTGATTTTTTGATTGTGTCCAAAGCAGATACTTATCAATGAACTGATTTTTCTCAGAATTGTTTACTCTTTTATGTAGAAAGGAAATAAAATGGATACGGAAGAATTCTGAAACGAATACAGAATATTAATATCATTGTTTTTTTTTCCCAACACTATTTGACCAAGTGAATGGGGAAATTTCAAGCAAGAAAATGAATGATTTGATCAGATTTGATTGCTCAGCTTGTGATGGTCTTTGCTTGCTGGGCTGCAGGTTTTTACAAAAAGCTGACTGAATGATTCTGCAGCACTTGTCCATTGATGAATAGTAGCATTCCTACTCTCGCCCAGTGAATGGAAATTATTATTGATTGCTTTGCATTTAGTCAGGGGATATTTCAGCTAATGTGCTGGTTGCAAGAGTCAATCACTACTTTTTTGTATTACATTCACTTTTGCGCCATTGCCTATGGGCACGTACTATAGATAATGTGGGCAGAATTTTCCAGTCCCCCCGGCAGCAGATTCTGTGGTGGGTCTTGGGGGTAGCAGTGTGGTAAGAACCATATAATCAGTTTTCTGCCATATAAAAGGGTGGCTGGAAAGTGTTCTCCTACCTGTCATGACAGCTCGCTATTCTGCCAGAGGCCAGCATGAAACCATTTTTCATCCTATCAATATATTGCAGGTGAAGACCCAACCAGAATTTACCCCCTCCGCTCAATCATACATATCACCAGCAGGATTTCACACCAGTCCACAGCATGTCTGGATCAATGTGGCGTGCACATGTCGGGATTTGACTCTGAAGATTGGGATACAGGCCTCCAGCCACCATGGACCCTGGAACATTGTGTGCAGCAGTGGGTGAATGGAGTATCAACCATGTGGACCTTCTCACTCCAGCAGCTTCCAGGGTGTGGATCTTCAAACCTCAGAAGGTATTGTTGGGTGGTAACAGTCTGTGTTGGATGAGGTGGGGGGGGTGGAGTGGTTAATTGGAGAGGAATGAAGAGGTGGATTGGGTGTGGAGGCCTAGAAGGAAATGGGGAGGTTGGGGGTGGCAGGAGAAAGAAAATGGGTGAGGTAGTATGGAGCAGAAGAGTGGGAAGGGTAGTGCTGGAGTGTGAACTTTGGGGCGGTGACATTGGTGCAGGAGTGAATGCGAATAGGGAGAAGAGGGCAAAGGGGCTCTGACAGAAGATTTATGGTGTCAGCTGATTAGTCCTAGAGAGCATACTGAGTGTGTTGGTGATAGGCAGAGATGGTGAAGGTTAAAGGGGTCAGTGAGAGCTGGTGGGTGGGAGGGTGAGGGTTCAATGATGATGCGTGAAGGGTGATTGGAGGGAGTACGGAAGAAGAAGCAGATTCTAAGAGTAAGCAGATGTGGGCGGCAGATCCACTGTGCGAAGGTCAAATATAATGCCAGGTTGGGGGGGGGTCAATGATAATGGGGGCAGGGTGTGGACTGGGGGGAGGGGTAAAGGTATTCAATGGCCCCTTAAAGATAACAAAAACCATGGCTGCTCGGAACAGAAGAGCTTCGTGGTAGAGATTTTGAGATGCTGCATGGGATTTGAGTCATCAGGATGTGTGGCGCGGCAGGTCAGCTAACTGGGCAACTGAAGTGGAGTCCAGCATGTAGCACTGACAATGCTCAGGCACTGGCACTGATGAGAGCGTGAAGGGCAAAGGCACAGCGTGCATGGGAGGCTTCCTGCACATGGCTCACAAGGGCCCTGGCAAACACCTTTGTCCCCTGCACATGCATGATTCCAGGGCACATAGACCCAACCTGTGCGTATTCTTTTAAAGATGATGGGTGGGAACAGGGCACACAGGGCTTAAGAACTACATTACAAATAAACCATATCGGACCTCATTAAAGTGCAAGTGTCATAACATTAACAAAGCTGAAGGGGGCATAGACAAGGGGGATTCTGAAGGGCCAAACAGTCTCAGAGAGACCTTTGTGGTGGTCCCAGATGTGTCCGACAGCCAGTCTTCTCTATTTGGGTGCCCAAAGGCCCTGCCTGACTCTTTGAGGGGAAAGGGTAGTTGGAAAGGGGTTGATGCATAGTCACAGCAAAGCTCATCCATGGTTACAGTGATGGAATGTAGGTCTATGCGCATCTGCGGTAGAAACTGGGTGTTCTGCTGGACCAGACTCTCCATGGCATCCATCACCCTCTTTCCCCTTGGAGACCTCAACGTGAACACAAGTTGCAGGTGGACAGACTCCTCCACCTCACATTCCACTCTGTTAACACCTCTGCATGATGTCCCCCACCATTGTCAGCAAAACCCATCTCAGAGGCTCATCGTCCAACGTGGATGCCGCAGATACCTCTTCTCCAGCATTGTCTGTGGAGGATGCCCCTTCTGGCCCAAACTGCACTGAGAAGGATTTTCAAGGATGCTTCATTGAATCTGGGGGCCAGAGTTCCCTGTGATCGACGGACCATCGCCTCCTTCAGTGGTGAGTAAGTTAACGTCCTGACACCTTTTAAATATGGTGAGCAGGTATCATGGCAGGGCACATGCCATTCAGTCCACCCCACTGTGAAAAATGTCAAGAAGCTCCGTGCTGCATAATTAATGAGACTGGCATCGCACAATATGGCGCAAGTTCCCACTGGCCTCCACAGTGAAGAATACTCCCAGTTCCCACTGCCACGACAAAATTAGTCCTACAATGAAAATATTACGTCTTGCGTTTCTGTTGCCAGTTATTGGCAATATTGTATGGAGTTTAAAGTTAGACTTGGAAAATTTATATTGGCAAAATAATATGTCATGACATCAGCACATCTTACCCCCTCACCACATGAATGAGAGCAGCAGTATGTCATTCAACCCTTCATTCTTGCTTCATCACTCAGTAAGATCATGGCTGCTTTTCTACCTCAGTTGCACCTTCTTGTGCCATCTCCATATTTAATTCCCTTAGTATTCAAAAATCTATCAATTGAGTATTCTCAATGACAGATATCCTCAGCATTTTGGGATTGAGAATTCCTAAGATTGATAACCTTCTGAATTAAGATTTTTTTTCTTTATCTTTGTCCGAAGTGGTTGACCCTTTATTCTGAGGTTGTTGACCTCACCCTCCCTCTGTTCTTGGTACTACAGTCAAGGGCCGAACAGTCCTTCCAACAACTATCCTTTCAAACTCCTTAAGAATTTTATGTTTCATTCTCACTCCTCAAATCTCTAGGAAATATAGACTTAGTCTACTCAATTTCTGAGAGGACTAAGCACTCATCTCAGGAATTAGTCTAATGAATCACTGCACTTCCTCTAAAGTGAGTATATCTTTTTTGCAGGAGGAGATCAAAACTGTGCTGAGAACTCCATGTGTGATCTCACCAAACCAAAATCCTAAATAATTGCAGCAATGCTTCTTTACCCATGCACTCCAACCTCTTTGTGACACAGACTCACATATCATTTGCTTTCCGACGTGTTTGCTGTCCTGCTTGTTAATTTTCTGTGATATGTGAATAAAGATACCTCTAAATGCCAACATTTCCCAGTATCTCACCATTATAGAAATACTCTACCTTTCTATTTTTCCTACCAATGTGGATATAAGACCCTTGTCAGTTCCCACTTGGAGTACTGTGCACAGTTCTGGTCGCCTCACTATAGGAAGGACGTGGAAGCTATTGAAAGGGTGCAGAGGAGATTTACAAGGATGTTGCCTGGATTGGGAGGCATGCCTTATGAAGATTGGTTGAGGGAGCTGGGACTCTTCTCCCTGGAGAGACGAAGGTTGACAGGCGACCTGATAGAGGTTTATAAGATGTTGAGAGGAATAGATAGGGTGGACTCTCAGAGGCTATTTCCCATTGCTGAAACGGTCGCTACGAGAGGACACAGATTTAAGGTGCAGGGATGCAAGTACAGAGGAGATGTTAGGGGTAAGTTTTTCACTCAGAGGGTGGTGAGTGAATGGAATCGGCTGCCATCGGTGGTGGTGGAGGCGAACTCGCAGGGGTCTTTTAAAAGACTTCTGGATGAATATATGGGATCTAATGGGATTGGGGGGTATAGATAGGTCTATGGCTTAGTAGGTATAGATGTGATTGGCGCAACTTGTGGGCCGAAGGGCCTGTTTGTGCTGTAGTGTTCTATGTTCTATGTTAAATCACATTTCTCCTTGTCTTTGGTCCATTTGCTATATTTTTAATTTTTTTTTAACCCATCTACATCCCTGTGGAGCCTCTTTATGGTCTCCTCATACCATACCTAATTTTGTATCATCAGCAAACCAAGATACATTACCTTCTTTTAAAACATTAATACAGATTGTAAATAGCTGAGATCCAACACTGTTCCCTGCAGTACCCACTATTTATAGCTTGCCAACTTGAAAATGACCTATTCTGTTTTCTGTCCATTAATTAATCCTCAATCCCTGTTAATATTTTATCCTCAATCTCATAAAATCTAATTTTGTGTAACAATCTCTTGTATTGCATCTTATTGAATGTTGCTTTTTGAATATCCAAATAAATTACATCCATTGGTTCCCCTTTACCTACCCTGCTAGTTACAACCTCAAAAACAGATTTGTCAAACATGATTTCCCTTTCATAAATCCATGCTGATGCTGCCTCATCATTTTAAATGTCCTGTTACCATTTCCCTAATAATAAGTTATAGCATTTTCTCTACAACAGAGGTCAGGCTAAACTAGCCTTTAATTTGCTGTTATGTCTCTCCTTCCTTGCTTGAATAGTAGTTTCATTTGCTACATTCAATCTATGGGGACTGTTCTAGAATCTAGGAAATTCTGGAAAATCAAAACGAATGTATATTCTGGGCAGAATTTTCTCAAAAAAATTCTCGCTAGAATTCTATGGCCCTGCCCACCACAGAATCGGAGCAGGCAAGGGACAGACAATGGAAATATCCATTGACCTTAGATGGAGATTTCTGATCTCGCTCAAGCAAGCCCATAAAATCCCATCCTCTGTGTCTCAAAAGTCTGAAAACCGGAGACTTTCACTCCAGTTTTTTCAGCGAGCTTCCACACGCAATGTTTCCACAGTGTCATTTTTTTTTGCAATAGAGGGTTCCAAGCCAGTGGGCAGAGCAGGAGCCTAAGTCCCAGATTTCAGACTGAAAGTCCTCGGTTTTCAGACTTCTGTGACGTTTCCACCCAGTGTGTACATGTCTATAAAGTATATGGGAGATCTGTCAATGCCTGTGCTCCCCCCCCCCACCCCCCCACAACAGTCATCGCCACCCTACTGCCCCCATACAGAAGACTCCCCCCCACAGACCTCCAAATTTGCCACCTCCCCAACGGACAACACCCCATCACTGATTTCCTGATCACCAACCCTCTACACTACCCCCCCCCCACCCCCGGTTGCTGGCCCTACCACTAGCCTCCACCTCCTGATGCAGAGTTCCCCCTTCTCTCCCCTCTTACAGACTTGCCCCCTCAGGCCTTGCCCATATGGCATTGTCTAGTGACCAGTGTGCAGTGCCAGGGTGCCAGGCTGGCACTGCCAGGGTTCCAGGCTGGCACTGCCCAAAGGGCACTGTCTCCCCTTGTCCCCAAGTACCTGGAGGGGTCTCAATGGCCTCCAGTCCCACAATTGCTGGGGACCAGCTTTGATTCTTATTGGTGGGAATGTTCACCAGTGAGATCAGACACCTAATTGAGTCCACAGAATAGCGTCTGGAGCTCGCTAAACAGATGTAAATAATGTTATAGATATTTAAATCAGCCAGATACCACAGAAAGACTGCTATCTGCCGAATGCCAGGCGCGAATCTGATTTTTTGGATCACACTGAAATTTCCCAGCCACTATGCTACTTCACCAGTTCAACAGGCCGTGAAAATCACACCCAAGATCTATGTAGCCACCTCTTTTAAAGCCCTAGGATAGAATTGATCAGGTCCAAGGAACCTCTTGACTTTTAGTCCACTAATTTCATATGTTCTATTTCTTTCTTTCATGTATGTGTATTTCTTTATGAATACAAATGTCTTCAAGTTCCTCATTCCCACTCAGCCTTTGGTTCATTCGTTTTCAGAATTTCTTTAGCATTAAAATATTTGTTTAATGTCTTTGCCATTTCCTAATTTTCCATTCCAATTTCTCCTGTCCCAGAATCTGACAAACCCAGATTCACTTTTGCTAATCCCTCCCTTTTTATACACAGAGAGAAAGTTTTACAGTCGGCATATTTCCAAATACTCTCACATCTCTTTCCTCTCTCTTAATTAATTTCTTAATCCTCCATGGCTGAGTTCTAAAATCTTCCCAATCTTTAATTTCAAAGAGAGACAACCCATGGTGTCAAGAAGGCCATTAGACCAGACAGTCCCAACAAAAGCCAAATTGCAACAATATGTGGCTGGTTCTCACTGATAGGGGAACCCAAAAGTTACTAGCCACAAGTAATTCCCAAAATAAACAACAGCAATCTTCCATCACTTTGCTGGGCCATAGGAACGCATCTTTGAGTATTAGAGGTAGTAGACTTTTTTAAAGAAGGGTTATAAAAAAATTAGTTTATAAGAAAATAGCAAATTCTGGAAATACTCAATAGGTTAGGCAGCACTTGTGTTGGAAAAACAAGACTTTGTGTTTCCAATCGATGAGCTTTCAGCTGATCCCAGTTCTGATATAAGGTCATCAACCTGAATATTTTCCCATAGATTTTTGGAACCCATGTTGGATCCAAATTGGTGTTCTGAGCTTGCATTTCCTGGGTGCAAAATTGGAAGAGCGATTTTCACGGAAGCAGCTTCCCAATTCTCCATGCTGTGCTTAGTACCCAATTATGGATGGTTGCTGAGAAGCCAATTCAGTGAAACTGATCTCAGAGCCATCAGCTCTAGAGCCTCAGCAGCCCCAACAAGAGACATGGAAAATGCTGAGGCAAGCAGGAAAACACAAGGGGCAGAATATTACAGGGGATGGGGGCAGTGGCAGACAGATCGCATCCCTCCCCACCATGCTTCGGAAGCAAAGTCAAGCCGATCATCAATTGGTGCAATGAGGGACTCTGCCTTTCAAGGGTAAGGAGGAAGCCTTGTCCACCAGAGCTCCTGGCCAATCAGATTGGCTGACAGTTGCATCAATCCTGGCAGAACCAAATGTACATTAATGGGCACTGCGAGGACTGCAAAATGGAGCAATGAAAAGGCCCATGGATCCCGGAGCTAGGAGATCTTGGACAGGGTGAGTTCGGGCAGTTTAGTGGGGGGAGGGGGGATTGGGTGTGTGTTTAAAGAGCATGTGGGTAGGAAGAAAGAGGGGGCTGTAGCCCAAAGGTAGTGTCTCCACTTCTTTCTTGCCTGTCAAAACATTTTTGGAAATATGGCCGCCTATACCAAACGTCTTGTGAAAATGGAAACATCCTCAAAGGGTAGAACTAATTAAAATATTTAGAGAGAGAAGACGGCAGGCTCTACACAATGGAAGGGAATGCCCTCTGGAGGAATCTTTTGAAGTCATAACAGCAAGGCCCCATCAATGGAGTATGGGGCCTTTGACTCCACTACCTCAATGTAAATGGCCTCAGCTATGTTAATAGCCTCCATATGCAGCAGAAGTTTACAAAATTCCAGCAAGCCCACTAAATCATTCCTAAATGGAGCCTTAAATATTTAATATTAGATTTTTCACTTCCAATCTGCATCCCAGACCACTGGGAAACTTCTCGAGCAGCAGGGATGTGTTTGGGAGCAGTCCCAATCAGCAGCTAACTATTTTGCTGGCCCTGCCCAATCAAGTCTGACAGGGAAATTCTATCCAGTAAGTCTGCTTCTCCCTTCATAACTCGTGCCTGTCCCACTGAGTCTTTCCAGAATCTTCTGTTTTTATTTCAGATTTCCAGACTCTGCAATACTTTACATTTGTACCATTGATTTATACTCAAATGCTAAATGAATTCATGGCAGTTACTGTGTTTGCCATTAATTACCTATATCACAGTAAGCACTCAGGTCTGCAGTGTGGCTTATTAGCAGTTTCTAAATCTGCATTGTCAGTATGTCATTGATATGGTGGCAGAATGGTTTCAATGCTCTTTACTGCAGGATTAAAGGATTGAGAAAGGATGCTATGTGTTAATCTAGAGGGTCGTTATGTGAATGGTTAGGGCAGAGTGTTAAGCAGGTCGCCAGAATTGCTGTTGATGTATTTCATCCCTGGCTTCTCTAACTGCAAGGCTTTGAGGTGAAACTCCTTTTACTCCTTTCTTGCCTTTGCATTGGTTATTTTTATCCAATGAAAACTATTGCTGTTGCCCTGTCCCCTCCAAATACAGCCAACTCTGAATGGCTGGGTGCTGCAAGATACAGCATACCATCATGATGCGAGAAACACATTGTGAGGGACAGTAGAGGAAGTTCATGGATATGTCCAAACACCTGACCCTTTGTTTGAAGAACACTCCAGTGTCCTCGATCTCATAGCATTGAGTAAACAAATATTATTCATGATGGATTTGCTGAGGAGTACCATGGACCATTACACAAGTGTGCATTATACTATGGCAGATGTACTGACAGAATCCTTTCAGGGTCAAATATTGGGGAAATTGTTGAATACTGCAGAGTAAAAGCATCATGACACTTGCCTGGGAACTGGAGACTGGAGATGAGGTGCACATTAACTGATTGGTAGCCTTTCTTATTTACAAAGGCTGCTGGCTGGAACTCTCGTGCCCTGATAGCAGCATGTGGACAGTCTGTTATAACCTGGAATTGGAGGAAGCCAGCCACTGCTCCAAATCTCTGAGCTCTCTCCTGCTGATGTCAGCGGGGAAAATAATGTATTAGTTAGCCCTAGCAAACAAGGATTGTCATAGCTATGCACAATGGAAGGAAATATATGCACCCTGAAGCAGCCTGGAGAGATACTAAGATCTGTGATGACTTTTGCAGCAACTAACTACATAGCCTGCACAGAGAAGCATAGCACCATTCCTCAAATAGATCTGGAAAAGTGATTTTTAGCTTTAGACTCTGTGGGCTAGGTATGGCTTGCTATAAGCAGCCACTCTCATCTATTGTCTTTAAATAGACTCACTTGCTGGTTGCTGAGGCTGCTATCACTTCTCTTTCTCTATCACCTTCTTCATCCCAATCAAAATATATAATAAAATCTATAATTTGATATGATAGGCTGGCAGAGATTAATTGGAATAAGTAAAGTTAAAAAAAATCCTTAAAGAAGCAGTCTGGAAGCTAGAAATTCTCTTGGTAATCCAGACTGCAAAATGACACAGCGATCCCTGTGATCCAATTGCCTGAACTGAGTTCCCTTTTAACTACAGCTGCTAGTAGCCCAGAGAGACCTATCCCCTGAGGTTTTCTAAGCAGGTTGTATGCTAGGCAGGCTGAATCAAAGAAGTGAATAGCTAAAATAACGGTCGGCTGGAAATCAGTATTAGCTACTCTGCAGCAATTTAATAGTGCCACACCATCCCACTTTCTGCTGGACAGGGTGGGTTAAATTTTCTCCAAAGTGTTTACAAAAAGAGATAACAAGAACGATGCAGTCTATCACTTTGCCAGACAGTTTCAATATAATTTCAAAGTCTTTACTCATCTGCGATCCTTAAAGATCGTAAAGTGCATCAACTGTCCAGAATCTGTTTTTGTTTTTTGAGAATGGATGCGGTTATTAGCTCTTTAACAGACCTTGATTGGGAAATGATCTCCTCATAGTGCCACCCACCTTTTAATAAAGCAGTTGAAATGCAGTGGGATTCACAATGCGTCACAATATAAATTGATGTAGAACTGTTCAGGACATTGCTGACATGATTGTGAATGAGAATATCCGTCCAATAGCCATATTGTTTGAATTTCACAACAATCATGCTTGGGCATTGTTTGGTTTAAAAATATTTTACATTAAAAGACTCTTCCATTTTTCATGCCTTCATTGATGTCCTTATTTCAACAAATAGCTATTTATAAAGGGCCTATTTTTGGCACTATTATCTGCATTTTCAGTGCATTTAATTCCATCTTATTCACCTTATGCATTTGCTGATTTAACTCACCTGTTATTCTATCTTATTGTAATAATCATAAAAAGCATGCTCCTTCCTGAGGGAACCATGACAATATTGCAAAAATCCAATTGGTTTATTAGTGTCTTTTGGGTAGAAAAAAATCTACTCTCCTTGCTCAGCCTGTCCAAGAAATGATTCCCATCCCATGTTAACTTAATTTAACCACCCTCTGAAGTGGCCCAGCAAGCAACTTGGTTCTAACCCACAATTCATAGCTCAAGAAGCACGTGCACCTCCAATTTATCAGGACAATCAGGGATGGGTAATAAATGCCATTCTTGGCAGTGATGCCCTGCATCCTGAGAATGCAGAAGAGGAAAATCCTGGATGGATTTAGTGGATGTGATGCTGTTCAATCTGGTGGCTTCTAACAACAATTTTAATGCTTAATGTATTCCTCTCAGGGTGTAAATTTGTCACAACTGTACCTGAAACAAAAGGTCTGCTGATGTCCTTATAGCAAAGTTACTGGACTCAGATCAGGACCATGGTGAGCTCCCTGTCAGTCTGAAGAGTTGCCTTTGTAACTCATTTATTTTATATATGTAATCAAAATAATGTGGTACCTCTGGTATCACTAATCTGCCAGTGTTCTTAACTTGGCGTTGCAAAAAAAATCTAAAATGTGGAACCCACCAAAACAAGTCCTACAGCAGGACAAGGGTCAATAATGTTAGTTTCTCAGCCAAATGCCATTAAACCATCAACATGCTTGGCTTTCATACCTGCTGTTTTTGTTTCATTTTAAAGAGGTATTTCTCTTAGTATTTGGTTGCGTAACTTATATCAGTGGAGAAGAAGAGCCACTGTGCATGTTCCTCTGCAACAAACACTCCTCCCCATGCTGTCAGCCAGCCATGTAATCAGAAGTGAACACTCAGTTTTGACTGCTCTGGAGGATACAGTGAAAATAAAGGTAATCATGGGGCAGAGAGAGAAGAAAATGAAATGGTAAAACTGACTTTTATTTGACAAATTTTGACTAATGATAAACCCATGTTAAAAAAAAACTGATTACAACCAATATACTTACGCATGTTGTCAAAAATCAAATCCATTATGCTGAGTTTCAATACAATGGTACAATTCTAAGTGTTATATAATCCCCACAATGTATACAATACTTGTTGATTTTTACAAATGCAAGAACAGAGAACTTGTGATTTTATTCAGTGATAAGTATGTTTTCTTAAGTATGTGGACTAGTGACAAATCTGTACTTATTGCCCAGGAAATTTAATACCAGTGTGTGCTAAAATACTGACCAGAGAATCAATAGTGGAATTAAAGGATAGCATTAAAATAATATACATTAACTCTTTTAATCAACTAGTGGAATTGTTTGTAGTAACTTGAATAATACATTGTATGACTAAGGACAAGATTGTATGCTACATGATGTACAACCAATGGTTGATCGCATTCCCTCCATTTGATCCATCTGACTGGTTGTGATGGGTCCAGCAATACCCTCAAACTAATTGGCTTTCTTAGTACTGACAACCTCCAAACTCAGTTGGAAATTTTTTTCTAAAACTCTAAGCAGCAGTTTTGCAAGGTGACAATTGGCATGTGTGCTTGTGTGATGAAAATTCACAATGAGTCACTAAAGTGTACAGCAATTCATTGTTATTGCTGAAAAATGAGGCCTTGCAGTGCAGTGATAGCATGCCTATTGCTGGACTAGAAGCTCCAGGTTGAAGTCTAACACCAGGACTTCTTGGCCACAGAAGGATCATTCATAATATAATTCAACAGGTTGATAATCAGCAATAAGTGTGGGAATTCTTCCCCTACTATTCCCCAAAGGGTAGAAAACAGTGTGATGGTGTGAAGGTATGCCAAAAAAGAGATATTTTGTTGACACTTTTGGTCTTGCACTCATCAGGACAATTCACAAGAATAGCAATTTAAGAGAAAATAATAAATTTATGCAGTTTGAGAAGAAAGTGCTGATTGGTTGACGAGTGAACTCTGATTGGGAGAGGTGTTTCCATAGAGAATGCAAGAGTTATATGAACTGTCAGTCACCATCAACTGGCGATTCACCATTCTACAGTGAATGTGTCAACTGGTGCATTCTCCATGGCAATATTTCTACCAATCAGAATCCACTTGTCAACATATCAGCACTTGCTTCTCATGCAGAATCAATGGGTTGTTTCTTCCTACATTGGTATTCTTGTAAGTTGTCCTGATGAATACAAGGCAAAAGCTTCAACAAAATGTCTCCTTTTTTCAGCAATACTCAAGTTTTGTATTGCCAAGTTCATTGACAGATTTGTAGTGTCATGAACATATCCTGTAAAGCCCAGCTGGAAAATTGGAACATCGTTTCCCTTCACAGTCAATTTGGGAAATTTTTACCTACATTATGTGAAGAAAGTATCAGAAGCATTTTTAATTATTAGACTGTCATGTTTATCTCTTTGGATAGAATACACTGCACTGCTCCTTAATTTTCAAACATTTTCCCTATGAGCTTCATGCAATGAAATTTTAAACTTTTCATATAAATTTATTTGCAATTTTGTTTCATCTCACACACAGGAATCTTTATACCACAATCTATACAAATGTGGTCTTAAAATGTAGTTTTTTTGTGCTTGTTTTTTGTGAGTTAAACTAATAAAAGCAGAGTTTAATGGTGCAATTGACAGTCCGGTCTGTCAGATATATGTGGATTTTTTCCTTCTTTATATCAATCATACTTTCACATTGATATGTCAATATCACAACACTGGCACAGCAAAATATTGCCTTATATGGTACAGACAGACAAAGGGATCACAAAGCAAAGCTTGGGAAACAGACAATGAATTACACAAATATACATTATAATTGATTTATGTTGAGATTGTTCTTGATTTTTGAATCATTCATTCATTACATGTCTTTCTAGTGGATTGTGGATTTCATAAAATTGCTTTGCTACAATATTGATGATGCATAAAAAAATGTTGTCACCATCTACAGATCGATGAGTTCATATAACTGAGTGTCATATAATTGCACACACGTCAGTGCTGAATTGAATACTTAAAGTGACCTAAATTAAGTTATTTTGGCATTATTTGAACAAGTTAAAACTTGACTTAATGCAGATCATTTTTATTAAAAAGCTTCCAAGTGATGAGTGAGGACCACCCTGTATAACACTAATATATTGAATAAATAGATAAATGGCCCAAGTTTGTTACCGGGGTACAGATACTGTCTTTACTGCCTGCTCATTAAGTACCACTTCAGCAGAGCACAGATAGGAAATTCTGACCAAGAGGATCATGTGCCACTAAGGGATCCCTGCTTGATTTTAGTTCAATTTAAATTAATTGGAAGAAAATCTGTGTGGTTTTGAAAAGGATGTTACAGTTCTTCCCAACAAATTTTTCTCTCTGCATTCCACCCTGGTGATGTTTAATGCTTGGGAAAAAAAGGCAAATATCTACTTCCATCAGATGACAATAGTGAGATGTTGGGAGTGTTACAATGGGCTTCAGCATCCCTGGCTCTTAAAAAGTCAAACAGGGTTCCTGTTCTTGATTATTATCCAGTCACTTCTCCTTAAAATGCCTGTTTGCATTCAATTGACATTAGACTTCTGTCTGACGCCTATCACAGTCAAATATCCTGCAGGCACTTACTACTTAAGCTCAAATATGAACCATAGAACCATAAAAGTCATGGTACAGAAAGAGGCCATTCATCCCATTGTGTCTGCACCAGTAAAAAAAGAGAAAAAAACGAAACTAGCTGCTCATTTTAATTCCGCCTTCCAGCATCTGGTTTGTGGCCTTCCAGGTTAGAGCACTTCAGAAGCAGATCCAGATACCTTTTAAATGAGATTAGCATTTCAGCCTCAACCACCAACTTAGGCAGTGAATTTCAAATGCCCACATGAAGTTTCAAAGAGGAAACAATGCCTCTTATACCCTTACAAAACAAGGGTTCATCTCCTGATTTGTTAAAAGAACTGCATGAAATGATGGTGGCCAGTTAATTAAGCATTTTTCTCAGAACTATGGACTTTCTTCAGTGGCCTAGTAGTTATTTTCATAGCCTGCGATTCTCCCATCCCACTGTGCTAATTTTTTAGTGCAGCGGGCAAAGAGGATCCTGCGACGGCCAATTTATGGGGTTTTTGTGACGTTGTGTTTCCCAGCACCAGATTTCTGGCAGCATCTGCTCTGCACCAGAAATCGGTGGGGGGGTCGCACAGACCATTTAAATGGCCATTTCAATATTATTTGAATGTGAATAGTGAGCCCAAAACTGAATTCTCTAGGCCCAATAGCATCTCCCACCCTGGCAGAGTATTTCACTCCAGTGGCTTCCCACTTCCAAAGAGCTAGCAGCCTGAACTGGAGTGAAGGGGAGGCAACTGAGGCCCCCGAAGGGGGTTGGTGTCCCTGGGCAATATCAGTCAGGGTGCCATTGCACTGCCCAAGGGGCAAAGTGCCAATGCTCAGGAAGCACCTTGGCACTGCTCATCTGGCATTGCCAAGGAAGTGGGGCCTAGGGGTGGGATCTAGGAGCGGGGCCTGATAGGGCAGGGCCTAGGGGGTGATCGATGGAGTTGGAGCCTCCCACTGTCACTCTGCAGTCAGGATTGGTGGGGGAAGGAGGGAGGCCAGTGATCTGGGCAGGCTGTTGGGGGGGAGGGTGGGGGGGGTGAGAGGGGGACAGTCAACTTGCTGGGGAGTCGGCACTGCGGGAGGAACCAGGACTAAAGGAGGGATTACTGTCGGGTGTGACTGGAGATCGTGGTGGGCTGAGAGGAGGGGATTAGGGCTGGCCCGGGAATGGTCAGGGGGCCAGCAACCAGACTGTGGGAAAGGGTGGGCGGACAGCGGCCTTGCAGGAGTCACGAACCTGGCCAGCAATCAGGAGGCCATCAGTGCGGGGCCACTGCAGATCTTGGCACTGACAGATTGGCACACGCGCAGTAGCCTGCTCAGTGCACTGATTTCAGCTTCTCCTTGGGAATAGGCCTCACCCCCTGAAATTTAATGATATTCACACTGGTGGCCTCTGCAGTGCGCAGAGTGTGGGAGATTCTTCTCTGAACTCCCACTGAAAAAAATAGTGTGAATTACTCCAGTTTTCCAGTGAATTTGACACTTTTTTGGGGAGAATTCCGCCCATAATGTCAGTCTACCAACGTGGAAGTTAGGTTGAAAAGAAAGACTGCTTGAGAGGGTTAGGTCTTAGCAAAAATAAATAGGGATCTCCATGTGAAATGACGGTTTTGAAATGAATCATTACTATAAGCACTTGAAGCAACAACTTGCTCATTGCATGTATGGTTGGTATCCTTCCAGAAGTTCCTCCTCCATTAAATCTGTTGATCTTGGATGGAAGCAATACTATTTTCATGACCTGGAATTTGCAGGATTTTGACAGCCAAATGCCGATGTTTGCAGTTTTATTATCCATCTGCACTTTGCTTCACCATTGGCCACATATTCCTGGTCCTTATATTTTTTTTCTATAGCTAGTGATGTATTGGCGTTGACGTTGAGTGCAAGTTACCTATTTCATCCCAAGCAATCTATGGAGTGAGGGTGCAATTGATGCAAATATATTACCTGATAGTCTGGGGTAGAATGTACCCAAATTATATGAAGATCGGGGATGTTTCTACAATCATCTTTGCGATGAGTATAATTTAGAAATTTCTCTTGGTGACAGATAGGATTTAAGTGTCATCAAAAAACAAAATAAAATAGGCATCAACCATAATAATACATGTTTTCATTACAAGGGTAATTAAACCATTCTAAGTGAAATACTTTCATTGTTTGATCTACTTCTGCCACATCTGATTAGAAATCAATCATACTTTTTGGACACTGTAAACTGTAACCATAGCTCTGGGTAAAATTGCCAAAACATTCCTAACAGATCAACAGTAATCTTCTCTTTCTTCGTAAATTATGGAAATTTGTATGCCCTCAAGAAAAATTTCTGAACTATTAGCAAATTTTTGAACAAAAGTCTTCAGGCAGTCCCAAACCACCTGCACGACATTCACATCTGCTATGATTATTCTGCAAAACCTGTGATCCAGTATATGTTGCATGCCAATACCTGTAGAATTTTTATAACAGACAGAATAATCTGATTATCTCAGCTGGAATAGTCCATAAAGTTGTCCATGGAATTCCTTGATTGTTCAAGTATCAAGCACCTTGCAGTCATTTTTCTTTTCTCTAAAAGCAACTTTTCTCTAAAAGCAGTGGGTGCAGAGATTGCACAAGTGCAGGTTGGGGACTGGACTGGAGCAGCAGGGACCTATATTACTTTCAACTTCTTGGACCGTAAAAGTAATGTTTCACTTACATTTGGCAGACATTTTTGGGTCCATCACCCATAGAACTGATTAGAGTATACACAGACTGACCAATTTTCCTGAAATGGCAATTAGGGTCCTAGTTACATGATAGGACCATGATTTCCCTATTTAAAGTAATCTATTGCCTGAAACCATACAGCTCCTGACCTCATTACAGCCTTGGTCCAAAGATAGACTAAAGAGCTGAATTCAATAGGAGAGGTGAGCATGACTGCCCTAAACTTCAAGGCAGTATTTGTGGTATCAAGGAGCCCTCGCAAAACTGGAATCAATGGGAGTCAACAGAGAAATTCTCCACTGCTGAGATTTATACCTAGCATAAAGGAAGATGGATATGGTTGTTCGAGATCATCTCTGTTCCAAGACATCACTGCAGGAGTTCCCCAGGGTAGCGTCCTCGGCCCAACCATCTTCTACTACTTCATTGCTGATCTTCCCTTCTATCATAAGGTCAGAGGTGAGGGTGTTCACAGACGAGTGCACAATGTTTAGCACCATTCATGACTCCTCAGATACTGAAGCAGTCCATGTCCATACCCAGTAAGGCCTGGGTAATATTCAGGCTTGGGCCGGTAAATGGAACATTTGCGCCACACAAGTGCCAGGCATGATCATTTTCAAGCAGAGAGGATCTAACCATACGCCTTTATACTCAATGGTATTACCATCACTGAATCCCCCACTATCAATATCCTGGGGGCTATCATTGACCAGAAACTGAACTGGACTAGCTATATAGATACTATGGCTACCAGAACAGGTCAAAGGCTAGAAATTCTGTAGCAAGTAACTCACCTCCTGACTCCCCAAAGACAATTCACCATCTACAAGGTACAAGTCAGGAGTGCGAGCCCAGCAATACTGACTGACACCCTAGTCACAAACATTCACTCCCTCCACCACCAATGCACAGTTGCAGTAGCGCGTACCATTTACAAGACTCACCAAGGCTCCTTTGACAGCACTTTAACAAATCTATAACCTCTACTACCTGGAAGGACAAGGGCAGTGAATACAAGGGAACACCATTACCTGCAAGTACCCCTCCAAACCACATACCATCCTTGGAACTATATCGCTGCTCCTTCACTGTTGCTGGGTCAAAATTATGGAACGCCTTTCTTAGCAACACTGTGGGTGCACCAACATCATATAGACTGCAATAGTTCAAGAAGGTGGCTCATTAATACAAGGGATGGGCAATAAATGCTGTCCTAGCCAGCGATGCCCACATTTCATGAATAAATAAACTACTGGACACTCGATGGGAGGTCCCTTTCAAAAGTAAGTTGGTCATATTACAGGTGTGGCAATGATTACAAATCCTATCTTGAGGCTATTTTGTCTCATTAACACCAGAAAAATGCAGTGAAAATCAATGCCCATATTTTCAAATCAGGCTCTCAAGCACCTATAAAACAATTCACCCAACATTACTATTTACTTAAAATTGAACTTCAGTAATTGTTTTAAATACTCAGCAAAAGGACAGAGTTACTTGAAAAGGATTTTTTTGTAATGGATGAATTTTAAAAATAGTCACTGATGCACGTTTTAGTGTAAGTCTATTAAAATAGAGGGAAAAGGTTTGTGATAGCTACAAATAGCATGATTTTGAGAATCTCTATCTTTTAAGTGTATCATGACTTAAGCAATGAATGGCTGTCAGTCAGCTTAATTTTATTATGTTCCATGTTCATATTTTACTGACATTACTGTTAAAGTTGACCATTTCTACATACTTCTTGCTTGGTGGTTCTTGTTTTATATTTTGTATTTCTAGATTCTGATCAGAATACTTTTGTCAAGAAGGATTTATCATCCAGTTGAAACTACTTTGAAAAACACATATTGCAAAATGTTGTTGAAAATAGTACGTGTTTGCGAATATATGGATCATGTAATAGCAGATTTTTGGAAAGAGCTTGGAGGCAAGATATTCACGGGGTACTTTGAAATTTTTCAGTTTTATGTAAGAAATTTTCTGTTTCACATGTATTGCGATAGTTGCATTGATGATTGCAGCATTGTGTGAAATTGACATCCATGTGGGTTTTGTGTCTTTAGTGAAATGAAGAAAATGTCCTATTCATGATATCAATAGCAACAGCAACAAATTAATTTTCCTACACGGACTCGACAAGTCAAAGTGCCTCCTTCAGAGTTGTAACCATTCCATGGTTCTATGTTAATGCTACCATGTTTGGAAACAGTTTATTTCTTTCATTGCTGTCTCACAGCACCAGGGACCAGGGTTCAATTCCGGCCTTGGGTCCCTGTCTGTGTGGAGTTTGCACATTCTCCCCGTGTCTGCATGGGTTTCCTCCAGGTGTTCTGGTTTCCTCCCACATTCCAAAGATGAGTGGATTAGGTTGATTGGCCATGCTAAATGTATCCTACTGTCAGGGGGCATGGTAAATGTGAGAGGTTACAGGAATAGCGTCTGGGTAAGATTGTCATTGATGCAGACTGGATGGACTGAATGGCCCGCTTCTGCAATTGGATTCTACAATTCAGTACTTAGTAGTTCTCCTGGATTGCCCCTAATAATAAGTCAGTTAGTATTCTGTTTTATAATGAAAGGGGTGTTATACTATGTAATATACTGTGCTCCAGTTCGGTTATGTTTAATTACCAGTTCCTTTAAGCTACATGGTTGAATTGCTGTAAATTCTAAGGTCAATTATTGATTAATTGCTGTTGGTGAGAAAGGTCTGTAGACTAATGAATTCTTAGAAATTGCTGGGGCCAGATCAGAAGATAGCCCATAGCGTGTGGGATAAAAGGCATGTGTTTGCGTATTAATGTGTTCTTCCTACCTTCGTACCAAAAGCACCAGTAATCAGATTGTAAAACAACAACTTGTATTGTGGTAGCCTTTGCCGGAATAAAACGTCCCAAGACCCTTCACGGGAATGTTCATTTGCAAAATTGGACACAGAGATGTAAGGTGGTATTAGGGCAGATGGCCAAAAACCCTGGTCCAAGAGTTTGGACCAGAGATGTAAAAGTCATTTGTCCTCCTCTCTCTGCAACAGAAAACCTACAATGTGGCGGTTGGAAGAGTGATTCCAGAAATGGGGAGAAACAGCTACAACAACTTAACATTAATTCAAGTTGACATATTTTACTGCAAGCTGGCTGCAGTGAACATTAAAGGACGTTTTATCAATTTTTGCATGTATATATGAAAGCAAGTATTGTGCTCATTTTGATGCAGGTTCTCCGCAATTCGGGTTAAAATGACATTGCTTTCTCTGTGCAATGTCTGCTGCAGGAATTAGATAATTTATGAATTCTCCGACATCCTTCTGGTTGCATTCGATTTTGTTTTCATCGAATCAACTTCCGCTCCCATTCTGCTTTCTGTAATTTAGAACCATTGGGTTCTGTAATCGGAGCAATCTAATAAAGCCTTGTTAATGGCTGCTTATAAATTAATGTTTTATCATACATTCATCAGAAGAGAAAGTTACTCGTGGCATCCTTTTTTTTGTTCCTACCCCTATCAGTGTCACTATCTCAGTAATTCCGTGCTTTATTAGTCTATTTTATCAGCACCTTTATTGTCCTTGTATAGACTGGCCATTTCCCATTTTCTGCATGTTTCACACAGATATTTGGTGACACAGTAACTTTACTGTGACCACCGCCATGGGGCTAAAGTCCTCGTACCACCTTATTCCACCGGGAGTTGAAGCACATGTAGCCAATTGCTTCACGATTCCTTGGGATACAAGATCCCCACTCACAACAGCATTAGGAAATGTTTCAAAAACGCATTTTATTCCACGATGCTGAAGATGCATCGTACGATTGCCGAGGCAACAGTCCGAGTTTAGGTGAATAAATCGAAACCTTTAAATGCAATAATTCCACGGTTTCTGCAGAGTCAGCAGCCCCGCGTCTTAACTTGAAATCTTTGCCTAGTCATCACTAGCCTATCACGATGCCTTGGCGTTTACCTCAGACTGCCTTCTCCTTCCTGCCTGGAGCCCAGTTACAATATTCATGGTTACCCTCCCTTTGGGGCTTTCTGTGCTTACCCGATTTAGTAGTTGCTTTGTGCCCTTTCAAAATTATGTTTTCAGTGATGTTAGTTTTGTGGTTCTGTGGAAAGCCAAGCATTCATTCACATCTGGTACTGCAGATAAATAATGTTAGTGAAATAGTATTTTAGGATGATCAGGTTCTTGCATTGCATCCCATGTTCTCTTCACAAGAATATATCCTTCATTTTATTTATTTGTGCGCCTTTCTAAAAAAGCATCACCTTTATTGCAATCTTCTTTGGGTTTTGCCTAGTTTATTTTAGAAATAGATGATGGATGCACAAACTAACAAGCATGGTTCTCCCCTGCCTCAGCTGCACTTTAAAAAAAACTATAATGAAAATGTTGATCTTCGTTTTTAGTTTTAGATCTTTTGATCTTGCACCGATTCAGTCTCCATTATTTTTGGGTAGTTAACATTGTGGCTTTCTTTTTTGAACAGGACCTGAAATTGAGTTCTCCATTTTCACAAGCCATTCACACTCACCGATCCGGAAACCTCACACCTTCTCTTATTGCAATTTAGGATTTCGAAGAGAAGAGGTTTCAGAATTTATTACAAATCTGTAGGTTAAGTGCGTCAAACGCCTCCAATCATCAACTTTTTTGGCTCAGCAAAAAAAACATTTTAATACGGCTTTATTACTATTACCATATCTCTCTCCTACAACCTTTTCATTTCGATGTGTTTATTAGGACACCGGTTAAGTTTTCTTCTCCTACCTCCATCTCTGTAGGTCTCTGTTCCGTATCCATCTTGTAGCCCATTGTTCCAGGTTCCCTCGTACTTGGCTCCACTGCCAGTGCTTTCCCGAACCCCGTATCGTCCTTTGAAACCATGGCACCATTCGCCTTTGTAGACCCACTTTCCCTTGCTCTCCACTCCGATGCCATGCCTCTTTCCTTGAGCCCATGTCCCCTGGTAGGTATTGCCACTTGGCCAGGTGTACACTCCCACCACCTCGAAGCCATGGCTCCAAGAGCCCGCGTATTCTCCTTGGCCCTTTGGGCCGGTGCAGATGCCATGTCCGTGAGCCTTGCCATCTTCCCAACCTCCACAATACGACCCTCCATCGTCAAAATCGAACCTGCCACCCCTGGACATGCATGAAATGAGGATCACAATTCAGAGCAAGAAGGCGCCTGGACAATCAAAGTAGCCGGGCAACAAATCAAAAAAAAAACAAACAAGAAAGAAGAAACACGAGCAACGCCTTCAACAAAGATGATGGGTCCACCAAAAATGAACCAACAGTCGGTTACTACAAAATTCCAGTCATCTGGGATTCGACCGCCTGCGATAATTATTCAAAAATGATGGCATATTTATAATGAAATCTTCTAAAGAAAGAGCGAGATTCAGTTGGTTAGGAGGATTACGCCTTTTGGCACAGCAATGCGTCTCCACACCTCAAGAGAAAAACAACAGACCTGATGTTTTTTTCCAATCTTGCAGCATTGCTCCAATGCTGGGGGGAGGACGCTTGTGTTTTCAGAGCAGTCTGGAGTGGATGGTGCTGAATCAAGGAATCTTCCGTGATGGCTCTCTCTCTCTCTCTCTCCTGAGTCCCTGATGCTTCTGTGTTTAAACCCCCCTGTTAGTGCGAACAGGGTTCCTCTCACCTCTTTCTCGGTGGCTTGAAGGCGCAGGATCTTGCGTAATGTTCATGTACACTTAGAGAATCCCATTGCTCGGATCCGTTACCGCTATAGAGACCAGGTTAATCTCTCAACGCTGGGATATTTTTTATAGCTTCACCGAGCGTGCCTCTGTGCGTTCAGCAAATGGTCAGTGTTAGCTTATACTGAGGATGGCTCTGTGTACATTTACATCTGGGATTTGGTATCATACTTAGGTTTTGTACTAATGTTTTTTTAAAAAAAGATGTATTTATTGCTTCGAACGGATGCCTCTATTTTTAAAAAATGGTACGTGTTTACATTTGATTTGATAAATAATGCATATGTTATATCTTATTTTTTACTGCAATTTCTGTTGCCGGATTGATTCGCATTCTGCAGTTCGAAAACTGGAGGCCTACTTCCTTTTCAATTAGAAGGGCGTCTTTAAACAGCGACGATGTATTTGTCGAAACAGATGCAAGCATCGAATGCTATGGTGAAAAGACGGTAACATGTATTGCTGGCCATTTTTTTTACCATAGTTATTTTTAATGAAATTGAACTGTTTTTATTTCGTGGATTACGTAAACAATTTCTGATGGTGCGTTTGCACGTTGCTAAATGATACATTCATCGATAAGGACAAACCAGCCTTGAGGCAGAATAGGATTATTCCAGTTAGGTCGTTGTTCACTGCTTTCATTTCCTCGACGTGGTCATTATTTTTCATCGGGAGCTATGGTTTTATTTGAGGGAAAAGGGGAGGGGGAGGGGGAAATTTAAAAAAAAAGTGTAATGGCAGGAGCTTTAATCATCAGAATATATTCATGGTGTTGTCGCCTTTAACTTGCAATGAGTCTAATTAGCTGTACTGTTTCCCTTCCGGCCCATTGCCAGCAAATCAGATCGGCTTAACTTGTCAAAAATAGTCATCCTTAGAAATATGACACACACACACGGTCACGTGTATTTTTTATTGTTTCTCTCTTTTCGTGTGTGAATAGCATATAATTTGTTCTTTTCTCTACATCTACAAAGCGTGTGCTGTTTGATATAATGTGCGATGGGAATCATCCAAGATGATTGATAGGGGGATGCTTTGTTAAGAGAGCCAGGCTGCTAACGGGAGAGACACCATCTGGACGCAAACCTTTTTTATAATTCTACTGCCAAAAAGTGAAATTCAAGCAATAGCAAAAGCGGAAATGGTTTATTATTGCAGTCCAATTTTTTTTGTATTCCCCAAATTATTTGCATTTTAAGCAGAGTAAAATTCTCCACATCAACAAATGACTTATTCAGTGTCTATAAGAGTCAGCGATAATGGTTAAATTGCATGCTGTAAATTCCCCCTTTGAGCATTTTTTTGTTGCAGACCATGTAGATCACATGGTGTCGAAATCGTCAACATGCAAGTTGTGGTTGGCAGCATTCAAAACAGCAAAACCTCGAAAGAGTGCTAAAAGTCTGGTGGCAGGAGTGAGATTGGGAGGCCACGGTGTATTAGCTATGGGAGGATTGCATTGCTCAATGAGACACTCCGACTGGATCCTACCACCGTCCCCCCCCCGTCCCCCCCCAATTAGATGTAGGGAGCAGCTGGCATTCCAGGTTATAATAAATCCCCATCCCAATTAGAAGGATGTAGAGATCCGCTTGCTGTAGTCTTTAAACTTGATACCAGTTTCCGATAGCTGAGAAAACCCCAAAGAATCCATCAAAAGGTAAATAATGATTTCATTAAACCAGAAAAGATCATCCCCCACCCCAAGGCAAGAAGGGGCATAAAGTATTTTATTTTCCGGTTGACACAACAAACTGATTTCATTTTGCCTGGAAGTCATGCATTACATCAATAATATGATTATATTTAATACTGCTCACAGCATATCAGATGCTTCCAGTCAAAAGAAAAGTTTAAAGTGTAATATTAATGTCACAAGTAGTCTTACATTAACACTGTAATGAAGGTACTGTGAAAATCCCCCCAGTCGTCACACTCCGGTGCCTGTGTGGGTACACTGAAGGAGAATTTAACATAGCTGATACACTAACTAGCACATCTTTCAGACTGTGGGAGGAAACCGTTGCACCTGGAGGAACAGTAGCATAGTGGTTAGCACTGCTGCTTCACAGCCCCAGCAACCCGGGTTCAATTCCCGGCTTGGGTCACTGTCTGTGTGGAGTTTGCACATTCTCCTCGTGTCTGCGTGGGTTTCCTCCAGATGCTCCGGTTTCCTCCCACAATCCGAAGATGTGTGGGTTAGGTTGATTGGCCATGCTAAAAATTGCCCCTTAGAGTCATGAGATGCATAGGTTAGAGGGATTAGTGGGTAAATATATAGGGGTAGGGCCTGGGTGGGTTTGTGGTCAGTGTAGACTTGATGGGCTGAATGGCCTCCTTCTGCACTGTAGGGTTTCTATGATGTCTATGATTTCTAAACCCACACAGACATGGGGAGAACATGCAAATTCCACACAGACAGTTACTCAAGGCGGGAATCAAACCCGGGTCCTTGGCCCTGTGAGGCAGCAATGCTAGCCACTGTGCCACAGTGTCAGTACAAGGTTTAGTCACATTGGGTGTTGAGCCACGCAGCACTCTTTTACTAATAAGACCATAAGACATAGGAGCAGAATTAGGCCACTCGACCCATCGAGTCTGCTCTGTCTGTGTCTGTTGCAGGGCTTGCTTATCACTGACTCTTATAGATATGAATAAGTTGTTTAGTGATTTGGAGAATTTTACTTAAAATGCAAATAATTTGGGGGATACAAAAAAGAATTGGACTGTAATAATAAACCATTTTGTTTTTGCAGTTGCTTGAATTTCACTTTTTGGCAAGAGAATTATAAAGAAAATTTGCGTCCAGATGGTGTCTCTCCCGTTAGCAGTCTGGCTCTCTTTCTAACAATAATTGCTGACAGATTAGATAATTGTTCAAAAAACAATGTTTTTATTTGCTTGTTTACTTCCAAGTATTTTCTTTACTAGAATGCACCTAGTAGAAGTCCTCAAATTAAATAAAATACACTTAAGTGTAGTTACAGGGGAGATCTCCAAACAAATTAGAAAAATTAAGGGTTGCAAAAAGAGGGAATGAGGGGGTAGTTAAGGAAAGAAACTGGCTGAATAAACATACCATTCGGGACCCATGTATTCTCTATTGGTGATTGGTAGCTTCTGCAACCTGTGGGAGTGAGTTTCATTAAATTGTGTTGAGTAACAGTGTGATGTGACATGCAAGTTCATGCCAACAATTCCACAAATTGAGTAAATCTCAGTCATGCCATCATGGTGAGGGGCAAGCAGCTGGTGACAGGAAAAAAACAAAAAACAGTTGCCCCAACTCACTCTCCAGTTCTGCAGCTAACCAGTCATGATCTCTAATTGACTAAACCAATTCCTCTTCCTGCCATCTCAACAGGACCTGATGTCCAGTGCTGGGGTACAAGATTGGAAGAGGGAAAGAGTGGAACATATTGCTGCATTTTTAAAGTTATTTTCTCAGTAATGTAAATCATGAATCCATCTTATAAACAGGTACACTGCAATGCAATCATGGTAAATCCTAAAATTAAATAATTGACAAAATAGTCAAGTAATGCAATATTTTTAATAGAACAAAGTTAATCCTAGCAGTATCAAATATGTTAGTTGGTTCAAAAATTAGTGCATAATTAAAAGATCTATTACCTCTTTGTGGTTTACACAGGCTGAAGGTATTGTAAAATGCAATGATCTAACCCTTCAGTGTAATATGGTTTCTATTTGTCAAACATTGGGTTAAATCCTTTCCTTGAATGTTAGGCTTATTCTATCATTAACATAAAACAGAGCCCTTTAGAAAATTTAACAGGGAAGATTCACCATGTTTGATTCTTGTTGCTACTGACTTGTTACATAAGTTTTATAATTATTAAATATTCTTTTGTGCAACCATTTTCAACATTGTGATATTATCATGGCCAGCTTTGGCAACAATTGCTGTGGTGTAATGCTATCTCAAAGAAAAGACAGACAGAAGGAAGATATTAATAAACTTGCAGAATGGACAAGTAATTGGGAAATCAACTTCAATATAGATCATCATGAGGTGATACACTTGGAAGGGAAGAATAAAGAGGCCACATATTCTTTGAAAGCAAGTCTCTAAATGGGGGAGAGTGGCAGATGGATTTGAAGGAAGAGATACATACTTCATTCACAGGTTAACATGGTCACACAAAAAAGGCAAGAGACCGGATTTCAGTTCCAGACTGATAGAATTGAAAAGTAGAGAAGTTATGTCAAACTCGTATAAACCCTTGGTTAGACCGCACTTGGCATATTGTCAGCAGCTCTGATCTCTATATTATATTTCAAAAATGACACACTAGAAAAAGAACAAGAAAGATTTTCTGAAATAATAGCAGAACAGACTGGCTATACCAACAGGAAGGATCGAACAGGCCAAATCCCTTTTTTTCCTAAAACAAAAAGCCAAAAGTGGTCTTTAAAATTATGAAGGAGTTTGGTACAGTAGATAGACATTGGGACTATGTTTTCACATAAGGAAAGACCAGAACTAAGGAGCATAAATATAAGATAGTCATAGAAAAAATCAGTGGAGAATTCAGGATGAACTGCTTTACACAGAATATAGATATATTAGAAGGGGAAGTCACACAAGTGTTTGAGATGCAAAGAAACATGATATGTTGATGGGGTTGCAGAAGGCTGATGTGGAGCATAAATAATCTGATAGGCTGAATGGCCTGTTTCTATCCTGTAAATACTTTATAATATTATACATGGCAAACAGACAGCATAATTACATTGTTTGCAGCTATGTTTGATAAGAACACGGTAATAAGTAACAGCTCATAATAGTAATAGCAAGAAAATATCTTAAAATTTTTTTTTATATAGTGAAATTTACATTTACAAGATCTTAATTTAAAATTTAGAATAAAAAAGTTGGAAATACTCAGCAGGTCTGACAGCATCTGTGGAGAGAGAGAAAGAAAACAAATATTTAAGGTTGATGAACTTTCATTAGAATGTTCTGCTGAGTATTCCAGGCTTTTTCTTTGTTTTTATTTCAGATTTCCAGCATCTGTAGTGCTTTGCTGTAATATTCAGAATAGTGTTTTTGGTAATATGGCAAAAGAAAATGTAACTAAAAATAAACTGACATTTTCTATTATCCTAAATTTTGATTAGTTAAATGTTTTTGCTCAGAAGAGTCTTTGTATCTCTGTTTCCAATGAAAGTTGATCAGAATTACATCAGCTTTTGTTTCTCAGGGTGCCTGCTCTTGCTGAGTATGATTCCATGAATACCAACAGCAATTCTTAGTGGGAATGCTTGAAGTATAAGGCTGAACAGCACTTGTGTTGTACTGTAGCTGGGTTGTCTATGAATTGAAAGAAGAATCCCAGTTTTGAATAGGGTCAAGACAGTTGCTACTGTGAAAACGTCCTACAGGCAGTGCAGTTTTGTCACCTCAAAATCCCAAGAGATGTGTTTGTGAAATGAAAAGTAAAATTCCCATAATGGCTAGGACTCACATCTGCAGATACTTTTGCATAAATTTCTGCAGTCTTCATCTGTTTTCCAGTTGGACAAATAGCCAACAAATCATTGATTATAATGACTTAACTGATTAAGGTCACAAGAGGAAAATCCAATTAATTCATCATGTTCTGCAATATATCGAAAATATGGTGCATGCATTCCTAAAGCGTGCATGTTCGCAACAAGGCAGATTTGGTAAACTATAGCATCATGTTTATATTTTAGCTAATAAGCATCAACAAAACAAATAGCTTATTCAAATTTGTATAGTACTTAAAACCTTTACCAGATGCTGATGCCGAAATGCTGACCCATTTATTCTGTATGACACAGGTTATATATAGTTCATGGGTCAAAGGGTATGGTTTACTCACCTCCAGCTTGGCCTTACACTTCCAACTGAATGCAAAATTACAATCTGTGCCTTAGCCTGTTATATAATTATTTTGGTTTTGCTTATTTGCTCTCAATATGGTTGTCAATTTAACAAAGAATTGATTATTGCTGTCATCATACGATCAAAAGACTATGGCTTTCTTTCTATTGCACACTTGGCCTTGAAAGTTTCAAATTGGCCATCTTTATAGAGTTTTGTTATATGAGCTCCTGAGAAACCTGAACAATTCAGATAACAGAACATTTGATTTTCTATCCTTGGTCCAAGTTAAGCTACTTCTGTATACAAGATCAAAGGTTTGTCCTAAATTTTGGCAACAATAGCATGAAGCAAATGATATTTAGCAGAGGAAAAGCAAACTGGTGACATGCCTTAGCTCCTGGGATTCAAAGACTTTTAGCAGCAGTAGTTCTCTGCATTGTTATGACAATTTTCATTTGTACATTTAGCCATTGAACACATTTTCCATCACCATAACTAGCCATTTACAGTGCTCAAGTACAGTGGAGAGAGAAAAACTGGACCGGAAGGATTATACACGAGGAAGCATGCCTGATTCTCCATCCAAATTAATGGACAAGAAATTGTACAGGCTTCCTTACAATGTGTGATCTTCCCTGCCCACATTTCCTCTATACGCTGCACACAGGTCTGATAAGTCAAAGCACAAGGATGGGAAAATCTGCACCATAATTTCCCTAGAACTCATTTAGCTGGCTTACTCTGGAGGCTGGAAGATGCAAATTAAAGAAGTGACTGTCGGTTTTATAATTGTTCAGGCTTCACTTTCATCCATGTATCTTGGCTTACTATTTTATAGTTAAACCTTTTATAATTACATAGATCCTGCTTTCTTATTTTCTTGTTTGCTTCATACAGATCTTTTATAACAGGTGGTATGGGATCAGTTTTGGATAAATGAACTAACTCAGCCATGTAACTCCACTGAAGGCTATCCAACTTATGAAAATGTCTGTGAGGAATTCCACTTTGCAAAGAGGACTGGTATTCCTGTTCTGTTAGCACATCCATCTCAGCTTTAGATGGTAGTTTATGAGTACCATCTAAAGATGCCAAAACAAACAAGACCTGGCTGTGGGACAAAGGAAAAGGACAAACCGCCTTGCATAAACCAATAAAAGACAAAGTTGGAAAGGTTGTGTGAATAACATGTTTGTAAAGTGGGGTAACTCTGTGATCTGTGATCTTTAAGCCCACTTCTTTTCCGAGAAAAGGAAAAGAATAGTTGTAACCAGTGCAGAACATGAATACATCTGCAGGATATTCCATTCCATCATTACAAATCACTCCAGTCTCTGAAAATCCGTTCACACCTTTGACTTGCAGGAAATTTGGAGGCAGCTGTGAGGATATCGGCACATTATTGTGTATCAAGACAACTTGGTTTGCCACCGAACATAATTCCAATGCTATATCAGTTCCAGATGGACCAGCACCAAGCAGAACCACATTCTTTCCAGTGAAAGGCTCGGCAAATCTGTACTCATGACTGTGCATTTTCTGTCCTTTGAAATGTTCAATTTCAGGCAAGTGAGGGACAAAAGGATCAGAATAGTGGCTGAAATACAAATTAACGCATATTGAGAACTTGGTTATTGTAACATTTTACAAGCCATCTAAATATAACAAAACATTTCAAAGATTTACAAAAGCTTGTTCACCAAGTGTTAGAACTTCCTGCTTGCTATGTTTAATTGATTTAACAGTTGTACATTTGATTTACAAATTTCTCATTTATTACAGTTTTCTTATTAAAGGATCCATGGCACAGATTTCATGGTCAGCGGTAAAGAAACAACATTCACTATTCTTCATGCTTACAATTGTCCACAGAGTTTTTGTGGGCTTTTGATCAGCAAGTTATGGCAATTAGAGATCCTTCACAGTACAACATCCTCTACAGTGAATCTGTGGCGTGTGTGATAAAGCAGCAACAGCATCTTCATGGAGACATGCAGTGCCTCAACCATGAAGTATGAATGAGATAGTTCATTTAATGTAAAATCATGTACAGAGAGCAAAATAACAAAAGGAAAGAAAGATGGGATTAAGATGGAAACTGGTAAAATATTTTTAAAACATCTTCTACAATAAATTCTGAGGAAATGGCATTCCAGACATGCAAAATTAAATGTTCTGGGCCAGAATTGTTTGGCAATAATTAAGATTAACACATCATTCAAATGTTCACTTACCCCTGAATGAACACGCCCTAACTTTTACTGCCCTTATTTTGTGGTTAATCAATGGGTAAATACCACATCTTCATGTCTTTCATGTGTTTTGCTGCTGAATCTATTGGCAAGGTACAATGTAACAAAGCTTGGGGAGAAGCAAGCAAAATAAGACAGCATTGGTAATTTCTGTGTTAAGCAGCATATGAACGAACTCCAGAAGTTGCTGTCTACATTATTTGATAATGACGTCAAGTACTAATAACCTCACCGTTACTCCTACCATAAAATATGGAAAACTATAGATGGGAAGGCACACTGTACTCCTGTTTTATGAATAAATGATTAAATGTATTCAGAGATAGTAAAGTTAATCCCATTTACAGTAGAGTCTGTATGTAGCCCCATTCAGCTTCTTTCAACTGTGATAAATGTTTTCAATTAGATTGATAGACACTACAATGCTTCACATCAGATAGCATTTAGACCTCGACCCATCCTCTGAGCCAAAGGTGGTTGTGAGAAAATGGGTTGTCAAAATTAGGTGAAAAATAGATGTGGAGAAACAAATGACGTTAAATTTATTTCAGATACCTTGGAGATATAAAAAAAGCATTTCTCATTGTTAAAATTTAACACTGCAGACTCACCCATTGCAAACAATAACAGAATCAAATCTCTCTGTAGTACGGCAATGACTGTTCAAATTCAAGCATGTTACTTCCCATGAGTTCTGAGCATCTCCAGTAGTTCCATAAACAGGATTCAATGCTTCAACATATGTACAAAACTGTGAAAAGATTTGCCAACTATTCACAAGTTTTTCAGAGCTGCAAATACATTTTGCAAAACACCACACCCCCCCACTCTCCCCAGTTACTCCTTCCAGCCTTACTTACTGTAACCAAGCAATGGGCTAAAGATTTGGATAGGCAAGTGGCGGGAGTGGATGGCAGTCAGAAGGTTATAACATGGGGTGTAAAAGGGAGAAATTCAATGGTGAGTAAAGGGCTATTTCAATAATCCTGACAAAATATGGCCATCAGGATTGCTACACAAGCCCACAATCTGCACCAGTGGTATAATGAACTTCCCTCTCATTTGACTCTGCAAGGCCAGTTCATGAATGTTATTTAAACATGTTTCCTGTGCAACATGATCCTTGGGAAAGGAACATGGTCAATAGTGACCTCCTACCAACATCCTGGCCATTGACCAGAAAATTAATTGGATTAGCCACATAAATACTGTGGCTACAAGAGGTCAGTGATTAAAAATCCTGCTGTGAGTAACTCAAATCCCAACTCCTGAAAACCTATCTACAATCAACAAGGTACAAGTCAGGAGTGTGATGGAATACTTTTGTTTGAAAGAGTGCAGCTCCAACAACATTCGAGAAGCTCAATTCCATCAAGGACAAGGCAGCCGACTTGACCAGCAGCCAATCCACAAACCCTCACTGAATTTCCAAATCCCGTCGTGCCCGACTTTCCTCCCTCGGGCCTAGTGGAACAGAAGCAATGAAGCACACCCCAGCCACATCGGTGTTAAGTACAGAGAGGAAAGACACACTCCCTTTTTATGGCGCTAACTGCTATAAAGCAGTTATAAAGGGAGAGGGTAGATTTGAAAGGTAAGTGGGGTTCAGACATCATACGGAGGACTGAGTCAAATCTGGCAGGGTCGGAATTGGAGGGTCCAGAGCAGGAACAGGGGCCTGAGTCAGAAGTAGGGAGACCCTGGGTGTGCAATCAAAATGGGGGGGGGTGGGGGGGGAATGCTGAGATCCAGTGGGAGGGAGTCAAAACTGGGGTAAAAGGGGTGATGAGACTAGGAGTGGGTGTGGGTCGGTCTGGAGGAGGATGCCAGAGTTGGACCTGGAGGAGGTGTCGGACATGGAGTGAGGGTCAGATCAGGAAAGTGATGGGGGGTGGGGGGCAGGGAGAGTTGGACTGTGAGGAAGTCAGATCAGGAGGGGTGGTTGAACCAGGAGAGAGGGAGGGAAGTGTCTCACTGGGAAAAATGGATGGAGGTGGCCAGGCTAGAAGGGGGCCAGACTGGGAGGACAGTGGGCGATTGGAGTCAGACTTGGACTGCGAGTTGTCGTTGTATGGGGTGACCCATACAGGATTCAACCTGGGTGTTAAAAATAGTTACTTTGAAGCTCAAAGTGCTTTTTTTCCTTTTCTAACTCTTTCAGAATAGCTATCAGGGTAAAACTTGGTTCCTGTTCCATCTCTATTGGATGACAAGTTTCAAACTTTACAAAAGCAACATTGCAAAATTTAGTACCTTTATGTGGGGTTGAATTTCAAAATGATCAGTGTATTGTTCCAGGTATGATTTCACATCACTGTGATGAATGAAAGAAGGTAGTTGAGGGTCAAATGGGAAATCCGGGAAGGGCATGACCTCTTTTGGAAGGTTAGTCCTAAAGATAAGATGAGAGACAAAAACAAAATCATAGTGTTAAATTTCTGCAGTGTCACTCAACAAATGAAAGTTGTTTCTTTCACATAATAAGCAGTTATTATAGATGGCAAGTTCAGACTTTGTGCTGCCAGTGGATGATCTTGCCCATGAGGGAGTTAAGCAGTTATTATAGATGGCAAGTTCAGACTTTGTGCTGCTGGTGGATGATGTTGCCCATGAGGGACAAGCATCGATAATTTTGTGCATGATTTTCAACCATTTAAATTAATGGCCAGAGAAGGCACAAACAGTGCTGATCTGAGAATGTTGGCACATATTTCTAGTGCTGGTACTCCTCTGCAGGAGCATGAAGTTGAAAATTACCCCTCCTTGTTCATATTTAACTTTAGAATCCTCTTGAATAAAGTTTAATTTACCATTGTCTGATTACAAACTGAATCCTGGTAGTAGACAAGTTTTGATTATGAGTTAAAATAAAAGTTTGAGGTAATTGGCAAAAGAACCAGTGGCACTATAAGATAAAAACAGGTCATTATGATCCAGGATGCACTGCACTGGTAACAGATTCAATAATAATTTAAAAAATGAACATGACAAATACTTGAACTGAAAAGAAATTGTAATGCTTTGGAGAAAGTATGAGAGTGAAAATACCTCAATAGCTCTTTTAAAAGAGCCAGCGCAATTATAATGAGTCAAATGGCCTCCTTTTGTACCTTATCTTTCTAAACTTATACAATTACTCTAGTACTATCTGAAAAGATAAGTTAATATTTAATGTGGTCATCACAGAAATGTTAATTTTAATTCTCCTTTCAGATATTAATAGATTGACTCTCTCTCATTTTCGTTTTTCAGTCGTGACATGCAGAATTTCCAGAACTTTCCTTTCTGCCTTGTATTTTTATCTGGATAACAGCCTGTGCCTGTAGATTCCATCATTATTGCATTGTTTTTTGAAGAACTGTAGTAAAACAGATACTAACGTTATTCATGACTTTGAATTTTATTTACAATGTTCGCTGTTATTTTGTGAATCCCAAGTGTTGATTTCTTTATGATTTCTTGATTTTCAGAAGGCGTTTGACAAGGTGCCTCACAAGAGGTTATTGCAGAAGGTCAGGGGACATGGAGTTGGGGGTAGGGTGTTAGCGTGGATAGAGGATTGGTTGTCAAATAGGAGGCAGAGAGTGGGGGTCAATGGGTGCTATTCGGATTGGCGGATGGTGACTAGTGGAGTGCCCCAGGGGTCGGTGCTGGGGCCTCAGCTATTTACCATTTATATAGATGATCTGGAGGAGGGAACCGAGTGTAGGGTGTCGAAATTTGCTGACGACACCAAGATTGGTGGAACGGCAAATTGTGCGGAGGGTGTGGAGAGTCTACAGAAGGATCTAGATAGGCTGGGCGAATGGGCCAGGAAATGGCAAATGGAATTTAATGTTGGCAAGTGTGAGGTGGTCCACTTTGGTAGGAATAATGGTAGGAAGGATTATTACTTACGTGGCGAAAAACTGCAGCAGGCGACGGTGCAGAGGGACCTTGGGGTCCTTGTGCATGAGTCGCAAAAACCCAGCTTGCAGGTGCAGCAGGTGGTCAGGAAGGCGAATGGGATGCTGGCCTTCATAGCGAGGGGGATTGAATATAAAAGTAGGGAGGTCTTGCTGCGGCTGTATAGGGCATTGGTGAGGCCGCAGCTGGAGTACTGTATGCAATTTTGGGCGCCGTACTTACGCAAGGATATTTTGGCCTTGGAGGGAGTGCAGAGGAGGTTTACTAGGCTGATGCCGGAGTTGAGGGGGTTGAGCTATGAGGAGAGGCTGAATAAATTAGGCTTGTACTCGTTAGAGTTTAGAAGAATGAGGGGAGATCTCATTGAGACGTATAAGATGATGAATGGGATGGATAGGATAGAGGTGGAGAGACTCTTCCCGCTCAGAAAGGATAGTAGGACTAGGGGGCACAGCCTCAAGATAAAGGGGGGACGGTTTAGAACGGAGTTGAGGAGGAACTTCTTCACTCAAAGGGTGGTGAATCTCTGGAATTCTCTGCCCGTTGAAGTGGTGGAGGCTACCTCGCTAAATATTTTTAAGACGCGGGTTGATGGGTTTTTGATAAGAAAGGGGATTAAGGGTTATGGGGAGAAGGCGGGAATGTGGAACTGAGCCACGACAGATCAGCCATGATCTTATTGAATGGCGGGGCAGGCTCGAAGGGCTAGATGGCCTACTCCTGCTCCTATTTCTTATGTTCTTATGTTCTAATGTAAAGACAGTTATGGGGCAGAAAATGCTCAAAAGCTGAACTTGTTACTCTTCCACATCTGTTGTTTTCCCCATTTCAAGTTCTGGCACCTATATACCTACTAGGTAAGGCAGCAACGATACAGATTTAAAAACTATCCAAAAATGCTAAGATCAATTGGAGATTGACGAGTTAGTTAGCAATAAAATAAATTGTATTTCTATAGTGCTCTTCATGTCATTAAATGAAGGAAATTGAATATACATTCAATTGCAGTTATTGTTTTGTTCATAAGCACACTTTTTTCATAATTTTGAAAAAGCAATGAGATAGATGATCAATCTTTCAGTAATATTGGTAGAGGAATGAGCATTGGTCTGAACATCAAAGAACTCATTTTACTTTTCAAGTACCATTAGATGTCGATACAAAGCAAAATACTGCCGATAGAAATCTGAAATAAAATCAAGAAACTGCTGGAAGTACTCAGCAGGTCAGGCAGCATCTGCGGAGATAAACATAGTTAACATTACAGGTTGACAATCCTGCACTAGAATAAACAAAAGATAGATATGTATGAGTTTTTAAGCCAGTAGAAGGAAGCAAGGGGGCAAGAAGAACAAAAGGGAATGTTTGTGATAGGGTGGAAGGTGGGAGAGATTAATGAAAAGATCTCATGATGCACAAGCCAAAGGGATTGAATACAGATATAGTAAAGGAACAAAGGTTGAACGGCTATACAGCAGCCATCTAAATGCAACATGAGCGATTAAAAAAAAAAGCAAAAAAAAACACACACAGAACAAGATGGAATATGTTACACATGCATCAGCCGTGGAATGGCAGTACTGCAGATCATTTTTTTTTGTTGTTTTCAAGTTCTGCTTATGCACCAACCGAAGAATGGCGACACATGAGCAGTTTGTGGATTTTTACATCTTTACATCCAGAATTTTTTTACTTATTTCTTCAGATAGGAATCCAGCCCTGCATCTATGCAGAAGGCAAACAACAAGAAAAAAGTGAAATGGTGTGAAAAGAAGGTCAGATAACTTGGAACAGGTGCACCATCCCAGAGAAGGTGTCTGTAGTAAATCTGGAAGCCAACTGGAAAGGAACAATGTTTTATTCTTAAATCAAAAGTTAAAGCACAACCTTGTGGTGCGTATACATGAATCCCCTTCGGGACCACAGAACACCAGACCCACTCAGGGTTTGCCTTATCAAAGGCTCAGAAGAGGAGTTCCACCTGGGTAGACAATTGCCCATTACCACAGGAACTCATATTCCACAGTCAGATCAATTAAGGATTCCCCATGTAGGTTCTGCGGGTTCGCACATGGAAGGTGTCTTCTGGTTTAAAAACTCTTATCAGGCATATGTCCATCATGGTCCCCTTTTTGGGCCTCTTGTTTTTCCTTGATTTCCTCACTCAGTTTTGGGAAAGTGAGGCTAAGCTTGGTCCGAAGGCATCTGCCAATCATGCATCCTGATGGAGCTAGCACCCGTTATCATGTGTGGTGTTGTCCTGTTTTAAAAAGAAACCATGCCAACTTTATATCTAAGGAGGCCTTAAGTTTGTATTTTCATACCATTTTTAACCACCTGGATTGCTTGCTCAGCCAGGCCATTTGAGGATGGGCGATAGGGTGCCAAGCGGACATGCCTTACTCCATTTGTGGCCACAGAAGTTTTGAACTCTGCAGTGGTAAATGAGGTCCCATTGTGTGTTACGAGGACTTCCAGTATCCCTTGTGTGTTTGGACTGCCTAAGCCTATGATGTTAAGAGAAGTTGTAGAGTCCATCCTGTGTGCATCAATTCACTTGGAGTGGACATCAATCAACATTAGGAACACAAAGTCCATAAATGGCTCAGCTAAGGCTGCATACATTTGTACCCAGGATCTCCCTGGCCATTTTCATGTAGTGAGGCTAGTGGTGGGGACTTCCGGGTGTATAGTAAGTTTCTGTATATTTTAACCAGCCTCTCTGTGTCTCCATCTATACAAGACTACCAAATTGCTTCTAGCTAGCATTTTCACTTTGCAGATCCCTGGATAGCCATTATGTAACACGTGGAGAATTGGTCACCAGGCTGGACATTGGATTATCACCCTGGCTTCCCATAGAACGATACAATCCTCAAATGCTCAGCTCTGGGTATTTTGCCATATATGGTTTTAAGTCCTGAGTAGGATACTCCTGTAGTCCTCCATTTAATATGATGCGATGTAATTCTGCCAAGGTGAAATCTTTCCGGGTCCACGCTTGAATTTGTTGGCTCGTACTGGTACAGTGTCCATAACATTTAGTTTCAAGATGACTTTGTCCATCTTTGGCGATGAAGGTAGGCAGCTCAGAGTATCTGCGTTGGCAATCTGTGTCCCTAGACAATTTCGAAGCTGTACTACTAAGTGCTTAACAATAGTGCCAAAGACTATATTTGTCCCGCTGGTAAGGGGGGAATTGTTTTATGTTCTGAAAAAAGACCCAGCAGAGATTTATGTTCTGTTACTCTGGTAAAATGCTGATCATAAATATATTGATGAAATTTCTTTACAGCAAATACCATTGTCAAATCCTCTTTCTCAGTTTACGCAGACCTCTTTTTGTATCTGCTAAGGTCCATAATGCATATGCAATTGGGCACTACATCCCAGTGACCCAATGGTGCAACAGCACGATTCCCATTCCAAAGGGAGAGGCGTTACATGTTATGACAAGTAGTCTTCATGGATCATAGTGGATTAATACAGTATTTGGTGTTTGACTCTCAGAAAAGCATCTTCCTGTGGCTTTGCCACAACCTCTGCTGATTTTTTTCTTAGCAGCTTGTGGAGGTGTACCAACAAAGTCACCAGACTCGGAATAAATTTTCCATAGTAGTCAATGAGGCCCAGAAACGATTTTAACTCTATCATGTTTCTTGCGGTCGGAGCCTTGTTTATGGCTTTAACCTTCTCTCAGTGGGGTGTAGCCCATCTTTATCCACCCTGTACCCGAGATACGTTATTTTGGGTACCTGAAAGAAGCACTTTTCCCTTTCTAGTCAGACATCAGCTTCGGATCACACCGCAAAACTTCCTCCAAGCTTTTGTGATGTTCCTTAACAGTGGCTCCTGTAATTCAAATGTCATCCAAGTAAACTGCCACTCTGGATAATCCTTGCAGTATGTTTTCCATTGCCCTTTGGAAAACGGCGCAAGCTGAAGGTACCCAAAAGGAAATGAGTGTATTCATTTAATCCTTTGTGTGTGTGTTTACAGTCATATATTTTCTAGATGATGCTTCCAATTCCAATTGGAGGTAGACATGGCTCATATCCAATTTTGTAAAGAAATGGCCCTCAGCCAATTTTACATATAGGTCCTCTATTCATGGCATTGGGTACCTGTCTAATCGATTTATAGTCACCACAAAGAGTGATCGAGTTTCCTAGTTCTAAGACCAAAATTGCCAATGTAACCCACTCAGAGAATTGCATGAGTCATATAATACCCAGTTCTTCTAACCATTTCAGCTCAGTTTCAACTTTCTCACGCAGAGCATAGGGGACCGGTCTTGCTATTAATTATTTAGGTTGGGCCTTTGAGTCTATGTAGATCCTTGCATTGGCCCCTTTTATCTTTTGATGCCTACTTGGAATACCTCAGGGTAGTTCCCTATTACTTTGTATAGGTTGCCAGTACCCATCTTGAAGATTTACTGCCAGTCCAGGTGAATTTTTGTAGTCAGTCCTTTCCCAAGGAACTGGGTCCTGGGCCTTGTACTACTATTAAATAGAGGGAGAAGACTGTCTGTTGCCCATATGTGACTGGGGTTATAGAAACATAGAAAATAGAAGCAGGAGTAGACCATTCAGCCCTTTGAACAAGCTCCACCATTCACTTTGATCATGGCTGATCATCAAATTCAATATCCTGATCCTGCCTTCCCCCCCATATCCCTTCAGCCCCGAAAGCTATATCAAATTTCTTCTTGAAATCACGTAACGGTTTGGCCTTAACTACTTTCTGTGGTAGCGAATTCCACAAAATTACCACTCAGTGAAGAAATTTCTCCTCACCTCAGTCCTGAAGATTTACCACTTATCCTTAAACTATGACCTCTAGTTCTGGACTCCCCCACCATCGGAACCATGCTTTCTGAGTCTACCCTGTCTAATGCTGTTAGAATTTTGTAAGTTTCTGTGAGATTCCCTCTCACTCTTCTTAACTCATAGAATCACTACAGTGCAGAAGGGGAGGCCATTTGGCCCATCAAGCCTGCACCAACAACAATCCCACCCTGTCCCCATAACCCCATGTATTTACCCTGCTAATCCCCCTGATACTAAGGGGTAATTTACAATTTACATCTTTGGACTGTAAGAAGAAATCAGAACACCTAAAGGAAACCCACACAGACATGGGCGAACATTATAGTGGTCCCGATTATGCATAATGATTTCCTGGTATACATTACTAATTTTGCCTTAGTTTCTCATAGGCTAAGCGATAAGATGCCCAGTCATAGTCGCTTGAAGACACGTTCCCCTGTGATGGATATTGCTGCAGCTGTGTCTACATCCATGTTTAATGAGTGGCTATTTATTTGGAGTTGCATCTGGATTGGGCCACTTTTTGTAGTGATGCAATTTAATTGACTTTTCTGACAAGTGCTGTTTTGAGGTGGTTTCACTCTTCATTCTTGGCATACACACTCAGTTTGTTTTTAAATCTTCCTGCTACAGTCTTATCGGGTCTGTCAAACAGTAAGGTTACCCAAGACATTCCTTGTACCCCATTGCCAGTATAACTCAGAAACCCAACTGGAAAGAAACAATATCTTATTAAGAACATAAGAACATAAGAAATAGGAGCAGGAGTAGGCCATCTAGCCCTTCGAGCCTGCCCAAAAATAAACCACAACTCTACAATTGCATATATGGTCCCGTCCGGGACCTTTTTAGGAACCTGTCTTATCTGGGGTTCAGATTGAGTTCCACCTGGGTGGGCAATCGCCTATTACCATGGGAGTTTGTGTTCCAGGAGTCCCACAAGGAGATCACTTAAGGATTCCCCATCTAAATCCTGAGGGTTATCAGTGTCCAAAGAGCAGGAAACAGGATGGGGACAGGGAGCAGATCCCAAATCAAAAGAAGCTCCAAAACCTGAGAGTGGGACAGAAAGAGGTCCCCAGAAGACAGTCTAGTTAAGGAACAAGAGCATGACTCTGAAGCAGGTCCTTTTTAAGTGTAGTTAAAATTAAAGAATAGAGAAAAATGCTCTGAATTAAAGAGAGGAAGCTGTGGGGAGCAAACTTAGAGCAAAGTGGACTTGAGAGAAGCCTGAAGTTTTGAGAGGGCAGCAAAAGGTTGGTGACTCCATGCTGCAGGCTGTTAACAGTAAATAGTAATTCCCTTTGAGGCAGTGGTGTACTGTTTGGCACTGCCAAGCATCTGAATGTATACACAAAAGGTGAAGCTTGAATGCGTGTGGAGATCCAGGGAGAGCTACATCGAAAGGTGAAGTTAGAACTCTGGGAGATATCCAAGATATCAAAGTGAAAGCATTGTTTGGGAGAGAATTCCTTGATAAGTTCTTTGAATGTGGAGACTGAAATGATTGTGAGAAAAACAGTGTTTTGGTGAGACTTGTTGGCTCACAGTGTAACATGCACCCGGGGGTGATGATAAGAAATTCTTTGAACCTGCTTTGGTGGCATCATTTGTCTGGAGATGTGATGTGTCTGATCACAGTTCATTTATTAGCTTACATGTACTACATAGTTACCTTGAATATTAGAGGTCAAGATTGATATTGATATTGCTGTACCTTTATGAATTTGTATGTATCTGTAAAGGTATAGCTGGCATGAAGGAGTGATGTGATTTCACTCATTTAGTGGTGTTTGTATTGAAATCTTTCCAACCATTTTGTCTAACATGTAGTGTAATGTAGTTCATTTTTCCTGTTTAATAACATTCTATTGCTTGCATTAGAAGTACAGGAGCAGACTCCTGTGAATGTGTGCAGCAAGTGCCCTCCATGGTTTCTAAAAACAAGTTAGGCTCTATCAAGCCAGGTTTCACTCCAGGAGCAATATCAGCTGGGATTGTAACAGGTTCAAGAACGCTGTGTATTTTGCATTTATGGGACAGGCAGGCACCAAGCTTCTTTAGTTTTTTTTTCAAACAGTCCTTACACTTGGGTCATTCAAACACACTGAAATCAGTCACACAAAATGCAATATTTGAAGCCTGAAGTAAAAGTTACTGTATTCATGTCTGATACAGTTTATTTTTGGAACGATAGCTGGTGTCCACTTATGCACAGCTAGGATTCCTCATCCACCAGAGGCTACTGCTGAGTCACAGTTTGCCTTTCGAATGGACAGCTTATATAACAGCAAGTTAAAAAGTGAACTACTCAGCAATGTCTACGTGCAAGTCTGCCCTGATCCTTACTAGCATAAGTTTTTTGAAAGAAGTTTTAATGTAAAGTTCTAATCTTTCCAAAGCTGCTTTATCCAACATCTACCCCACCCCCACTTGGCTTCCCAATAACTGTTCCTATTAATTTCACTAAGGGAATATCATTACTCCACCCACCACCCCTTTAAGTTTTGTTTAAAAATAAAATCTAGGACAGCCTGTTAGCTGTAACATTGCAGTTACAACTGGCATCAAATTCCAATCCAGGCATGACTGATATTCAAGTTTGGGCTTACATAGGTTATACTGCACATAAACAGGCCTTTTGCCTGAACAGTCCATGACAATTTTTATGCTTTATTTGACTACTAAATGTACCACCATTACCATCTATTCCCTTTTTGCTGATATGCTTGACTAGTTTCCCCTTAAATGCATCTATATAAATTGCTTCAACCACTAGTAGAGTTCCAGATTCTCACTACTGTTTGGGTTAAAAAGTTTCTTCTGAATTCCCTAATATATTTCTTATAAAAAGATGACTTTTCAGGTGCCAACACGTCATTTATGGAAGGAAAGAAAATCTGAAACTAGAAATACCTTTGTGCATGATTTGGATAACCTCTTTGGAACTGATCAGTTGCACTATGGTGATTGCAAACTTCACTATTTCACTCAATTGTTTGAGGACGACAGTGTGAAACTAAACAGGTGTGGGAAAATACCATTCACCAAGTACAGAATTAGTAAAACAAGATATTAAACTCATGCAGCAAATGCTACAAAACCCTCTTTGCACTACAAGTGAGAACAGTATTCTGCAAACTATTGAATAATTTTGCAGTCCAACTTAGAAAACTGATTTACAAAGCAGTAAAAGTCGACATCAAGTCACAAAATTACCAGCTTTGGGATAGTCAATCTACCACCCTGAGAAATCTATAATTATAACGAACCAGAATTAGATAGTTTTGTCTAGAGAGAATATGTGTCCTTTCTAATGGCATAAATTCTAAACAAATCTTTTTTTCGTACTGCAAAGGGCTAGAATATCCTTTTCCTCCTTCAGGTACCATGTCCTCAAATGACATTGGCAACCATGGACTTCCATTTGGTTGGTCCACTATTATGAGTAGCAAAGTACAGTTGGTTGTTTGCCATCTCCTTCTGTAATATGGCTGACCAGGAAACTCTCCCAACCTTTTGTCTTGTCCGTCTTGAGGTGTATTGGAAGGATTTACAGGTTGTTAATTAACTTATTTGGCCATATTTTGAACGCACTTTCAACAGCCATCAAGTCCTGAAGTGAGAACCCAGAGGTTCTGGCCAGAGGTAGGAACACTACCACTGCAGCACAAGACCTCCATGGATTGAAACGTACGGGTGAAATATGAACACTAATATTAATCAAGAAGTGAGCCGAGCAGGCAGCAACACAGAGAAAAAGTTAGTACTTTTAAAAACACACTTACTATAATTTCTATTAATTACTAGATTGTAAAATTTGGATATCTTGAAATTCAAGTAGTTCAATCAAAATGATATTCAAGGTAAATGGCTTAATGTCAGTTCTTGACTGCTTATACTAAACAGATATTAGAATTCTTAAGTAGAAAGACTCGTATAAAATTCATACTTAAGAGGAATTCTCTTTGCAATTTCTGACTAATCAACTGAAGGCTACTGCTTAAATTTTCTCTGTTTAGCAGATACTGATTTCATTACACTCGGAGGGCATTCCATTTGGTTAGATGCAAATTTAGATTTATCAGGTTTTATTCTCCCCAGTTTCCTCTCCTAACTTAGCGGAGACGCATTTCCATGGCTGCCAGCCTGCCTTTGATTACAAGGGGTGAACCAAGACAGTTTTGGCATACTAATCAACAGCAGGTTACAAACTGTACAACATTCAACATTCAAATGTACATTTTCCTGAAATTATCAGCAGCAGGAATCCTGGATGATTTCCCTCTACCTGTCACCACCTTACTTTTAAAATTTTAAGTACCTTTACTCCATCTATTGAAATTGGCTAATGCAGTACAGGCATGTGACTAAACCTCCTGTGGATTGGGAAAATAAAATTGGCAGAGGTGGCCATGTGGAAGAACTCATAGTATATTCAGGACAGTTTCCTAGGACAATACATTGTAGATCCAAACAGAGATGAGCTTATTTTGGATTTGGTAAATGTAATGAGGCAGGTTTAAATAAACAGAGTATAGGATAACCTTGGAAGCAGTGATCATAACATGGTAACATTTAGCATTCGGTTTAAAAGTGAGAAACTCCAATCAGAAACAGTTGTGCTATGCTTAAATAAGGGTAAATAATACACTTATAGAGGAAAAGGGCGGAATTGGCTGGGACAGGAGTTTAGCAGGAAAGACAGTTGATCAGCAATATCCAACCAAACCTTAGAAATCCAGAATGCAAGTATGTAACCCAGCTGAAATGATGCTTATTTATTTTTGCCCTTTTTTCTGGTTGAATTTTAGTTCTAACAGATTTTTCCAATATTGTACTGTTATGGATAGATAAATTTCAAATCAATATATAAAGATTTGTTATTCTGGATAAGGTAGTGCAAACATGAACTTAAACAGTTCAAGTGCCCCTAAAGATCCCCATATCTACGCAGCCCAAACGGATAAAAACAGACTCTTGCTTTACTGCTCTGCTGATTGACATGACCACCAGATGGTGCACCTACAATGTAGGGAAACAAAACAACCATGCACTTATTGTCACCTGGATTATGCAATCAGACGAAGACATACTCCAGTGAGCATTAGGACGGCGAGAGCACACCTTGATGTACCAACAGCAGGATTTAGATGTGTTCATGAAATGTTATCTAATTGGTATATCAAATTACATTCCCGTTAGCCTGGCATGCGGTGCACCTTACCTTAAGTCCCTGTACATGCTGGAATGTATAGGCAAGCCATTGTCGTCCTTCCCTACTCTGTCCGTGTAAACCCAGGTACCTCCAACACAGTCAGACAACTCATACACCACAGGGGGTGCGAAAGTGTGTGGCCTGGCCAGCAAGTGACGAGCAGCGCAGAGACCGCTCGCCCCGGCTCCTATCACCGCCACCTTTAGCTTGTGGTAGCTCATTGTTAATGACTTTACAAAAATGTGAACTTTAGTCATTTCCTCGGTCCTTTACTCGATTGGCTTGGATTCGCCCAACTCGCTGCCTGTTGCTGGAGATCTTGTAGTTCAGGCTGTGTGGCAGTCTCTCGACCCCTGTAAAATTCTGTCTCATTCTCGGAGAAATAAATGAATAATTTCAGTCCGAAAATTGAGAACGTCTTCCCTTTAACAAACTGACGATGTGTCGGGTTTACTGTGTCTGCTATACTGCTCCATTCCGCTGATTGGTGAATATTCTTTGCGGGCTGCTATCAATCATCAACTATCGGGGGTGTTACCAGAGGAAAAAGGCAAATCATTTCCTTCACTTTTTACGAGCTCTCCTTCGATTTTTCTTAGAATATTTTTCGCAGATTTTACTGCAATATTTTTCATTTACTTCAACCCCAACACCTTCACCGCCCATGTGCAAAATAAGCCTGTGCACCATTAAATGTCTTCTTGGAATCTATGTTTCTCTAGTTTAACGGCGCCGATGTTCTTGAAAGAGTTAATCGTTGCTGGCAGTGGATCGATAGACATTGACAACTTTTTGGCACCGTATAATAATCGCCCCTTTTTCAGATGTTAGTCTAGACGGTGCGTGCTCACAGGCCAGGATGCTGTTGGCACCTTTCAGCAAAGTCGCTAGGTGGCGAACATTAATGGGAATTCGGCTGATTTGCCTTTTCTAGATTACAATTATAGATACAAAAAACCGTTACCCTAGATAAGATCAGCTCACTCACTACCTACAGGTTGAACGTGAAACCTAAGACTTGTTATCACTGGGATATGTAGACCAGTGTTGTCCAATAGAATCACCTTTCGATTGGCCACAGACATTTGGCCAACTGATTTTTATTTTTACAGCCACACAATACTAAATTGACTTGCAGTGGTGGGTATGTGTGTAAGTGTCACTCGCTAGATCGCTATTTAGCATCAGTCGCCGACTAAGCAAGAATGAAACAAACTGCTGCAGAAACATAGAAAATAGAAGCAGGAGTAGGCCATTCGACCCTTCGAACCTGCTCCATCATTCATTTTGATCGTGGCTGATCATCAAGTTCAATGTCTTGATCCTGCCTTCCCCCTATATCCCTTTACCCCGAAGAGCTATATTTAATTTCTTCTTGAAATCACACAACGGTTTGATCTCAAGTACTTTCTACGGTAGCGAATTCCACAGATTCACCACTCACTGAGTGAAGAAATTTCTCCTCAATTCAGTATTAAAGATTTACCCTTTATCCTTAAACTATGACCCCTAGTTCTGGACTTTCCCCACCCCCACCTGAAATATTCTTTCTGAATCTACCCTGTCTAATGCTGTTAGAATTGTATAAGTTTCTGAGATCCCCATTCACTCTTCTAAACTCATAGAATCCTTACAGTGCAGAGAGGCCATTCAGCCTCCATCAAACCTTCACCGACAACAATCCCACCCTATCCCCATAATCCCATGCATTTACCCTGCTAATCCCCCGACACTAAGGGGCAATTTAGCATGGCCAATCCACCTAACTGTATATCTTTGGACAGTGGGAGGAAACCAGAGCACCCAGAGGAATCCACACAGACATGGGGAGAACATGCAAACTCCACACCTAAGGCCGAAATTGAACCTGGATCCCTGGTGCAATGAGGCAGCAGTACTAGTCACTGTGTGTAATCATAACCAACTTAGTCCTTCCTCATCAACAGACCTGCCATCCCAGAAATCAGCCAAGTAAACCTTTGCTGCATTCCCTCTATTAGGACACCAAAACTGCATGCAATACTACATATATTTTCTCATCAATGCTCTGTACAATTTAGTAAAACATCCCTATTCCTGTACTCAAATCCTTTTGTTATGAAGGCCAACATACCATTTGCATTCCTTAGTTCCTGCTGTACCTGCGCACTTACTTTCAGCAACTGATGTTTGAGGACACCAAGGTCTCACTTGTTATCAGACGGGAGCCACAGTATGGTTTGGTTGTAAGGTTTCTAGTGATCTAGAAGTTGAAGGATCACTTGCTCAACAAAATAAGAAAAATAATCCACAAGTATAACAGCAATATATTGCAGATGCTGAAAATCTAGAAACGAAAACAGAAAATACTGGAAATGTTCAGAACATAATGGCAGCATCTGTGCAGAGAAATAGTGTTAGCATTTCAGGCTGGTGACCTTTCATCAGAACTGGGAAAAATTAGAAAAGTAATACTGTAGGTTTGAACAAGGAATGGCTGGAATCAGGACAAAAGGAAGGTGTATGAATAGGTAAAAGACAGGAGAGATTGAATGACGGAAGAGGTAGCCTTCCAGGGCCAAAGGGAATGATGGGACAAAAAAAAACAAGTGTGCCTGGAGCAGGTGTGCTATTGACTGAGGGAAAAAAACAAGCAATGGTAAGGAAACAAAATGAATCATAAATTATGGTCTGATATTATTGAATTCAATGTTGAGTCCAGAAGACTGTAAAGTGCCTAATCGAAAGATGGGGCTTATGTTAAACCTCAGTGAAACAGTGCAGTAGGCCAAAGACAGAAAAACCAATGAGAGCAAGGTGGAGAGTTAAAATGACCTGTGTTTGGTTTCCCCATTATAGGGGCGACCACATTTTGAGCAGCGAATACAGTAGACTAGATTTAAAGCAATGCACACATCATTGCTTCACCTGGAAGAGAGTTTTGGGCCTTGGATGGTGGGGAGAGGATGTAAAAGGCTGCGTGTTAAATCTCCTGCATTTTGCGTGGTAAGATGCCATGGGAAGGGGATGGGTGTTGGAGATGACTAAGTGGACTGGGGATCATAGTAGAAATGGTCATTTCCAAATACTGAAAGGGGGTGAAGGGAGTGAGATGTATTTGGTGGTCACATTATGCTGGAGATGGCGAAAATGACAGAAAATAATCCATTGAATGCAGAGGCAGATGAGGAAAAGAAGAACACTCTCATGATTCTGGGAGGGAGGAAGGGGAAGAGGTGAGAGCCGAAGTATGGGAAATATGGCGGATACAGTTGAGGGCACTGTCAATGATGGTGGTGGGAGGAATCCTCAGTTGAGGAAAAAAGGAGATGCAATAAGGTCCAATTCTTACTCATTTCTCCTCCTCCTTCACTAAATTTTTATTCCCCCCTCCCCCAATTCTGAAGTTGATATTCCTCTTCCAATTTTCCAGTCATACGAGTATATTTTTTCCCAACCTTATTTCATTGCTTGCAATCTCCCTGCTTACTTCAGTTGATGTTGGCACTCTCTTTCCACTCCCACCCAAAGTACCACACCATGCTGCTGCCTGCTCCCTTGTGCTTTCATTAGCCCCTATTATTAGCTCGTTCCTTTCGCTTTCAGTTTTCTTTCCTTTAACTACCATCTATTATCACTTTCAATTGCCATCAATTCCCTATTATTTGCTGAATCAAAATGCTTTTATATAGTATGGGATCATTCTTTCAGATGCTTTCAGCACTAGCAGTAGGGCTTTCAGCCTTTGTAAACTGTAGGTAAAAGTTCCTGTTGTTATGTGAATTGCTACCTACGAAATATAGAGCATGCAATCACAGCAGTCAATGGTGAAAGCAGCACTCAAAGGAGAGAGGGAAGTGGTTTGAAGTAGGATTAAAAGGAGAATCATTTGTGTTGCTGCTGGTATTGTCACCCAACTGGTAATCCAGACACTGGAGACGTGGGTTTGAATCCCACAATGGCAGATGGTGAAATGTGAATTTAAGAAAATAAATCTGGAATTAAAGGTCTAATGATAGCCATTATCACTGCCGTAAAAAAAATCTGGCTCATTAATGTCCTTTAGGGAAGGAAATCTGGTATCCTTATCTGATCTACACATGATTCCAGATCTACAACAATGTGGTTGACCTTCAGTTCAAGGTAATTAGGGATGGATAATAAATGCTGCTCTAACCAGTAATGCCCACATTTAATGAATAAATTTTTAAAAATATATATTGCACAATCAAATATTAAACACAAAATGGCGGTGTGTGTATATAGCCTGAACATGAAGAGGTCACAGAGCATTCTCCCAAGCATTAATTAAAGAATATGTAGAAACTACACTGTTGTTAGGTATTTTGGCAACAAATTTATGCAGAGAAATGTGTCACAAACAGAATCCCTGATCAGATAACCTGTTTATAAAATTACATTCTTTGGAGGTTGGTGGAAAAATGAGGGGCACAGATCAGCTAGATAATCAATATATTTTCCCAAAGGTAGGGGAGTCTAAAACTAGAGGGCATAGGTTTAAGGTGAGGGGAAACTTACAAAAGTGTCCAGAGGGGTGATTTCTTCACACAGAGGATGGTGAGTGTCTGGAACAAACTGCCAGAGGTAGAAGTAAAGGTGGGTACAATTTTATCTTTTAAAAAGCATTTACATAGTTACATGGGTAAGATGTGTATAGAGGGATATGGGCCACATGCGGACAACTGGAATTAGTTTATCAGTTTAAAAAAAGGGCAGCATAGACGTTGGGCCGAAGGACCTGTTTCCATGTTGTAAACCTCTATGACTCTATTTGTGGATAGCAATAAGGACCATCAGAGGATACAGCAGGCTATAGGTCAGTTGGAGATTTGGGTGGAGAGATGGAAGATGGAGTTAATCCTGACAAATGTGAGGTAATGCATTTTGGAAGGTCTAATTTGGGTAATAAATATACAGTAAATGACAGAACCGTTTTCATAGACAGAGGGATTTGGGTGTACAGGTACACAGGTCACTGAAAGTGGAGAAGGTAGTCAAGAAAGTATACGGCATACTTGCCTTCATGGCCAGGGCATTGAGTTTAAAAATTAACAAGTCATGTTACAGCTTTATAGAACCTTACTTATGTCGCACTTGGAATATAATGTTCAATTCTGGTTGCACACTACCAGAAAGATGTGGAGGCTTTGGAGAGGGTACAAAAAAGATTTACCAGGATGTTGCCTGGTGTGGAGGGCATTAGCCAAGTAAAGAGGTTGGAGGAACTTGGTTTGTTCTTACTAGAATGACAGAGGTTGAGGAGTGACCTGATAGAAAAATATAAGGTTATGAGAGTCATGGACAGAGTAGATAGAAGCTTTTTCCCAGGGTGGAAGAATCAATTACTGGGGGCACAGATTTAAGGTGCGAGGGGCAAGGAGATGTACAAGGCAGATTTTTTACACAAGCAATAGATGCCTGAAACTTGCTGCTGGGGGAGGTAGTGGAAGCATGTATGGTAGTGTTTTTTAAGGGGCGTCTTGACAAATACATGAATAGGATGGGAATAGAGGGATAAGGTCCCCAGAAGGGTCGGGGCTTTAGTTAAGTCAGGCAGCATGATTGGTGCAGGTTTGGAGGGCTGAAGGGCTTGTTTCTGTGCTGTAATTTTCTTTGTTCTTTGTAGTTGCATACTTTAATATCATTTAGTGTTATGATTTTGTTTGTGAATCATAAACTACAATGGGAAATAGGCAATTTCTCCATTTATTTCAAATAGCTATAATTTGATGTTTTGTCAGCTGATCTAATGCCATTTAATGATAATTGTATAAATAACGCATTACTGACCTTACTAACAAATGAGGGGATCAATAGTGATTTATTTTGGATAATTAGCATTATAGGATAAATTTTCCCCAGATACTTCACTGAGTAGCTTTCATTCTAATTGGAGAATCACTGTAGATTTCAGGGTCAGAGTAGATTAAACTAATAATTAGAAGTGAAACAATTTTGGAAAGCAGTAGTCATTTCCTAGCATCATGTGGAATTCTGAGAAAAATAATTTTCTCATTTTTATTGTAAGTGCAGTTTAGTGCAATTTTTAAAAAATTGTTACTGCACCTACTGATATTATGCAAAGCAAATTTATGACTAACGTGTGCCAAGGAACATAAGAACATAGTGCAGAGGGACCTCGGGGTCCTTGTGCATGAGTCGCAAAAACCCAGCTTGCAGGTGCAGCAGGTGGTCAGGAATGCGAATGGGATGCTGGCCTTCATAGCGAGGGGGATTGAATATAAAAGTAGGGAGGTCTTGCTGCAGCTGTATAGGGCATTGGTGAGGCCGCAGCTGGAGTACTGTGTGCAGTTTTGGGCGCCGCACCTGCGCAAGGATATTTTGGCCCTGGAGGGAGTGCAGAGGAGGTTTACTAGGCTGATACCGGAGTTGAGGGGATTGAGCTATGAGGAGAGGCTGAATAAACTAGGCTTGTACTCGTTAGAGTTTAGAAGAATGAGGGGAGATCTCATTGAGACGTATAAGATGATGAATGGGATGGATAGGATAGAGGTGGAGAGACTCTTCCCGCTCAAAAAAGACAGTAGGACTAGGGGGCACAGCCTCAAGATAAAGGGGAGGTGGTTTAGAACGGAGTTGAGGAGGAACTTCTTCACTCAAAGGGTGGTGAATCTCTGGAATTCTCTGCCCGTTGAAGTGGTGGAGGCTGCCTCGCTAAATATTTTTAAGAAGCGGGTTGATGGGTTCTTGATAAGAGAGGGGATTAAGGGTTATGGGGAGAGGGCAGGAAAGTGGAACTGAGCCACGACAGATCAGCCATGATCTTATTGAATGGCGGGGCAGGCTCGAAGGGCTAGATGGCCTACTCCTGCTCCTATTTCTTATGTTCTTATGTTCTTATAAGAAATAGGTGCAGAAGTAGGCCATCTAGCCCTTGAGCCTGCCCCGCCATTCAGTAAGATCATGGCTGATCTGAAGTGGATAGGTTCCACTTACCCGCTTGCTCCCCATAACCCTTAATTCCCTTATCGATCAGAAATCTATCTACCCATGACTTAAACACATTCAACGAGGTAGCCTCCACCACTTCAATGGGCAGAGAATTCCAGCGATTCACCACCCTCTGAGAGAAGAAGTTCCTCCTCAACTCTGTTCTAAACTGCGCATCCCCCCCCCCTTATTTTGAGGCTATGCCCTCTAGTTCTGGTTTCCTTTCTAAGTGGAAAGAATCTCTCTACCTCTACCCTATCTAGCCCCTTCACTATCTTGTAAGTCTCTATAAGATCCCCCCTCAGCCTTGTAAACTCCAACGAGTACAGGCCCAATCTATTCAATCTCTCCTCATAAGCTAACCCCCTCATCTCCGGTATCAGCCTGGTGAATCTTCTCTGTACTGCTTCCAAGGCCAATATATCCTTTTGCAACTAAGGGGACCAAAACTGCACACAGTACTCCAGTTGCGGCCTCACCAGTGCCTTGTACATTACACAAATAAGTCATTAAATATTTGCAGAAGTAATTAAAAAAAACTCAAATTTGGAAGCTATTGGTTTTCTTGTCCAGAGTTACTTTTAAGATAATGTTATTAAAATAGAAAAATACTGCATTAAAAACCTGCATTACATTATTTCAGTGAAGGCAGTTCTAATATGCAAGCATACACAGGCATCATAAAGTTTTATAATTTGCATTAGGATCACATTTGGTGTCTTTAGGTATTGATTTCATTTACATTTGTTGGGTAAGTGATAAGGAACTTCATACATGGAACAGATGCATGCAGCACTGCATCCATAACACTGGTAACTACCTGTCCCATGTATCTGGAAAATCAATGATCAGAGTGCCCAGCTCCACCCTGAGACCAGCATCTGTCACTTCTTGGACTGGTGGGTAGATCCCATTCAGGTTTCTTCAATAAAAAATGTTCACCTTTACCTGGACCCTTTTTTTGTCCCACTTGCACCCAAGTGGAAGTCAGTGTGCCTTATCTTACATGGCATACCATTCTCCAGTTGGATGCCGGTCCCAACTGAGCCAAATGTGAATTACATAAATGAGTACTGCCAATTCCTTGATCTCCCCAGTGCCAGAACTGAGTGAAGGTTGCACTATCATCAGGCCAATCAGGCAATACTGAAATGTTGAGGGACCCATATTAACCAGGTCTCGGCTGTTTTTCAGTGGATTCCATCTCCCAGTGAGAGTAGCACAGTTTAGTGATCTCACCTTCCAGTCATTATTTCTTCATGACAGTTCTCAGAAATGAAAAGGGCAGAGAGAAATTATATTCAATATTGCTTTTTGGAAGATATACAAAACAGAAGCAATCATTTATGAATGGTTTTAATATTTTCCCCCATTAATTACCAGCTTCTACTTCACATTATGTTCTCAAGCGAATAAAACTTTCACTTTTAAACGGGTGTTCCAGTGCTAATTGTAGTATTATAGTACTAACTTTAAGTAACAACTTCTCATTGATCTGGGATAACAAACTTGAAATATTAGTGAAATTCAGAACAAATGTTTTTGTGAGAATTTTTTTAAAAACATGCTTTCCTGATGTCCTACAAATAAAAGCCACATATATCCAGATGGGACAAGTAGTGCGGTGACTTATCATCTTGGCAGCCATCCATCTCATGAGAAAATGGTTTGTGCCATGGTGACCAACTCTGTTAAGTATCACTGGTGTCTCACAGGAGCTCAACTCCAGCATAGTAGTCTCTGCTGCATTTGTTGCAAAGACAATGAACAGAGAAGATGCAGTATTTACTGGCCTTTTTCCTCTGGGCCTTCTTCACAGCAGTTGAGCTATTTCTGCTCATGTCTTTCAATGCCTCCCAGAGGTCATGGCTACTGGTGACTGTTTCCCAATGTCAGTGCCATGGTCTGCCACCTTCATATCTCACTGGCAGGTGTTCTTGTAGTGGAGTTTGGACACCCCGGAGGTTGTGACCCAGTGACCAGTTTACCATACCACTTTACCAATGTACATTGCTAAGCCAGCTCAGATGCCACTGGATTAGCACTGAATGCATAAGAACGTAACAAAAAGGAGCAGGAGTAGGCCATCTAACCCTTCGAGCCTGCCCCGCCATTCAATAAGATCATGGCTGATCTGAAGTGGATCAGTTCCACTTTCCCGCTTTCTCCCCATAACCCTTAATTCCCTTGTCTATCAAAAACCTATCTACCCGTGACTTAAATATATTTAGTGAGGTAGCCTCCACCACTTCAACGGGCAGAGAATTCCAGAAATTCACCACCCTTTGAGTGAAGGAGTTCCTCCTCAACTCCGATCTAATCTGCACATCCCCCTTATCTTGAGGCTGTGCCCTCTAGTCCTGCTACCCTTTCTAAGCGGGAAGAATCTCTCTACCTCTACCCTATCCATCCCCTTCATTATCTTCTACGTCTCTATAAGATCCCCCCTCATCCTTCTAAACTCCAACGAGTACAGACCCAGTCTATTCAGTCTCTCTTCATAGTCCAACCCCCTCATCTCTGGTATCAGCCTAGTGAACCTCCTCTGCACTCCCTCCAAGGCCAATATATCCTTGTGCAAGTGCAGTGACCAAAACTGCACACAGTACTCTAGCTGCAGCCTCACCAGTACCCTGTACAGTTGCAGCAAGACCTCCCTACTTTTATATTCTATCCCCCTCACTATAAAGGCCAGCATTCCTTCTTGATCACCTGCTGCACCTGCAGACTGGGTTTTTGCGACTCATGCACAAGGACCCCCAGGTCCCTCTGCACCGTAGCATGCTGCAACTTTTCACCCTTTAAATAGTAATCCCTCCTACTATTATTTCTGCCAAAGTGGATAACCTCACACTTGCTAACATTATACTCCATCTGCCAGGTCCTCGCCCACTCGCTTAGCCTATCCAGATCTCTCTGCAGACTTCCCACACCCTCCACGCAATTTGCTTTTCCACTCATCTTCGTGTCATCAGCAAATTTCGTCACCTTACACTCAGCCCCCTCCTCCAGATCATCTATATAAATGGTAAATAGCTGAGGCCCCAGCACCGATCCCTGCGGCACTCCACTAGTCACCAACCACCAATCAGAATAGCACCCATTGATACCAACTCTCTACTTCCTATTAGGCAGCCAATCCTCTATCCAAGTTAACACCTTACTCCCAACTCCGTTTACCCTAACCTTCTGTAGCAACCTTTTGTGAGGCACCTTATCGAACGCCTTTTGAAAATCTAAAAACACCACATCCACCGATTCTGTCTACCGCATTAGTCACATCCTCACAGAAATCCAATAAATTTGTCAAATACGACTTCCCCTTAACGAATCCGTGCTGTGTCTGCTTTGTCAAACCATTCTTTTCTAGGTGCCTCGCTATTTCTTCTTTGATGACGGATTCAAGCATTTTTCGAACTACAGACGTTAAACTAACCAGCCTATAATTCCCTGCCTTTTGCCTGCTACCCTTTTTAAACAGCGGCATAACATTAGCCGTTTTCCAATCTTCTGGCACTTCCCCAGAATCCAGCGAATTTTGGTAAATAATTACTAAGGCATCCACTATCACCTCTGCCATTTCTTTCAGAACCCTGGGATGCATTCCATCCAGTCCTGGGGACTTGTCCACCTTCAGTCCCATGAGTCTATCAAGCACTACCTCTCTAGTGACAGTAATCGCATTCAGGCCCTCAACTCCTACCATCCTTCTATCTTTAAGATCCGGCAAACTATTCGTGTCCTCCTCTGTGAAGACCGAGGCAAAAAACTTATTTAAAGCCTCAGGCATTTCCTCATCTCCCACTGCTAAATCCCCCCTCTCATCTTCTAAGGGTCCAACATTCACTCTAGCCAGCCTCCTCTTCCTTATATATTTGTAAAAACTTTTACTGTCCTTTTTTTATATTTAGTGCTAGTTTAGCTTCATAGTCTTATCTTTCCTTTCTTTATCACCTTCTTAGTCATTCTTTGTTGATTTTTAAATTTTTCCCAATCTTCTAATCGCCCACTATTTTTAGCCACTCTGAACGCATCAGCTTTTAATTTAATACTATCCTTTATTTCCTTCGATAACCACGGCTGGTTATCCCTTCTCCTACATTCCTCCTTTATCATCGGAATATATTTCTGCTGAGTACCACAAAAGATCTCCTTAAAAATCCTCCACTGTTCCTCAGCCATCCTACCAACCAATTGGCGCCCCCAATCTACATTTGCCAATTCCTCTCTCATCCTATCGTACTCCCCTCTGTTCAAACATAGGACACAGGTTCGGGACCCTACTTTCCTCATCCTCCATCTGCATCAAAAACTCAACCATACAATGATCACTCGTCCCAAGAGGATCCCTCACAATAAGATCCCTAATTCTACCTGCCTCGTTACACAACACCAGATCTAAGATAGCTCGCTCCCTCATAGGTTCCATCACACATACTGTTCAAGGAAATTATCCCGACAACATTCCAAGAACTCTTCCTCAAGCCCACCACGTCCAACTTGGGTCAACCAATCAATATGCAGATTAAAATCCCCCATAATTATCGCTGTTCCATTTCTGCGTGCATCATTTATTCGCTTGTTTATAGCCCACCCCACCTCTACGTTATTATTTGGGGGCCTATAGACCACACCCACCAGAGTCTTCCTCACCTTACTATTCCTTATCTCCACGCACAACGATTCCACGTTTTGCTGTTTGGAGCCTAACCTGCCCCAAGACTTCTGAGTTAGCAACCTTGCCCTACCAAGAGATACTGAGAATAGTTCAGATGGTTAGAGTGTGGTGCCGATAACATTAAAGTTGCTGGTTCAATCCCTGTACTGCTGTTCAGCCTCAAAGCAGACACATTTCTTATCCCAATTTAATTTTTGCTGTCTCAGGCGGATCCTCAATTTATCACACCACATTATCTTTCCATTTTGTAGTTCAAATCCAGTCTGGGTAAATTTGCAGTTATAGGACAGAGTGGGACAAGTTAGATAGCTTAATTAATGATTCAGCAAATATGCAATGGGCTGAAATGCTGTTTCATTTTGTGATTCAATAACGAGAAGTTCTTTTGACTAGAGGTGAGGAGGTTAGTGAGTGAGTGATCTAAAAGAGATCTTCAATATGATGAAGGGGTTTAAGGTAAATGTTCATTAGTTGCTGCACTGATGGTGTGAAGATAATGAAGAGGTCTAAATTTAAGATAAACGCAAAATAATTAAATGATGTGAGGAAACATTCTTCAAACATTCTTAGTGCATGGAAATCTCTGCCCAAACCCCACAGTGAAGCAATTTATAAAATTTGTTAAATTGGGGATTCTGTCTGAAGGACGTCTTGACCTCCAGTATCATGGCCTCCACCATGCCTAGAACAAGGAGGCAGATCTTGAATCCATCCCAGCCAGAATGGAGACTGAACCCTTTTTCTTTCATTTTAAAAATATACTTTATTCATAAAAATCTCAATTAAACCATTGCAAACCTACATGTCTATAAATTGCAAACCATGCAGAATAAAAACATTTTTACAGTCCTATACAAATTACAGTCATTACATTTCAAAAAACTTAAAACTATATACATGCCTCAAAATTTACTGTGTGCCGTTATTTCTCAGATTGGCACACAGTTACACAGGCCAAGGGTATTCTGCAGTTCCTGGGCCCTCGGTTTGCCTCCGTTAAAAGGCCTTACAATGTGGCCTTTCCCCATTGTGCCTTTGTGGCAACTGCCCCAAGCTTCAGTGCGTCCCTCAGCATGTAGTCCTGGACCTTGGAATATGCCAGTCTGCAACACTCGGTTGAGGACAGTTCTTTCAACTGGAAGATCAGCAAGTTTCAGGTGGACCAAAGTGCATCCTCCACCAAGTTGATGACCCTCCAGCAGCAGTTGATATTTGTCTCGGTGTGCGTCCCCAGAAACAGCCGTACAGCACAGAGTTCTGTGTCACCGAGCTGCTCGGGATAAACCTTGACAAATACCACTATCTCACGCTAGACCTTCTTTGCAAAGGCACATTCCACAAGAAGAAGTGCGACCATCTCATCAGCCCCGCAGCCATTTTGAGGGCAGTGTACGGTGATGTTGAGACCTCGAGCGTGCATAAAGGATCTGACAGGGAGTGCCCTTCTCATCACCAGCCAAGCCAGATCTTGGTGCTTGTTTGTGAGTTCTGGTGATGAGACGTTCTGCCAGATGACACTGACAGTCTGCTCAGGGAACCATCTGACAGGATCCGCCATCTCCTTTTCTCTCAGGGCCCCAAGGAAGTTACATGCTGACCACTGCTTAATCGCCATGTGGTCAAAGGTGTGTTTGCGGAAAAATTTCTCCACAAAGTACAGGTGCTGCGGTACGGTCCAACTACTGGGAGCGTTCCGCGGCAGTGTGGCCAGACCCATCCTCTGCAAAACTTGAGACAGGTAGAACCTCAAAAAGTAGTGGCACTTGCTGTTAGTGTACTGAGGATCTACACACAGCTTGATGCAGCCTTACACAAAGGTAGCCATCAGGATGAGGGCGGCGTTGGGAACGTTTTTCCCTCTGTTCTCTGGAGATTTGTGAACCGCCTCCGTCCGGACACAATCCATTTTTGATCTCCAGTTAAACTTGAAGATGGCCTGTGTCACTGCTGCAGCGCAGGATTTGGGGATAGGCTACACCTGTGCCACATATAACACGGACAGCACCTTGCATCGGATCACCAGGTTTTTTCCTGTGATGGAGAGGGAGCGTTGCTCCCACAAGCTCAGTTTCTGCCTGGCTTTCGCGATGCACTCGTCCCAGTTTTTGGCGCATGCCCCTGCCGCTCCAAACCATATCCCCAGCACCTTCAGGTAGTCTGCCCTGACGCTGAAGGGGACAAAGGATTTGTCAGCCCAGTTCCCAAAGAACATGGCCTCGCTCTTGCCCTGGTTGACTTTGGCTCCCGAGGCCAGCTCGAACTGCTCGCAGACCTGGAGGAGCCCGAGCAGAAGACAGCCACATCATCTATGTACAGGGAGGCTTTGACCTGCATGCCTCCGCTGCCTGGGATTGTCACCCCTTTGATGCCTGGGTTGCTTCTGAGGGCCTCGGCAAAGGGTTCAATGCAACACACAAAAAGGACGGAAGAGAGAGGGCAGCCCTGTCTGACTCCAGACCTGATTTGAAAACTCTGATCCCCACCCACTGACTGAACATTACTGATGTCTGTGTAGAGCAGTAGGATCCAATTGCGGATTCCCTCCCCAAAGCCCATTTTCGAGAGTACATCCATATCCATTGAACCCTTTGCTATTGGCACTAATCTGATCCAAATCAGTTGTCCAGCCAACTGCTCCCCAAGGAGTCCTTGCTGTGACAACATTCACTTTTACATGCATGTTGTAGCCTGGAGCTGTGGATTTGATGGTAGAGGCTCCATTTTCTTTTCATCACATTGCTGACTAGAAATCTCTCCTGCTCTTACTGCCTATCATTGGCGTATAAAGTGTATCACTCTTGTAAAGCAGGAAAGATATCAAATAATTTGTATACAGCAAGAAGCCATATAGTGCAATGAAATAAATAATCTGTTTTAAGTGTTGGTCGAGGGATAAATGTTGGCCAACACCACCAGATTTAATCCCCTGCATGGGATAGTTTATATTCACCTGACAGCATGAATGTCTCATCCAAAGAATGGCACCTTTAACCAGTACAGCACTCCTTCGGGATTGACAGCTCAGGTTATTTGTTCAGATCTCTGGAAATATGGCTTAAACCAATGAGCCAAACGCGCCATGCGAAGTAAGCAGTTGGCATGTAGCTAAGCATAAACTAGATCGGCCAAATGACCCGTTTCTGTGCTGTAACGTCCTAAGATTCTTCAAGTGCCGCGGTTCTAACGGGAGGAAAAAACTACAAAATGGCACACTACACTTTCCTTGTTGAGTACTGCCAGAATCAACAACCCATTTCCTGCAGCAGGATCCAGCAACAAGGGATATTACACAACAAACCGCGAGCATGCTGTGGACTTTCTTCCAAGTCAAAGGAAATTTTTGTTGGTAGAAAGTGCTAGGAAGTTGTTATGGCGCTGCTGACGATTTTTTGTTTAACAAATACTGCTGCTAATTCTGAGTACCAATGATATTTACAAATGAATGGTCACAGAACCGAAAGATTAACTGTATTTCTCGCCAAAGTTGCTTGCTGAGATTTTTTTCCCCTAGCATTTATTAGTATGACAAAACCATCCAAAAATGTATTTGCTGAATTATTTTCCCTCCGTCCTTGCAAATGACACTGGAATCAGATTTGGAAAGCAGGCGGTTTAAATGTATTGCATCCACCAGCACAAGGTTACACACCTCATGCCATCGCGTAAAACCGGTTAAAAATTTAGTTCACCTACGAACTCTGGTTCACATTGCTTTCCGTGAGTTATTTTTAAAAATCATATTTCACACGCTGATGAGAGGCTCAGCCTATTCGACATTCTTGAAATGAGTTATCCACTATTTGTACCGCATTACGTAACACCCGGCGCGAAGCCTCTGTAAACCGAGCCCCGCAAACTTCAGCAACTTTGGGCCTGGCCAAGGTGATCTCAGGAGGCCGGGGGGGTTGTTTGTGCAAGGCCAATACTGACAGCGGCATTCAGCAATGGAGCGACCGGATTGTGGAGATATCCCAATGGAAAAGGCAGAAGGCGGGACCTGGTGCCGTCGCGTTGGTCAGAAGGGGGGGGAAAAAGCGCAGCCTTTCGGAGGAATTGAAAGCGAGAGTCAAAAGAAAATGAGAGATTTCGTGCCTTTTTGAATTAAGAGTTTGAAAGACGGGACCAGAATGATGTGCTTTCCGACAACGCTCGGGTTTTCTTTTGTTTTTGAGAGAAGGCCGCGTCACAGCCCCGATGATTGACAGTCCCGCCGTCCAAACGGCGCTCAGCTTTGGCGGGAGGGGCGGGCAGCAACGCGTCCTGGTTGCGCGAGGCCGCGAGTTTGAAGTAAACGGCCGGCCGGCTGAGGAGGGGGTGGGCAGTGCGCCTGCGCGCGCGATGCTGGCGGCGCCCGAGCTGCCGGTGCACGCGCGCGCGGCGCAGCAGCCAGTCAGCCAGCAAGCAAGCAACCCGCGTGCGCGAGGGTCCGGCGCGTTAACAGCCAGTGCGCGCGCGGCCACCGCGGAGTCAAACACAAGAGACAACAAATCGCTGTCAGAAACGGTGCGCGTCACACTCGAGGCCGCCAGCGATTCATTTAGAAGTGAACAGACCCGGGAGAGAAGGAAGGAAAAGGAAAAAGGAAGAGGGGAAAAGGGCAAAAAAAAGCGCGATGGACTGAAAAGGGGGAGAAAAAAGAAGCCGACAGCGTTCCTGCACGGCGCTAAGCTAGACGTTAAAACAGCTGTTTGTCTCCAACCACCCCGCCCCCAACCGAGGGAAAAGTACATTTTTTTCCCCACTCTCTCTCTTTCCCCTTCAGCAAAAATCAAAATGGAAATTCTCCGTTAACAAGCGGGAGAACACGCCTAAGAAGCCACAATGCGGTGAAGCTGAAAGTTGTGCTGGTATTTTCGATCTGGTAATTATTGGTGAGGAGTGGGGGGGGGGGAGTTGTCGACCAGCCCCGGCTGGGAGTGTGTGGGTGAGGATGATGCAAAAGCAGCTGCAGAGGGATGAGGTTTACCGTTGGTTCGGTGAGTTGAATTCCTCTCAGAGAGTGGATTTCATCTGCGGGCTTCTCGACCTCTGTATCCCCCTGGAGCTGCGCTTCTTGGGCTCCTGCCTGGAGGACTTGGCCAAGAAAGACTATCATTCTCTCAGGGACTCGGAGATCAAAGCGAACAACGTGGCTGACCTGGCCAGTTTAACGAACATGACGGACGAAGTGGTCCGCAGCAAACTCATCGTCTCCTTGGCCTTGCTGTGTTCCGACAACAGGGAGGCGTCCGGGGTCCTGTACCGCACCCTTACCCACATCGATTCCATCATCAACAACTATGGCCTTCAGCTTCACGACAGGACTGGCGACGAATTCCTGCTCTTGTTCACCATGGCTTCCAACCACCCTTCCTTTACATTTCACCAGAAACAGGTTCTGAGGCAGGAGCTGCTGGAAATACAGAGGATTATCGATAGTACTTCCAACACAAGCACGGTCCCCGTCGCGACCACAACATCAGTTACGACTGCGACCAACTGGGATAGTAGCTCGGTTGCATGCAAGGTGGGATAAATATGCATATGTAGAGAGACAATGTAATCTCGCTGGTAGGTGATAGGACTCCATTTCTTAGAAAACCGAAAAGTTCAACTGCACTATCAATATCCGTGAGCCTTAACGACTGGCGATCGATCCATAATTAATTTCGTCATTGAGTACCCAAATAGATTGCTTTTCAATTACTTACATGGTGACGATAGGTCTATTTCTGATTCTGATTTTCATTCATCTTTTTCCCTTCGGGGACAACAAAGTAGATTTGTGTATAAAGATTGGATATTTGGAAAATTGGAAACGAGATTGTCCCTTTCCTGAGAATGTAGTTTGCAAGTTCTTTTATCCCATTAAAATTACTGCAATTATTATGTTTATATTATTTAAGATATAAACTTTTTAAACTTCTGTCATTCATACACCTTTCAAAATTTCACATTCACCACCTCTGGATTTTCCCCAAGATTTATCATGGTCTTTTTATATTTTATATCTACATTCTACTTGGTGACTTCGTTAAAGGCATAACTTGAACAACAACTTGAATTTCCATAATTCCTTTAACAAAATGCCCCTAGGTTCTTCACAGGTTTGTTCTTAAAGGTTTGTCCTTTAACAAAATGCCCCTAGGTTCTTCACAGGAGCATTATCAAACAAAATTTGACACTGAACATGTAGGTGGATGTTAGTGCAGATGATTTAAAGCTTGGTCAAAGAGAGAGATTTTAAGGAGAAATGAGATGGAGAATTTATAGAAGGGAATGCCAAAGCTTAGGGCCATGCCAGTTGAAGATCAATGGTGGAATAATTAAAATCAGTGATGCTTATGAGATCACTAGTAGAGGAACATAAATATTTCTGAGGGTTGTGCAGCTTGTGAAGATTGCAAAGATAGGGAGAGGTGTGACCGTGGAAGTGAAGATGAAAAGTTTGCATTCAAAGCTTTTCTTCACTGGATGTAATTCGGGTGAATTGTATATGAAAAGAAAGTAAAACTTACAATTATATAACGTCTTTAATGACCATTGGCTGGAAAGCACTTTGGAACATCGAATGAAGTACTTTTGAAGTGTTACTGTTGTAATCATGGAATCAGGGAAAATTAGTTCATCATGTCTGTGCTGGTAAACAGCGCTACCCAAACTAATCTCACTTTGCACCAAGTCTGTAGCCCTGCAGGTAGTGGCTCTTCAAGTAGACATCCAAATATTTTAAATGTAATGATACTTTCTGCTTCGACCAGCCTGAGTGTTCCTGGTTTCTACTACCCTCTGAGTGAAAAAAATGTTTCCTGATATCCCAGCCAGTCTTCCTTGTAATTATTTTAAATTTGTACTCCTTGGTTTTCGACTCTTCTGCTATGGTAGCTGGATTGTTCTGATTTATGTACCTCATATCATAATTTTATACACCTCAATTAAATCACCCCCCCCCCCCCCACCAACCCCACCATTCCACAGATCCTTTCACATGTCTCCACCATTCTATTTCCAATTGGACACCCCCACTGGGACAATTACCTGCCCTTGAACTTTTCACTGAGAATTGTCAACAGGACATTGGCTGTCGTAATTTTTCTGCTCCCCTCACCTATTCTAACCTCTCTCCTTCCAGACGTTCTGTTCTTTGCTCCCTCCGGTGCAACCCAACTTTGTCATCAAACCTGTTGACAAAGGGGGCATTCATTGTCATCTAGAATACTGACCTCTATCTTGTAGAGGCTCAGCGCCAATTCCGGCTCAAAAAGGACTGTCCTGGTAGTCCCATTGTGTCAGGCTGCTCCTACCCCGCCAAACGTATTTCCTCTTATCTTGACTCCATCCTCAGTCCTCTGGTCCATTCCCTCCCCACCTACGTTCAGGATTCCTTTGATGCACTGCATCATGTTGACAGCTTCCAGTTCACAGGCCCTAACCACCCCCTATTAACCATGGATGTGCAATCTCTCCTTCCCACACCAAGATGGCCTGAGAGCTCTTTGCTTCTTTCTTGAAAAGAAGTCTGAAAAATTCCCACATACCATCACTCTCCTCCACCTGGCTGAACTTGCTCTCTCACAACTTCTCCTTTTAACTCATCCCACTTTCTCCAAATCAAAGGAGTAGCAATGGATAGCCACATGGGTCCTAGCTACGCTTGTCTTTTTATGGGCTATGTGGAACATTCCTTGTTCTAGGCCCACCCAGGTCCCCTCCCTCAACTCCTTTACTGGTACATCAATGACTATTTTGGTGCTGCTTCATGCTGTTGTCCGGACAGAAAAATTCATCAACCTCGCTTCCAGTTTCCACCCCTCCATCACCTTCACCTGGTCCATCTCAGCCACTTCCCTTCCTTGACCTTTCTGTCTCCATTTTCGGCGATAGGCTTTCTACCAATATCCATTACAAGACCCACTGACTCCCACAGCTATCTGAGCTACAGCTGTTTGCTCCCTACATCCTGTAAGGACTCCATGCCTTTCTCTCAGCTCCTTTGCCTTCATTGCATTTGTTCCAATGATACCACCTTCCAAAGTGGTGCTTCTAATTGTGCTCCTTCTTCCTCAACTGTGGATTCCATCTTACAGTTGTTGACAGGGCCCTCAACAGTATATAGTCCATCTCCCGTGCCACGACCATCCCTCCCTCCCAAAACAAGGATAGAGTTCCCCTTTTCTCACATTTCACCCCACCAGCCTCCACATGCAAAACATAATCCTCCACCATTTTTGCCAACTCCAACATCACTCTTCGGTGATGCCACGACCAAATACATCTTCCCTTCACTACCTCTTGTCAGCATTCCGCAGAAAGCGTTCCCTCCAGATAACCTAGTCCATCCACCACTTTACCCAACACCTCTCCTGTCACCCATGGCACCTTCCCATGCAATTGCAAAAGGTGTAACACCGGCCCCATTAGCTCTTCTGTGCTTACCATCCAAGGTCCAAAATACTCATTCCAGGTTAAGCAGCATTTCACTTGCACCTCTTTCAATTTGATCTATTGTATTCTCTGCTCCCAATGTGGTCTCCTCGATATTGGGGAGACCAAGCGCAGTCTGGGTGATTCCTTTGCTGAGCACCTTTGGTCTGTGTGCAATCAGGATCCTGACTTCCCATTGCTTACCATTTTAACACACGATCCTGCCCCCGTGCCCACATGTCTGTCCTTGGCCTGCTACATTGTTTCAGTGAAGCTCAATGCAAACTTCTGGCCAGGCATATTATGGCTTTCTGGTCTCAACATCAAATTCAACGACTTCAGGTGATTAGCTCTATCCCACCTCGACGGCTTTGTTTTCACTTTATTTAACTTTAATCTGTTCTCTACCTTTTTATTTCTTTATTTCTTCTCCCCTCTTTCCCCCTATTTTATTCCCTTTCCTCACCTTTTCTTCCCTTTCCCCCCCCTTTTCTCAATTTTTTACCCGCCCCCCCCCCAACACACACATACATACACATTTTCATCTGTCACAGCTTTTGAATTCAGCTTCTCTGCTGTTTGGCCGTAATACCTTCTATTTTCTTTATGGACTGCCATTAGCAGCCTTTTCCCTTGTTTTTGTGACTATGGCTCATCTTTTATTCTCTCACCCTATAGTATAAATATCTCCCACTTCTATGCCTTTTAGCTTGACAAAGGGTCAAATGGACTTGAAACATCAGCTCCCTTACAGATGCTGCCAGACCTGCTGAAATTTTCCAGCATTTTCCCTTTTGGTTTCAGATTCCAGCATCCGTAGTAATTTGCTTTTACTTCTCAATCTCCTCTGTTCCACAGCAAATCTAATCTTTCCTCATAGCTAAACTTTACAAATCCTGGCAACATCCTCATAAATTTCCTCTGCACCTTCTTCGGTGCTTTCACATCTCTCCTGTAATGTGGCGGTGATCTGGACTATAAATGGTATTCAAGCTGTGGTCTACATAATGTTCGATACAGTTCCTACCATAACCTTCCTGCTCTTGTATTTTTATTTCTATTTTATGCCTGGGCTAATATAGGAAAGCAAACCATTTGACGTCTCAACCACCAGTTCAATCTGTCCTGCTACTTTTAAGGATCTGTGGACATCGAATGTTAAGGTCCCTTTGTTCCTCCACACTACTCAGTATCTTCTCATCTATTCTGTATCCCTTGCTAGTTTCCTCCCCATGCCCTGATTTCCCCCCACCTTGCAAAGATGTGCAAGTTAGGTGGATTGGCCATGCTAAATTGCTCTTTAGTGTCCCAAAATGTGTAGGTTAGAAGGATTAACCACAGGAAATTTGTGGGATTACGGGGATAGGGAGGATTGAGAGTCTGAGTAAGTTACTCTGTCAGAGAATAGGTGCAGACTTGATCGGCTGAATGGCCTCTTTTGCACTGTAGGGATCCTATGATCTATATCTCCTTGCAGTCTGAACCTTTCCTCCTTGCTGTCAACTACATGTCCAATTTTCTATCACCTGTAAGCTTCTTTATCCTTCCCCTTAAATTTGAATCTAAATCATTTACATTTATGATATGTAGGAAACGTGGCAGTTAATTTGCTTTTAGCAGCTTTCCACAAAACAGTGATGTGTAATGATCAGATCTGTTTTTGTGATGTTGATTTGAGGGATAAATATTGGCGAGGACACTGGGGATAGATAATGTCAGTGCTCTTGGTGTGAGTTAGGACATAGTAGCAGAGATTTGGATGACCTTAAGTTTGCAGGGGGTAGAATATGGGGGGCTGGCTTTGAATGCTTTTAGAACAGTTAAGTCTAGAACCAACTAACACGTGGATGACAGCTCCAGCAGCAAATGAGCTGAGGCACAGAGATTCAGGTACTGTCACGGAGATGGAAATAGGCAGCCTTGGTGTCAGTGCAGATAGATATATAGTTGGGCATCAAAGTTGCAAACAGGTTCAGCCTCAGACAGTTATCTGGAAGGGGGTGAGGGTGGGGTGTGGTCAATGGCTAGCAACAAGAGTTTGTGGCGGGAACTGAAGACTATGACTTTGGCCAACTCTTTACTAAGTTGGAGGAATTATCTGCTTATCCTCAAATACTGGATATCAGACAAGCAGTCTGACAACTTGGAGAAAATGAAGGGTCAGGAACAGTGGTTGTGAGATCTTGAGTGATGGATCTTGTCAGCAGACAGGTGGTAATTGATGCTGTGTTTTTGGATGATATTGAGGAGTAGCATATTGATATGAAATAGGAGGATGAAAGATTTGGGGAACACCGGATATAATGCTGCTGGAGTAGGAAACCATACCAAGTGATTATCTGGCCACAACTGAATTGTTAAAAATGGAACCAAGCAGTTGTTATCCTACCCAATTGGATGACAGTGGAGAGACTTTAGAGGAACTTGTCAGCTGAGTTAAAAAAGCTGCAAGCAGGTCAAGAAGGATGAGGAGAGTTGATTTACGTTTTTCATAGTCACATATGATTCAAATCCAAGTGACATCCTTTTGGTACCATGTCGAGGTGCAAACCTGATTGAAGGATTCAAAAATAGAGTTTTGGGAAAGGTGGAATTGTTTTTGAGGACAGACAGCATATTTTTAAGAACTTTGGGGAAAGAGATTAGAGATGGGGCAATAGTTTGTAAGGACGAGGTGTCAAGGGCTATTTTTCTTTTTGGAAGAGCCAAGTTCTGATGGTAGATTTGAATGAGCAGGAAATAGCACCTGAAGAGAGAAACCATTAGCTAAAGTAGGAGCCAGGAAGGCAAGTTAAGGGGTTATCAGTTTAATGGGAATAGGATCAAAGCAGCTTCAAGTGGGTCTTGTGGACAAGCTAAATTTGGAAAGAGTAAGAAGAGAGACAAACTAGAAAAATGTAAGTTGTGGGCAAGGTCAGTGAGGGAACCTTAAAGAAAATTTGTCCCAGTGGGCTAGGGAAAAGTAGGCATGTGCTCAACAGTCTCAATCTTGGTGAAAAAGAAATCCACAAAGCCCTTGGGCTTGTTGTTCAGGTTCCACGTGTAATATCTACCTCTCTCAACCCCTCTACTGCTTCTTGTTTAATTACTTACCTGAAATTCGGTCCTGGATGAATTGAAATTTCATCTAATTAAATATTGAAAAGGCAAAGCCACTCTCTTTGGCTTCACAGCCATAAACTTTATTCCTTAGTGACCAAATCAATTCCACACCATGGTCATCACCTCGGATTGTTCACAATTCTATTTGACCATGAACTGTGCTTCTGACTCCATATTCAAAATATCACAAAGATCACATTCTATCACTTCCCTAATATATAATTCATGTCCACTTTTACTTCAAGCTATTTGCTGCTGAAATGTTCATTTATATCTTTGTTACCTCTGGGCTCAATTATATCATTACTTTCCAGCTGATCTTCTATCTTCCACCTTCCATAAATTTGAACTGACCGAAAATGCTGCAGCTTGCAATCTTATGCAAACCAAGTCCTGTTCATCCATTATCCCTGTGCTTTCATATTTAAATTGGTTTTTAATCCATCAACACCTAACTTTTAAAATTCTCATGCCTCCATGGCCTTGCATCTTGTCTTTTGACTCCAGCCTGTCAATCTTTGAGAACTCTACATTTCTCTGGCTCTGGTCTTTTGTCCATCCCTACTTTCTCCTTCCATGTTTGGCAGCCATGCTTTCACACATCTAAGACCAACTATCTGGTACCCTCCTCGAAACCCCTGCTTTACTGTTTTGAAGCATTCATTAAAATCTAATTCAATCTTTTGGTTTATTGTCCTATTATCTCCTTTTCTACTCAGTACAGTTTTGTATGAGTCCTTTTGAAGTGCCTTGGCCAACTTACTCAGTTAAATGCACTGTTCAAATGCAAGTTGTTATTGCCTTTCAGTACTTAAATCTTCTTGCTCTTGCTAAGAATGCCTTTTGTCATCAGGAATGTGCAATGGAATTTTGATTTTTAAGCTCTACATGGTGCAAAATAGGTGACTCTTGAATAACAACTGTTGCAAGATGTCACCTTATGACGATGCTGAAGATCAGAAACACTTTTGTATTTAAAATTAAGTTAATCTATAAATATATTTAAATCCAGAACATATTTATCTCTGGCATGTTAAAATAAATGCTTTAAGTAGTATAGTCAGTCTTCTATTGTAATTTTTAAAAAAAATATTTTCTTAAGGGCATTCCAGGAAAAGTTGATGATTTCAAGTGGTCAGCACTACATGAGACAAAATTGTGAAATTCCGAGTTTCTGTAGTTCATGGTTTTTAATTTAAATTGACTAAGTAGTTAAATAATTTGAGTTTAAATAATAAATGTCATTTGATTGGCTTTAGAGAATCTGTCTGAATTGGATATTTTTGTAAATGGATGAATCCAAATCTATTTTCTGTTTGTTTTAACTTAACTTTGATTTGGAGTGCTGGAGCTGGGGTGGTAGGGGGCAATGATGTGGAGTGGGGGTGGTTGTGGTGAAATTATTACCTTAATCTATTTGATATGAAAATAGTTCTTTGTGAAATTATCACCCACTAGACAAAGTCAGTTAAAATTAAACTTTAGTTATGTGCTAATACATTTTGGAGAGCGAGGAAGAAGTGAAGATTCTGTACACTTGAGCTGAATGAACTGTTATACCTTCAGCTTACTCTTGTATATACACATAATACACTTAAAAATCCCTAACCAGGATTTGGTCTGGTGTTTCCACTAGCTTGCCTTTTTTTAGCACAATGTGTCCAAAATTGGCTAAACAGTGGAAAAGATCCAAACGCAAATTACATCCAATGCTCAGAATTTCTGTGATCTTTTGCCCACAAAACTGGTTACATCCCAGATCAAATTAATCACCATGGCAAGTTTCCGCTATTCGTATCCATTCCATGCAGGCCTGCAAGAGGGTCTTAAAATTACGCTGGCTTTCTAGGCATAAGAACACTAAAAGTACGTTTTAGAACGTTTGTTTCTAATTTAATAAGAAAAATAGTGTTCTTAATTATATAAATACATTTATATAAATATAATTATATAAATCCTTAATTATATAAATACAGTTAAACCATTTTAGCCAAATTAATCAAACTGCATCAAATTAACACACATCAAGGTTTTTTAAAAATTAGGCTCTAAAATGCGACCCAGATGTGCTGGTTCATCATCAGTTTTACATTCATTGATATACAAATAATTTTGAGCAGAAACTTGAAAATGCTTCTTAAAAACTAGTGCACATTTGAGTGTAATTTGCAACCAGATCCACTATTTTTTCCAAAGCAGAAAGTTTACCTGAGTGTATTTAATGCCATTCAATTGGGATTTTATGAACATGCATGAGAGAGGGAGAGAAGTTTTGTCTTAAAGCAATTAATGCTGTCCCAAGAGAGAAATTGCTGCAGGGCAGCTGTAAGGATGCTGGGCAGACTCTGGGACTGTGATGCCATGTAAAATTCAGCCCATAATTTCTGTCCCTTAAAGCAGAGGATCCACTTTTAGTGAATTGCGAAAGTGTTTGGGGCTTTTTGAAATAAATCTAGCAGGCTTTGCAATTTATAAATGTAGGGTTGTTAAATTTGTCTGCTGCTAATTTTCAACTAAAATCTGCAATCAGGATCTCTTTAATAATACCATTAAGGAAGTATTCACACTACAATTTTACCATCTCTGGAAGTAAGTTTCTACTTTGCAATGATTGTAATTTGCATTGTAGATCTGCAGTTGAAGTCCAGTTTTCTCTGGAGTGAAGGGGTGTGAAACTCCCTTGAGGTGATAGTTTGCCGTTGCCTGGAATGTAACACACGTGTAGTGTAAAAGTTTTTGACAATTGCCCAAGACCTCCTGGCTACTTATTATCTGTCTGTAGTTCATTTAAATATTCTGGAAGATGCATTGAAACATTGAATCCTTTATTACTGAAAAGAAGCTCTGTTCACGTGTGTAACCAAAACTCTCCCCTGGCAGAAGAAAGGATTTCGGTGAGGTATTGTAAATTGGATATTGCCTGGCTGGAACCTGTACTGCAGCTTCTGATCTCGTCACCTCAGGAATTGATTTCTTTAACATCCTTGATCCCCTGGAACTTAATTATTCCAAAGAAGATTCTTTGGACTTGTTGATTCTTGGTTGAAGGTGATTGATTATTTTGAACCCAGTAGTTCAGTCCCCTGATACCCTCACTTCCCACAGCAAATATTAAGAGCTCATGGACTTATTTGTCTTCAATATTAAAATAATTTGTGCAGTTGTTTATATCACACACAACCTGTTGTCCAGACTCACTCTTCCACTTCTTTTCTACCCTTCTCATGGATGCTGCAATTCTTAATTATCATTTCTTGTCAAACTTCATCTCTTCCTTGAATTCAGTCTTCCCTTAATTTCCATCTCCAGCCAAAACTTAACCATGAATTAACTTTTTTGACTGCATGCTCAGTGACATTGCTGTTGGCTCCATTTTCTCAGGCTATCATACTTTTAAATTCCTATCCGTGACGTCCCCTGGGATTCATCAGTTCTCCATTTGCCAGATCGTCAACAACCTGTCCTGGTCCCCCTATGCTGACACCATAGAATCATTAAGAATCATAGGCCATGTCTGCTACAACTCTCATCAACCTTTACAGATGCACCATAGAAAGCTTTCTTTCTGGTTGTATCACAGCTTAGTATGGCTCCTGCTCTGCCTATGACTGCTAGAAACTACAATGATGCCCAGTCCATCACACAAACCAGCCTCGTGTCCATTGACTCTGTCTACACTTCCCACTTCCTTAGAAAAGCAGCCAGCATAATTAAGGACCCCGTGCATCCCAGACACACTGTCTTCTGCTTGCTTCCATCAAAAAAAATACAATAGTCTGAGGTTGCGTACCAATCGACTCAAGAACAGCTTCTTCCCTGCTGCCAGCAGACTTTTAAATGGATCTACTTTGCACTAGGTTGATCTTTCTCTACACCCTAACTATGACTGTAACACTACATTCTGTACTCTCTCCTTCGCTAAGAATGGTATGCTTTGTCTGTTAGCAGGAAACAATACTTTTCACTGTATGCTAATACATGTGACAATAATAAATCAAATCAAAATCTAATTTTACTTTTCATCTAGGATCCTTGAATATCTTGTCAACGTTTATCATTTAATAATTCTCTGAATTCGTTAGCCTTTGAAGCACCAATCCCACCCTGAGTAATGTCACAAATGAAATCCTCTGTGGCTGTGACCATGGTTCATCATCCCTCTTTATCCTTGGTGTTTCAAACTGTCGACCGTATTGTTCTTGTTCTTTGCCTCTCTGTTGCATGGTTCCAATAGATTGCTCATGATTTTTAACTTTCCAAGGTAAAAAATTACATAATGAGAAGTCCCCTTTGGACTTTCACAATGATCTGTTGTTGGTTCCTTCCTCTTCTTTGGTTACGTGGTGAAGCTCAGTGACATAATTCACAGAGACATGAATAAGTTTCCATACATATCACAATGATATTCAGTTCTAATTATCCATACTTGCTTGGATCCCACAAAATGCTTGTCTGACATTAAGATGTGAATAAACCAAGATACTGTATATCAGAAAAACTCTTAATGACTCCATCTCTCTTGTTAACCATCTGCTTAGGCTGAATCATTTAGATGATGTGCTCGAACCCAAAGCTCCAAATCTCCTCTCTTATGCAAATGTTTCTGCCCTATCCTTCTCTCTCTCTCTCTTTCTCTCTCTCTCTCTCTTCTTCCCCCCACCCCCCCACCCTTGTCACCTCAAGATCTGCTTCCTTTATTCTTGCTAGCTTTTCATTCTCCTTAAACTCCAACTAGTCCAAACTTAGCTCTGTTCTTGGCCTGCATTATATGCTGTTTACTGACCTGTTCCCATCATGTTGAAATCCCTTTTATATTTTTCCCCTATGTGACTAATGAAAACTTTAGCCAGCCTTTGATCTTCTAAGTTTCTATATATTGCTCTTTCCTTTTTTGCCCCCTCATTTGTAGCAAAGCCTGTAGCTACTTTGGGACTATTCTGTGAAACCCCATTCTAAGCTCCTTAACCACTCCCCCACTTCTACTAATTTCTTGCCAATTTATTAAACCTTTTCTTAAAACTCATCTTTTTAGCTAAGTGTTTTTGCCATGTCTTTTCAATCGCCATACTCCTCAGCATACTTTTGTAGTTGATTGGATTGCATTTCTGTAATCTTTATTGTATTGAGGTAGTGCATTTTGGGAGGTCTAATACAGGTAGAAAATATACAGTAAATGGCAGAACTCTTAAGAGTTTTGGTAGGCAGAGGGATCTGGGTGTACAGGTACACAGGTTACTGAAAGTGGCAACGCAGGTGGAGAAGGTAGTCAAGAAGGCATACAGCATACTTGCCTTCATTGGCCAGGGCATTGAGCTTAAAAATTGGCAAGTCATGTTGCAACTTTATAGAACCTTAGTTAGGCCACACTTGGGATATAGTGTTCAATTCTGGTCGTCACACTACCAGAAAGATGTGGAGGCTTTGGAGAGGGTACAGAAAAGATTTACCAGGATGTTGCCTGGTATGGAGGGCAGTAGCTATGAGAAGAGATTGAAGAAACTTGGTTTGTTCTCACTGGAACGACGGTGGTTGAGGGGCAACCTGATAGAAGTCTACAAGATTATGGACAGAGTGGATAGTGAGAAGCTTTTTCCCAGGGTGAAAGAGTCAATTACTAGGGGGCATAAGTTTAAAGTGAGAGGGGCAAGGTTTAGAGGAGATGTATGAGGCAAGTTTTTTTTTACCCAGAGGGTGGTGGATGCCTGGAACTTGCTGCGAGGGGAGGTAGTAGAAGCAGGTAGAGTGGTGAGTTTTAAAGGGTGTCTGGACAAATACGTGAATAGGATGGGAATGCAGGGATATGGACCCCGGAAGGGTTGGGGGCTTTAGTTAAGCCGGGCAGCATGGTCGGTGCAGACTTGCAAGGCTGAAGGGCCTGTTCGTGTGCTGTAATTTTCTTTGTTATTTGTATTAAAGATTAAAGATGCTTGTTCATAATACTGTACCTATCTGTTTACTCTGTAGAATGAATTTCGTATCTATGGTCTGAACAGTAACATTTTTAAAATTACAGGACATTTTAAGTTCTGAAAAACTCTCTGAAATAGAATGCTGATGAGAATTAAGCCTCAATATGTAGAATAGGATCCCACAGAATACTTGTCTAACATTGAGTCGTGAATATTCTTCAACTGTATATCAGGAAAACTCTTACTGACTCCCTCTCTCTTTTTGACCATGTGCTTAGATTGAATCAGTATGTGCAAAGCCTAGATGATATGCTGAATTAACGCAACTGAGTAAGCTATCTTCAGGATTCTTCATTGATAACTGTTATGGACACCTTTGTAAGTTGTGGCATATTTCCCAACCCCTCAGTATGGTGTGATCCAATTTCTAATAATAACCTAACATAAACTGCAGATGGAGTAAACTGAGGTTTAGTATACTTGCATGCATTCAAATGTGAACACTTGGGAACTTGCCTGGCTTGAACTTAAATTTTCCGTAATGTTATCAGTGAAACCCATCATGGGCCTCCATGTTGGGACTTTTGCCTTCAGAGTGGGTGCTCCTTGAACTTGTTCCATGTCCCTTAGAACATGTACTCTCAAGTGGAAGTCCAACTCTAGCTACACATCTTTGTGACTTTTCGACTGGGTGTGACATCTCACTTGCTTGTAAGTTTGGGAACTCTTTGTCCCAATCTAATGTTGGAAAGAAGGTTTCTGCTAACATACCTCAGGCGAGCCTTTTACCTTCTTCTTTACGGGCTCAATAAAGTGTAAAGTTTATTTATTAGTGTCACAAGTAGGCTTACATTAACAGTACAATGAAGTTACCATGAAAATTCTGCAACTCCAGCGCCCATTTGGGTACATTGAGGAAGAATTTAGCATGCCTGTCTTTCAGACTCTGGGAAGAAACCTATACAGACGAGGAGAGAATGTGCAAACTCCACACAGACAGTGACCCAAGCTGGGAATCAAACTTGGCTCCCTGGCACTGAGGCAGCAGTGCCACCATGCTGCCCTTCCTTCAGGCTCTTTGACAATGTGGGGCATCTCCCTCATTAACTCACTCCCTGCTTTGGAACTTCTCTGGTCCCTATTTAATTCTGGGATATTCTGGGAATATTTTTTGGAATCTTGTAGTCTTTACTGAATTTATTAGCTTTACTGACCTGGCTTTGACCATAATAATTTGGGTTTAAGCAGACTTTGTCCAATGTTTACATGTGCTATTTCACCTTTTGGACCTCTCTTTTTCTGGCTAATACCTTGCTGCTGGCAAAATCATTCCTAAGGAGGAAATCAATTCCTGCTTCTGGTAGATCAGGGACAATTCCTACTGAAACAAGATCACATTCTAGGTGGATCTTATGGAGGAGTAGAAACACAGATGCTCCTCCCACTCCACTGATCAGTGCCTCAGCTTTCAGGAAGGACTTGGAGGTAGCTGGATTAGGTTTAGGTTTCCCTTTAACATTAATAATTGAATGGCCCCTGTACCCTGGAATCCTGGAGCAACACAATGGACTTGCTCTCATTTTGCACAGGTAGGGAGAAATGGTTCCTGAAAGGACAAACCTCTGAAAGATATAGGGTAAACTTACAGGGTTAAGTTATTCGCAAACACTCAAAAAAGCTATGGGGTGCGGGGGCGGAGTGACACAATAGCTCTAGGTGCATTCATACAATAAAGAAAGAAGAGGGAAAGGAAGGTTGACAAGCAAAAGACTAAAGCATTATTGTTTCTAAAGGCCAGAATTAAAATCCAGTAGTGTATTCTTTCACAGAGGTCAACTGGTTGAAGAATAATACTGGATAATTCACTTTTCCAATAGAGATGACTTCCACAATGGAATTGGCACGTAGAGATAAATTGGTCTTGTAGATGCTAGAACCAGAAGTTAGAGTAGAAACTGTATAGATCAGGAGCCAGATGTTCAAACCTGGACAGAGCCATTTTTCTGAGCTAATGCTTGTTAGATGGAATATGGCAGACTGGCACTATAGGGTAACTCGTTCTTCCAGCTAGAAATTCGTGTGACATGACTCTTACCCGTTGACTTTGGCTTTGACAAAAGATGTATACTTCTTTGTCTGGATTCTTAAAATTGTTAATGTTCAACCATCAAGAATTTGAAAGGAAAGGTGCAGGGTCCTTTGTCCTAACAGTCCAGTAGTCTTTGTTGGCCAGACCTGGCTTAGGAAATGTAGATGGCTTTGGTATAATTTCCTTTTTGAAGTTGGCTTCTACAGCTCTCAGGTTCGTTAATGTATCTTCAAAGATAATGGGGCATATGTCTTTGTTATTGTTAGATTAACTCCTGTTGTTCAGGGTTGCAGGTAGACATAGCTTCAACGTTTTTAAAGTCTTTGTCCAGTTTTTGATTTTGGGAAATAGCCATGTTGATGTACTTATTTCATAAAAATGTTAATTCTATGATAACCTAAACAATATAAGAATTTTGCATTTGTTTTTCCCTTTTCATGTTGTAAAATAATGTTCTAATTTTAATATCTGTGAATATAGTGCAGTCTTGAGGTGTGTGTATGTATATACGTATATAAATAAATATATGTAGTTAAAAAAGAGGTTTTGCAAAATGAGAGAAAAAATCATGTGACAATTACTTTTATCTTTGTTCACCTGTTTCATAATTTGCACTGTTGGCAAGGCAATAATTAATTATGAGTTTCTGCTGCCAGCAATCTGCCAAACAAATATGCATATTTCAGAACACTTCCTTCCATCAGGGGTAAGTACTAAGCTTGTATATTGGTGACCATTTTTCAGGCCGGAGTTAGACATAGCAGCATTGAAGCTTGTAGTATACTTAACAAAAGATATACTGGCTATATTGAGGATTTGTCCAAAAAAAATCATTTTTAAAGGATTCAGTCACTTAGCTCCTTGACAGTACCAAGAACTAGCCTGATTTTGATTTAGGCCAAAAAGCATGATTGTATAAATAGAACCATGGAACTTGATGTTTTAAAACACGAGTTCAGCTACAAAATATGAGACAGGCTATAATGGTAACAAACAAATGCAAGAGGAGTTTGTTTTTCCTAAATCCGTTGTTTTCCTAAATTGTAAAATTGATGAAGTGTGATGCAAAGAATGAGGGGAGAAAGAAAAGGTGATATTTAATATTGGCTTTCTTCTGCTGATTAATATATGCCATTTTTATTTCTGAATGCACTCCAAGAGCAAATCATTTTAGTTCAACATTTGCTCTGATGTCTTCTGTATGTTTAGTGGGTAAGTACTATAAGTTCACATCCTTCCAAGTATTTGAATTCTAAGCATTTGCAGGTGAAATTGATTCATAACTGAAATATTTGGAGTAGTTCTAAATACTGGAAAAGTTGTTTGCTTAAGGAGTGGTTTTTAGCTTGTTCTTGAGATATGATTGACATGGGCAAGGCTGCTTTTGTGGCCCATCCCTGGTTTCTTCGAAAAGGTGCTAATGAATATTGAACTGCTACAGTCCTTGTCAAGATGATGCTCCCATATTGGTTGATATAAGATTTTGACCTGCTACATGGAAGAAATGGTAATGGTAAGATGAGGATCTAGGTGATTTGAAAGGAATATTAGAAAGAAAACTATTCCATGACATTGTTGCTCAGGTTATTCCTGATTATAAAGTTCACAGAGCTGCAAGTTGCAACTGAAGTAAGCTTGGTAAAAATTTCCCATGACCTATTGCAGTGTTGAGGTGGTAATGGAAGATTATGGACAATTAATATATGCGGATATAACTTAGATATTTTTCACAAATGGTTGCCAATAAGTTCTATGAGAATCAAGTGGATTTGCGTCATGTTTCTCAAAGACTTGACAATTGTATGCACAGACGAATGGAAATTATGAATAACTTTAAAAGTGGGAATATTTTTGACAAAAAAGAAGAATATTCTCACCCATTTGGAAAGAAAATAAGTCCGAGATAAATAGTATGAAAAAGTCAGATTTCCACACCACTCTGAGGTCCAACCCACTCTTCCCCTCTCCTTATTCCCCACCCTTGGATATCCTTCTCCGCCACCTCACCGTCAGGTCCCCCCTCCCTGCCACCCCATCCCTCCTCACCAGCCCATTCCCCCACCCTGCAGTCTGGTCCCAACTCATGTCCTTTCTTTCTCTCTCTCCCCTCCCCATCCTCCCCACCCATGGTCTGATACCCTGTCCAACTCTTCCCTCACAACCCAAGCCCCTTCCCCCTAACATCTGTACCCAACCCCCTATATCCTATCTACTTGCCATTGATGTTTAACTTTTCCCTAGCTTGTCAGTTTCAGTGACAGTTAAACTTGCCTGGTATATGGCAGATAGTGTCTTAAAAAGATGCATGTGTCCTTCAATTTGACAGAGGTAGTCTCCAGCACTGGGCCACTGGGGTGAGCTGCCTGGATCTCACCTAAGCTGAGCTGTTGACTGCCACTCCGAAAAAGTAATGATTTTTCATCTCTCCTTGGGGATAACTTTGCTGCATAGCTTGTACCATGGCAAAGGGGTTCACCCATTGTTCTCTAATAAGATGAAAATCAGGCAGGTTCCATGACAGGCAAGTAATCTCCTCCACCAGGTGTTTGTCCAAGGACTGAAGTTGGACATTTACCTCCAATGTATTCAAAAGTCATTTTGAACTATGTGCGCAAAAGATGAAGAGTAAGGAGATTGTAGGAGCAGTCTTTTTTTTACAATGAAGAGAAAGAATACAGTTTTATGCAAGCTCAGTTATTCTAAGTTAGTACGATTAATGTTAGGAAGAGTACCATGTTAATTATTATATCAAGCAGAGACATATTTTATTGGTTTGAAGTTGGTGAATTCCGTAATAATGACTGTGTACTCACTTGCAATAAAATAAACCGGCTTAACTGTTTGCAATAAGCTCATCACGTTCGTCTTCAAGAGGTTTGAGAAATGTATATGCAGAAGACAAAAGGGCACTATTTTTACATTTTGGATCACTATTGTACAAGTAGGTTGTAGATCATAATGAACCAATCTTATTTAAAAAAGGAATCTCGGACAGCTAATGGTAGTGAATGGTCAAAAACGTTTCTATGACTGACCTGAAGTTTGAAGTTCAGTGTACTTAGAATGTATCTATCTATCCTACATATCTAATATCCAGTTGTTGGAAAATGATCCATTTTCAACATTCACTGGATACAAGAAAAATCTCAGTAAGCTATCTTTAAAGGAGTTGTATAAATGTTCATGGGATGATTTTCCCAAATAGTTAGTCTAAAATAGCTGGTATATTCATTAAAGATGAGCACTAATCATTTGCACCCTATTCTGTTTCTGATTAGCACAGCAGCTGAATTTCCTGTATGACTTTTCATGTGATTGCTTCCTTAGGGAAAATTGCCTTTCGTGGATAGGCTTGTGGCCCTGGGCAGCAGCTGGTGAGGATAGAGAAGAGCCTGAGAGAAAGGGAAAAGATCACAATGCTTGAGGGAGTGAAATTGATGATAAAAAAGGCCAGAAAGATTGGGCTGAAGTGGGGAAGATTTTAGAAGATCCGTGAAAAATATTGTAGTGGATTGAGACGGTTGTGGTTTGCAAAGCATGGAGAGCTGAACAAGGGCATGAATTTGCACTGAAGGCAATTGTGGGTGAGGGGGCAGAAGGTCTCCCAGTTCACTGGGAGATCAAGGCACCTGCACAATGGCACCACAGTCTGCAACCGGCTCCACTGGCAAGCTTAGCTCTGGTCTGCAACTCTCCTGTTTCCTTGCTCATTCAACATTAGGTGCAATCTTACAAAAGAATTCTATATCTGAATGCACGAAGCATTCGGAATAAAGTGGATGAGCTGGTGGCGCAGATCGACACAAATGGATACGATCTGGTGGCCATTACAGAGACGTGGCTGCAAGGTGACAGGGACTGGGAGATGAATGTACAGGGCTATCAAGTGTTTAGGAAGGATAGGCAGGAGGAAAGAGGGGGTGGCGTAGCTCTGCTGATTAAGGACAGCATCAAGGTGGTAGCAAGGGATGATATCGGAGCCAAAGAGCAGAAAGTGGAATCGTTGTGGGTGGAGATTAGGAACAGCAAAGGGAGGAAGACGCTGGTGGGTGTCGTCTATAGGCCCCCGAATAATGATCTGGAGGTGGGGCGGGCTGTTAACGCGCAAATAAGTGCGGCGTGCAGGAATGGGACGGCAGTAGTTATGGGGGATTTCAATCTGCATATTGATTGGTCGACCCATGTTGGACGAGGTGGGCTCGAGGAGGAGTTCTTGGAATGCTGCCGGGATAGTTTCCTGGAGCAGTGTGTGTTGGAGCCGACGAGGGAGCGAGCTATCTTGGATCTGGTGCTATGTAATGAGGCGGGTAGAATTAGGGACCTTGAGGTGAAGGATCCTCTTGGAGAGAGTGATCATTGTATGGTGGAGTTTCTGTTGCAGATGGAGGAGGAGAAAGTGGGTTCCCGGACACGTGTCCTTTGTTTGAATAGAGGGGAGTATGGTAGGATGAGAGAAGAATTGGCGAATGTGGACTGGGGGAGCGCGTTGGAAGGTAGGTCTGCTGAGGAGCAGTGGAGGATCTTTAAGGAGATCTTTCTTGGTGCTCAGCAGAAATTTATTCCGATGGTTAAAAAGGACAGTAGGAAGAGAGGTAATAAGCCGTGGATAACGAAGGAGGTGAAGGAAAGTGTTAAATTAAAAGCGGAGGAATTTAGAGTAGCTAAGAGCAGTGGGCGAGAAGAGGATTGGGAAAGGTTTAAATGTCAACAAAGATTGACAAAAAAGTTGATAAAGGAGGGTAGAAGAAGCTATGAAGCTGGGCTAGCACTTAATATAAAAAAGGATAGCAAGAGTTTTTATAAATATATAAAAAGGAAGAGGCTGGCTAGGGTGAACGTTGGTCCCTTAGCAGATGAGAAAGGGGACCTAGTGGTAGGGGATGGGGATATGGCTAAGGTCTTGAATAACTTTTTTGTTTCTGTCTTCACGGAGGAGGACGTGAATAATTTGCCGGGTGTTAGCGATGGAAAGGTGGTAGGACTGGAGGGTCTTAATGACATTACTGTTACTAGAGAGGTGGTGCGCGACAGACTGGAGGGGCTGATTGTGGACAAGTCCCCAGGACCGGATGGAATGCATCCGAGGGTTCTGAAAGAAATGGCGGAGGTGATAGTGGATGCCTTGGTGGTTATTTTCCAGACGTCGCTGGATTCCGGGGAAGTGCCGGAGGATTGGAAAACGGCTAATGTTACGCCGTTGTTTAAGAAGGGTGCCAGGCAAAAGGCAGGGAATTACAGGCCGGTTAGTTTAACGTCTGTGGTAGGTAAAATGTTAGAATCCGTCATTAAGGAGGAAATTGCGAGGCATCTTGAAGGGAATTGCTTGATAGGGCAGACGCAACACGGTTTCATTAAAGGGAAGTCGTGTCTGACAAATTTACTGGAGTTCTATGAGGATGTGTCTAGGGCGGTGGATAGAGGAGAGCCGGTGGATGTGGTCTTTCTGGATTTTCAGAAGGCGTTTGATAAGGTACCTCACAAGAGGTTACTGCAGAAGGTCAGAGGACATGGAGTTGGGGGTAGGGTGTTAGCGTGGATAGAGGATTGGTTGTCAAATAGGAGGCAGAGAGTGGGGGTCAATGGGTGCTATTCGGATTGGCGGTTGGTGACTAGTGGGGTGCCCCAGGGGTCGGTGCTGGGGCCTCAGCTATTTACCATTTATATAGATGATCTGGAGGAGGGAACCGAGTGTAGGGTGTCGAAATTTGCTGATGACACCAAGATTGGGGGAAAGGCAAATTGTGTGGAGGGTGTGGAGAGTCTGCAGAAGGATCTAGATAGGCTGGGCGAATGGGCCAGGAAATGGCAAATGGAATTTAATGTTGGCAAGTGTGAGGTGGTCCACTTTGGTAGGAAGAATGGTAGGAAGGACTATTACTTACGTGGCGAAAAACTGCAGCAGGCGACGGTGCAGAGGGACCTCGGGGTCCTTGTGCATGAGTCGCAAAAACCCAGCCTGCAGGTGCAGCAGGTGGTCAGGAAGGCGAATGGGATGCTGGCCTTCATAGCGAGGGGGATTGAATATAAAAGTAGGGAGGTCTTGCTGCAGCTGTATAGGGCATTGGTGAGGCCGCAGCTGGAGTACTGTGTGCAGTTTTGGGCGCCGCACCTGCGCAAGGATATTTTGGCCTTGGAGGGAGTGCAGAGGAGGTTTACTAGGCTGATACCGGAGTTGAGGGGGTTGAGCTATGAGGAGAGGCTGAATAAACTAGGCTTGTACTCGTTAGAGTTTAGAAGAATGAGGGGAGATCTCATTGAGACGTATAAGATGATGAATGGGATGGATAGGATAGAGGTGGAAAGACTCTTCCCGCTCAAAAAAGACAGTAGGACTAGGGGGCACAGCCTCAAGATAAAGGGGGGGCGGTTCAGAACGGAGTTGAGGAGGAACTTCTTCACTCAAAGGGTGGTGAATCTCTGGAATTCTCTGCCCGTTGAAGTGGTGGAGGCTGCCTCGCTAAATATTTTTAAGAAGCGGGTTGATGGGTTTTTGATAAGAGAGGGGATTAAGGGTTATGGGGAGAGGGCGGGAAAGTGGAACTGAGCCACGACAGATCAGCCATGATCTTATTGAATGGCGGGGCAGGCTCGAAGGGCCAGATGGCCTACTCCTGCTCCTATTTCTTATGTTCTTATGTTCTTATCTTAGTGTGAGTTCTTCAGTCTGATTCACTGAAGAGCCAAGCTGTTGCCCACAGATTCCCGGTGGAGGCTGCTGCCCTGGATTAGATGCCAGGTTAGAGTACATTTTCACTCTTTTTTAAATTAGTGATCAGTGATTCCTTCATCGCTGTCTGCAAAATCTGAACCATAGCATGTTACGTTTGCAATGCATCTTACAAGTACAGTGCCTATGGAATTTTGTATTTAATTGTATTTAACAAAGTGTAGATAATGGGAAGGTTGTGCCTATTTCAATATTTAAGCAAAAAAAACCTAAATACAGTGGTTGATAAAACATTGCCAACAATATCATAGTAAGAGATGGTTGTAAAGGCTGAGAGTAGATTCTTAGGGGGAAAAAAAAGTGGTGCTTCATGTTATATTCCATAAAGGATTACAATTCATGACATGTATACAGTTACAGCAATAAATATAATTCTGTGCTTCATTCACTTTTTTGTTTGAAGAAAACATAAGGATGCTAAGTCTGATTTGATTTGAGGAAAAAAAATGTCACCAGGGATATTTGATGCAAGTTCTTAAATTGTAAAATCAAAGCTATAAGCTTGCTATAGAGGTGCATCTTATGCAATATTGGAATAGGAGAACCAGAAGATGTGATCGGAAGCTATAGAAATCAGAAACTTACTTAATTACTTACTCACTGAACATTTGAATTGCAGAATGAACTACCACTTTTTGCAGGAAGTATTGACAAGGAAACATGCTGAGATGAATCAGTTTAGACTCCAATATAAGAATAGAAATGAGGATATAGCGTAGTGCTTCAGAAAGATAAAGGATATTGTTATCACTGGACACTGTAAAATGATTGTCTTTTAAACTGTCTCTTTTAATTCAAGGTAAAATGAAGCATGTGATCTACCACTGTCCTTGGCGATAAACTAATGTTTCTCTGGGGACTGGGGGCCCAGGTCAAATCCTGTTGAAACCCAAGTGCCTGGTTTCACACGTGGGCACAATAAAAAGCGGCTTTGCTATGGGTCGACTCACAAACTTTTGGATTTACTGAGGCACGATCGTGGGCATGATCTTGCTGCTCATTCCTGCCTCACATATGCTGCAGCAAAGGTGAAAAATTTGGCAACAAGCAAAATCTCCATTCACTGTAGCAAGATGAGAAAATCTTGCTAGCATGAACAGTCAGAAAATTTTGGTCTGTGTGTCAGTCACAGGGTGAGAGAGAGAGAGAGACAAAGAAATGACAACTAATGCAAACAGTAGGGGTAGAGCCTGTTCTCTGGTAGATACCAGGCAGAATGTGTTCCCTAGTTGAAGAGATGGGGCCAATAGAAAATTAAGAGCACTAGTAGATTTCCATTGTGTGACAGGAGGAGTTGACATTGGAGTGGGGCCTTGCTGTTGGAAGTCAATTCTGGGATTCTTGGAAGACTTGAAAATTACTTTCAACATATGCTCGACTTTAGGACTGAGAAAAGCAGGGTGAAGTGAGACTGTTGGAAGCTTAGTGTAACTTTGGACTGTGTTCTGTAAAGACTACAATTCTGAGAAGTGTGTGATGTGACACATAAATGTGATGGAGGATTAAAGAGGCATATCCCTTCTGTAATTTAGAGCATTAATTGCCTGATAAGTAATGTTTAGTCAATTTTGAATTTAATTACAATAAAAGTATTAAATGTGAAATCTGTTGCGTTGTTCACTGAGAATTCAAATCCTTTTCAAAAGTTATTGGTCTCTGCGGAAATTGTAACAATATGCAATTAGGATCAGGGTGAAGGGCAATGTGTTTGTGTTGAAAGATCTTTCCTTCTTGTTATACTCCTGAGTTCTTTACCTGCCAAGGATTAGAATGTCATTCTATTGTATTAATTATCCTGATATCAGAAAGCAGTAATGGTAATTTTGTTGTGAATATGTGAAAACAAATGAAATTAGGTGCACCATCATCATCTCCCCTCCTCATCACATTGATCACAGTTCTGAAAGTATTGCTAGCATGAGATTCTTTCTTGATTATTGATGGTGAGAGTTGGCATATTTGACTGTGAAGGACATGAGGCCTAGCCATGTCATGTTCTCACCTAATGTTTACGCACAGTGGAAAACGATTGGGAAAGAGCACTTCAACTCAAATTTTTACCCATGCAAGGAATGCTGAACCAATGAGCCCATACAGACCTGTGAATTAAATCTCTGAATATTATATCTCTAAAGTTTAGAACTAGATTTGACAATGATTTTTATGCAGTAAACTATTGATGGAAATCTTAATTGCTTAAGTCTTAATGCAGTAGAAATTTCTGAAAATTTTCTTTTATCGTCACTTGATAATCTTGTGCCAAAGGCTAAAAAAAAACTTGAAATGAGAGTGAGAAGTGAGTAATTCTTATTTATCAAAGCCTTGCGTAATTAGTTGGGAAATCATAAAATATTTTTTCAACTTTTAAGGAAACAATGTTTTCTTTGTTTTTTAAAGGTAGCACGCAAAGCTGAAAGTGGTGGACACTGTTTGGAGAATGCATTACAGACATCAGCACATTCCTGTGATGAATCCTCCCAAAAACGGCCTTCGGGCAAGCATTCAAGAAGTAAGTTGTAACATGCTAAAATCTTACCTTGTGTATAGATTTGTCATTTGTAGCTCTGAGCTTTTATAATGATTGTAGTTTACAAATTGTTGTGTGCAGAACAAATGTTTACTGTATTTGCACAACAATGCTTATGAATGGTGTTTCCAATTTCCAGCTTAATTGATCAATTTTGTTCAAATATGTTGCATAAACATCCCAAAGCAAACAGCAGAATTAAAACATAAAAATGTATTGTTAATATAATAAATAGAACATTGGACATGGACTTCATTTTAAAACCCCTCAGAGTAGAGGAATTCTTTAACATTCATTCAGCCTCTGTGTACAAAGAAAAGGCTGTCATCCATGCTGCTGGGAAATAGTTTCTGAGGAAAAGGAAGCATTGCTCCCTTAAGTAGTTTGGTATCATGAAAGATATGATGATGATCTTTCTACCTCTATGTATACAGACTTCATTCTTGGAATATACCTCAATTCTTTATATCCTCTCAATGTCAGCAGCTTCACTGTTTACAGCAAACCAGGAAAGTTTACACGGTTCATGCCTATCTTTTTAAAATTTCTCTGGTTGGAAACTCCTTTTCCTCAGCGATTACAACTTATCTCTCCTTCTACAATTAATTTATTTGCTGTCTTTATCTGACTCAACCTCACCATTTATTTTGGCTAGCCCTACATCTTATAATGAATAGTTTTGTCCATGGTTTATTGGTCCTAACTCAGTACATGGGTTCTTATCTTTGAAATACTTTCAAGCCAAACACTGAAATAATTTGTGTAACCTTATGCTGTAAGTTTGACTTTCAATTCTTTTGACATTGTGTGAAAGATATTTGAAAGTAGCCATTTCGGCAGAACACCTCACCTTGAGTAAGATGATCGTGTAATCCTGAGAATAACTGTAACTGATAGGGATCAGACAGCTACTCCCTTCCAAAGCACATTAATCTTTTGTTAAATTGAAAGTACTACAATGGAAGCCATTCAGAGAAACTTGGATTGTCTGTTACTCTTTTTTTCAGTTTAACCCTTTCACCAATTAGTTTATAGCTGGAATTGATAACTTGCTATTGCTGCTTTGTGACCTTGTTTGTATAAACCTGGTCATTAATTTATTTAACCTGTTATGTGTGTGTTTGGAATGAATGTTTTGAAATGGACTGGGCTGCATGTTGTAGACCCTACGTGTAAAAGTGGAGGCATTAAATGAATTCATTTAATGAATTCATTAAATAAATTCATTTAATGCCTGATGACTTTGCAAACAAGCTCTCATAGCTGTTCAATAAGACAGGCTTACCTGTTGGAGCTTGCTTTTGTGTTGTATGTGAGAAAAAAATCTGGATAAACAAGAATCAAAACAGGGGCCATCTCTCCAATCTCAATGTCACAACTCACTTTCCAGGATTTTTATCACTGAAAGACTCTTCAGATCATTTTTTCCTTCCTGTTTAATCATCTGCAAAGGCTTAACTTCTCTCTCTCACATGGTTACTCTTGAAGTTTCCAAAGCCCTGACCTTTTTGTCATGAAGGTGCTGCTTCTGTGTTTTTGGATGATGCCTTGCATGATAACAGCAAGTTCCACATGCACACTGATGACATACAGCCCTACTTCCTCATATCTCTTTCAATCCATCCACTGCATCTTACTTGTCGTGCTGCTTGTCTGACATCCAGTATTGGAAGACCTGAAATATCTTTACATTGAATTTTAGGAAGATCAGACATCGTATTCTGTCATAAACTTCTTTGAGGCAGAACCAGACCATTCAAGCCCTGATGTTCTGTTTGACTTTGAGCCACACTTCTGACCCTGTACTCTCTCCATCACCCAATCCATCTACTGCCTCCTTCTACTCCTGCAGCCTGGCTTGCCTCTGTCCCATTTCAGCTCATTGATTGCTGAAATCCTCATCTATGTGCTGTTATTTTTAAACTCTATGATTACTAATGCCCTCTGGTTGGCTTCCAACTTGCACTCTCTGTAACATTGAGCTCGTTCAAAATTGCTGCCTGTAAACAAAAATTACACCAAGTCATACTCAGCCCCTCGCCTTGTGCTAGTTTATCTACATTGGCTTCTTGCCAATTAATTTAAAATTTTCTTCCTTATTTTCAAATCCTTCCATGGCCTTTCCCCTCTAAATTAACTCTTACTCTTGAGAGGTGAAGCGATGGAAGGTTGGAAGTTGTATTTTAAGATGGACAGGAATAGATTGTGAAGTTGGATACACCACAATTTAAAGGATTTTGCCCTTCAGTCCTTCCCTAGACATAATGATTTCTTGAAAGATACTGTGGCCCAAATGTGTTTACACTTTATGATACCAGGTCAAGTATGATCAGCAAATCATAATGTAATTTGCAGTTCCACAGGAAACCTTCTCAAAATTTGAGATTTGAATCTGGTCTGCAGAGATTGACAAGTATCTCCTGAATTGTGCTACAGTGGCATCTAATATGAATTTGCTTTCTAGTATTTTCTATTGGATATTGATGGTAACGCATTTTTGAACATTTGAGAATTTTTTCCAATATTATAATTTTATTTTGGTGTGCAAAGCATTAGTGATGTTCCTCTCCCAGATGATGTGTGTTTTATTACATTGAGAGTTATGGAAATAGGAAATACACTATTGGAGTTGGTGATTGAGCAAACACCATGTCAACATTTAATAAACTGTTAAATAGGCGGTTGAAGTGATGTAGAATAAATGGTCATGGGAACAAGATGGCAGGTGATGACCAGAAGACTATGGCATGTGAGGACCTAGAAACTATCATTATCACTAGACAGATAGTATTGGGCAAGCTAATAGGATAAAGATAGACAAGTCTCCTGGCCCTGATAGAATGCATCCCAGGGTACTAAAAGAGATGGTGGGGAAAATAGCAAAAGCACTCATGGTAATTCACTGGACTTGGGCTGGTTCTTACAGATTGATGAACAGCAAATGTGATGCCACTGTTTAAAAAAGGAGGTGGACAAAAAGTGGGTAACCATAAGCTGGTTACTTAACTTCTGTAGTAGGGAAAATATTTGAATCTATCATCAAGGAAGAAATAGTGAGACTACTGGACAAAAATTGTCCCATTGGGAAGACACAGCATGGATTCATGAGGGGCAGATTGTGTTTGACTAATTAGGTGGAATTCTTTGAGGACATTACATGCATGGTGGACAATGGGGAACCTGTGGATGTGGTGTTTCCGGATTTCCGGTAGACATTTGACAAGGTGCTGCATAAGGTAAAGGTATACGGTGTTAGGGTAATGTATTAGCATGGATAGAGGATTGGTTAATTAACAGAAAGCAAAGAGTGAGGGTTATTGGGTGTTTTCTGGTTGGTGATCAGTGACTAGTGTTGTGCCTCAGGGATCAATGTTGGGACCGCAGTTGTTTACAATTTACATAGATGATTTGGGGACCATGTGTAGTATGTCAAAGTTCGCAGATGATACTAAGACGAGTGGTAGAGCAAAGTCTTCAGTGGGCACAAAGTCTGCAAAGGATATGGATAGTCTAAGTGAGTGGCAAGGGTCTGGCAGATGAAGTACAATGTTGGTAAATGTGAGGTCATCCATTTTGGGCAGAATAACAGCAAAATGGACTACTATTTAAATGGTAAAAAACTGCAGCATGCTGCTCTGCAGAAGGATCTGGGTGGCCTTGAGCCATGAATTGCAAAAAGTTGGTTTGCAGGTGCAGCAGGTAATTAAGAAGGTAAATGGTATTTTGCCATTCATTGCTAGAGGGATGGAATTTAAAAACAAGGAGGTTATGTTGCAATTGTATAAGGTGCTAGTGAGGCCACACCTGCAGCACTGGGTACAGTTTTGGTCTCCTTACTTGAGAAACGATCTACTGGCACTGGAGGGGCTGCAGAGGAGATTCACTAGGTTAATTCCAGAGTTAAGAGAGTTGGCTTATGAGGAGAGGTTGAGTAGACTGGGGCTATACTCATTGGAATTCAGAAGAATGAGGGGAGTTCTTATAGAAACATGTAAGATTATGAAGGAAACAGATAAGATAGAAGCAGGGAGATTGTTTCCACTAGCAGGTGAAACTAGAACTAGGGGGCATGGCTTCAAAATAAGGGAGAGTGGATTTAGGACTGAGTTGAGGAGGAACTTCTTCACTCAAAGGGTTTTGAATATGTGGAATTCCTTGTCCAGTGTGGCAGTTGAGGCTATCTCATTGAATGCTTTTAAAGCAAGGATAGATACATTTTTAAACAATAAAGGAATTAAGTGTTACGGTGAGCGGGTGGGTAAGTGGAGCTGAGTCCACAAAAAGATCAGCCATGATCTTATTGAATGGTGGAGCAGATTTGAAGGGCCAGATGGCCTACTGGTGCTCCTGCTTCTTATAGGGTTAATGGGATTAAACACTAAAATGCTGTAAATACTAACACAGACTGGTAAGGCTAACCAACCTGTTTCCACGTTGTGATATTTACAGTTCTGTGTAATTTGCAAATCTTTTCCTGCATACTGACATTTAATTTTATCAGTCATTTGGCTACTACTGAATTCTTAGTGACGTAGTGGAGGGTTATTTATTGTTTTTTGTATTTCTTGGTTTGGTTGTATCATCTTCTGGTCACTTCAGTCAGTTGTACAACATGACCTCTGATTTTGCACAAAGGAAGAAAGCATTTCAATTCCAGCTATGTAAAGCTGCATTGAAACCATTCCCATTATGATAGTTGAATTTTAAATATCAAAAAGAATTAAGGTTGAAAGTAATCTGTTTATGGAATTTATTTATTTTCCCATCATGTAGCTTACACCAGATGTTTCAGAATGTTGTATGCTCCCAGTCCTGTTCCATATCTTAAATGTTACCAAGTCCAATTAACTGACTTCCCAGTTTGCAATAGCTTACAATATTGGCTGAACACTAAACCTTGTTTTATAAAGCAAAGGTTTACCAGCCCAACATAACATTTGCCTTTTTTAAATGGGCAGGAGGAAATTACATGTACAGTATAAAATGTCACCAAAAAGTATTAACAGTTCAATAATACAAAAAATCTTTCCCAAAACTCTATAAGTGATATTCACTTTTATTCCTTTCCTTTGTTTCTTTTTCTCTCTTTTCCTATCTGTCCTTTTCCATTTTTCACAGGCGGCATATTGGTACGGTGTTCGTACTGCTGCCTCTCAGCTCCAGAGACTTGAATTTGATTCTCAGTTTGGGTCACTGTCTATGTGGAATTTGCACATTCTCCCTGTGTCTGCGTGGGTTTCCTCCAGGTGCTCTGGTTCCCTTCCATAGTCCAAAGATGTGCAGATTAGCTTGATTGGTCATGCTAAATTGCCCATTGTGTCCTGGGATGTGTAGGTTAGTGGGATTAGAGGGGTAAATGTATGGGGTTGTGGGGATCAGGTCTGAGGTGGGATTGGTGCAGACTTAATGGGCTCAATGGCCTCCTTCTGCATTGTAGGGTTTCTCTATAATTCAATGATTCACTCTGTCCCTCCCCCTGCAATATCCAGTTTTTCCCTACCCAAGGATAACTATGATAAACTGCAAAATGTACAATCATGCAGAAAATAATGTAGTTTTTAATACTACACTAAACTATAATGTACATTGTTCTTTAATTGAATGTCAGGGTATGACTTTCCCCACTGAACTAGATAGGCTGAGGATATTGCAAAGTGTGACTGGAACCAAGCAAAACTAAATAATTGTTTTTTAAAGTTCAAGGGAGCAGGTAACCAAATATAAATTCAACTAAACTCATAAGGTTTAAATGGTATGACTCCTTCCTCCGTCACCAAGTTTAGACAAGTTATAGGTTGCAACTATTAAATTAAAACAAGTAAAATGTTTTTTGGAATGAATGAAACTGATTATTAACCCTTTATGCGCTTGACAGAATTAAAGAAGCCAGCAGCGCTATTTTATTACATGACAATTGTGAAAACAATGGCTTCCAAGGAACACTGCTACTTCAGCAGGAAAGTGAATTATGCAGAAGAGATTTGCGCAAAATCTTGCCTAGCCAAGGAATTACCCTGTAGTTCAATGCAGAATAGCTGCCTGTTCCGTTCATGCACCTAATGGAGAAAGAAATGCTATTGCAGGCCATTTCAGAAGACTGCATTTAAATGTGCCTCCACTATCTGGAGGTAGAATGTTGTCAGTTGGATGAAACCACACACCAGCAACTAATTATGCTTCCCAAAGGTGAGCCTCAGGATCCAGGAAAAGATTCTATACTTCTCTTCAGCCAAAAAGAAATCTAACTCCTGGCAATGAAAATGAGAAAGAGAAAAATGGTTATCAAAGCCTGAGAAATGTTATTCACTCATTAACCAGCAATTTCCTCTTATGGAAGGGGGCGTGTTATTCCACTAGTGATGAACTTGCAGAGCTGTTAATCTTGGGAGGATCTCAAAATGATTAGAAAGTCAGAGAGCCTTTTCTGTAGCTCGGAAATCAACTCAATCTTTTCTTGAAGGGTTTGTTCAATTAGCTAAGCTTGGTTAGGAAATGGAAAATTGGCGAAGATTATTACTCTTGCTGTAAAGTGACCCTGATTGTTTTAAAAAAATATGCAAAGTCCAGGCTTTTGTGGAGATTGAGCCTTAAACGAAAAGCCATGTTATTTTTAAAAAGACAACTAAATTAGTTAATTTAAACTTTTTATTGTAAATGTTCAATGTTTTGAACTTTATTTTAAAGCTTCTGCGTTACAGATTTTGGTTACTGTACAAAAGCAATGGTTTTTTTGTTCAAATAATTGATGATGAAAGTTGATACAGAAAATTAAATGGAAAAAGTGGACATAGTAATTTATGTTGGAAATGTTGGCTAAATTTGTGACAGTGACAGCAGTAAGAAGATGATCTTGGTAGATTTAATCTAATTATCAGATCGCTGTACAACTGATAGTGATGTTACATTCAACTAATGTTGTTTGTAAGAGTTGGTGGGCCTTCCAGCTCTTTCTAACAAATTATTGACTTGACCATATCTTGTTGTAAATCCAAACCGCACAAAAGGTTCAAATTTATATTGACTAGTGCCAGAACTACTGAATGCTGAAATAATCCTTTGTTCTATATGTTTAAGACATTTGATTTTATTTTTGAAGACTGAAGCAAACAGTAATATTACAGTAAATAATGATATAGTAACTTGAGGGGGTTGGACTGTGAAGAGAGGCTGAATAGACTGGGTTTGTACTCGTTGGAGTTTAGAAGGATGAGGGGGGATCTTATGGAGACGTACAAAATAATGAAGGGGTTGGATCGGGTAGAGGTAGAGAGATTCTTCCCACTCAGAAAGGACAGCAGGACTCGGGGTCACAGCCTCAAGATAAGAGGGGGGGGGAACAGTTTAGAACGGAGTTGAGGAGGAACTTCTTCACTCAAAGGGTGGTGAATCTCTGGAATTCTCTGCCCGTTGATGTGGTGGAGGCTACCTCACTAAATATATTTAAGACACAGTTAGATAGGTTTTTGGTAGACAAGGGAATTAAGGGTTATGGGGAGAAAGCGGGAAAGTGGAACTGAGCCACTTCAGATCAGCCATGATCTTATTGAATGGCGGGGCAGGCTCAAAGGGCTAGATGGCCTACTCCTGCTCCTATTTCTTATGTTCTTATGTTAAGTTGTGGGAGATTTGGGCACACACTGAATGGGGGTGACACATTCAAGAATTTTGAAGAAAAGTATTGTGAAAATTGCAAACAGAATTCTGCACATTTCTGTTAGTTTGAAGTTGCTTAATTCAAATTTCTGGATAAGTTTAAAACTATTTAAGCAGTTGAGTTTTCTGTGCTTGTTATTTTGGTTGCTTAATTTGAATTTATATTTGTGCAAAAGAACTTTGAATTAACAAAATTAAAAAATGGTTGATCATTCTGTTGGCTGAAAGGAGTAATGGTTTAGAGAAAAAAAATTGTTGCAAATTTGAAAAGAACATATTAGAGTAAATGTGTTACATTTGTGCACATAATTAAAGTATTTAAAAGTAACACATATAACATTTAGAAAACCACACTATTACATAGCAGATACAACAGAGAGAGATGAGCCAATCAGCCCAACTAGTCTGTACTTGTTGTGAATCTAGCTGGGACTAAACTTGAGTAAAATGTGGTCCCTGTAGATTCTAGGGGATCATTTTATTATTTCTGGGAGAATCTAGGATATTTGGGAGAGTTGGCAACTCTATCAAGAGCCAGCAAGCTAAATGAGTCCAATTTTTTTTTGGCAACATTGGGCCAGGCTTTAATCTGATATAATTTTGTCCAGCTAGATACATTGTCCCAGATCTTCTGAGGAGCAGCAATTGCAGTCAAATTGCTGCTCTGCTTGTTTTAAGTTTAAGTTTTTTTCATTAGTGTCACAAGTAGGCTTACATTAACACTTCAATGACTATCCCCTAGTTGCCACACTCAGACACCTGTTTGGGTACAGTGGGGGAGAATTTAGCTAACCACTGTGCCACCCTGATCTGCGAATCTTTCTGCATCATGGCAGAGTGGTATGTTTCTGGCTGGTTCTTCCAATTTGACTTCTTTAGAAATGTGAAGTGGTCTCCCATCAAACTGCTTCCTCGTAGCACTGAATTGTTCAGTGGAGTGGAGGGGGGTAAGGTTCTGGTAAGTTCACTGACACATATAAAAGCTTCAGAACACTTAAACAGCTTTTCAGTGGTGTTAGTGAATGACTGCATGTGATAGAGTAGGCAAATCTGAGGGTGTGCAAATGGGTAGGGTGGATGAGGTAAGTAGGTAAGTGACAGATGGATTAGGAAGGGCCTGAAGTCAGAGTTAGGAGGAGCTGTCAGTTTGGGTAGGGGATTTGGAGGGGTTGAGTAGGGGAAAGGGGGGTTGGTTCGGGAGATTGGTGTTGGGTGGTGGGGACTAGTCAGCTTGGATCTGTGGGGAGTCAGGTGGTGAGGGATGGTCAAGTTGGGGAAGATTAGGAGTTAGGATGCCAATTATATAGTTACACAAAGTAAGATCAGAATGTAGTCCTAAGTACAGTTGAAAACTTTTTGGAGGCTCCCTGGCAGTAGGGAAATTGCCCATTTGCAGTGCAAACTCCTGAGGAATTTCCATGGAATTGTTTCATTGGAACTTCTGCAGAGTTCCAAAATGCATCTTGTGGTACATGTCTGCTCTCTGACGATTGAAATATCTGGACCATTATTATTTCAAACAATGTGATTGAATTTATGTAGCCCCATATTGACCAATTGCAATGCCCGTTTGTGTAAACAGTATACAAAAGCAAATCTGCTGACTTATTTTGTAGGCATGGTTTCCAGCTGTTTCATTCAATGCACCAATCACACTGTGCTCACTGACTTAGCAAGGAACTAATGGAAGAAGTATCTTGCTTTTAATATTCTTATCATTGTATTGAAATCCCTCCATTACCTTGCATCCCATTAACCCTCTCCAACCCCACAACTTTCTAAGATCTCAGGGCTGTTCCAAATATGACCATTTGTGCCCAATTTTCTTTATTTCCTCATTGGCTGCCTAGCCCTGAGCTTTGGAATTTCCTCTCTGAATCTCTGCCCTTCACCATTTTTAAGATATTTCTTAAAACTTACATTGATGACAAGTTTATGCCACCTGTCCTGTGGAGCACTAAAGGCATTATACAAATACAAGCTGTTGTTGCTATGCAGCCCAATTCCTGGGCCACAATATCCTAATGAAATATGGAAACAGCATATCCAATATAAAAGTGATTTTTGCTAATGATACTTTTCCATTTGTAGACCTATTTTAATAATAAAAAATAATGGTCCGAACTTAGGAATTGTTGTTGATTTTAGCTTGAGACTTTTTGTTTAAAGCTCTGAAAAGTTAGATTTTTATAAGTGTCCTTTGTGAAAGGCATTACAGCAAATGTGTGCTTGACATGCAATGCAACAGCCTACAGTTTTCTTCGGCAATCCTCCAGAAATATAAACAAGCTATTAATACTTGTGACTTTTTAAGTTGCACTGACATAATAGTGATATCTTGTCCATTATGAAGAACTTGTGGGGCAAAATAAAGCTGAATTTTTATTCTCTTTGCAGTAAACATCGAAAGAATAGATGTAAGAGGGTTACAGCACAAGAAGAATGAGAAGACTGCTGAATATTCCTTCGAGGTAGAGATTTCTGTGATCTATATTTGTAATGTGCAAAGCACAAATCCTTTTTAGGTCATATTACACATTGTGTATAATATTTATATTTAATTTTCATAATACAGGGCCCAGCCTGGTGGGTAATAGGAATTGCTTTCCTACTTTCCAGCAATCCACCTCTGTATCCCCCGCCAATAAGATTGGATGACACGACAACAGCTTCTACTTGACATGCCAACTTGGGGCTCTCTTCGTAGAGATCCATCTGTCCAGCCTTGATCTTTTGCCATGAGTTCTGACAAAGCCAACCAGATCCACTCCCATAAGGCTAAATGCTGGCTACAACCCCACCATTAACCCTATACTATTTTTCTGAGTTGGATGTAAATTCCCATGCAAAGTGGGATCCCCACGATTTAAGGGGAACTTACTACTGCAAGTAGGGAATTTGAGTGTTTTTGCAGCACCAAAATAGGCAACAGGGTAATTTAAAGGTATAAAAGAACTGAAGGTGCAGAAATTTTGTAGACCTTGAGTAAATTAATTATATGGAGGCCCGTTTGGAGGGAGCGAACAGATGACAAAATACAGTAAGTGATGCACACAGCAAAGGCTAGGAGATTGAAATAAAGCTCAGACAGTAAGTATATCTGCCTGGCTTTTGCCCTGTTTTATCACAATTCCGAACAGAATTATTGAAGAAGATCTATCCCTCAGTCTTTTGAACGTTATAGCTCTTCATCCAACTCTGACTTGTGCTTTCTGCTTTTGATTAAATAACTTACATACTGTTTCTAAGGCCAAAGCTGCCAGGGTAGCAAAAAAGTGCATTTTGCTGCAAAAGCCTGTACCAAATCTATTAAAATCTGGGCGTATTCATAATAGAGCAATGTTTTTTCACAATTGAAATGCCACACAAAGTAAAACAAATTACTGTGGGCCCTTCCTGAAGTGACTTAACTGTTGTTCATCTTCACTGGTCACTGTGCCAGATTGTTCTGGTGAACCTATAAATTTATATTCCATGTTCTATGATACTTAAAAGATTCCATGTTGCACTTTAGTTTGATCTTCCATTTTAAAGAATTGGATCTTGAAAAAGTTTGTAATCTGAAATTCATACCAGGGTTGTGAATCCTGTTAGCCTACAAGCTTTTGGTAGACATCTTTATTTTGGTAATAGAAGAAGCAGTGTTGAAGACTAATGTTGGCAAATTTAAGTCCAAGTATTTGCTTTGTTTTCTGTGGTTTTAATGTTACTAAAATAGGATCTTTAAGATTATGTTAGACATAGATTTAGAGTTCCCTTTCACCCCTCTTAACTGTGATTTCAGTATTCTCTTATGTAGATCGTTTCAGTATATTTTGTATTCAAAATGTACATTTTTTTTGTACTTTGATGTTCAGGTCCTGTGGTCAGATTCTTCAATGACTTTTGTATCCAAGTCTTATCGTGAGCTGAGAGAATTTCTGACAAAGGTAAAGGAGCAGAGAGATTATGGTGTTGTAGAACACAATCTTTTGATGGGTCAAAAGTAGAAAATTAACTGCTTTCCTTTCATTCTAAATTGTTGTTGCCGATTATTATTGTCAACATTAATGTTTTTTGACCTGTTAACAAAACCAATAACCCCCACACAATGGCAGGTAGGGAGGAGAAAAAGGTGTTGCCTGAGACAACTTCACATGGGATGGGGTAAATCTAGTCAAGTTCTGATTTTAGACACAAATGTTTCAGGACAAAGAAAATGTATCTTAATTATTTCATCACACTACATTGAAGCAACTACCTCCTATGATGGACAGAGCACCATTTGTGGTTTCAGTGTGCTATAGATTTAAGACCACTGCTTTCATGCAACCGGAAAATTTTACTAAACAAGCTCCCTTTCCAGGATTTGCCTTCCACTGTGAATCCAGTTTTTTTATGTAATGTGAAATTTTTATTTAACATTCTAACTGCATATGGAGTACTCAAAATCTTGAGATTTCAAAATATTCAACATCAAAACCAAACATGTGTAAAAGATATTACACAAAAAAAATGTCATAATGGGGTATGGCCTCAATTCACAAATTTTACAGGAAAAAATCTGGAAAAAAATGCTAAAGCTCAACTATGAATGCACTTAAACAAATTTAGATAAAGTATATCTATCCGTATAGGATGGCACAGTGGTTAACACTGTTGCCTCACGGCTCCAGGGACCAGGGTTCAATTCTGGTCTTGGGTGACTGTCTATGTGGAATTTGCACATTCTCCGTGTGTCTGTGTGGGTTTCCTCCAGGTGCTTTGGTTTCCTCCCATTGTGTCCAAAGATGTGCGGTTAGAGGGAATTAACTATGGTGAATGTGTGGGATTACAGGGAAAGGGCCTGGGTGAGATTATCTGACAGAGTTGGTGCAGACTCAGTGGGCCAAATGGCCTCTTCTGCACTGTAGGGATTCTGTGATTCTATGATATCTGGAATACCAATTTCAGTCTTTTATTGAAAATATGTACAACATATTTCTTCGTTTACAACATACAAAAAGAGCTTCACCTTCTAGACTGCTTTAACCACTATGCTTTATTTTGTAACTTGCTATCAACATGTATTCAGCTGAAGCTGAGAAATTAAAATTGTATTTTTTCCCTGGAAAGCTGAAACTTTGGTCAGCAGATATGAGATAAAATTTGCAATGAAGTGGTTCTGTAAGTTATGGAACCATGCTTTCACTTTTGAATTTTGGTTTGAATTTCATTTGACTTGGTTGGATGAAAAATGGTTAAGGTCACTTTCTGACTAGCTTATGATAGCTTTAAGTCCATAATGCTAGACCATTCATGATAGAGTTTTACTTGAGGATTTTTTTTTAAAAAATCATAACTTGCAATGGAAGAGACATATAATAGGGTTTTCAATGTGAGGGAAAAGTTTTCTCTGCAGTGAGTGAAATAAAGTTGTAACTCTATTTTTTTGTAAATCGTATCATGATTTTTATTAAACATAATATATAAACATCTTTTTGTTGAGACTTGCCCAGCACCGATCTAATGTTGTGTCATGTTACAAAAAGAGAAGTTTTAGAATGCACAGCAATTTACTTAGCATTTATAAATGGATGAGACATGTTAATATTTTGAGAGTAATCTTTCATCATAAAATATTAGTGGTATGTTTTGACAGGTTTTCAGAAAATAGAAATGAAACAACAGTTTATTTCATTAGGATGAGTATAACAGAATCCAAAAATCTTACTGCAATGCTAACTACTGATTAGCTGTCTTTAGAACAGTGTTAAAGATTAGTTAAAAGTGAACTTTAACAGTTCAGATAGATTCACATTACATTCAGTACTTATGTTGCTGAATGGAAGGAGTGATAAAATAAGAATAGATGGATAAATCTATCATGTATTGTATGAACTTTAGCTCCCTCTGGAGGTTTAGCCAAACACTGACTAAATTAAGTCTTATGCTCCAATGACTTCAGTGTTTTCAGCTGCCATTTTCTTTCTTCATTCGGGTCAAAATATACATCTAAAAATAACATGGATAACATAAGATACGCATTTCTTAAATCACTGTACCATCACTAATGTTAGAAATATTTGACTTTCTACTAGGGCACAGTGCACAAGTTAAAATACCACTTTGGATGCAGAGTGTGCTAAAACTGCTATGGGCAAATTGTTTTGTGTGAAAGAGATGCAACTCCACTATAGCAGTAAAGCACACAAATCTATAGAGTGAAAACATTAATATTTCATATTTTTAAAATTAAGAACAACTTGAAGTTATCAATAATTTCTGAAGTAAAAAATATTTTTTAAATGACATCATATCAGGAAAGGTTAGCAAAAAAGCTGGATTTTTAAATTTGGAGAGAAAGGTAAAGGTTTGTGGAGGAGTTCCAGAGAAAATAGCTAACACAGATAAAAGCTTCCCCATCAGTGCTAGGGCACAAAGAGTGGCGATCTACAGAGAGGTTTCTTCCTTGACGTGGTGGAAAGATTTCTATGTTCTGATAATTCCTTGAGCAATGCCTTTGGGGCCTGGCAAAAATGTCACAGAAATTGTTTGGAGTTCAAGCAGCTTTGACTCGGAGTTTGAGCTGGAGCATGAACTACAGACCCTGATGTACCAACGAGGGGGAAAGCTACCTGGGGTCTTTGTACAAGGAAGCAGTCACATCTCTTAGAACAGGGTCTTCTTATTTGATCAGTGTTCAGCGACATGAGAGTGCATACAAGGGGACTCAGGGCAGAAACACAAGAGCCTCAGCCTTTGCAATTATCCAGCAGTTTTGTGGTTTCTTCAATGGGTTTGGATGAGAGTGGGGGCTGTGGGATGGATGAGCTAACTGACTGTGGTACAGGAAGCCATCAAGTGGAAGCAACAAAAAGGCATGTTTTGGTAATGGGGATAGTATAGTCTGGAGGATTAACACCATTTTCTGCAGCAAAGAACATGACTCCAGATGGCTGTGTTGTCAGGGTTCAGGCTGTCTGCTTGGGGTTGGAGAGGAACTTAAAGTGTAAGGGGGAGGAGCCAGCCATTGAGGCCCTAAGACATAGGCAGGGTGAAGGAGGCTCTCCATAGTAATTATGAGGAGCTAGACATCAGATTAAAAAGCAGAACCTCAAAAAGACATAATTTCTGGATTATTACCTGAGCCATGTTAGAATTAGCATAGGACAAATTGAATTCGAGGCATGAATGCATGGCTCAAAGACTGGTGCAGAAGAAATGGGTTCTGATTCATGGAGCGCTGGCATCAGTGTTGGGGAAAATGGGATCTGTACCACTGGTTTGGTCTACATTTGAACTGTGCTGGGACCAGCGTTCTTATAAGCTGCATAATTAGGGAAGTAGAAAGGTTTCTAAACTAAATAACAGGGCAAGAAATCAAATTTGGGAATAAACAGCAATTCAATGAGTTGAGACAAGGCAAAAGAGAGAGGTATTGTTATGGGAAACGAAAAACAGACCATGATTGGAAGGAATGAAGAGTGCATAATAAATCAGATGAGACTAGACGTTATAAAGAAGCAATAAAGGATAAAATTAAAGCTCTGTCTGAATGCACATAGTATTTAAAATGAAACAGATGAATTGAGAGTGTATATGGAAATAAATAAGTATGATTTCATAGCCATTACCAGATCATGACTGCAGAAGGTCATGGATTTGTTCTGAGTATTGAAGAGTTCAGAATACTTAGGACAGGAAAGCAGAAAAAGATAGAGGGATGGCTCTGTTAGTTACAGAAAATACAGAGATAACAGATGAATGGAACAGGTATTTTGTAGCAGTCTTCATCATAAGAGGATATAAGTAACATCCCAGAATCAACTATACGCCAGGAAATGGTAGGGGGTAGAAATTACAGTCACCAGAGAAGTGGTGCCGAGTAAATTGTTGGAGCTGCGGGCTTTCAAGAGCCCGGGTCTTGAGGACCTCCCCCTAGCATCTTAAAAGAAGTATCTGGTGAGATGGTTGATGCTTTGGGCTTAATTTTCCACAACCGGAAAATCTCATTAGATTGGAAGATAGCAAATGTAACTCCATTATTCCAAAAGGCAGGAAGACAAAACTGGGAACTACAGCCCAGTTAGCTTATCTATTATAGGAAAACTGTTAGAAGTTATTATTAATGAAGTTAGAGCAGGGCACTTGGATAAGTTCATGGTAAATGGGCACTGTCAACATGGTAGCAACAAGGGGTAAGCATGTTCAACATTGTCAACCAGGGTAATTGTGTTTAACCAACTTATTGGATGTCTTTGAGGAAAACACATCGGCTGTGGATAAGGGGAACCAGTGGATGTATTGTACTTTAATCTCCACAAGGCATTTAATCAGTTGGTTGTTGTGTAAAATGAAAGCTCATCGTATCGGAGCTCACGTATTGACATGGATAGAAGATTGCCTGACTTACAGGAAGCAGAGAATAGGCATAAATGGGTCCTTTTCATGTTGGCAACTGTAATGAATGGCTTGCCACATGAATCAGTGCTGGGTCGTCAGCTGTTTACAGTTTATATAAATGGATGAAACAATGATTGTAAGAAGTCTGACAATACCAGGTCCACATCATGAAACAATGATTGCCAGATTTGCTGATGACACAGATATTACACAAGCAGGAAAGTAAATTGTGAAGAAAGCTTAAGGCTATAAAAATATAGAGAGAAGTTAAGTGAATGGACAAAGATCTGGCACATAGAGTATAATGTGGGGAAATTTGAAAAATTGTCAGGAAGAATAAGAAAGGAGAATTGAATCCACAAGTAGGAAGGTTATGCTTCAGTTGTGTTGGGCACTTGAGACGACATTTGGAGTACAATGTCCAGTATTGGTCATCTTATTTGAAGAAGAATGTAAACCTCTTGGGAACAATTCAGAGAAGGTTCACTAGATTGACAACTGAAATTGATTGTTGTCTTTTGAGGAAAAGTTGGACAGGCTAGGATTCTATCCACTGGAGTTTAAAAGAGTAGTTGCAATATACAAGATTCTGACAGTCTGGATGTGGAGAGGATGTTTTCTCTTGTGGGAAAATCTAGAACTGGACGTCACTGTGAGGATTGAGTGCCTTGAAAAGGTGGTGGCAGCAGAGTCTTGAATTTTTTATGGCAGACGTGGATAGATTATTGGCAAGCAAGGGGGTGATAGGTTATTGGGTGTAGATGGGATACATATTTGAGGTTACTATCAGATTAGTCATGATCTTATTAAACATTGGAGTAGGCACAAGGGATTGAATGGCATACTCCTCCTTGTTTGCATGTTCGTATGTAAAAAGTGAGTTAAAGCAGTTTCAGTAGAAACTCTCAGAAAATAATTGAAAAATGCAGGGCTATGGGGAAAGACTGTGAAATGGAAGTAATTGAATAGACTAATTGAAGAGCTGGCACAGGCACAATGTACTGACTGACCTTCTGTCTGATTTGAAAAGTGATAAGACATGAATCTGGTTGCACACTGATCAGTGAAGCTTACAGGAGTGGGGAAACCCCCACCCATTTTGTTTACAAAGAAGTGCTGTGCTTTGCCTTTTGCCCCTTTAGGAATCTCTGAAATCCTACAGCTACATAAAAAGAGTAGACACTGAGCATCATGTATCTGCACCCCTATTTCCTGTTACTATTGGCCAAGGATTAATGTTTTCCTAAGCAGTAAAGACAAAATCAGTCCCATTATATTTGGATACTCCCTTTTGTTAAATTAAAAATTATCTCAATTTTACAGCTTCCTCAAATGTTCCCAGATGAGAATTTGGAAAATTCCATTCCAGAAACCACCAACCATGATTGTTGTTACACAGAAGAAAGAAAATATGCAGATTTGGAACCTTATCTCAGGTAAAATTCTTAATTATGCAATCCATTGTGTATTTAAATTAATGAAAAAGGCACTATAGTAGTGAAAATATATAGTAATGCAGAATCAGTGTGGATTATTAATCTGATTTTCAACAGTTTAAAGTTAAATGCTTAACAGGTAGATAAGGTTTTGCTGCAACAGGTGAAAAATTTTTTTCATACTAGTATTAACTTTGGTGATGGTGAACAGGCCAAAACAGCGCACGGTGTTCCAGAAATGGTTCTACCAAGGCCCTGTACAGCTGCAGTAAAATTTCCCTACTTTTATTTTCCATGCCCTTTGCAATATAGGACAACATTCCATTTGCTTTTTTAGTCACTTGCTGTACCTGCATACCAACTTGTTGTCATTCATTTATTAGGACATCCAGATCCCCTGTACCACCGAGTTCTGTAATTTCTTTCCATTTAAAGTTTTTCTATTTTGCCTTCCAAAATTCACAAGTTCACTATTTCCCACATTTTACTCCATCTGGCAATTTTTTTGCCCACTCACGTAACTTGTCTGTATCCCTTTGCAGGCTCTACCTCTTGACAACTTACTTTTCCTACCTATCTTGGTGTTATTGGGGAGCCAAGTAGATCCCAGCAATAGTCAGCAGCTCGGAGAGATGTCTTTTCTATTCGGGCACTTTGTGCCCATAAGGGTTCCCCCAAACCACCCCGCACATCCCAAAGGCCACTTCAGAATTAGATTGTACACTCGATGATATGTCTTTAACTTCAAAGAGTCGGAGTCTAATTTTAAATATTTTCTTTCTTTAACTAGTAATAGAAACTTGTTTTAAACAGAATTTTGCATTCAATATTTCAAGTTGAAATCTTTGTAATAGTCACTTAAAAATGTATCATTATTGAATTTAGTTTTTATTTTTCAGATACCTACTATCTTTGCCATCTCATATGTTAAAAAATGATCAGATACAGAAATTTTTCTGTACTACCACAGCCAATCATCCTACACAACACCTAAGTAAGTAAATTGACTCAATTTTTGATCATTTGGGTTGGACTCATTTTTGAAAATGTGCACACTGTTGTGAAGATACTCATCTCATAAGCTACTTCCAAGCTACTGAGTGCTGGTCTTAAGCATGTATGCACACCAGCAGCTAATAACTGCCCTTTTTTCTGTCTCTCCGCATACATAACTAACATCAGTAATACAGTGATGTGGATTGTTCAATTTCCTGTTGTCTGTTTTGGACTAGAAACCATATCTTGAGCATAATTTAGAATCAAGGGCCTTCAGTTAGTCTTGATTGGAATAGATTGATTATTTATATTGAAGGTGAGTATTTCTTCTAGTCCTGTGTGTCAGGACTGCACCAATATAAGTACTTCGTCCACTGTAAAATTGGAGCTGTTGTTAGAATTCCCAACTAGTCACTGAAATGAAGCTAACGTTTAGGATAAAGCAAAAGAGAAAACAATTCAACAATTGATGTAGGAGAATTCTGTTTGCCTAAAATGTAAGTAAGTGTATGAGCTTTGTTGAGAAAGGCAGCATTTGTTGCACCATGAAACACATGTCCACCTGCTGTTTCCTGTGACTTCGGTGGTCATTTGTCCTACAACTCCATCTAGAATTGAGAAATATCAAGTTATCTGGACCACCTTCCAGTGTACAGCATATCCACTTTTGAACCCTATAGTGCACTTTTGCGGAGCAAAGGATCAGTTAGGTTTGATAAGACACTGATTCTTAACTATGCTGGAAAAGTTAACTAATCATAAAACTACAATGGAGAAAGGGAGATGGGTCGTCCTCATCTTTATGACCCTTTTTCCGTGTTACTTTTATGTTGTGCCTACTTAAATTCATCTTGGAATGTCAATTATGCATAATTACTACATAAATATACACAACCACACCACCAATGTATCATTCAGTAAATGCTTTTACAAATCAGTGTGCTAATTAACCCAGATCTAACTTGATATTAATTTTACCAAGTGTTTTGTCTTTCAGAAGTTTATAGATCACCAATGTTAGGCTAATTGCTTTATATTTGCTTGGTTTATCTTTTCAATAATTTTAGGGACAGTATTGCTGCATTTGACAACTCTCCAGTCTTCTAGAAAACTTACATATCAATGGATATTAAAAAGATTGACTTTAGAGCTTATGCTATTTCCTTTCTGCCATCCTTCAACATACCACAGACTTTTACCACTTGTGTTCTATTAACTTGTCACTTCCTCCACTTCTACAGTTTTAGTTTCACTACTGCATCGTTTTGTATCTGTGTAACCCCTTCAGTCTCCTTTTTTGTTAACTCTGATCCTAATTTTTTTTAATGATTCTTTTACATTTGCAGATTTGTTTATTATTTGTCTTTTGTGATCTTTTACAAATTCAGAACACCTATTACAGAAATTGTTTATTGTGAAGATTTATTTGATTATTATGATTATGAAGCTTTGAATTCAATCTGTATCATTTGAAGATGTATGAACTATAAAGAAAACTATTTGTAATTCTGTACTTTTTCCATTCAGATGCCAACCCCATACCGGTGATGCTACATAAAACTAACACAAGCACTGGTGCAGCTGTCAGGTAAGCTTAGCTTTGTGCATTATAACAACTGTACCCAAAATTTTTGGATTGTTGATAGAGTACAATACTGTAATAATCAAATCTGTTATGAATTCATTAAGCTGGCACAACCAAAATAAGACGAAATGACAAGTGAGTCAGGAAGGCATAGAACTTACAGGCCAGTTAAGACCCAAGGGCTTTGTGTCTTACTTTGGCAAGATTGGATGATATTTATTTTAATGCAAGAAGCATGACAAACAAGGCAGATCAGTTGAGAGCACAAATTAAAACATGGGCGTACAATGTAATTGCTGTTACTGACACTCTGAGAGGGCATGATTGGCAGTTCCGTATTCTGGAATATTTGATTTTCAGGCGTGTAAGGAGGTAAAAGTGGTGAGGGGTCAGGGAATCAATTACAGCAGTAAAGAGGGACAACATCTTAGAAGGTTCTTCTAATGAAGCCATATGGGAGAACTTAAAAACCAAAAAGGAGCAATCACATTGTTGGGGATGTTCTAAGGGCCTTCTAACAGTCCAAGGGAAGTAAAAGAGCAGTTATGTCGGCAAATTTCAGCAAAGAATAAAAGTAACAAGATAGTGATAGTAGGGATTTCAACTTCCCAAACATTAAGCAGGTTATTCATACTGTGTAAGGTTTAGAGGGAGGTGAATTCATAAAATGTGTCCAGGAGAATTTTTTAAGCCAGGTCCTACAAGAGATGGGGAAGTCTTGGGCTTAATCTTAGGTAACAAAACCAGACAAGTCCATGAATAATGAGTGGGAGAAGTTTTTGCAGTCAGCAATCATAACTCCTTTAGATTCAAGATTGCTATGGAAAAGGATAAGGATTGGCCAGAAATTGAAGTTCTAAACTGGGAGAAGGCTGATTTTAATAAGATCAGGTGTGATTTGGACTGGGAGCAGGTAATTGTAGGTAAATCCGTGACAGAACAGCGAGACATGTTTGAGAAGGAAATAGGGAAGAGTACAGGGCAACATATTCCAATAAAGGAAAAGAGTAGCACCCAACAAATCCAGTGAACTCTGAATATTGAGGGATATACAGCATAGTATAAAAAGAAAAAGTGAGGCTTATGACAGACATCAAGGGCTCAAACAGCAGAAACCTTAGAGAAGTATAAAATGTGCAAGAGAGAACTTAAAAAGTAAATTCGAAGAGGATAAAGGGGATATGAAAGAACATATTCTTGGATAGGATAAAGGACAATCCTAAATTGTTTTACAAGTACAATAAGGGTAAAAGAATAACTAGGGAAAGAGTAGGGTCCATTAAGGTGGCAATTTGTGTATGGGGCCAGAGAATGTAGGTAGGGTTGTAAATGAGTGCAGCTGGGGTGATCTTTAGCCCGCACACTCCCACCTGCAGGAATGGCGGTGTGTGCTAAAACTCCAGAGAGCATAATTCGTGCTGATGAGTTTACAATTTCTAATCTTCCCAGCCCCTCACAGGTGGAATGGTGTAAAACACACTGGGACCGCAGAAAGCTTATTTTAATATATCAGCATGTCATTAGCGAGCGCACTCTCTGGGACTAACCTCTTCAACAGATATTTGGCGGGCACCAGCATTGATGTCACACTGACGTCACTGACAACATGTCTAATAAGCATGAATTTGGTGCCTTCACCTCCAAGGGGGTTTTGGAGATGAGCACTTAGGCAGTGGCACCTTCTGTCGCACTGTTAACTGGAGAGGACTCGGGAATACAGCTAAGTTCAACTTGGGGGAGGTGGTGTCCCAGAATTGCCATTTCGGGGAGAGGGGCCACTTGCAGTCTTTACCTTCCCTTCGTGTCAGGGTGCCCCTTGCTTTAAAGAACGTTTTGAAGGTGCTTTCCATGTTCTCCTCCCTAAGTTCCTCTTCGTGTTATAGTCAAGTGAGTCCTGGGGGCTGGCAAGAGCGTGGGAGGGACATACAACTGTTACTCGCACACTCAGCAGGGTGATGTGCCGGGTGAGCTCGGTGGTTCCACCAAACTTGGTGACATGAATGCACAGGTTGGAGACTCTGAATGAACAAAGTGAAATTCATTGCCAGACATTCAAAACAAGATGGTGATCTATCTACACTGATACCTATATTCACCCATGTCCACTAAGTGCCTACAGTTTCTTAATCTTCCTGACCCTCTCTTTATGTCTAGGTGTATCGACAACTGAATTTGCCTGCCTACTCCCATACCCTTTTGCCTGAGATGACCTTGACAGGCACCCCTGGGGAGGTTGAGACCTTTAGGGTCCAGGCCTAATTTCGGGCAACATGAATGTTTGACTGCTTCCCTCCTCGGTGTCAGATGGGGTGGAGACACCCAGTATCCCCTTCTGGACGGCTCTGGGCTGTACTCTTGCTGAAACTCTTCCCATCAGGTACTCCTCCAAGGGTTGGAGGGGCAGCTGGAGTGTGATCCAGAAGTCCACATCCTCTGGCGCTGACACTTCTGGATTCCCACCAGTGCCTGCAGTTGAAGCCCTGTACCATGGTGTGGACTTCTGCCATGGAGTGCACGTCCTGCACCAAGGTCTCCAATATGGATGCCAACTTCACAAAGGTGGCCTTGGTGCATTGCAGTGACAACACCATCTCCTTGGATAGAAGGTGATGGGACTTCTCTATTCGACTTTGCATTCCAGAGTGTGATGAGCATAGCAGCTACTAGGAGAACATGGTGATTGTGGGAAGGAGTGGAGGGGCTGGTGTTAGCTGGGGCCAAAGTGATTGAGTGAAAGGGTTGGGGATACGAGAAGGGGTCCACTGGGAGACTGGCAGTGGTTCACTTACCCTGGCTGAGCGAAGAAAATCATTAATCTCCTTCCAACACTATCTTCTGGAGTGAACTTGCACTGACCAGGGCTGCTACTGCATCCCCCAAATGATGATGGTCATCCTACTCGAGAGCCGTCCCTTGGAGCAGAGGTATTGGGTGTCCCACCTCTGCACGACTCCATCAGGCAGTCTGGTGAGGGCGCCCTCTGTGAACACAGTGCTGGTTTCTTGGCTGCCACCTCCTGCAGTTGTTGTGGACCACGTGCTGGGAAGCTGTTTATATGGAGCTCCCCATTGCTTGCAGCAGTTAGGTTGGTAACAAGGTACGCGAATCAGAGGGAGTGCACCACTAGAGTGTGGGAATAAAAATTGATATAATAAGCTGTAAGATTTAGACCAAAAACGTACCGGTGCTGTCAGCAGGAAACACTTGCGCTGGAACCAACATTGCCCTTTTTTTGATAAGATTTGGCCAAACGTGTTGATGTTTACTAGTGAGAGAGACAGTGTGGGTATTGAAATCAGGGAGGATGTAATACAATTAAAGAAATTAATATAGACAGAGAGGAGGTTCTGAGTGGTCTGGTAGGATAAATCTCCAGGGCCAGATGAAATGCATCACATGCCATTGAGTGAGGCAACAAAGGAAATAGCAGGGATGTTGGCAATAATTTTCAATTCCATTTTGACCACAGGAGAAGTGCTGGGAACTGGAGGACAGCCAATGTGGCACCATTATTCAAGGAGGGACGAAGGCATATACCAGTAAACTACAGGCCAGTCAGTCTAAGCTCAGTGACGGGGAAACTATTGGATTCAATTCTGAGAAACATAATAAGCCTACATTTGGAGAGGCAGGAATTAATCAATAACTCAGCATGGTTTTGTTAAGGGAAGCTCATGTCCGACCAGTTTGATTGAATTTTTCGAAGGGTAACCAGGTATGTAGATGACTTCTGCAAAGTCCCATATGGGTGGCTAATAGCAAAGGCAAGAGTCTGTGGAATCCAAGGATATTTGTCAAATTGGACCCATAATTGGTTGAATGGCAGGAAATAGAGGGTGATTGTTGAGGGTCGATTTTCAGACTGGAAGTTTGTGTTCAGTGGGGCCCTTGCTGCTTGTGATTTATTTAAGTGATTTAGACTTGAGGGTTTATCAGTAAGTTTGTGGATGATGCAAAAATTGTTAGCATGGTAAATAGTGAGGAGAATAGCCTTAACTTATGGGAGGATATAGGCGAACTCGTCAGACGGGCTGATAAGTGGCAAATGGAATTCAATCTGGATAAATGTGAGGTGATGCACTTGTACAGGACAAACAAGACAAGGAATACATGATAAACAGCAGGACCCTGGGAAGCACTGAGGATCAGAGGGACCTTGGTGTGCATGTACACTGATCCCTAAGACAGTAGGACAGGTGGATAAAGTGTGGACAGGAAAAATCATTTCCCTGTGGTAGGGGGCATAGATTTAAAGCAAGGGGCTGGAGGTTGAGAGGGGATGTGAGGAAAACCTTTTTCACCCAGAAAGTCGTGGAAATCTGGAACTCACTGCCTGAAAGGGTGGCACCAATAAAAGACAGGAAAAGAACATACAGTTAATTTTCTTGATTGTCCTTGAGACAAGGATTTTAAATGCTGCTACTGATTGGATTAGCTGGTTTCTTGGATGTGGATAGAAGTAGTGGTCTAATTGTTACAGGATCTTGGTTTGCTTGTAGATTTCCGGTAAAGTTGAGTGATACACTTATAAAAGAGAGAGGGAGAGAGCAGCCTTCTTCCTGTTTCTCTGTTAAAAACGTTCTTGACATCGCCTATTGCACAAGGATATTTTGGCCTTGGCAGGAGTGCAGAGGAGGTTCACTAGGCTGATACCGGAGATGAGGGGGCTGGACTATGAAGAGAGACTAAATAGACTGGGTCTGTACTCGTTGGAGTTTAGGGGGGATCTTATAGAGATGTGTAAGATAATGAAAGGGATGGATAGGGTAGGGGTAGAGAGGTTATTCCCGCTTAGAAAGGATAGCAGGTCTAGAGGGTACAGCCTCAAGATAAGGGGGGTGCAGTTTAGATCAGAGTTGAGGAGGAACTTCTTCACTCAAAGGGTGGTGAATCTCTGGAATTCTCTGCCCGTTGAAGTGGTGGAGGCTACCTCGCTAAATATATTTAAGTCACGGGTAGATAGGTTTTTGATGGACGAGGGAATTAAGGGTTATGGGGAGAGAGCAGGAAAGTGGAACTGATCCACTTCAGATCAGCCATGATCTTATTGAATGGCAGGGCAGGCTCGAAGGGCTAGATGGCCTACTCCTGCTCCTATTTCTTATGTTCTTATTTTCTATGCATTTGTAATCTCCCTCTAGTGGAGGCTGGGCAGCCTTGCTTTGATGTGATGATGTGTGTGTCTGTCTAGCAGTCATTGTTCACTTTCAAGTGCTTTACATTTTTAATGACTCTTGGATAGTTATGAGTTTGATGATTGTTTAGATTGTGGGAAACGTTTCTCTCTACACAATTTTTCAATTCAGTGATTTGTTTCTCGCGTTTACTTTAGAACATGGTCTTGAATTTTTAAGCAGTTTGCTCTGATTCGGTTCCAATTGCAACATTTCCAATCAACTGAGTTGAAAATCAATTTTATTTCAAAAATAAAAGGGCCTCATGATAATGCTAAATAACAGATGTAGAAATCTAACTCGAGCATCCTTTCTGGCTGTATCACAGCTTGGCACGGCTCCTGCGCTGCCCAAGACCGCAAGAAACTGCAAAAGCTTGTGAATGTAGCCCAGTCCATCACACAAACCAGCCTCCCATCCATTGACTCTGTCTACACTTCCTGCTGCCTTGGCAAAGCAGCCAGTATAATTAAGGACCCCACTCACCCTGGATATTTTTTCTTCCACTTTCTTCTGTCAGGAAAAAGATACAAAAGTCTGAGGTTATCTGCCAACCGACTCAAGAAGAGCTTCTTCCCTGTTGCTGTCAGACTTTTGAATGGGCTTACCTTGCATTAAGTTGATCTTTCTCTACGCCCTAGTTGTAGCTAACACTACGTTCTGCACCCTCTTTGTTTTCTTCTCTATGAACGGTATGCTCTGTATAGTGTGCAAGAAACAACACTTTTCACTGTATGCTAATAAATATGACAATGAATCAAATGAAGTGCTACATTGATGAATGTATCTATTTGTGCATCCAGGAAGCAGCTTTCTGCCTCCAACCAATTCCAATGTCTGGAAGCAGTATTGTATTGAAGACTGAAGTCAAACTCCATCAGGCTAATTGTCCTTCCAACCTTCAGTATAGTGCAGACTCTTGGGCTGCCGTAGGCACCGTGAAGAAGCTTTGGAGAACTACCAAAGCTACCTGAGATCCATCATGCGAGTTCAATGGCAGGACAGAATCACAAATAATGAGGCACTTGATCAGGCTGGGCTCAACAGCATGGAGCACATCCTTCAGAAAATTCAACTGAGATGGCAATCCATACCTCCCACATGGATGATTACAGAATACCTACACTGATCTTCTATGAGTAACTTTCTCAGAGCAGATGAAACGAAGATTGTCAGTGCAAACTACATATGAGAGACAAGAGCCACCAGAAGCATCAAAAAAAAATACCTGGTAAACTTCTCCCTTGCATACAGCCTCTTTTGGAAAAACACTGCAGCCAATCAGTTCATTAGGATACAAGCACTGACGTTTCGGTCAACATATTTCATGGCCCATCTACCCCAAACTCTCAACATCTGACTTGCCCAGAGAGAGGCCAAAAGTGGTGCAGCTGCAGAGGTTCCTCCAAGCATCAATGACTATATGACGTGCCAGTTGTGTGGGAATCCATACTGGTCTTGGATCAGAATTCAGCTGAGAGAGGGCCCACGAAGATGTGAAAATCATTTCTAGCTCAGACATACCCCAACATGAGAATTCTACTACAAAAGGAACAGATTGCTGAATTTCTGGCTTTACTAGTGATCATACTCATGGCATCAACTCGTGTTCTACTTTGAAAGTTTATAATGCCAAATATATTTATTTCATAATTTTTAAGCCTATCAGTTTACAACCAAAATTGGTAACATTGTGTTTTTGATCCACTTGCAGTACTTTGTTTTATTGAAAGCATTTGACAAAATAAACTGCTTTTGAAATTCATGTGCATGGAAGCTTGTGTTGATCCAGATTGAAAAGCAAACATGGTGTAAAGATTTAGAATGATTTCCATAGATAGGCCTTTGGATTGATCCTCCATTCTATAGTGAGATTTTCCATAGACTTTGTGCAGTCCTTTTAAGCCTGTACTGTTGCCTTTTTGAAACTAAATTTCTTGAGCATAAGATAGTTGCAGACCTAGCCTTGTTTTTGGTCCATCAAGCCAATCAAATTGAACTTCATGGCAAAAGATCATATGTCATAAGCTGTGACAACTGTGGGATGGAAGTGGGGGCCATTAAGCCAGGAATACAGTTTTTCCACGGGTTTTGTAGAATTTAATGGTGGAACCTGTTCATTTTTTTTTCAATTTGTTGCAGCTGTCAATTGACTGGCTGTTGGGTGGGGAAAGCAGTTGGAAGGCTGGTGAGGAGAAGCAGAAGTAAATCCAATCATATGCACATATGCATATGAGATATGCTTATTCTACAGAAGACTAACATTTCTGTACCTCCAGGCCCTCCTTGTAATAAGATTAGGATAGGATAAAGTAAGGCAGGACAGTCTTCCTTAGAAACACTAGTTGACTAGACAGTTACAGGAGGTATGCCACCAAAAGGTCCTGTTGTAACTTGTCTGTTTTTTATAGAAGAAAAGTTGCTAAATTCAGTTGAATTTTTCATTTTTTGCAGGCCAATATGTGGTGTAGCCAGCATCCAGTGTTCTTACAACGCACTGCAACCATCGGTCTCTGTTTCTTCGTGCTCACATTCAGTCAGTGGAAGCTCTGCAACAGTCACTTGGCCACAGGCTGAAAGCTTGAGTCCGCAAAATCCAGAACAAATTGGTATTCTAGACTGGCTTAAAAAGTTACGTCTGCACAAGTACTATCCTGTTTTTAAGCAACTTACAATGGATAAGGTATGTTTACATTTGCTTAAATTTAAATGGTTGGTCCTTTAGGAATAGGAAAATGGTGAATTGCTTAAAATCTTGTCTTTATAAATGGGAAAACCATTCATATTTCCATTGTACATTTAGTGTTATAGGGGCCTGAAATGCATTGAGAGAGGATTTGTGCATTTTTTTGAGGCAATTATGGTCCCAGAATCAAAGATATCTTAAACAAATATGTGATAAAAGAATCAACAATCTTCAAGGCTCTTAACTGAGCTTTTAATCTCCACCATTGAAAGTGGGCAGAGGTGATGTTTTTGCCCTTGTTTGTAGTCAGTTTGTTTGTAAACAACAGACCTCAATAACTAACGGACAGATTTCAACAAAACTTGGTACACAGTGTATTGCTCAATAAAGAATTGATCACTTTTTGTGGAACCAATTGGGATCTTGGAATTTTTTAAAGGATCTGTTGACTTTTTTGTGGATTGTCTCAGCTGCTATGGTTCAATTTGTCACAGCTGTGAAAATGTTACCAGAATTTTCAAAACCAATTTTTGGGTGCGGAAGATTTCTCAGTAAAATGGAAGCTTAAAATAAAAAGCTTTTTTTCAACTTTGTAGTTACAGGGCGTCACCCAGACAGGAAAAAAGCCTAGGGAAAGTGGTATACTTGTAATAGCATTGAGTTAAAACAGCAGATATGCACTCCACTGAGTTCCCTCTTCACATATATCATGTTTTCTTTTCCTGGTAGGTATACTTCACTTCTGTTTCTACAATAAATTTTAACTCACTACTCCAGAAACTTGTGTGCAGTTTTTGAAAATGTTCTCAGCCTTGTTTCAAATCACTCCATTATCTGACTTCTTCCTATCTCCAGTCCATAAGCCTTTGAGATCTCTGTACGTTTCCATTGCCTGACAGGGTAAAAAGCTAGGGACAGTCTTAATGAGGCAATTATAGGACTTCTGCCTTTGGGAAAGGAAACTCTGTCCTCAAGAGCCAGCAGCCAACCTGATTAGCAGTTGAGCTATCCCGGCAGTCAGAACTCTATAGTGACTGCTGCAGGGCTCCAAGGAAATCCCAAACTGAAGTCAACCTGGAAGATTAGACTAGGTGTGAGTACTGTGCATTTAATCATGGAGAGATTGGGGACCTTAGGGTAAGAATTGGGGGGGCACAGGGGACCAGATTTTGGAGACAGTGGGTGGTGTGGAGGGGGTATCACAAAAAGGGGGCAATATTTTGCAGGGACAAATGCCACATTGAGCACAAGAGAATCTCTCAGAGGAGGTAACTGCCCCCTCCTGCTTTTTCATCTGAGATGGTGAAAAAGTGAATTGGCCTCCTTTGTTCCACCTTTCACTGCCCACCACTATATTCTTGTGGTCGGAGTGGAAACAGGCCCTTAACTAACTAGGTAAGGGTTTCCATAGAGCTACGCGTGGGCAAGTTGGCTGCTGCTTTATCTGCCCACCACGTTATGGGGGCTGCTTAGGGGTATGTCTGAAGGTGGTGGGCTAGCCACCTGTCCTATTTCATGCATCCCCCTCAATCTGCATCTTACAAATACACTGGTTGAGAATAATATTTTTGTGTCCCTCTCTTAATACGCTTTGTGGAATCTTTTGGTCATCTTTGCCAATCACTGCTATGTTGCTATGTGTTGAACTTTTGCCTGAAGTAATTTGAAGTTTAAATAGCTTTAAAGATAGTTGATCAGTAGTAAATAACTGGAATATTGATGAAAAAAGATTTTTTTTAAACTTATGACTTTAATTCATAAGTATACCAGACTCGGGGAAAACAGCAAATTTATATTGTATGAGAAGCAAATGCTGATTGATTGGTAGAGGCATTGTCTCTAAGGTACAGACCATGCTATCAGCCTATGCTTTCAAAACTCAAAGCACAATGTCCCAACATTAGATGTGATTCCATGATTGGGTAACATTTGCTAAATAATCATCAGTGGGCTAAATATTATACTGACAACCATTTAAGACCATCAATTGGTTTTGTAGGGTGGCTCATCTGAATATATATATATTTGCAAACAGAAACAACATGCACACACTGCCTGTTTTTGCTAAACAGAATAAGGGACAGTTGTTTGCTGGCCCTTTCTTCAGGACAATGCCTTGACCAATCAGTTAAGCTGCATGGTTTAAATTTGAAATAAGACTTGGCAGTGAACTGTCAGTCACCATTAACTGGTGCATTCTCTATAGCAATCCCTCTACCAATCAGAGTTTACTTTCCAACAAATCTGCACATCTTTCTCATACGATATAAATTTGTTGCTTCCCTGAGATTGGTTTTCTTATGATTTGCTCTGAAGAATACAAGATGAAAAGTTATGACAAATAATGTTTTTTTCAGTAATAATTAACTTCAAATACGCTAAAACTATTGAGGATGATGAGCTCCATCAGAAGTTGGCTTAGGGTTTAGCTGTCTTGCATGTTCAACGTCTGGCCCTTACTGCAGTTCTTAGAGCCAGATTTCAGTTCACTTCTGCATGTGGGGAAATTAACAAATGAAGGCTGAGAACATCAATGCCATGGCCATATTATTCTCAGGCCAGACTAACCAGATGTTCCAAGAGGAAACAAGTATATTTTCAAGTGAACGTGACTTGCAGTGAAAAGGACAGTTCTTTATTGTTTTGCAGGAAATAGAGCCTCCAGCATTTTTGACATTATTCCCAAGAATTTATACTTCAGCGCAGGGCCACACAAGTTATTAAAGATCGGGCATTAATTTTCAGTGAAAGTAAACATTTTATTTTGTTACCTCATAATTTGACAAATTTGTTTAAATGAAGTATTATCTTCTCATCTTTTTATAAGCTATGCAAAAGGGAAATTTTGTTTTGTTTCTGGAAGTTATAAAATTAAGGAGTCAGTGGTTATTCTCCTCGTGACCATTTTGGTGCTGCCATCGCCCGGTCATACTTTGGTTCTCAACCTTTTTGTTTCTGAGACTCCATCCTGCATATATAAAAAAAGAACTGGACCCCTGTAACCCAGTATTCCTTCTATATAAAAAACAGTCATAGAATTAAGCATATATTTATCTTTGTTTTACTTAGTATGAAACTTGTTGCTTTTACTGTGCAACAATTCTGTCAAGAAGTGGAGGTATCTTTGACGAGCACAAGGGCATATCATGGTTAATCACCCTGGCCCAGCATTTTGTTTTCATTTATGTCATTGTTGAAAATTGAACTTTGCAGAAGTAGGTTATGCTAAAGGGGATCAACAACACGCAGTGCCACAAAAGATGCAATGCTGAATTAATCAATGCATTTGCACCAAAATGTCTCCAGTGACGTTTCAATAAACTTGATTCTGAGGGAGCTGTCTGATGGAATGACATTGAGCTTTTCTAGTAGCTTTGATGGAACACAGGATGACAGTTCAGCTTCAGTATTCTCTGAAATTTGAAGCCTGTGGATGTGTAGCAAATTGTACCCTGATGAGGTTGGGAAAGTATCTACTAAATATGTTGCATAGATCAAAAAGATGTACAACCAGCTGTGTTTGTGTCAAAATAATATATTTTCTTTGTATTAAAGAATGTAGGAACTTGAACATATCCATAATGCCCCACCCAAGCAAGAACTTTCCAGACTTGCGATTTCCTTTTGAATGCATAAATTATTTTGAGCTGGGCACAGATGAATTTGCGTACTCTACGCAGCTTTATTAACTTACTCATTTCAGTGACTGTCTGCAAGAAACCTAGTTTAGCCAGCTATTCACAACATTCAGTACAAGGTTGTGTTGTTTTTTTAGTCAATTAAGGAAGTATATGCGTCTTCCCTGAAACTAAATATATGGACAAGCATTCGTCTTGAGGCAGCCATCTCACTTCTGTATGTATGAACACAAAATTGTCCTCTGAACTCACTTTCTTACTAAGTGCTGTAAAAAAAAAAAAATTATTGCGTGGGATTTGATAAAATTAACAACTTTTAGTGGTGTGTTGAGAACACTGAAGGCCTGGTTCAATATCCTCCATTACAAGTGCCTCTCATGTAAAAAGCAATATGTTCAAATAGATACATAGGGCTTTGATCTTTTATGCAAACACTGGAATGCTTCCCAACATTGCTGCAACCCCATTGGCGCAAGCCCCAATGACATTTGTAAAGCTGTTGAAATCATCCAACACTTTGATCTACACACTGCAAAACTGTGCCTTTTACCATTGAATCAGTCCATCTTTGACAGTGTTATTTGACATTGATATTTTTGTAGTTCCTTGGCCATCTGCTCTCTGAACATTTTCCTTACTATTTCAGTGGCACATGGTATTATCAACTCCTCAGCAATAGTATGTGGGATTTTTGCTTTAGCAATTTTCTGTATTACTTTGCAGAATGAGACCCAAGCTTATCAGCAGGAGTTATGGATTTCATTACTGCTTTCATACTGACTAGTTGCTTAGCTATTCGGTTTAAAAAAAAAGTTGCTTGTCCTCATATGCTTGGTAATTAAGTGTCTCTGTATTTTGGTGGGTGCTAAAGATTCATTAGACAGTAACTGTACACAAACTGCACAGTTCAGGTATTTTTTCATTTTCAGTACAGATTAAACCAAAAATCAATAGCCGTCTTTATATTTCTGTTAAACTATTGCTAACACTGCAAAATTATGCTTTCTTTCACATTTTCACCACCAAAATGTCCTTTAAACCCTAGAAGAAGGAAGTTCTGTATCATCTTTCTGTGGGTTTCACTGTTTTCAAGCTGATAGTTACATTAAAAATGTATCTATATCTTATATTTATTTTGTGTTTCTGAAATTAAAAAGGCACCATAGTTTCAGATGGCCGTGATTTAATCTGGGGATCGTTATATCTCAGGCAAGGGACAAAGTTGAGAAGGTGGGGTGAATAATGTCAGCCAGTATAGGAATTGAATCTGTCACTGTGCATCACGAACCAGTTGTCCAGCCAACTAAATTAACAGACTCCTCTGCTGAAATTGCACCTTATGCAAAGAAAAATTTATGAAGTTTTATATGTATATTGTGTCCATTAATTACTCAAGGTCTTCTCCACCCCATCAATCATTGGCTTAATAGTAAATGAACCATTTCAGGCTTGTTCTGTGCACAGTTGGTTGGACTAAATGAAAATTCCAAGTTTGTTTCAGAAACACAAAAATGTTAAGTCACAGAAGGAGGCCATTCATCCTGTCGTGTCTGCGCAAACTAAATAAGCAGTCTTTTGCCTTCTCCCTAGAAGCTTGTACATGTGCCCTCTTCAACTAACAGTCTAATTCCATTTTGAATGCTTTTGCTGAACCAATCTCCAACAGAGTCTGTACATTCCAGACCTTAACCACTTGCTGTGTGAAAAGGATTTTCCTCGTATCGCTTTTTGCTTCTTTTAACAATTATGTAAATCAGTGTTCACTCTTTCTTGATTCTTTCAGAAGTTGGAAAAGTTTATTTCTATCTATACTGTCCAGACCCATTATGATTTTTGATATCTTGATCAAATCGTCTCTCAACCTTTTCTGCTGCAAGGAAAGCAGTCCTAACTTCTCCAATTTAGCTACATATCTGAAGTTCTTCATCCGTAGAAAAATTCTTGTGAATCTTTTCTGCACTCTCTTCAATGCCTGCCCATTCTTCCTAAAATGTGGCACCCAAAACTGGAACTAGTACTCCAAATGAGGCTGGACTAGTGTCGTATACAAGTTCAAATTTACCTCCTTACTCTTGTACTGTAATATGTATGCTTTATTAACCATGCTCCCAAAATGTGCTGTCACCTTCAATGACTTGTGCACACATCACGCAAGTTCCTCTGTTCCTGCTCCTCCTTCAGAATTTTGCACTTTATTTTGTATTGTTTGGCCATGTCCTTCTACCAAAATGAATCACTTCACGTGCCTGCAGTGAATGTTAGCTGTCAACTGTCTGCCCATTCCACCAATATTTCTACATTGTTTTGATTTCTACACTATCCTCCTCATGGTTCACAATGCTTTGAAGTTTCATATAATCTGTAAACTTTGAAATTATGCCCTGCAGACCAACATCCAGGTCATGAAGATATATCTGGAAAAGTATGGGTCCCAACATTGACTCTTGGGGAACTCCACTACAAACTTTCCTCCAGCCCAGAAAACATTCATTTATCGTTATTCTCTATATCCTGTCACTCAGCCAATTCTATATCCATATTGCAACAGTCCCTTTTATTCCATGAGTGATGTTGTATTGCATTGTATCAAATGGTGTGCAAGCAAGTCAACTGCTTGCCACAATCAACCCCTTCTGTTACATTTGCAGAAAAAATCTCCAGTAAGTTGGTTAAACGTAATTTTCCCTTAAGAAATCAATGCTGACTTTTTAAAATTTACCCACATTTGTCTATGTGACAATTAATTTTGTCGCTAATTATTGTTTCTTTAAATTTCCCCAACACCGAAGTTAAACTGACTGGTTTGTAGTTGCTGGGTTTATCTTTACACCCTTTTTGAACAAGGATGTAATGTTTGCAATTCTCCAGTCCCCTGGAAGCACCCCCAGTCTAAGGAATGCTAGGAAAACAGAACTCTCCTCTTAAATCAATACCAAACTTTCTGTCCTAAACTATTTATCCTGTATCCTCAGACTGTGGCCCCTGGTTCTGCACCCAAATCATTGCGTCTCCTTGCATCTACCCTGTCTAGTCCTATTGGAATTTTATAGGTTTCAATGAGATCCCCCTCATCCTTCTAAACTCCATTGAATACTATCCTAACCAACTCAAACTTCCCTCAAATATCAGGCCCTTTATCCCAGGTAAACCTTCTCTAGAACAAGAACATCCTTCCTCAAATAAGGAGACCAAAACTGCACACAATTCCAAGTGTGGCTTCACCACATATAATTGCATCAAAATATCCCGGCTTCTGTACTCAAATCCTGTCACGATGAAGGCCAACATGTCATTTGCCTTGTTTACTTCCTGCTGCACCTGCATTCATATTTTCAGTGACCGAGGCGGCATGGTAGCACAGTGGTTAGTACTGCCGCTTCACAGCTCCAGGGACCTGGGTTCAATTCCTGGCTTGGGTCAATGTCTGTCTCCTCGTGTCTGCATGTGTTTCCTCCAAGTGCTTCTGTTTCCTCCCACGGTCCAAAGATGTGCAAGTTAGGTTGATTGGTCATGCTAAAAATTGCCCCTAAGAGTCCTGTGATGTGTAGGTTGGAGGGATTAGCGGGTAAATATGCAGGGGTATGGGATTATGGTCAATGCAGACTTGATGGGCCAAATGGCCTCTTTCTGCACTGTGTGATTCTATGGTGTTTCGTTGCATACTCCCTTCTAATTTATGACCATTCAGATAACAATTTGCCTTTCCATTTTTGCTACCAAAGTGGATAACCTCACGTCCAAATACTGCATCTGCCAATCATTTACCCACTCTCTCAGCTTGTCCAAATCTCACTAATAGATCTCCTGCATTCTCTTCACAGCTCACTCTCTCATCCTGCTTTCTGTCATCTGCAAATATGGCGATATTGTATTCAGTTCCCTCATCCAAATGATTAATATATATTGTGAATACCTAGGGTCCAAGAACTGAACCCTGCAGTGCTCCACTAGTCACTGTCTGCCATTTGAAAACAGACCTGTTTACTCCTACTCTTTGTTTTTTGTCTGCCAACCAGTTTTCTAACCATTTCAGTGTACTTTCAAACAAATGTGCTATATGAATTTCAGTGCTGATTGTGAAGCTAGTATGTAGGCTATAGGTTCCAAACTCTTAACTGATCGTATTTAACAGAATGTCCCTTCTACTGTTCATAACAGGCAAGGTACATACTATATCCAACCAATCCATGTCCACTCAAAACAGAGCAATCAACAGTAGCTCTGATTCCATGATTGGATAACATTTGCTATATTAGCACTCTTCTCACATAGCATAAATTTGTCATTTTGCCTTGCATTGGTATTTGTGCAAATTGTCTTGAGCAATGCCTCTTTTGTTTTAAGCAATACTCAAGTTCTGTACTACCAAATAACTTGTATAACAAGCAGATATAAACTAGTTTGTAAATCGAGAGTAATGTAGATGGGGAGCGTAATTCCTCATATATCACTCCCTGCTAGGTAATATTGGACACTAAGTTACAAATCCTGCTGATCTAAAGAAATGCTCAGTTGTCCACATCCAGTTGTCTAAACTGTAAACAAAATTGCCATTGAAGAAAGTTTAAAAACTCGTTCTGTTTTGTCAGAAGCAAAAAGGAGCAGAGTGCAAGCGACAATTAAGGGTTTACAAGGTTGACAGGTCAAGAGAGTTAATGCTTTGACATGTGCTTTATGATGGCCTGAAAATAGGCTTTCAGAATCTTTTCATTATTTTTTATTCTGCTTTGACATTCCTATTGGTACTTGATGTAGAATGTTATAGTAAACATCTTCCTATTTGAATATACATGCTGATGTCTGTAGTGGGTATGAGCATGTGCAAATGACATCATCAGTAGGACGAGGTTTAGTCTTAAATGAGGGACCTATGTAAATAGCTACCTCCACTTCTGAGGTTTTATGTTCAATTCCTGGTATGAATATTTATTTTAGCTTTTAATTTTTATGCTTTTCAACAAAATTTCTCTATATATTCTGCCTTTAAGCATTTATCATTTAATATCTACAGGCCGTGGAAATGATCTTATCTATATAGTCACACAAATTGAACAAATTAAAAATCCTCTTAGATTACTGAAAGTTTTCCTTAATCCTTGAAATAATTTCAACTCCATTGTGCTAAACTACCTCCCAGCCTTTTCTTTCTCATTGAGCATGGCTGACCCTTGCTGTGGTTGGCTCTTCTAATTTAAAGAAACAGTTGGACAGTCTAGTGTGATATTTCACCTGCACTTTAATGGGGAAAATACCTTGACTGCCGACAGTGTGAATCTTTTAAAAAGGGTGAGCTCGCAACAAAGTATGTTATTTATGTGTGAGAATTGAACTTTTTCTTGAAAAATGGAGTAGATAATCAAGGCATAAACAATATGTTTAAGGACCACTTCTAAAGACCGTGAAAAGCTGTGGTCGTCAGTGTTCCAGAACACGTCTCATTTTTAAAAAATATTTTGGTAAGTAGCCTTGTTATAGCAGTGTGATGATGGATTTATTTACTGCCACACTTTGACCTGGCAACTCACTTGGTGAAGGAGCAACGCTTCGAAAGCTCATGCTACCAAATAAACCTGTTGGATTTTAACTTGATACCGTGAGACTCCTTACTGCGCTCACCCCAGTCCAATGCTGACATCTCTGCATCGTAGCTATCCTTGACGCCGCAAACTGACAGCTCAAAAGTGGAGAGGATTCTCCAAGAAGATCGTGCATATTGACGCAGACATCAAGTTTCTACAAAGATGCAAAGAAGCAGACAAGATCCCGAAAGAACTACAAATCATGAACCCACTCGGGTCAACCTATAACACAGACTACGGTGAGAGACTTTGCCACCGTACACCTCTCGCACTCCTCAACTATCTCATTGACCAGCTCTACAGCAGACGTTACAATCTGGAAACCAAGATAGAGTCCATATTTTCAATTTGCACTGGGGACGTAGACCAGTTAGAAAACAATGCCAAACAGACGAGACAACTGAACTGCGCCATCTACCTGCACACCAAGAACAGGAAACCTGAGAAACTTGGCATCATCACCAGCAGCAACCAAGCCTCCCCTGGGATCACAGTAGAAAACAGTACCACTTGGATTCTCAAGTTGTTGGACTACACTCTTCAACCAGACAATCGAAGTTCTCAGCCAAGGGCTCAATTTCTGCCCTACCACCAAAATGGACCCCATCAGTTTCAAGGCAGACACAGAGGAATTCATCAGGTGAATGAGGCTCTGGGAGTTCTTCCACAAATCCTAAAAGGCCAACAGCGGACCCAGTAAGACAGCCAACAGAAAGATCTGTGGTGCAGCAACCGAAGAGAAGAGTCAAACTGGACCCCTCCAGAAGGCCACTCCCTTGACTTGACACATATACCCAAGCCATCAGGAGTGCATCAATGCCAGATTCATCAGCTACACTCAGAAGACAGCCCCAAATGTCACCCAAGCACAATGCAATGCCATCCACAGCCACTCACCTGATGAAGGAGCAGCATTGCAAAAGCTCGTGCTACCAAATAAACCTGTTGGATTTTAACCTGGTGTTGTGAGACTACTTACTGCACCTACCCCAGTCCAACACTGGCATCTCCACGACATACTTTGACCTGTTAGATGATGATTAAAAATTAATTTTTGATTTAATCTTGTATTTCAAATGGGATTAATAGCTGATTTTCTTTTTGTAGTTCCTCAGTCTTACCGAAGAAGATCTGAACAAGTTTGAAACACTCACATTAGGAGCAAAGAAAAAGTTGAAGATGCAATTAGAACTTGAAAAGTAAGGTTTTTTAAATTCTTGATTTTATAAGAGCGTATTATGAATTTACTTTAGGAATAGTGTGTATCATCTACTCGAATATTCACAACTCTGACTCATTATGCTGACAATTTGGCAGCATGTGAATCATATCTAATTTGAAATATGGTAATTTTTAACTGCTATTTTGATATTTGTGTAAAATATTGTTTTTTATTGCTGCTCTTGAGGAAATGATGGCTGTTTTAATTGAATGAATCTTTTTTTATTGTTGTAGTATTTAGAGTGTCTAAAAAACATAAACATTCCCCCGACAGTTCAGTTTATTGACCGTAGTTTCACGTGATATTTATCCATAACAGTGGATGGAGAAACAAGACAGGATTGTAGTCATACCTGCTAGATTTTTAGTAAACGGTGCTATATGAGGTGGGAAGATCATTACCTGGCTACTTGCTTTGGCTAGGAAATGACATGAACACATTTACAAAACGAGTGGAGAACAGTAAAGGCTACAATTTTTAATGTTGAGAGGTAGTTTTTACTTTAAACAAAATTCTTAGGGGAAGGTATGTATTGGGTTTGCAACAAATTAGCCTCAGCCATTTGTCTGGTTGTCAGTTTTTGAAAGGATAAATAATGGGTTAAATTTCATTGGTTTGCTGTATTTTAATGGATTCTGAAATACCTACATAAAAATAGGGACAGAAATGACTCTTTGAACAAAAACAGAAAACACTGGAAAATCTCAGCAGGTCTGACAGCAGCTGTGGAGAGAGAATAGAGCTAACGTTTCAAGTCTGGATGACCCTTAATCACAGCTAAAGACAAAGAATATAGATTAACCCCTTGATCCTGGTCCACCATTCAATAAGATAATTTCTGATCTGATTGAGCCTTAACTCTGCGCCCCCACCTGCCATTGTCCCACTCCCCACCCATAACCTTTGATTCCCTTGTAGGTAAAAAGTCTGTCAAACGGTCTTAAAGATTGTGAGTGACCCAGACTCCACTGCTTTCTGGAATAGTGAATTCTAAAGGTCAACAGCCATCTGAGAGAAAAAATTTCACTTGTCTTAAATGGAAAATGCTTTATTTTGAAATGCACCGACAATTTCTAGATTCCTCCAAGAGGGGACGTTTAGCTTTTTCAAGCCCCTCCTGTTTCAAAAAGATCACCTCTTATTCTTCTAACTTCCAGTGAGTACGGACCAAACCTACTCAGCCTTTTCTTATAAGACAACAGGTTCGTCCTAGGAATCAATCTAGTGGACCTTCTCTGTACTGTCTTCAATGCAAATATATACTTCCTTAAATAAGACTATAACTTTATACCATACTCTTGGTGTACCAATGCCAGTTGCCACAAGATTTCCTTGCTCTTATATTCCATCCCTTGCAATAAAGGCCAGTATCCCATTTAACTTCCTCATTGCTTGTGGTTTGAGTTTAAGGACATCCAGATCCCAATGCACTTAAATAATATTCTCTTTGTCCATTCACTTAAACTACCACACCCCTTTGCAGACTAAGACCCCAACATGCGGGAAAATGGGAGTAATTGCCACTGTTTTTTCAACATGATTTCTAGAATGAATCTCCAACATTCTGTGCATCACAGAGTACCCTAGCGTGATTCAATCTGAAAATTAGTGGGCAGAGCCTATTCCTGCCTGAGAGGCCGGCACCATATCCCTCAGCGGCCACTGCACGTGTTCTGATCTGTCAGCATGGAGATCGCCACACAAGCAGCGGCCCTGTATTGCTGGCCCTCCCGATTGCTGGCCAGCCCTGCAACCCCCCATTGCTGGAAATCGTAGTTGTGGAGGGCATGGCACCCAACGGGATGCCCACGAAACAGCCTCTGCTGATGTCTCCTGACCCACTGCACTGCTCAAGCAGCACAGCAGGCTGGGCGAATCTCCCCCTTTGTGTCTTCTTCACAACTTGCTTTCGTACTTATTTTTGTATTGTAAGCAAATTTAGCCACAATACACTTGATACCTTCATCCAAATCACTAATATAGGTTGTAAATAGTTGAGGCCCTAGCATGGATTCCACTAGTTCCAGTTTGCCAACCTGAAAAGGACCTATTTATTCCAACTCATAATCGTCATGATAGCTAATCAATCCTCTTCTCCATACTAAAATATTATCTAACATCATGAACTCTTTTATCTTCTGAAGTAACATTTTATTTGGCACCTTATTGAATGTCTCTCAAAAATCCAAATATACTACAGCTACTGGTTCCCCTTTATGTAACCTGTTTATTACATCCTCAAATTTGTCAAAAATGATTCACCTTTCATAAAATCATGTCGACTCTGCTTGTTTGCAATTGGGGTGGCACATGGCACAGTGATTAGCACTTTTGCTTCAAAGCATCAGGGACCTGAGTTCCATTCTGGATTTGGTGACTGTGGAGTTTGTACATTCTCCCCATTCTGCATGGGTTTCCTCTGGGTCCTCCGGTTCCCTCCCACAGTCCAAAGATGAATGGGTTAGGTGGATTAACCAAGGAAAATGCATGGAGTTATGGAAATAGGGCAGAGGGGAAGGCCTGGGTGGGATGCTGTTTTGGAGACTCAGTGCATTGGATGACCTCTTTCTCTGAGCTGTAGGGATTCAGTGATTGTATTTTGATTTTGTAAATATCCTGCTACATCTTTCTTAATAATGAATTCTTGTATTTTCCCAATAACAGATGTTAGACTAACTGTCCTGTAAGTTGGAAGCTTTGATTCCCTCTCTTCTTGAATAGCGGTGTTACATTTGCAATTTTCAAACTCTGGACCTTTCTAGAATCTATGGAATTTTGGAAGATTACAGCCAACGCATCTATTATCTGCAGCCATTTCCTTTAAAACCCCAGGATGCAAGCCACCAAATCCAAGAGACTTGTCAGCCATTAGACACTTTAGTTTTCCTAGTGCATTTTTTGATGATGGAGGCACGATACTTGTTCAAAGACTCTGCCATTTCTTTTTCTGCAAATTCCTTGTTTCCCATTATTAATTCTGCAGTCTGATCTTCTGGAGGAGCAACTTTTACTTTAGATACTTTCTTCCTTTTTGTATACTTTTAGAAGCCCTTACTGTCTTGTTATATTTCTTGTTAGTTTACTCTGTCTTTTTCTAATTTCTCCCTTTTCATTTATTTAGTCACCTTTGCTGGTTTCTAGAATTTTGTCAATCATCTGGCTTGCCACTATTCTTTGCATCATTGTACACTTCTTTCAATTTGATGCCATCCTTGACTTCCCTAGTTAATGTTGGATGATGCAAGCTTCTCATGGAGTTCTTCTGTTATAATGGAACGTAGCTTTGTGAGAAATATCTCCTTTAAGTGTCTGTCACTGTTTATCCATCACACATTTTAACCTATTACCCCAGTCCACTATAGCCAACTCTGTCTTCACACCTTTGTAATTGCCTTTATTTAAATTTAAGACACTTGCTTTCGACCAAAGTTTTTTACCCTCAAATTGAATGTGAAATTCTATCACGTCATAATGCCTAGAGGATCCTTAACTATGCAATCGTTAAGGATCCCGTCTCATTACACGTTACTAGGTCAAAAAAATGTCTGTTTGGTTCCAAGTCATACATTCTATCCTAAATACTCTGAACTCATTCTGAGGTTACTGTTGCCAATTTGATCTGGCCAATCTACATGGAGATTAAAATCATCCATATTTTATTGCCGTACCTTTCTTATAAATCCCAATATTGCTTGATTTGTACTCTCAGGTTTGTGCTGACAAGTAACATTCATGCCATACAAATGCCATGCAATGACCATTTCCTCAATAAGAAGTTTCACAACACCAGGTCAAAAAGTCCAACAGGTTTTTTGGACTTTAACCTGGTGTTGTGAGCCTTCTTACTGTGTTTACCCCAGTCCAACACCGGCATCTCTACATCATGACCATTTCCAACAGGAGAAAATCTGACCATCATCTCTTGACACTTAATGGCATTACCGTCACTGAATTCCTATTATCAATATCCTAGGGGTTGCTACTGACCAGAAATTGAACTGTACTAACCACATAAACTTGAAGCCTCATTGATATGGAACCTGAGCAATACTTTTATTTCCAGGATAGTAGATAATTAAAGGCAGAAGTAGGATATTTTGCCCCTCACGCCTTCTCTAATTGATCCAATTATAGTCTCTACTTTTATGTCTAGCACCTATACCCTTTGACTCCTTAGAATCTATCTAACTCAGTCTTAAAAGTATTCAATGACCCTGCCCCCACTGCTCTGTGGGAAGTGAACTCCAAAGAATAATGATTGTCAGAGAAAAAGTTCTAATCATCTCTCAAATGGAAGTTCCCTTATTTTTAAACAACATCCTCTAGTCTTTCCCTCCAAAGAGAAATGTCCTTTCAGCATCCATTCTGTCACGTGCCCTCAGGATCTTTATATTTTTCAATAAGATCACATCTCATTCTTCTAAACTCCAATGGATGCAGGCTCAACTTGTCCATCCTTTCTCCATAAGATAACTCTTTCATACCAGGAATCAGTCGATTAGATGTTGACATGGCAGGAAAGCTGCACGTACAGGCTCATATTTTTAAGTCATGAATTGTGATTTTTGGCTCTGCTGTTAGCTTGGTGGCAGAGATTTGGGGTGCTGTTTTGAGATCTGGGAACCTGGAAAGTCAAATGTGCAATAAACATGCTAAAAGAGCATATTCCCTTTACCCAGCTCTTCAGCATGGTGAGTGTATGGTAAAAGGGCAACATAAAAAGACATCTGTATTTTTCTTAAATATAGATAAGCAGCTGCCTAAGTTTAAACTAAATCAAACAGGAAATTTGAACTTTCTGGTCATTAAATTTTTCTCATTTTAGAATTTTAACTTTTCTGTGATCCACAGAGAGAAGTCTGAAAAAAGAAATATCAGCTGTATGAGTCAGTCACCAACTTCCAATGCTGGAATAGCACGGGTTACACCAACAAGTCATTTTGGTCCTAGCCACTCGCTCCGCTACATTCCAGCTGCAGGTAATAACCCAAACATCAGATCAAATATTTACATTTCAAAATATGTATTCTTTGAACAAAAGGAAAATTTTTGACAATATATCTTGATGAACCGTCTTCTGCTTGAATGGTTAAAAGAAGTTTTTCCTGGCATTCAGCGCTTTGCATTTCTTCAGTTTCTGTATTCTTGTTAGTTAACATGTTTCAGAAAGAAATAAAGTGATAGCTTGAAACTTTGAGGTAGGCTTTGGTATCTATTGGGTAAGTAGCAGATTGGTCCACACACTATCAGCATAGGCAATCCACCCACTGCAGAATTTTTGTGGGAATGGGGGACATGCGAGCTTTTGGTGTCTTAGATGGATTAGATTCCTTTATTGTGTAAATTAGAAATGTAACATCTGATGAGAAATGAGCAGGAGAAGCATCAGTGCTTCAGCCTTGATCAGGATTGTGGTGTTTCTTAAAATAAGCGTATGCCTTTAATTTCAGTAAAATGAATACCAAAAGTAGTTATGCTGCATCTACCATGTATCTGCTTTTATGCCAGCTTGACTATGACATTCTGAAGTCATTTAAAATCCTTTTTTTTTATTTAATACATCTCCTACCTCCAAGTGTCCTGAAAATTTCTAGTTAATGTTCCCTATTCACAAAACTAAATCACCTATAAATACACAGGGAATAAAGGTAGTTCCACCTGACCCCAGAGGCATACCACTTCCAATTCTGGGCAAAACCCTAATTATTTGTTCAGAAGTAAACTGCAGATGCTGGAAATCTGAACTAAAAATTGAAAATACTCAGCAATCGGGCAACATCTGTGTAGAGAGAAACTGGTAATGTTTCAGGGAAGAGCTGGAAAAAGTTAGAAATGTAATAAGTTTTAAGCAAGTGAAAGAGGAAGACTGGAAAAAGAACAAAATGGAAAGTCTTTGATGGGGTGGAAGACAGGAGTTTGTGGTGTAGGGACATTGAAGAAACAAGAGATGTGCCCTGAGGAGTTGTGAATGGCAGACTGATATTTAAATAGCTACCATCTCAAAGAGAAAACAGGGGAAAATTAACTAAAATTAAAACTTGCAAAGGAAAATAAAAACAAAATGAGAGCAAAGACTGTGGTCCATAAGGCTAACGATTGCCTAATTGAAAGATGAGATGCTGTTCCTTGAGCTTCATTGGGACACTGCAGAAGATCGAGGACAAGAGATCAGCATGATAGCAGGGTGGAAAATTTAAATGACAAAGGATCGAACCTTAGGTCATGCATGTGGACTGAATGGAGGTGTTCCACAAAGTTTGTTTAGTCTCTCCGATGTAGAGCAGGTCGCACTGTGAGCAGTGAATACGGTATACTAAATTGAAAAATGGATTTTTTTTTCTTCCTGTCCTAACTTTTTTATTCATGCTCTTACATTACCTCATGCCTGTTTTTTTTTGATGAGTCTCTTGTGAAACATCTTATCAAGTTGCTTTTTGAAAATCCATTTATATTCTTAAGGCTGGTCCATTCAGATCCTCAAACCTGCTCTGCCTTTCAGTTGGAATTAAATTATGGCTGATCTAATTTCTTAACATCATTTATCTATCTTGGCTTCATATTTCTTGATAAACATGTGTACTTGTACTTCCGAATGTCTTTGCTTTATGATTCCTAGTTTAAATGTTTACCATTTAAACACTCATTTGGAAAGTGGATGATCTAATATTCGCCTACATTAAATTCTACCTGCCATATTTTTCCCACTCTTTTAATATGCCTGTGTCCTTGTACAGCATCCTGCTTCCGTTTGTAATTCTGTGATCTACACAGCTTATAGTCCTACTTTGTTTGGTAGCTTGCAAACCTGGAGATACAACTTTCCATTCTTTCATCCAAGTCATTAACAATTTGATAAAAAGTTGAGGTCTCAGAACAGATCCATTGAAAGACGAGGTACTTGTTCCTTGAGCTTGCATTGAGCTTCATTTGAAATCGCAGAAGATCGAGGGCAAGAGTTGAACGTAATAGCAAAGTGAAGAATTTAAGTGACAGAGGACCATAACCGTGGGTCATAAATGGAGGTGATCTTTGTCATACCCTGCCAATCTAAATACATACTCTTTATCTCCACATCAAAAAGTTCATCTAAATTTGGTAAACATGACCTACCTTTTTCAAATCCATGCTGACGCTTGAAGTGCTTTCCAAGTGCTCAGTTTCTTTGATACCAGATAACAGGTATCAGTAACTTCCCCACAGGTTAACAAGTCTTCAATTACCTGGTTTATCTACTGACCTTCTTGATTAACACTGAGACATTTGGAATTTTCCAATTCCATGGCATGATCACTGAATCTAACCATCTTTGTAAAATTATGACTGATGCATCCGCAATTTTCTAATTTATTACAATACCTTAAGAATTTCCTCCTTAAGCCTCTCCCCTTCTCTTTCTTCCTTTAAGATGCTCCTGAAAGCCTACCTCTCTGGACATTTGCGCTATCTCCTAATGTGGTTTGGTGTGAAATTTTGCTTTATAACACTACTTCATAGTCCCTTGGGATATTTTATTATGTTAAAGGTGCTATTCAAATACAAGTTATTGGGTAGAAGCTATCAGTTTCTTGAGATTTTTATTTTCTCCTTTTCCATTTTTAAAAATTCATTTCTAGGATGTGGGCTTAGCTGGCTGTGCTGGCATTTATTGCTCATCTCTAATTGCCCTTGAGAAAGTGATGGTGAGCTACCTTTTTAAACCACTGTGGTCTTTGTAGTGTACATAGGTGCACAGTGCTATTAGGAAGGGAGTTCCAGGATTTTGACCCAGCAATAGTGAAAGAATAGTGATATTTTCCAAGTCAGGATGGTGAGTGACTTGAAGGGAAACTTGCAGTTGGTGTTCCCATTTGTCTGCTGCCCTTGTCCTTTTTAGATTGTAGTGGTTGTTGGTTCAGAATGTATTGCCTAAGAATCCTTGGTGAGTTCCGTACTTGAATTAAATCCACTAAGTTCTACCTTTATTTTTAGGTTCCATTTTACCACTGACATTTTGTCCTCTTCCCCCATGATAAGTACACACAGAATACAAATAACTAATTTAATAAGTATATTATTTCCTTATTATTTTAATATCACCTGCAACTGTCTTTAATGGATCCACATTCTGCTATTCCACTTTTTTTTCATGCATATTCATTGTAAAAGAAATGCTCTTGTACTATCTGTAATAATGAATTCTTAGTTTGCCCATAATTACATTAGACATTATCAGTGGTCTATTAATCCTTCTCCCTTTTGTGTTCAAATTTGCTCCATTTGTTATTTTCTAGTCTAATGACAATTTGCATATTTAAGGATTGAGAAATTGTCCCCCTATCCTCCATTATCTCCTCTGATTTGTTTCCACTCCTGAGGATACCTGTCAAATAACATCCATGTGAATTTTGCTTTTTTTTTTGAGAATCAATTCAATTTGACAATTATTCCAAATCCTCCTGGCATACCTAAGTTATCATAATCACTGTGTAATTTGTAAAAAATAAAATGCACCCCTATTAGTAGGAAACTATTGTGTACACTTTTGAGTTACAAGATTGACTGCTTCAAAAGAATTATTTGACTATGAAGCATGAGGATGTGGAAGTTGGTGTATCAATAATCATTACTTTTTTACTTATGTGGATTGAGAAGGAGGAGGAAACTATCCAACAATTGTTGCTTGGACTTCAGTTTGCTTACTATATGAAGATAAAATCAAATAACTTTATTACTTGTACAGTTTGTTTTCATTTTGACAGTTGTTCAATTTGGATAAAATGTAGACTTTTTTCTTCAACTATCCCTAGCTAATTAAAATGTCTATCACTATCTGCAAGTGCTTTTTTCCCTGCTCCAACATAACTAACCAATGCAGTTGAATAACTTAGTACAACAACTTTGAATATACATTTTTTTTCTCTTTCTCTCTTTGGTATGCCTTTAATTTTAAAATCTGGAGTATATTCATGACTCGTTGTTTTCTGTTTGCTAACAGAACTCCGAGTGGAGGTAGAACAGCACAGTCGCATGGGAACTAAAGATAGCGGATCTTCCTCTGAATATTCCAGTTCACCATCAAGTCCAATAGGAATCCAGGGAAGGGAGGAGAGTTCAGATAGTGCAGATGAAAATGACAGACGTAAGTTTCTAGAACCTGATGTGGGTAAAGAATATCTGCAGATTGAAATGACAGACATGGGTTTCTAGAACTTGATGGTAAAGAATATCAACAGAGATGATTAGATAGATTCATTACTGGTTTCCTACAGATATTATTTTGTTCTGCACTTAAGCTTATTGTTCAGCAATGCCAGATTGCATATATTGTAAGGAAGGTTAGTGTTGCTGGTATTTCATAATTAACAACTCTTTTTTGTCCTGTGTATAGTTTTGTATTTCCCTCTTAGGTTGATGATTAAAAGGTCAACTTCTTAGAATTTTTCAATTTGTTGTTAGTATAAAAGACATTATGGTACTTTAACAATGACAGACTGCTTATTTCTGATTGCTGTCATCTTTGTTCGTGGCTGGATGTCTCTCCATTCAGGACAACTGTTTGTTTGCCTTTATGGTATCCATGAGATTAAAACAAAAATTCAGGAATAGAAATAAAATTGGACACACAACCATAAAATATTGACTTCTGAACGGCATATTTGCATTGTGAACTAGGTTGTATGTAATCTGATCTCAGCCAGGCAAGCAGCAAAATGTGTTATTGTTAATGTAGGCCAAAATCTTCTGTCCTTGATTGCAGCTAGGATTTTCTGGTGCTGCTAAATGTGAATGGAGTTTTGGCTGGAACGCCAAATTCTCTATTTTCACTTACAACAGGTCCCACCCATAGAGGAGACTGGAGAATCCCACGATCAGAGCTTTGGGCTAGGGAGAAGGAAATCTGCTAAACTTCATACTAACAATTGCTACATAAGTGGACACCAAAGGATATGAGATAGAATGTCTTTGTTATCTGGCTTCCAAACATTCAGTCCCTAGACTTTTACATAAATTCCAGTCTTCCCATTTATAATGGGTAAACTGGAACATAACCTGAGGAGAGATGGAGAAAATTGGAAACAAATCTTAAAGTATAAACAAAAGGCACTTTCATCAATTTTCTAAATTGCCAATTTAGAAGTTAACATAGAATAACAATGTGTCAGAAGAATATATAACACAATGGGTGTGATTTTCCCCAAAAGAAATTCCAACTGTTGAATTCAGCTGGACTAATTCGTGCTTTTTTTTCAGTGGGAGTGCACACTAGAATCTCCCACTCTGCACTGCAGAGGCCACCAGCGTGAATATCACTGAATTTCAGGGGGTGGGGCCTATTACCCCTTGAGGCTGAAACCAGCAGGCCTCTGCACATGCACAGTGGCCCTGAACTGTCAGCCTCTCGTTTGCTAGCCAGCTTAACCGCTGGCCAAACCATGACCTGCATAGCCCGATTGCCCTCCCTCTGGGCAGTGCCAAGGTGCCCCTGAACATGGGCACTTTGTCCCCTGGGTAGTACCAGGTTGCCCAGAGGGCAGAATCCCCTCCCAGTGCATGATCCCCTAGGGGGTTCTCATTGCCCCCTTTTCAGTCCAGCGATAGTTCCCTGAAAGTGGGGACCTACTATAAACTCCACTGGAGTGAAACACTCAAGCGGGGTGGGAGAGGCTTGCAGGCCCATAAAATTCAGTCCCAGGCCTGCTAATCACATTGAAATAACATTAAAAATAGATGCAAATCACTTACCTGGTCTTCCTGTCGGTTTCCAGTGCAGGTCTGACAGCGCCAGAAATCTGGGGGTGGGAGATGCGCATACAGTGGGAACATGTGCATATATCTCGCACATGCCCAGACGTGAGATTCTCCCACCATGTTGTGCAGCGGGATGGGAGAATCGCCCCCAAAGGTTTCTTTTTTTTAAGTTTTATTGATTACTGAAACCAAATCATTAGAAAAACTTTAGTTTGCAAAAGAACTAGGTATTTTTCTCCTTTCATTTGAAGACTCATAGATGGTCTATAGTTGATGCAAAGCTTGATGTCAAAAGAACAGTTTATGGATAAAGTCATAAAACTTGCAAAAGTTAAATAATGAAAATGACAGCCCCTGCTCAGAAATTCATTGTTACCGTAGTCTGTGCCAATCTGATCTTCCATTGTTTCATTATATCAAAAACAAATGTCTATATTTCTAACTCCATGATGATTCTATGAAAACAAATGCATGACTTAATTATAGTATTACAGCATATGGAACACTCGAGTTGTTTCCTGAGTTAGATCAGCTAGGGTGACAGTGGGGCTCTACTCTTAATGTGTCAATGTCCCTCAGCCAGAGGGGAAAGATCTACCAGACTTTTAATTACTAGCCAAATATGACCCACCATCTTAGGATCCCTACAGTGCAGAAGGAGGCCACTCAGCCCATCAAGTCCACCCAAGCTCTATTCCTGTAACTCCACATACCCTGCTAGTCCCCTGACGCTAAGGTCAATTTAGCACGGTCAATCAACCTAACCCACACATCTTTAGACTGTGCGAGGAAACTGGAATACCCGGAGGAAATCCATGCAGACATGAGGAGAATGTGCAAACTCCACATAGACAGTGACCCAAGGCCAGAATTGAACCCAGGTCCCTGGTATTGTGAGGCAGCAGTGCTAACTGCTGTGTCATTGTGCCTTGTTACAGATAGAAGAGGATTTACTTTACACAGCTTTATTTCTCCTCTCTGGAAACAGAAATATGTGTATTTACTCTTTATATGCAGCTCCATATTTTCCAACCCTTCCGTTTTGGTGTGGTCCAATTTCTTCCAACAGTGACCCCGCAGCAAACTCAAGATAGGGTGAACTAAAAGAGGCTAGTTTACTTTGCACTACATGCAAAAGAGGAGGGACTCTCAGTAAGTAGCTCTCGGTACACTTAAACAATTGGAGGGAAATGGGAATGAAAGCGGTACACAGTAAAGACCAAAGAGAAGACATGAATCATTGATTCTGGACTCACATAAAACAAACTCCAATGGTGTATTCTTTTACAGATTCAGCAGTTTGAGGATGGATGCTGGTTAATTCACTTTTCCATTGGGGATGACTTTTTTGGTGGGATGGTGATGATTTGATCTTGTAGGTGAAGTTCATGTAGAGACAGTATAGATGAGGGCCAGGCAATTTTAAACCTGAATAGAGCTCTGATTCTGCTGCTTAGATGATAGAAGATGGCAGACTGCCTTGGCTGCTTCACAAGGCAGGATAACTGGTTCTCCCAGCTAGTGAAAACTTGGTTTGATCCTCTGATGCCCACTTCTCCATTTTGGTTTGGACAAAGGATATATATTCCTTTGTCTAGATTCTTGAGATGGTTAATGTTTCAACTGTTAATTTCGAAGATTTCAGGATCCCTTGTCTTATCAGACAGGTGATCTCGGTTGGCTGGTACTGGTTTTAGAAATATGTCAGTGGCCTTATGGCCTTTGGAATTTGGTGTGTCAAGCAGAAGGCTGTTAGCATCTCTTCAGGTGTAACAAGTTTGTAGCTTTTCTTAATGTCAAGAAGTTCTTTGTGTTTGAGTCATAGGCCAAAATTTCACGTATAAAAGTTTGAGCATGTACCAGATCCAGAAATACATAAAGTTGTCCAAGAAGGCATGAGGTGCAGATCCTAATATTGCACCCTTGCGTGATATTTTGCACGCCCACTAACAATCAGGAGGCCAATTTAAATTAATTAAACAGCAATTGACTGGGATTTTAAGTTGCCCATCTGCTTTTATGGTTGGTGGTCGGCCAATTAACAAGGCAGGCTTTTGTGTTTAAGCTGCAATCTCTATCTAGGCAGGATGAAATTCAGCACTCAAATAAAAATAACATCTGGAGACTGAGGTTTGTGTATGATTGTGCTGCCTGGACACTCGTGGCACAGCTTTTCTGTTGATATTTATTTTGTACTGGTCTGCAGATCCCTGATACATCTGCAGTGGCTGCTATGCTGAAGGAGTTCATTGGAACTGCTGTTTGTCCAACACCCATCCTACCTAACAATGCTCAGCCTTTCACTATTTGGTCATCAGATCACAGGAACAATGCAATCTTGGGTGGGAGTGAGTTTCACATCTGATCCTGCCCATGCTGACTTTGGACATGTCCTAAATGTAAAATTCAGGCCATAGCCTACAAAGTCTTGAGTCTTATCAAGTCTTCATCCAGTTTTAAAGATTTTATAAATTAGCCATGTTGATAAGGAAATATTCTATAAAAATATAGTGAGATCCTACTCTGGGATGATTTTCAGGAAAAATGTTTTAAAACATTCTATTACTTTTTATCAATATATTCTTTGTAAATCTGAAGGATATAAGTATTAGAGAATTAAATGTTCAGGGACTCCAAGATGGGCCAGATGCAGAATAATGAGTTTCCACTTTGCAAGGATATATGAGAACACATAAGTTATTTTTAATATAAATTGGAAAAGCTCAAATGATTTAGTTCCAGGGTTGACTGCTTTGTGATCTGGGCTTTTCTTTAATTCTTCAGGGGATGTGGGTAATTCTGGAATAAACCAAATTGGTCATTTCTGTAAGACTTCCAAATATAGTGGTGGCACTTCTCTTTGAACCCCTGCAGTCCTTGCATTGCAGATGTTCCAACAGTGAGCTTAGATAGAAGCTACCCAGAGTTTGACCCAGCAAATATGAAAGAATAAAATAAGATATCTAATATAGATTGGTATATAACTTGAAGATTTTTCTGATCGTATCTTTAATGGTAGAGGTTACAGGGCAGGGAGGTGAAGTCAGTATATTTGGTGAATTTATGCTCTGTATCCTAAAATGGTTCATAACGCAGCCAGAGTACACCACTGTTGGTGAATGAGATTAATATTTAACCTGTACCAGTGGTGCCGATTAAACAAATTGATTTAATCTGAGTGCTGTTGCACTTTTTAGTATTGTTACATCTTTGCCAATTCAGGGAAGTGTTGACTATTCCATTATCCTTTTGATTCGAGCCTTGTAGACGTTGGAGGGACTTTGAGGGGTTAGAATTGAACTATTTACTGCAATAGCTAGCCAGCCTCTATCCTACTATGGTAACCAGATTGATAATAGAACTGGTCCAGTTAAACCCTGGTAATCTTAAAATATTGATAGTCAGGAATTTACTGTTCGTTGTGAGAGATTTGATGGTGAGGCCATTGATAGTCAGGAGAAGATGGTTGGGTCTAATCTTATTTGAGCCTTGCATTACCTTACCTATCTGTCATGCATTATCTGCATATTTGTACGTCCAGATCGGAATGCTGTAGGCTGGCATGGAATTTTGATTAGATCTGAACATTGCAGTCACCAGTGAATGGAATGAAGCCCATCACTGAAGCAACTGAAGACGGTTGAACCTTTAGAAGCTCTGACAGCAGCGTTCAAGACCTCGCATATCTGATGCAAGATGAGCTTCTAAACACACATCCATAGCATCACTAGGTCGGCCTATTTCTGTCTTGGCAACATCACTCAACCCCTCCCCTATTATAGCTCATGTGCTGCTGAAACCCTCATCCATGAAGTTGTTACTTATAGACTTGATTATTTCATGGTTAGCCTTGCACTCTGTAAATTTGAGGTCATCCAAAAGTATGTTGCCCATATCCTGATCTGTATCAGGTTTTGTTCATCCACCACACCTATGATCACTGACCTATGTGCCTTCCAGGCCAAATCGTGTTCAGTTAATCTGATTTGTGTATTTTGATGAAGTAACAAAGGGTTAGAGTCATGCAGCATGGAAACAGGTCCTTCAGCCCAATTTGTCCATGCCGATCCTTTTTTAACCACTAGCCCATATCCTTCAATACCCATCTTACCCATATAACCGTCTAAATGCTTTTTAAAAGACAAAATTGTACCAATCTCTACTATTACCTCCGGCAGCTCATTACAGATACCCTCTGTATGAAAGAATTGCTCCTCTGGACCCTTTTGTGTATCTCTCCTCTCACCTTAAACCTATGCCCTCTAGTTTTAGACTCCCCTTTGGGGAAAAAATGTTGACTATCTATCTGATCTATGCCCATCATTATTTTATAGACTTATATAGGATCACCCCTAAGCCTCCTGTGCTCCAGGGGAAAAAGTCCAGTCTATCCAGCCTCTCCTTGTAACTCAAACCATCAAGTCCTGGTAGCATCCTAGTAAATCTTTTTTGCACTCTTTCTAGTTTAATATTATTCTTTCTATAATAGTGACCAGAATTGTACACAGTATCCCAAGTGTGGCCGTACCAATGTCTTGTACAACTTTAACAAGACATCCCAACTCTTGTATTCAGTGTTCTGACCAATGAAGCTAAATGCTGCCTTCACCACCCTGTCCACCTGTGACTCCACTTTCAAGGAGCAATGAACCTTACACCTGGATCTCTTTGTTCTGTAACTTTCCCCAATGCCCTACCATGAATTAAGTCCTGCCCTGGTTCAATCTACCATCACCTCGCATTTACCTAAATTAAACTCCATCTGCCATTCATCACCCACTGGCCCAATTGATCAAGATCACATTGCAATCATAATAACCACCTTCACTGTCCATTCTGCCACCAATCTTCTTGTCATTTGCAAACTTATTAACCATGTATCCTAAATTCTCATAAAGATCACTAATATAAATGACAAATGACAGTGAACCCAGCACTGATCCCTGAGGCACACCGCTGGTCACAAGCCTCCTGTTTGAAAAACAACCTTCTACAACCACGCTCTGTCTTCTGTCATCAAGCCAATTTTGTACCAGTTCGTTACCTCACCCTGGATCCCGTGAGATTTAACCTTATGCAACAACCTACCATGTGGAACCTTGTCAAAGGCCTTGCCAAAGTCCATGTAGACAACGTCAACTGCACTGTCCTCATCTACCTTCTTGGTTATCCCTTCAAAAAACGCAATCAAATTCATGTGACATGATTTTCCACTCACAATCATGCTGATTGTCGCTAATTAGTTCTTGCCTCTCTAAAGGCCTGTAGAATACCTTCTAACAACTTACCCACTACAGATCTGAGGCTTACTGGCCTGTCGTTCCCAGTTTTTTTTCCCTGCAGCCCTCCTTAAACAAAGACACAACATTTGCCACCCTCCAATCTTCAGGCACCTCACTTGTGGCTGTCAATGATTCAAATATCTCTGCTAGGTGGCCTGCAATTTCCTCCCTATCCTCCATTGGATACACTTCATCAGGTCCCAGAGATTTATCTACCTTGATGCACTTTAAGACTTCCAGCACTACCTCCTCTGTAATACGTACACTATTTATTTCCCCAAGTTCCCTAACATCCATGCCTTTCTCAACAGTAAAAACTGATGAGAAGTGCTCATTTAGGATCTCACCCGTCTCTTGTGGATCCACACATAGATGACTTTGTTAATCTTTGAGAGGCCCTAGTTACTCTTTCGCCCTTTATGTATTTGTCAAAGCTCTTTGGATTCTCCTTTGCCTTATCTGCCAAAGCAATCTGGTGTCCCCTTTTTGCACTTCTGAATAACTCCACTCTTACAACCTCTATACTCTTCAAGGAATCCACTCGATCCCAGCTTCCTATGAATGACATATGCCCCTTTCTTCCTGACCAGGGCCTCAATATCCTGAGTCATTCAGGATTCCCTACTTCCAACAGCCTTGCCCTTCACTCTGAAAGGAATGTTTTTACACTGAACCCTGTTTAACGCACTTTTAAGAGCCTCCCACTTACTAGACGTCCCTTTGTTTGCCAATGGACTCCACCAATCATCTTTTGAAAGTTCCTGTCTAATACCATCAAAATTGGCCTTGCCCCAGTTTAGAATTTTAACTTTTGGGTCAGACCTATCATTCTCCCTAGCTATCTTAAAACTAATGGAATTATGGTCACTGTTCCCAAAGTGATCCCTCACTAACACTTCTGTCACCTGCTCTTCCTTATTTCCCTAGACAAAGTCAAAATTTTCTCATACTGAAAGAGATTTCTCTTGAATACACTCAACAAATCTTTCTCCATCCAAGCCCCTAATACTATGGCTGTCCCAGTCAATGTTGGGAAAGTTAAAATCCCTTACAATTACCATTCTATTTTTCTTGGAGGTATCTGTAAACTTCTTACATGTTTGCTCTTCAATTTTCCACTGACAATCCCATCAAAGTCATCTCCCTGTTCTTATCTTTCCGTTCTACCCATGTAGACTCAGTGGGTGAATCCTCAGAAGTATCCCCTCTCAGTATTGCCATGATGTTTTCCCTAACAAAAATGTAACTCCCCCTCCTCTTTTACTTCTTGTTCTAACTTTCCTTTAGCATCTGTACGCTGGAACATTGAGCTGCCAGTCCCGTCCCTCCCTTAGCCATGTTTCAGTAATAACTATAATATCCTAGTCCCGTGTACCCATCCATGCCTTGAGTTCATCTGCCTTGCCCGTCAGGCCTCTTGCACTGAAATAACTGCACTTTAATCTGGATGTTCCTTGCTTTCGACCCTGCTTTTGCTTGACCTGTGTGATGTTAGGATTATTTACACTGCCTTTACTACTTAATGTGCTACCTTCAACCTTCTCTACTGTCTCCCTACTGCTATGGGTCCCATGATCCTGCCAAACTAGTTTAAACCCTCCCGAGTGGGTCTAGCAGGATATCCTTCTTGAAAATGATATCTGGTTTCCAGAGGGAGCCATCCTTGGTAAAGTCATGGCTCCAGGTAGGATGTCCAGTTGTATTAGAACATAGAACATAGAACATTACAGCGCAGAACAGGCCCTTCGGCCCACGATGTTGCGCCGACCAGCTTTTAAGAAAAAAACAACACTAACCCACTAATCTAAACCAATCCCATTTCATCCATAAACCTATCCACAGATCTCTTAAACGCCCCCAAACTAGGTGCATTTACAACTGCAGCTGGCAGGGCATTCCAGTCCCTCACCACCCTCTGGGTAAAGAACCTACCCCTGACATCAGTCCTATAACTACCCCCCCTTAATTTAAAGCCGTGCCCCCTCGTGCTAGCTTTCTCCATCCTAGGAAAAAGGCTATCACTATCCACCCTGTCTAAACCTCTAATCATCTTATATGTTTCAATAAGGTCCCCGCTTAGCCGCCTTCTTTCCAGCGAAAACAACCCCAAATCTCTCAGTCTCTCCTCATAGGATCTCCCCTCCATACCAGGCAACATCCTGGTAAACCTCCTCTGCACCCTCTCCAAAGCCTCTACATCCTTCCTGTAATGTGGGGACCAGAACTGCACACAATACTCCAAGTGTGGCCGCACCAGAGTTGTGTACAGTTGCATCATGATGCTGTGACTCCTAAATTCAATCCCCCTACCAATAAACGCCAAGACACCGTATGCCTTCTTAACAACCTTATCTACTTGATTCCCAACTTTCAGGGATCTATGTACACATACACCTAGATCCCTCTGCTCCTCCACACTATTCAAAGTCCTCCCGTTAGCCCTATACTCAACACATCTGTTATTCCTACCGAAATGAATTACCTCACACTTCTCCACATTAAACTCCATCCGCCACCTCGCGGCCCAGCTCTGCAACCTTTCTAAGTCACCCTGCAAACTATGACACCCTTCCTCACAATCTACCACACCTCCGACTTTGGTGTCATCAGCAAACTTACTAATCCACCCAACTATACCCTCATCCAGATCATTAATAAAAATTACAAACAGCAGTGGCCCCAAAACAGATCCCTGAGGCACACCACTCGTAACCGAACTCCGTGACGAATATTTACCATCAACCACCACCCTCTGTCTCCTATCTGCTAGCCAATTCCTGATCCAATTACCTAGATTACCCCCAATCCCATACATCTGCATTTTCTGCAGAAGCCTACCATGGTGAACCTTATCAAACGCCTTACTAAAATCCATATACACCACGTCAACTGCCTTACCCCTATCCACCTCTTTGGTCACTTTCTCAAAGAACTCGATAAGGTTAGTAAGGCACGACCTACCCGCTACAAAACCATGCTGACTGTCTCTAATCAATTCATTACTCTCCAAATAACTATAAATCCTGTCTCTAATAATCCTTTCCAAAACCTTACCCACCACAGAAGTAAGACTCACCGGTCTATAATTCCCAGGGAAGTCTCTGCTCCCCTTCTTAAACAATGGGACAACATTTGCTGTCCTCCAATCTTCCGGTACTATACCAGAGACTAACGACGACCTGAAGATCAGAGCCAGAGGCTCCGCAATCACCTCTCTTGCCTCCCAGAGAATCCTTGGGTAAATCCCATCCGGACCAGGGGACTTGTCTATTTTCAAACCCTCTAGAATATCCAGCACATCCCCCGTATCAACTGCAATACTATCTATTTTACACCCCTGCACCCCAGTGTCCTCCTCAGCTACATTCATGTCCCCTTGCGTGAACACCGAAGAGAAATATTGGTTCAACGCCTCTCCAATCTCCTCCGGTTCCACACACAACTTCCCTCTACTGTCTGTAACTGGCCCTAATCTTGCCCTAACCAACCTTCTGTTCTTGACATACCTGTAAAACGCCTTAGGGTTCTCCTTAATCCTATCAGCCAAAGTCATCTCATGTCCTCTTTTAGCCCTTCTTAACTCCCTCTTCAACTCCCTCCTAGCCAATCTAAAACTTTCTAATGCACTACCTGAGCCCTCAAGCCTCATCCGAACATAAGCCTCCTTTTTCTTCCTAACCAACGAATCAACTTTTTTAGTGCACCACGGTTCCCTGGGCCTACCAAATCCTCCTTGCCTGACAGGGATATACCTATCACAGACCCGCAGTAGCTGCTCCTTGAAAAATCTCCACATCTCGGACGTTCCCAGTCCCTGTAATCTCCTAGTCCAACCAATGCTTCCTAATTCTCTCCTAATAGCCTCATAATTACCCTTCCCCCAGCTGAAACTACTGACCCGAGGTTCATGCCTATCCCTTTCCATCACTATTTTCCAAAATAATTATGTAGTTGATCCAAGATTTTATTATGGCGTTTAATCCTGCTACAGGTGTAACCTGTCCCTCATCTCTGCCCCAGAAAAGATCCCAATGATTCACAAATTTAAATCCTTTTCTCCTGCATGAGCTCCCAAGCCATGTATTAATTTGCCTAATCTTCCTATTCTCACCAGCACATGGCACCGACAATAATCCAGAAATTATTACCCTCAAGGTCCTGCACTTTAGCATTCTGCCTGACCTTTTATATTCACACATCAGGACCTCATCCCTTTTCCTTCTTATGTCATTGTACACATTGTACCAGTGACATCTGCCTGCTAACCCTCCCCCCTTAAAAATATCCTGCAACCACTCAGACGTCCTTGACACTGGCTTTAGGGTGGCAGCACAACATCCTGGCATCTCAAATGTGGTTAAAAAGTCTGACAACACCAGGTTTCAGTCCAACCGATTTATTTGATAGTAAATTCATCATCATCTCAAATGTGGCCACAGAATCATCTGTCTGTGCCTCCAACTCATGAGTCTTCTATTACTGCTGCTCACTTGCTCTTTGCCCAACCCTGCTGAACAACAGAACCAAGTGTGGTGCCGTACGCCTGGCTGCTGCTGATATTTTCCCGAGAGACTATCCCCCTCGACGATATCCAAAACAGTATACCTATTGAAATGGGTATAGCCAAAGGAGACTCCTGCACTACCTGCCTGCCTCTCCTGGTAGTCACATATCTATCTGATTGAACCTGTGGTGTGAAAATCTCTCTGTAACAAGTATCCATCACACTCTCCGACCCCTGTACGCTCTGCAGTGCATCCAGCTGCCGCTCCAACCAAACAATGTGGTCTATGAGGAGCTACAGCTGGACACACTTCTTGCTGACAAAGTTGTCAGGGAGACTAGATTGCTGTCTGATTTCCCACTTGTAAGAGGAGGAGCATACCACTGTCCTAACTGCCATACTTCCCTTTTACAGTTAAAAGGATAAAAGAATCTCAACTCACCTTTTCCTTGCTTGCTCACAGTTATTTATTTTTGGTTAGAGGAGGAGATAGGGAGGGAAACACTGAAGCAGTGTTTGGGGTTTAACTGTCCTTTGACAACTGCTCCTCCACAAACGACTATCTGGAAGCAGTGACTGCGCTGTTGCAAATCTTCCCTGTGACAGCCACTCTGCTGGACGCTTGCCTTCACTTGAACACGGAGGGTGTCTTTTTGATCCATTTTCTGGAAGCAGTGAATGCACTAATGCAAATCTCCCCAGCAACAACTAATCAGTATCGCTGCTCTGTTATTCTCTGCTGGACACTTGCCTTTACCTGAATACGGAGGGTTGACGAGAATAATATAATTGATGGACTTCAAAAGCCATTTGATAAAGTGCCACGTGACAGTCGTGTGCTCAAATTTGAAGTCGTGAAATAAAAGCGATAATGGAGTGATAGGAAACCCTGAGTAATGATGATCAGTGAATTTCTGGACTGGTAGAAGGTATGTATTGGAGATTCCCAAGTAGTAGTATTATTAGGATCAGTGCTTTTCTTGATCTGTATTAATGACTTGGATTTGAATGTGCTGGGTACAATTTCAGAATTTAAAAATGACACATAATTTGGAAGTATTGTGAACTGTGAGGAGGATAGTTAAAGACTTCAAAAGAAAAGGCCAGGCTGTTGATTGTGTTGACACATGGCAAATGAAATTTGATGTAAAGATGTGTGAAATGTTACATTTTGGCAGGAAGAATGAGGAAATGTAAAATAAAGAATACTATTCTGAAGTGTGTGGGGGGAACAGGGATCTGCAGTATATGTGCATAAATCATTGAAGGTGGCAGGATACGTTGATCAATTGGTAAGAAATCGTGCAAATACCTAGCCGTTTAAAAATAGAACCATGAAAGAAAGAACCCTTATGTGGTTTGGTGGCAAATTTGTTTGATAATGCTCCTGAGAAGTGCAATAAAAGTGTTTAATAAATAGAGGTTATTGATGTTATCATCATCATTCGGTGGCTGCAGTAATTGGTCACCAATGATCTGGATTATTCCTTTGAATCCAACCAATGGAGTGGTTTTCCATTCTCTTCCTTGGCATTGCTTGTGCTCTTTGGTACAATTCTCCATCAACTGCTACCTTAAACTCATGGGTAATTATTCTCATCTCGCCTCTGACATCAGCTCTTGAATCTATCCTGGAGAAAGGCCATGATAAGATCAGGAGCCAAATGGCTCTGGCAAAATCCAAATTAAGGGTATGACAAAATTATGCTGAAAGATGATTAGGGATGGGCAGCTAATGCTGGCCTTGCCATCAACATCCAAACCCCATGAAAGAATTTTCAAAAATGTTGACCAGCAGGTTCATAGAATCTCTACATTACGGAAGGAGACCATTTGGCCCATCAAGTCTGCACTAACCACAATCCCACCCAGGCTCTATTCCCGCAACCCCAAGCATTTATCGTGCTAATCCCCCTGTCAGTTTATCATGGTCAGTCAACCTAACCTGTATATCTTTGGACTGTGGAAGGAAACCCACGGGGAGAATGGGCAAATTCCACACAGACAGTGACCTGAGGCCGGAATTGAACCTGGGACTGAGGCAGCAGTGCTAACCACTGTGCCACCATGCCATCCCTTGTTGGTGAGTAGGTGTCAGAGTGCCTCTTCCATCATTTTATTAATGATGGGGATGCTGATAGAGTCGTAATTGGTTGGGTTAAACATATTTTGCTTTTTATAAAAAGATGTCTCCAGACAATTTGTAATATATCAGCTGAATGTCCATGTTATTATTTGTAGTGGAATAGCTTAGTTATGACAGTGACTAGTTCTGGTTTGCAGGTAGTTAACACTACAGTTTGGATGCAGTCAGAGCTGATGCCCTTCACTATGCCTGATGTATTTATTTCTCCTGCAATGTCAGATGAAGTGAACTAAATTTGCTGGCCATTGGTATTTGTGATGCTGAGAATATTGATGGGAGGACAAGTGGGATTCTATGCTTGATATTTTGGCTGAAGATGCTTGCAAACATTTCAGACTCGTCTTTCTTGAACTTGTGCTGGGCTCTGCTTTTGTTGAGGATGTGATGTTAGTGGAGCTGCCTCTTTCTGTTAGTTGCCTGACGTCCACCATCATAAGAACATAAGAAATAGGAGCAGGACTAGGCCATCTAGCCCCTCGAGCCTGCCCCGCCATTCAATAAGATCATGGCTGATCTGAAAGTGGTTCTGTTCCACTTACCCGCCTGCTCCCCATAACCCTTAATTCTCTTATTGATCAGAAATCTATCTACCTGTGACTTAAACATATTTAACAAGGTAGCCTCCACTGCTTCAATGGGCAGAGAATTCCAAAGATTCACTACCCTCTGAGAAGAAGTTCCTCCTCAACTCTGTTCTAAATTGACTTCCCCGTATTTTGAGGCTGTGCCCTCTAGTCCTTGTTTCCTTTCTAAATGGAAATAATCTGTCTGCCTCTACCCTGTCTAGCCCCTTCATTAGCTTATATGTCTCTATAAGATCCCCCCTCAGCCTTCGAAACTCCAATGAGTCCAGGCCCAATCTACTCCATCTCTCCTCATAAGCTAACCCCCTCATCTCCGGTATCAACCTGGTGAACCTTCTCTGCACTCCCTCCAAGGCCAATATATCTTTTTGCAAATAAGGGGACCAAAATTGCACACACTACTCTAGTTGCAGCCTCACCAGTACCTTGTACAATTGCAGCAAGACCTCCCTGCTTTTATACTCCAACCCCCTCGCGATAAAGGCCAACATTCCATTTGCCTTCTTGATCACCTGCTGCACCTGCAAACTGACTTTTTGTGATTCATGCACAAGGACTCCAGGTCCCTCTGCACAGTAGCATGTTGTAATTTTTCACCTTTTTAAACAATAGTCCATTTTGCTATTATTCCTTCCAAAGTGGATAACCTCACACTTGCCAACATTATACTCCATCTGCCAGATCCTCATCCACTCACTTAGCCTATCTAAATCTCTCTGCAGACTTTCCGCATCCTCCACGCAATTCGCTTTCCCACTCATCTTTGTGTCATCAGCAAACTTTGTTACCCTACACTCGGTCCCCTCCTCCAGATCATCTATGTATATGGTAAACACCTGAGGTCCCAGCACTGATCCCTGCGGCATGCCACTAGTCACCAACTGCCAACCGGAAAAGCACCCGTTTATTCCAACTCTCTGCTTCCTGTTAGATAGCCAATCCTCAATCCACGCTAAGACTTTACCCCCAACTCCATGTACCTTAATCTTATGCAGCAACTTTTTGTGAGGCACCTTATCAAACGCCTTCTGGAAATCTAAAAATACCACATCCACCGGTTCCCCTCTGTCAACCGCACTCGTTACATCTTCATAAAAATCCAGTAAATTTGTCAAACACAACTTTCCCTTCATGAATCCATGCTGTGTCTGCTTGATTGAACCATTCTTTTCCAGGTGTCCTACTATTTCTTCTTTGATGATGGATTCCAGCATTTTCCCAACTACGGACGTTAAGCTAATCAGCCTGTAGTTACCCGCCTTTTGTCTACCACCTTTTTTAAACAGTGGTGTCACATTAGCTGTTTTCCAATCAGCTGGCATCTCCCCAGAGTACAGCGAATTTTGATAAATTACAACTAACGCACCTGCTATTACTTCTGCTATTTCTTTCAGTACCCTGGGATGCATTCCATCCAGACACAGGGACTTGTCTACCTCTAGTCCCATTAGCCTACCAAGCACTACCTCTTTAGTAATAGTAATCGTTTTTAGGTCCTCACCCCCTAAGGTCCCACAACCGTCAATTTTTGGTAAGCTGTTTGTGTCCTCTACCGTGAAGACCAACACAAAAAACTTGTTTAAGGCCTCAGCCATTTCCTCGTTTCCCATTATTAAATCCCCCTTCTTGTCTTGTAGGGGTCCAACATTTACTTTAGCCATTCTTTTTTCCTTTTTATATATTTGTAAAAACCTTTACTATCAGTTTTTATATTTTGTGCTAGTTTAGTTTCCTAATCTATCTTTCCTTTCTTTATCGCTTTCTTAGTAGTTCTTTGTTTTTTTAAAGCTTTCCCAATCTTCTAGTTCCCCACTAATTTTGGCCACTCTGTACGCGTTGGTTTTTAATTCTCTCCTTTATTTCCTTAGTTATCCACAGCTGGTTATCCCTTTTCTTACATTTTTTTTATCACCGGAATATATTTTTGCTGAGTACTGAGAAAAATCTCCTTAAAAATCCTCCACTGTTCTTCAGCTGTCCTACCAACTAGTCTGCGCTGTCAGTCCACATTGCCAATTCCGCCCTCATCCTATCATACTCCCTTCTGTTCAAGCAGAGGACACTGGTTTGGGACCCTACTTTCTCACCCTCCATCTGTATTAGAAATTCAACCATATTGTGATCGCTCATTGCAAGAGGATCCCTCACAAGAAGATCTTTTAATTTTACCTGCCTCATTACACAGGACCAGATCCAGGATAACTTGCTTCATTCTCAGTTGGGTATGTTATGGCTAGAGAGCTTTGCTGTGACTGTTGTTTGTGAGACTGCTTATCTTTGGTGATAGCATTTTACATTTAATATTTAGCATCCAGCTATCTATGTTTTGCAGCTTCATTAAGTTGATACCACATGCTAAGGAGTCCTGTTGCTGCTCCTGGTGTGCTCTTTTGCATACATCTTGCCAAGGTTAACTGGGTTAAAGTTATAGATGAAATTGAAAAAAGCATTTTGAGATCTTTGTAGCTGTTCAAAAGTCCAGTCATTGTAGAGAAGGAGTTTTGATCTCTATAGCTTGACCTGTAGAATACAAAACTGGAGGAACTCATGATCAAACTGTATAATGCATTGGGTGAACTGCACATTTATGTTTGTATCCAACTGCCACCACTGAAAAGCAATAGACTGAAGATACTGGACACGTACTCACAATTTCCAATTTGTATTCATCACAAGCTTAACACAATTGATGCAAACAAAAGCTCTCCTTTGATCAACATTACTTGACTATTAATTCATTTATCTTGAATATATAATATCCAAGAACCCACTACTTTGAACACTTTCATACAAATCATAATGTAGAAGGGTTGAGTGTTTTAATAATTTTCTGTTACACATCGTAATTATGAAATGCTATGCCTGCAGTCTCTCATAAATTATAATCCACAAAAGTCTATACAGAATGAATTATTGTACCTTTTTGTAACATGTTCATTTTCATGTAACTGCATTTGCAGATCCAGAGACCGCAGTGGACATTCAAATAAAGGAGAAACCGGCAATGTTATCAACTCACTTGAGCAACCTAAACACTGGGTCATGGAGACCCACAGCACAAGTCTCACCAGTGCAAAATGAAACTGGATTGGCCCATCCCAGCCATGTATCTTCAGCCATTTCCACTGTACAGTTCATGCCTGTGATCTCTTCAAACATTGCTCCCAGTCGAATGCTTAATTCAGTAAGGAAATCAGAAAGGGGCAGTTTTGATATAAAGCCTATTACTGGCATTTCTTCTCCAATCCATGCAAATTCATCTGTTGATCTTGGAAACAAACTTCATGAAGGACCTGGTGGTAGCATCAAAGTAGAAAAGAAATTTGGTTCTCTTGGAGCCATGGTTGTGGATGCAATGCCAACTTCTCCACTTCAGGCTTCCCAAATATCCACTAGTGTTTCAGAAAACAGTGGGATTCCATCTAAAGTTGTAAACTTTGGGATTAGAACTAAAGTTGGACCTCCTTCTTCCATAGATACTACACCCAAAACGACTCCGTTATCAATACCAAGAACAGACACTAGTTCTTCCACTACTGCAACATCCAACTCTGCGTATAACGCTTCTCACCCCCCAGTGAAACTTCTGGTCTCTTCCTCCATTCCAGCAGAACCTATGCTGGTGGGACAGACTGCCTATAATAGTGTTGTACAAGTAAAAAGTGTCTCACCTGCTGTAATAAGCTCAAGGACAGTTCCTTATTCAGCCAACACCAAAGTTGCCTTTTCAACAATTCAGTGTTCACCTATAACTTCCATCTCTGGCACTTTCTGTACAAATAACAACAATACACCCGCCAATAGTCACCCTTCTGTGTCCTTCACAAACATTGTGAGTGTGCCAAATTGTCCTATCCCTAGCTCCAGCCCAACTCTCTCCTCTGTGGCTGAAAACAGTTATATTAACAGCAATAATGGTAGTGGTGGCTCAGGAATGAATATCCCTATGCAGCAGCAGCAGCAAACTGGGTGTAATGTGTGCAGTTCATGTGGCTGCAGTGGGAACTGTGGTTCAAATCCTGTGACAATTAACTATGCCAATTACTTCCAAAGCCCATTTTCAGGGCATTCAGTGTTAACTTTCCCAATTTTCCCATTCAGTCCTTTATGTAACAGTGGTTACATCAGCACCCAATATAATAATGGTACTGCCTTTCCCTATCCAGTTGTTCCACCTCCTGCTTACAATACTGGTTTAACTCCTGACTCCATCTTAAGTGGGCAGTCGAACTTTGTCATGCCTCCCATGCAGAATTTCTTGGGTGGTACAACTGCAGTATATCAAACACAAAACATGCTAGGAAGCACAAATGGATCAGGACATAAAAAGAATGGGCATATATCATGCTACAACTGTGGGGCTAATGGGCATCGAGCTCAGGACTGCAAGCAACCAGCTATGGATTCCAATCAGCAAGGTAATTTGTATAAAATTGTATACTAGTAAACTTTCTTGAGTTATCAGAATTAAGTCATTTAAATTTGATGACATTTAAAATGAATTTAAATGTTAGTATTGTTTTCAACAACAACCACTTATACAGTATTTTTATGGTAATAAAACATCCCAGGTGCTTCACAGGAGAAAATATGACACAGAGCTACAGAAGGAAATGTTAAGTAATATGACTAGAATCTTTATCAGAGTGATAGTTTTGAGTGTTTTAAAGAAGAAAAGTGAGTTACCGAGATTGAAAAGTGTAGGGAGGATATTCCAGAGCTTGGGAATGAAGGAAGAGAAGGTACGGCTTCATTGATAGATAATTGAAATCAGGACCATAATTAAGGGAGTGCAGATATGTCAACAAGTTGTGGGAGTGCAGGAGCTGCAGAGTTAGGAAGTGATGAGGTCATAAGAGGGATTTGAAACCAAGGGTGAAAATTCTAAAATCAAGACACTCTTCAATCAAGAACCACTATAGGTTAGCGAGCACGAGGGTGATATGGAATGGGATTGAGTCCAAGTTAAGATGTGGATAGCAGAGTTTTAGATAACCTAAACTCTACAGAGGGTAATATTAGACATCAGCTAGGAATAATTTGGAATAGTCAAGTCTGAAGATAAAAACATAAACATAAATGAGGAGCTCAGCAGCAAATGAGCTGAGATAGGCAAAGACTGGGAATTGTTTCATAGGTTAGAAGTTCATCTTAAGGTCAGGTTGGGAACAGACAGGTTTAGGAAAAAGAATGAAATCGATAGTGGGAGTTTGAAGTGTTGCAGAATTCGAGTATCGTGCTAGCTTTGAGTTTTGAGCTAATGATCAAAATCACTTTGCAGGCCTCAACAAAGTATTCAGTGTTGCAGTTTGTATAGATTAACATATTAATGGTTAAAATTCTTGCTGTGCTAGTTGGGATCCTTATCAATATTTTATTCTGTTTCTGGAATAACTGCATATCAGATGAAATTTATGTAGATTTCCTGTTCCTGAGATAGACACTAGACAAAAAACTGGACTAAATAGTCTATTTCTTTATGGAGAAACATTGTAAATTGACTCCCACCATTTCTAATGGGGTCGTGCTGGAGAATTGAGTGTAGGTCAGGAACATTCTTGACACATCTGAAAGAGTTGTTCGTCTGCAGTCGTCACAGATACTGACTGTTCTAGCTTTTTTTTTGTCTTATTTAGCCCTTCCAGAATTTGTGGTATTCAAGTTTTAATATGCTTCCTTACACTTGTAAATCTCTTATTGCCGAAGGCCTTCATCCAACCTCTTTCCCATTGAAGTGTGAGCAATTAAAGAAATGCGGCAAAACAAAATAAAAGACCAAATTTACTCAAAGGCAATTAATAAACAATAATGTGATTAATTGGATCAGTTTCTGCTTTAATGCATATCTGGTCTATGCCTTCCAGGTTGGAAGCCATATATGTCGATGCATTTTAGCTTTTACAGAAACATACCAGAACTGTTTAATTGAGAATTAATGTTTTGGTGGCCGTGTGGATATGCTGGAAACTTGTAAATACAGATACAATCATCAAAAGGGTGAGTGAAAAAGAACGTGGGCACAGAGTAGACCATTCAGAACCTTGGCTGTTCTCAATTCAACAAGATAATAGTTCACTAATGTCCTTTTAGGGAAGGAATCTACTGTCCTTACCTGATCTGGTCTATATGTGACTCCAGAGCCACAGCAATGTGGTTGACTCTCAACTGCCCTCTGAAATGGCCTAGTAAGCCACTCATTTCACGGTCAGCTAGGAACGGGCAATAAATGCTGGCCAGCCAGTAACGCCCATGTCCCACAAATGAATTTTTAAAAAAAGAAGTATGAGTAGGCAATGTATCTTAGGACTGCTTTCCCATTCAATAAAATCATGGTTGAACTTAGCACCCCCTTAGTGCCCAAAAATCTTGATCTTAGTCCTGAATAAATGCAACAAATGAGCATCTATAGCCGCCTTTAAAAAAAATCCAAAGATTAGAAACCCTCTTTGTGGTGAGATTTCTCCTCCTTAGTCCGATATGTTGGACCTCTTATCCTAAGATGATGACCTGTAGTTTTAGTGTCTCTAACCAGAAAAACATCTTCACAGCACCTACCCAGTCAAACTTTCTAAGAATTTTATATGTTTGAATTAGATAACCTCTCATGCTTCAAGTTCCAGAGCATAATGGACCCATTTTACTCAAAATTTCCTCATGGAATCAATCCAATGATCCTTCATTCCTGTCTAAAGCAGGTACATTTTTTCATAGGTTAGGAGACCAAACTTGTGAACAATACTGAAACTGTGGTTTCACTAAACCCTACATAATTGCAGAAAGACTTTCTTACTCTTGTATTTCAATCCCTTTGCAGTAAAGGCAAAGTTAATTTAGCTTCCTAATTGCTTGCTGTACCTGCTTGTTAACTTTGTTATTTGTTTATAGACAACGAAAATCCCTCTGAATACCAACATTTACGAACTTTTTTATTCTTCTTACCACAGCAAATAATTTCGTCATTCCCCCAATATGCTCTATCACCTTCTTAGTCAATCACAAAACTGGTTTTTATCTCTTTAGTCTCTTCATAGTGCAGCCTGTGGCAATTTGTAAGTCAATTTAAACTAATTTGGTCAATAAAACTACTCCCTCACTCCCAGTATACCTTTCTTTTGGTAAGTCTTGCTCTGTCCTAGCTCTCTGGTCCTGTCCAGCTTCTCCTGGGTCCAGCGTAAAACTAAACTCAAAAGTTCTTTCTAAGCTAGGGTGGCACCTGGTTGCTAAGCAACAGCCTAGTTTTCCGTAAACCATTGGAAACATAGATAGAAGTACTTGGCCATTTGGCCCTTAGCGCTTGCTCCACCATTCATTATGATCATGGCTAATTACCTAACTCCGTAATCTGTTTCCACATTACCCCCATATCCTTTGATCCTTTTAGCTCCAAGAGCTAAACCTAACTTTCTGTTTTCCATGTTAGAGAATTCCACAAAGTAACCACTTTCTGGATGAAGAAATTTCTCCTCATCTCAGTCCTAAACTGTGACTTCTGGTTCTGGACTCCTGCATCTGTCCTGTCTAGTCCTGTTAGAATTTTATAGGTTTCTCTGGGATCCCCCTCATTCTTCTAAATTCCAGTGAATATAATCCTAACCAACTCAATTATCCTCATACATCAGTCATGCCATCCTAGAACATTACAGCGCAGTACAGGCCCTTCGGCCCTCGATGTTGCGCCGACCAGTGAAACGAGTCTAATGACCCTCTAACCTAAACTATTCCAATGTTATCCATATGCCTATCCACTGACCATTTGAACGCCCTTAAAGTTGGCGAGTCCACAACTGCTGCAGGCAGGGCATTCCACGCCCTTACTACCCTCTGAGTAAAGAACCTACCTCTGACATCCGTCCTATAATTATCACCCCTCAGTTTAAAGCTATGTCCCCTTGTGTTAGCCACCACCATCCGAGAAAAAAGGCTCTGCCTGCCCACCCTATCTAACCCTCTGATCATCTTGTATGCCTCAATTAGGTCACCTCTTAACCTCCTTCTCTCTAACAAAAATAACCTCAAGTCCCTCAGCCTTTCCTCATAAGACCTAGGAGTCAGTATGGTAAATCTTCGCTGTACTCCCTCCATAGCAAGAACATGCTTTCTCAGATAAGGAGACCAAAACTGCACACATTATTCCAGGTATGATCTCGTCAAGGCCCTGTGTAACTGCAACAAAGACATCCCTGCTCCTGTACTCACATCCTTTCGCTATGAAGGCCAACATACAATTTGACGTCCTCAATGCCAGTTACACCTGCATGCTTACTTTCAGCAACTTGTGTACAAGGACACCCAGATCTTGTTGCACATTCCCCTCTCCCAATCTGTAGCCAGGATGGGCGGCATGGTGGCACAGTGATTAGTACTGCTGCCTCACAGCACCAGGAACCTGCATTCAATTCCAACCTTGGGTGACTGTCCTTGTGGAATTTGCATATTCTCCCCCTATCTGCGTGGGTTTCCTCCAGGTACTCTAGTTTCCTCCTGCAGTTCAAAAATGTACAGGTTAGGTGGCTTGGCCATTTTAAATTGCCCCTTAAGTGTCCCCAAATGTGTAGGTTAGATGGATTAGCCATGGTAAACGTGTGGGGTTACATGAATGGGCTAGAGTGGATGCCCCTTTTGGAGAGTCAGTACAAACTTAATGGGCCATATGGCTCCTTCTATACTGTAAGGATTTATTCAGATAATAATCTACCCTCCTTTTTGCTATCCAGATGGATATCCTTACATTTATCCACATTATACTGCATCTGTCATACATTTGCCCACTCACTTGTCCAAATCACATTGAAGTATCTCTGCATCCTCCTCACAGCTCACCCTCCCACCCAGCTTTGTGTCATCTATAAATTCAGAGTTATTACATTTAGTTCCCACATCTGAAAATCATTAATATACATGTAAATAGCCTGCTGCTTGGAAAAAGATGTTTATTCCTACCCTTTCTCTGCTGTCTGCCAATCAGTTTTCTATCCATTTCAATACACTACCCCCCATCCTATTCACTTCAATTTTACATGTTAATCTCTTATGTGGGCCTTTGTTGAAAGCCTTCTGAAAGTCCAAATAAACCAACTCAACTCTACCAGTTATATCCTCAGAATTCCAGTAGATTCGTCAACCCTTTCATAAATGTTTTGTCTGACTTTGTCTGATCCAGCTACAATTTTCCAAATGCTCGACTACTGAATCTTCTATAATGTACTTTACCATTTTCCCCACTAATAATGATGGGCTGAGTGGTCTAAAATTCCCTGTTTTCACTCTACCTCCCTTTTTAAATAGTGGGGGTTACATTAGCTATATTCCCCTCTGTATGAACTGTTCCAGAGCCTATAGAATATTGGAAGATGACAACCAATGAATCCATATTTCTAGGGCCACTTCCTTAGTTACTCTGAAATGTAGATTAGTAAACACTCAGAATTTATCGGCCTTCAATCCCATCAATTTCCCCACTAATATTGATTTCCTTCAGTTCCACCCTCTCACTAAATAGTATTCCCTAACATTTCTAGTACATTATTTGTGTCCTCCTTTTGTGAAGAAAAATAAAATATGTATTTAGTTGGTCAGTCAATTCCTTGTTCCCTGCTTCTAACTGTAAGAGATCGACATTTGTCTTCCTAATCTTTTTCTCTTCACATACCTATAAAAGCTTTACAGTCAGTTTTTATGTTCCTCACAAGCTTACTTGTATCCCATTTTTCCCTTAATCAATCCCTTTATTCTCCTTTGCTAAATTCTAAACTATTCCAATACTTGGGTCTGCTGTTTTTCTTTCTGACCAATGTGTATGCCTCTTCTTTGGATCTAATACAAGCCCTAATTTCCCTTGTAAGCCATGGTTTGGCCACCGTTCCTGTTTTATTTTTGCACCAGACAGGAATAAAGAATTGTTGCCCTTCACCCATGTGCTGTTTGAATGTTTGCCATTGCCTAATCACCATCATCCTTTTAAGTAATATTTCCCTAATCCATCATGGCCAATTCACTTCCCATACCATCATAGTTTCCTTTATTTAGATTCAGGATCCTAGTCTCAGAATCAACTACATCGCTCTCCACCTTGACGAAGAATTGTATCATATTATGGTCACTGATACCCTAGGGGCCTCGCACAACTAGATTGTTAATTATTACTTTCTCATTACACAATACCCAGTATGGAATGGCCTGTTGTCTAGTTGTTTCCTCAATGAATTGGTCAAGAAAACAATCCCATATAGATTCTTGAAATTCCTATTCTACAATATTATTAGTAATTTGATTCACTCAATCTATATGCAAATTAGTCTTCCATAACTACAGATGTTCTTTTATTGCGTGCATCTCCAACTTCCTGTTTAATGTCATCTCCAACATCACCACTACAGTTTGGGGGTTTATATACAACTCCGGCTTAAATTTTTTGCCCCTTGGTGTTCCTCAACTCATACCTATACAGATTCCACGTCATCTATGCTAATATCCTTGCTCACTTTTGTGTTTATTTCCTCTTTAACCAGCAATGTAAATTCTAGGGTTTAATCATGTTGCCACTCATAACTTTACAAACCATTGCATTGCTATTTTTTCACTTGCCATGGTATCAGTAAAACTTGGGTAAATTACTTTTTCCACCTCTATTCATATTATTTCATGTCAAGTTTAAAATTAAAGGAACATAAGAACATAAGAAATAGGAGCAGGAGTAGGCCATCTAGCCCTTCGAGCCTGCCCCGCCATTCAATAAGATCATGGCTGATCTGTCGTGGCTCAGTTCCACTTTCCCACCCTCTCCCCATAACCCTTAATCCCCTCTCTTATCAATAACCCATCAACCCGCTTCTTAAAAATATTTAGCGAGGCAGCCTCCACCACTTCAACGGGCAGAGAATTCCAGAGATTCACCACCCTTTGAGTGAAGAAGTTCCTCCTCAACTCCGTCCTAAACCGCCTCCCCCTTATCTTGAGGCTGTGCCCCCTAGTCCTACTGTCTTTTTTGAGCGGGAAGAGTCTCTCCACCTCTATCCTATCCATCCCATTCATCATCATATACGTCTCAATGAGATCTCCCCTCATTCTTCTAAACTCTAACGAGTACAAGCCTAGTTTATTCAGCCTCTCCTCATAGCTCAATCCCCTCAACTCCGGTATCAGCCTAGTAAACCTCCTCTGCACTCCCTCCAGGGCCAAAATATCCTTGCGCAGGTGCGGCGCCCAAAACTGCACACTGTACTCCAGCTGCGGCCTCACCAATGCCCTATACAGCTGCAGCAAGACCTCCCTACTTTTATATTCAATCCCCCTCGCTATGAAGGCCAGCATCCCATTCGCCTTCCTGACCACCTGCTGCACCTGCAAGCTGGGTTTTTGCGACTCATGCACAAGGACCCCGAGGTCCCTCTGCACCGTCGCCTGCTGCATTGAACATTGAGGATTTCTAAAGTGAACCTTTAAAAATACAATTCAGTATTACTTTTCCTTTTTGTTTGTTCTTCCTAAATACCCCTGGATGTTCAGTTCCATTCCTGATTCCCCTACTGCCATGTTTCTGTAATCCTAATTATATCATACCCATTGACATCTATTTGCACAATTAATCTGTCCACTTAATTGTGAATGTTCCACCCTTGAGGCTTGTCTTTTTTAACATTCTTTGTCCCATTCCCATTATTTTTTAATGTGCCTCTGTTTGATTCTGGCCCTTAATTTCTCTGCCTATCACTTTTCTGTCTTCTGTTCTTCATTTTATTTCCCCTTCTGACTCCTTGCTTAGATCCCCATCCCTCTGCCATTTTATTTTAAACGTTCCCCAACCACCATAGCAAATACTCCCCCTCAGGGATCAGTCCTGGTCCTGCCAGAATGCAACCTGTCCAGTTTGTACTGGTCCCAATGTTGCAGGAATCTGAAACCCTCCTCCTTGCACCAGCTGTTCAGCCAAGTATTCATCTGATATTTCCTGCTATTTCTGCTCAGACTAACATGTGGCTTTGGTGGTAATGCTGAGATCACTACCTTTGAGGTTCTACTTTTCAATTTGTTTCCTAACTCCCTATATTCTGCTTTTAGGACATATCCCTTTTTTTTAAACCTATGTCATTTGTAAATGTGTACCACGACTCTGGCTGTTCACTTTCCTCTTCCAGAATGGCCTTTAGCTGCTCTGAGCATCCTTGAAGGCCATATATGATCATGGAGTCTCATTTGTGGACCAAGAAATGTCTCTCTGTTCCCCTTACAATTGAATCTCCAATAACCATTGCATTCTTGTACTTTTTTATTCCTCTCTCCATGAAGCAGAGCCAATTGTGGTGCAATAAATTTGGCTGTAGCTGCTTTTCCCTGATAGGCCATTCCCCCAGATTATTCAAAGTAGAATACCTATTTTGCAGGGGAATGGCCTGAATAAATGAATTTTGAAGGCATTAACAAATTCCTCAACTATTTATTTAAAAATCCTGGCAAGGAAACCATCAGATCCTGGAAGGACTTTAGGCTAGTGCAGAACTGAAAAACAGAAATGTTGTGCAAATGCTTGACTATTAGACATCGTGGGAATGGGATTCACCTGGAAGCTATCTGCCTTAGCCAAAAGATATAATTTCCCAGAACTAATTAATTAGTTAATTGGATACAGACATGTTAATTAAATCGGATATTTACTTCACTGAGAGATGCTGTAAAAAGTGAAGATTTTCCCTTCTTCAAAGAATGATGATATCTAACATCTACTTTATTTTTGAAAGTCGCTGATGCACTTAACAAAAAGGTGATGTTGATTATTGTAAATGTAAGTAACCTGAACAGTTATTTATTAGTATTTTTGGCAAACCAATATGATGTATTCCAAATGCAACTACTAAAAAAAACTGAAATGTTCTGGAGAAGACAAATCAAGTTTTTTTTTGTTTTAAATTACCTTTCAGGTACTTTTAGACTGAAGTACGCCCCTCCGTCTGAAAGTATGGATTCAGCAGACTAACATTTGGAAATGCACATTAGCATGAATCACAATGTGCCATTGAGTAAACCAATAGCAGGTACAAAGAAAGATGCAAAGGTGTTCAGTGGATATCTTGCCCTGCTAATTTAACTTCCTGCTGTTTTTATCCAAAGGTGCTTTTTTTAAAAAAAATAAATCTTATACGGGGATAGAAACTACACTACGCATGCACTAGCTGTAAATATAACTGAGTTTCAAGAAGTAATGGCTCAAACCAGAATCATTGTGTTTAGCAAAAATTGTGCAAGGACATTGCACAAAGAAAATGGAATTTATCCAGAACTATTAAATACAATGGATGTTCCTCCAAACTAAAACACAACAGCAGAACCATTTTCCTTTTGATAGCCTATAACTGTACAGCTTTACAAGAATGGAGTGAAGGGGAAAACTCCAGAGAGAGGAACAAATAACTCTTTCAAATTTGCTGTTACAATGCAATATTGGTGGAGCACAGCAGAGTTGACCAAAGTACTCTCGTTTGATCATTAAGATACGAAGATATTTGGAAAACCAATGCTGAAAGAACAAAGGACTCTTCAGTCTCAGAAGATGATTTAAGCATAAATTTGGCGGGGTGGAAAAGCTTGTTTCTGTTTTTGTAAGGTTCTTCAACTGTATATTTTTAAGAGAGAGACCTTTACATGTAAAAAGATGCAAACAAATATTTTTTGTAAATTTAGTGTGTTTTTTGTAGAAATATGCTGTCAAGTTCTCCTGAATCAATTTGTCATGTTTACAAGTATTTGTGCGTGTGTGCGCGCGCGTGTGTGTGTGTGTGTGTGTGTGTGTGTGTGTGGCCAAAGGCTAATGCAGAAGAACCTTTACACATGTCCGTATTTAAGGAGAACACTGAATATGTCTGTATTTAAAGAGAACATTGAATTAATGGACTGAATTAGTCCTGCAACCTGGATGAACTTGCATATCACACTAAGCAAAGTCCGTTTACTCTTCAGTGTGAAAAGGAAGCCTGTTGTTTTCTGTCAACATTTAGAACGCAAAAATTGATGTTTGCTTTTCATCCATAAGAAGGAAATCTTGGTTTACTAAAGTAAAAGTTGGAAACATTTTGCTTCATTCACAAAGAAATCCATTTATCTTGTGCTTTTTACAGTCCCAGATTTGTAAATATAAATTGATAGGTGTTGGATATGGAGGCTGTTACTTAAAGAAACTCATCATCTTGTCTCTATGCAAAGTAAAAGCTGAAAGTTTTCCACAGAATTGAACATAGATGCAGTATTATTTCCATGTGATTGTATTTTGAGTATACAGTATGTTGAAATTTGCAACAAATAGTATTTTTACTTCACTCTTGAGAACTTGAACAATTGACATTTGGAACTAAATTTATTGTTACTCATAGTTTTATTGACCAGTATGAAAGGAATCTGTTGAAATATAGGGATGAAGTGAGACGAGCTGATGTGTACCATTACTACTTGCCTTAATTAACTTGAAATCAAAAGCCAGTTTTCCAAATAAATGTAATTACATTATTATAGGATTGTATCCTAAAATATAAAGGTTATGACAGAAATCTTCTGGGTAGTTTTTTGGCATAGTCCAGACTTTTACTGAAGATGAAAAGAATATTGTTTGAAAGTTAATGCAGAGGAATTGGCTTTGAAATAAATATGTGGTGTGATCATCCATAGCAATGCAAGTGTTGGGTAAATAAAAAGTTGTTTTTATTTTGGTAAATCCTGCACTTTCAATGCTTTGTAAACCCTGTTTAGATATTCTACAAAAGCCCTGTATAATTTCTGCATTGTGACCCTTCATGCGAGGTGACCGCTAAATAACTGAGCTTAAATGGCAACTCTTACCAATTGTATACAAATTATAACTACCATGGTATAGTACTTAAAACAAAACAGATTTTATATCTAATGCCTGAACATAAATTTACAAGGTAATTTTAGTTGCAATATGAGTTCCAAAAATATTATGATTTGGGGTTCAGAAATTTCCATCACTTTCTTGCTGTTCATAATCCAAACCTCTCGCAGTTATTTTTGGGACCAAAGTTATGCATCTTTCAAGGGCTTTAATATATTCCACGTTTAAGATGCAGACTGGGCTGCATTATCTATTGTTTGAAACCTGATATCTTGTGATTTCTTAATCAAAAATCCTTAATATCACCCATTATTACATTGAAATAAAATTCAAGTTGCTCCATTGTGATATAACATTCTGCTCCTGTGATGCTAGGGACTGCTTCCCTCATTTGTGATTTTGTGGTGGAAAAGATTCAGATGCAAAATGTCCTTGCTAGGCTTGCCTGTGATCACACAATTTTACTGCCAATTACTAGTGCGTGGCTAAGATCCAGAACACATGGAAGGCCAATTTTTGAAATGTAAAGGACCATTTTAAATAGTGGTGAATTGGTGTGGGGCTTCAACTTAGAAGTAAGATAAATTTGGTTAAAAGAAATGTTGGGCAACCAGCCTTGAAAGCAGAAAGCAAGCCAAATTAATATTTCACAACAACCAGCTATACAACCAATAGGATGTATGATCATATACAGTGATCTGTGTATGTATCACGAAAATGTTTGGCCAAATCATGTGACTTCATGAAACTTGTTTAAAACCGAGAAATGTGATGTTCCTGCTACCACACAGTCGCCCACCCCCAATCCTCCACCTCCTGCCCACCAAATTGTGCTTTGCATGTGGAAATGTCTAATCTGAAAACAGTGTGTTCAACAGACTTCATCTTCTACCAATCTAACAACACAAATTCATGTTTTATTAGTTATCTGTATTAATTTTAAAATGAAACAGTTGCATATCTCAATAATGACTAGAAACAGACTTGTATTATGGTAGACGTATTTACACAAATGACAAGTGAACAAAAAAACTACCAGTATATTTCAGGCAGACTAAAACTTCTACAAACTAACCAGAGCTGCAAAAGGCATAAGACACCTGTGGATACATTTTTAAAATATATATTTGATATCGTTGAATTATGGCCAGATTGTTTGACTTATCAGAGCTTAAAACATTACCTCTCATAGAAAGGTTCACATGATCTTGAGGTGCAAAACAATCCTATTCCTAGTCTATGCCTACATTTTACGTTGCAGTACAGAATAGAATGCAGAGAAGTGAACAGCAGGATAATTGTTTCCTTGAAAGGAATTGTTATATTGTCTTTTAGTGGCAGCTGCTTGTATGTGCCCTTCTCCATGTTTTTGTCGTCTTGGTGTCTCTCTCTCTCAATCTGTCCCCTCCAATGCTCTGCCCGACCATGAAAAAGACATTGTTAAGCTCCCAGTGGCGAAATGATTTAAGTCAGTGTTTACTCTTTGCTGAGTAAGCTTTTCACTTGTAACATTCTGGCTAGGCCAGTGAAGATTTTATGGATGGGGGTGAAGAAATGGAGCTCAACAATAGTTTCCACTTCTGATCACTATATCTAATGAATCCTACTGGAAGGTGTTTGGATATCCAGTGATAATAGGATCATGCTTGAGAATAGTGTTTTCTTGTATTGATAAACCTGCAATTTAGGCTTGCATATGAAGAAATTGAAGAATGACCACTTGAATGAACTGTCAGAGAGCAATGGAATCTTATGTAACTCTATTCTAGCAAGTGGTGTCTTCAGAGAGATGTGGGCAGAGGGGCAACAGGAGAGAATTGGACAAGTTTGTATTAGTTTACATACAAACTAAGAATTGCCAAATATATTGTGAAACCTTCAAAATTTTACTTTTGCCAGCTCAACCTAATTGCCAGCTTTTTACAAAAAGATAGTGCTCAACTGTTGTAGTATTTCTGTTCCATCAGCAATCTATGGTAATTCTGTCTCATCTGGTGTGCTGTTGCAGAATTTCCTTGCCCTGCTGATTAGCTCCCCCTCTTTGCCTAAGTTGTGTTTTATTTCTTTATAATATTACTTCTGGATTCAATTTAAAAGCAACATTTTTTTGAAGCATTAATCTTTAATGAAGTTTGTAAAATTATAAATATCAGAGATTTACTCGGAGAATTATGGATACTTGGCAATGGTTTGAAAGCACTACTTTCACTGAAGCTTTCAAATAATGTTTGGTTCATAACAATTATCTGAACTTTAACATGCAGTCAGTACATTCAAATAATTCTGACATATCTATAACGTTTCTATAACTTTTTTATGTGTACTGTGGAATTTGGCAGTTTTATCCTTTGGTTTTACCAACTGGTAATCCAGAATGGTATGCATTTTGTGTGAGATATAATGAGTATTAAAAGTATGTGATGTAATCAATCTATTATCATGTGATCTACATTTGATTACCAAAATGATTCTTCAATGGATTTAGATAAAATCACATTGTTCTGGCAATGCCATCTTACCCATCGTTAACAATCGAGTTCTATTTAAGAATTCAACATTTTTGAAGTACTCTAATTTTCTGTTTATAGTGGTTCCCATATGCCATTTTGGAAATTTTATGTTGGTACAAAATTCTGTTTAAAAATAATGATCTTACTTTCTACATAGCAAAATTCATGCTTCTTGATTACTTCCCTTAGTTTAGAATGCCACTTGTTGATGTGTATGTCTCTGTTTTTCATTTACTGTATTTTCAATGATTTACACAAGCTTTGATTTGTTGTCTTTGTGGAGAAAGATTAATGTTGATATTCTGATTTTAGTTATCAAATGGAAACTATAAACTTTCTCTATAAGGTAGCCCAGAATTAGTACATCATGTACAATGGGTAGATTTTCAGCTTGCCACCCAAGCACAAAACTGGTTTATGCATTAGTCATATGTCATAGAAATAGAATAGTCAGATTTTCATTTCAACTGCTGCTGAACTTCAATTTTACATGGGGCAGCAATGTTGAAAATCCACCCCAATGTATTATGCAGTGGTAGGATTGAATTTATTTCCATAATTTCACATGATCTCTTGACCTTACACAGAACACTGGGTACGTGATGATTTTGCAGAATAGTACATTGCTTCCGTAATTTATACCTGCACAATGAAAAATGATTTACAAAATTGACACCTCTACATTTTAAAATTATCCTATATTTCATGACCACTGAACTGCAGAGATACCTTTGTTTCAGTATTTCGTACAGTCAGTTGATTTTACTTTTATTTGCTTTTAAAAATTGCATTTATAAAAAGATACAGTTCTACTGAAACAATTTAACTATTTCCTGTACCTATTGAGTTGTGAATAAATTACTAATTTATGCGATTTAAAATCAACTGTACAGAGAAACTGTCGATTCCCATTTTTATGGGAATTTTGGTCTTATTCAAATATGGAATAACAATGCTGAGGAACAAAACAATTTTTAAATTTTTGGCACAAAATATCCCTATTTTGAATTGTAGCATTATGCATAACATTGGCCAAATGAAGATTAAAGCCCAGGTACTACTCCCCAATACTGTGCCTTAGTCCTATCCTTTTCAGGTTTCTGCTGAAACAATCTGAATTTTTCCATTTCTTGGGCAGACATCCTAATAGTCTCCAGAGTGAAATGCCAATTTTTTCCATATTTACAAAGAACTGTCAAAACACTAACATAATACATAACACTATCATTTCTCTAAGCTGGTTTGCAAAAAATGAAAGAACAATGTTCTGATACACTGCACGGTCCACTTCTCTACAGCTTTGTATTGTCAGTCAGAACAAATTGATAGGCCAGGGTTATGGTACCATTCACTTGCATTTACCAATCTGAAATTAGTGGGGTATTTACAGCTACAGACTCAGCACTACGCAAACCAAAAGGCCTGGAGATTGAAAGAAATTAGACCTCAACTCTGATCAACATACTTGAGCTGTCTGTCTCACTGACAGTGGCTGTTGGGTATGTCACAGAGGTTGAAGAGAAGTATGGGGATATGGAAGATTGATTAGCTCCACAGGAACCTATTGTATGTTATTGTTTTAAAAATCCACCTATTTGACATTGGTAATTGAAGGAGCCATGGAATAATCTTGTGCTATGCAGGCTCGATTAACAAGATCCACAAATTTAGGGGTGGGACCAACAGTTGTGCAAATTAAAAATAAGTCATCTCAGTGCTAAATTGTTCCTGTTTTATGCCAACAACACACCAATTTTCTACCACAATGCCCTTTAGTGTTTCATGTTTGTAATATTTAAGCTAAACTGCTCATTTTATACCACTCTAGTCAGAAAAAGCACCTCAGTAATATTGGACTACTATTTAAATTATAGTGTTAACAAAGAGCCAATGAATTCAAAGAACTAAAAGCTTAAATAATTTCCAAGGAGCCCAAAGGAACACTTTGAACTGTTTAAACTCAACATGGGAACTGAAGTGATTTGAGACTACCTAGCTGCCCAAGTGGATCTTGCACATATGTCTCATTTCAGTTTAGGCAGCCTCAGACTTGAATTTTATTACACAGTTTGTGTTAATATAGAACTAAAAATCATTATATTGATGCAAATGTTTGTAGCAAATTGGCTTGTTATAAGCAGAAGTGAACATGATTGCATTGGACGCTAAACAAACACTTTTTCTTGGTTGCTTTGTTAATCACTTCTGTGGCTTGTAGATTTTGTTCTTTTACCTAGTTTTGGTTATTCCTACTTTTCCCCTCTGGTCATTATCATGTATTCTGCTTCAACGAGAATGGTTGCACAGGTTGAGCTGTGAAGTTGTTCGTGTTTGCTGTACAGCATAGGCAGGGTCATTTGATTCACACGGTTAGATAAATAATCTGATTTTTATTCTCCTTTCGACACTCTCACCCTCCCCAAAGGTGATGCTCTATTAACGGTCAATCAAAAAAAACTGAGGAAATATATCCCGAGACAAGTTTTGAGTACCCTTGAAAATTGATATAGTTTATTAAATGGCAAGTGAGCTTTTTTAGCTTTGTCATTCAGAATAGGAAGAATGTAGTTTCACCAAAATTATTTGGAAGTTGACATTTTGTCAATCTATCACTAATTCTATGTCTTTTAAAGCTAATAAGTTCCAATAGTTGTGTATCATCATATTATCTCAAATTAAATAATCACAAGAGGCACAACATCAGGTGAGTTTTCTTATGGTTAATTTGTATATTTAACCTTTTTTAAGTAGAGGAGGAGGATGATGGACCTAAATTTATAATATTGGAAATTTGCTTAGTGGCACACTTAGGGTAAAGTTCTTTACTCAGTTTAGTGGTGTACCTTTCCATGTGTGCCAGGTTTTGATGTCATCTCTTTAGGAATCTAATTGGGAATCTATGTGTATTATTGGTCCATAGAAAACTTTGTTATTTTGACTGAGATTAAGTTGCACTACCTCTAGTTAACTTGTTATAAAATATCTTTACTTGAATTTCATAAAACATTATCACGTGTTGTATCCCAGGTACGCATCTAAGAGTTTTGAGATACATTTCTATTGTCTATGCTGCAAAATGTATTTCATATTAATTCTCACAATAATTCTAAATTTCAAATTCTAATCTGTCTACAATTTAGATTCTTGTATTTGCAATTTGTCTTGGATAAAACACTTGTATTAATGATTTTGCATTGTTTTTCTAAGTGTTTACTTGTAAAAATGGCAGGATCTGTTTGATAAATGAGTAAATCTTATGCCATCAGTTACTTAGTTCCTCAATGAGTTAAAAGACTGGTCACTTGTAAATTAAATTTGTGTTCAATGTCACAATTTTCTCCATATTATGACTACACTGAAAAGTAGGATTACCTTATCCTATGACACTATCCAATCAGTGCCTCTTCACAGGGGACAGTGGTGTATTGTTTTACAATTTCTGTTTTCCTAGTGAAATAAATGCATCCATAAAATTGAATCTGCTTTTGCTTTAACTGAGTTCAGTGCATTAAGGATTATTTGCCATTGTCACAACTGCCCATGCAAATTGTGCGTTTAAAATCTAGAACCTGGTGACCATGGCAATTAAATTTAGGGACTGCCAAATGAGAGGATCAGAAATTCAAAAGTCTGACATTGACCAACAAATCAAATTTGTCTTCCTTCATTGGATGATTTATGTATTTTCAGTTGGTAGCTGGAGTTAAATTGTTGTATACAGATAGTACCTAAATGTTCAGAGCATGTTATTTGTTGCATTTCTTATTTATATTTTACTTGTTTAGAAACTGATTCATACTATAGGCAAAAGCACTTGTTAATGCTATCAGATATGAAAGATCTAATAACATAGAGAATCCGTTTGTAGTCAAATATTTCTTTGTTTCTAAATATGCCAACACTTAACTTATCCCTGATAAGCAAAATTGATTTTAAGCACAATTTTTTGCATTTTGGTTGTTCCAATGTTGTAGCATTCCACATTATCTAAAACTTGCAATAGAAGTAACACTAATCATACAAAGAATATTGAAATGTGCAGGTAGGATAAAACATTAGAAGGTATCTTCAACAGGAGTTTCCTTATTTTTTCTGAAAAAACTGAAGTGGCTTTCCTATGTTTTTTAAAGTAATAATTCTCTGATTAGATTTTTCTCAATTTGATTTTTCAGTTGAAATCCCATTATACTTGACATTAAGGAATGCTTTTTCATTCATTCCACTTAATGCTTAATTTTTTCAAGGTTGTGTGGCTTCTTTAAAGGTTTTAAAAAAACTTCTTACCACTATGCTTTCTCACTGCTCACCCCCTGCAGTAAAGTAGTAGGAAAGCTATTATAAACTACCTCCAGCACTATTCTTGAGCAGTTCCAAAGAGGTATACTATAGAACCATCAGATGTTTCCACTTTACGGAGGAAGTGCTAGGCATTCGACAGTAATTCCCATAGTACCATGCAGAAGAGATTGTGAGCACATTTTGTCCCATTGCAGTGGTACAGTTCACTGGTATGTATATACAGTGCCAGTGGATTGATTCATGTAGAATTTTTGTCATCATTTGTAACATTAATTTTTATTTATAGCTAATCTAAACTACCACAAGTTGTTCATACTTGCAATACCTGACATTTCTTAATTAAAATTTGTGAACTGCACATTATGCAAATTTTAAAAAGTGAATAAGCAAATTTCCACTGCCATTGTAAAGAAATTGAGATGCTAAGTTTCTCCGTTTTATTCATTCTCTCTTGTATAGGAAGTTTTATGAATATTGGGCTAAAATAGAATTGCTTTTGCTATTGCTCTGTTTATTCAACACATACAATTGCTTGAAAAATCAACAAACTCATGCATGCTATCCAATGAAGGAAGTCACATAAGACTGTTGCTTTATTAACTTAATGTCAAAACTGTAGCCCTTGGAGTTTGTGTTGAATTGTTAAAAGATGCTTTAAAAATTTAGTTTTCTGATGAATGTTAACATTTTTGCCTCGTTACAATAGTTTATACAGTAACCCTTCTCATTTTTTGTGTTTATGACAACATTGCATTTGTCACTGCTGAAACTCCAGGTACATTTTTGTGCTATCATAGTAGTCATGGCTTGCATCATGGGTTGACTGGACTTGTGTACTTTAACTGCTCTAAGTGCCATAATTTACAAGTGCCATCAAAAATGTTTGTCCCATTTTGAGATGCAGTGTTGTAGTTGCATGGTGGCATGTTTGGAAGTGTCAAGATTGATGATATTTTCTTTGTATTCTACCAAAGAACTTGGACAGGTTAGTTTTACACAGCCAGTAGTTTCTGCTGGTAGTCATTTGCTTTTTTTTCCTTTGTGCAGTGGCATCTAATATCAAAATATTTGCAGTTGGAAACATAGTGAAGCTCATTTCGAGCAGTTGCGCATTTCAGTATATTTAATTTTTTGACCATTGTGCATGTAACATTAATATTGAGAATATGTTGCATTTTTATAAATATTTAAAGCTATTGTGCAACTGATTGAACTCAACATGGCTCTTTCACACTTTAATTTGTTTTTATATTTTATGACTTTGTTAATGAAAGGAACACAATGTACATTTGTAGAAGAATACATTTTTATCTTTTAAACCTTGTTGTATTGTAAATGCCAGTACAGAAGAGCAATAAAAATATAAACAGCCTATTGTTTTTTTCCCCAAATACACCAAATATACCCTTGACCTTGACAACATGAAGAGATAGAAAAGACTTGTCAATTTCTCTTGTCAGTTGTTTATCTCCTAATTAATTTGCAGAGCCATGAAGGAGCAGACGTATGATCACCTACTTTAAACTATATAGCCTGTACAGTATTAAGTTCTCTGTAGAAACAGATGCACCAGATATGGACAATGACGATGATAAGTATACACATGAGATTTGCCAATTTTGGTCACTGCTCCTCATTTGTATGTATGAATCCTAGAAATATCCAGAATTAAATGGCAGAACCCATAACATAATTGACAACCAGTAATTATGTCATGGGAATTGCAAATAAAATCAGTGACTAAATTAGGGGATTTGGGGAAAATGGGGCACAGGAAACGGAGAAGGTGTTTCTTTATATTTAAAGGACTCCTGGGAAGTTACTCAAGCCAGTTAGCAGGAAATGTTGTGATGTGAAATTTCTAGTCTAGATATGTTTAGTGATAAGTCCAGACCATATTTGAAGTTGACTACAGACTGCTTGCTCAAAATAGAGAGGAAAACTTATCATTTTGATGTTAGAAATCTGTGCTTAAAATAAAGCAAGCTAGCACTGATGGACTTAACGCATTCAACCATAAATCTTTGAGAACAGAGCCTGAATGATGAACCAATGATGACTGCAACAAGATAACTTTCATTCACTGGAAAGATGGTGGTGTAGTGGTAATATCACTGGACCAGAGGCCCAGACACATGGGTTCAAATACTAATGTGGGAGCTGGTGAAATTCAATTAATAAAAATCTGGAAAATAAAGCTGGTCTCAATAATGGTGACCATGATCATTACTGTCAATCATTGTAGAAACCCTGACCCTTGGGGAAGAAAATCCCTTACCGGGTCTGGTCACAGCATGTAGTTGGCCCTTAACTGTCCTCTGAAATTTTCAGTTCAAGGACAATTAGGGATGGGCATTCTCATCCCATTAAAGAAAGAGGAATTCAAATGAGAACATTACAGAAATGCAACCAAACCAAATACTGCTTAAGATTACCCATCTTAAATTTGTGTACGAGGGACAACTTTGCAAACTCCGGGTGGGGTGGGGTCACTTTTTGATAATTAAGCATCAAGGATAAGTGGGCATCTTCAAAACATGTGGGACATAGGACAAATGAGATCTGATAGATGCAAAAACATCATTAATAAAATTCATTGACGTGCATCATCATTAAAATTAAGAGTTTAGGGAAATATTTGTAAAATTTGAAGAAAAGAATGTACTCAATGGCTAAGTACAAAGCTATACAAATAAATCCTCAAAAAGATTACGGGGAAGGAATTAGTTAAGTCCTGTTGGTAGTAAGTAATGCAGTTGGAAGCAAGAAGTTAAAAAAGGGATGTAACTTAAATAAGTGGGGAAAAACTGGCTGAGAAGAGTAAAATGTGGGGAAGTGTGAGGTCACCCATTCATGTCTCTGGTTAGCCTTGCTAGCTACATCTAACCCTTGTACTTATGTTCTATTTATAGGCCCAGAAACTGAACAGGGCCCTGAATGAGCAGACGAAAAAGAACAGTAGAAGAAAAAAACATGATCTTCCCCTTGCAGGCAATAACTCAGAATGGCATCCCATATAATTCAGTGGCTAGACTAAAGCAATATGTACTGGGAGCTGAACTCAACACGCTGGCAGGAACAAGGGCATTTGAAGAGAATGATCAAAACATGCAGTTCACCAAGTAGACAGCTCACAGTCTAGTCATGCTGCAGAGGTCACAGATGTGATTTCACGCAATCAATCTGTTGAAACTGATGGAAACATCGAAATAGAATTACCTGCCACCAATTTTCACACATTGGGTCCAATTTTACCATTGCGTCGTGGTGTGAGGCAATTAGTGTGATCTGCGCCTGGGTCCGCACAGATGCCTAGTTTACCAAGGCCTGAAAGTGGCTGCAATCTGAACCGTGCCCAAAACAGGCGAAATGGCAACTTAAATGCATTTGCATGCATTTAAATTGAATTAATGGGCTGTCTGCCCAAATTTATCTGCATTTCCCCTTTTTACCATCACGTTCACCCGTCCAGATTTGGCATGCTCGGCAAAGGTCTTTTTTGGGTGCTGTAGCTTCTGAAGAGGTAAGTTCAGAGCTTCCAGGGGCTCTCTAAGTCAGATGGTCAGGGTCCACATCATTCTCTGGTGGGGAGGAGGGAAGCCTGATCATTCTCTGGTGGGGAGCAGGGAGGCAGGTCAGATATATCTCTGGTGGGGAGGTGGGGGAAGGATGGAGGCCTGATCATTCTCTGGGGGTGGGGGGGTAGGTGGGGAGGCTAGATGGTTTTCTGGTGGGAGGAGGAGGAAGACCAGGTGGTTTTCTGGCAGGAGGGGGGAGGCCAGATCATTCTCTAGTGGGGGGCAGGGAGGCCAGATGATTCTCTGGTGGAGTGGAAGGCTACTCTGCAGGCAATCAGTGAGGGAGAAGGGGGGACCGCTGCCACTCTGCGGGCAATCAGTGGGGGGGTGGGGAAGGGGTCAGAGGGTTGTAATCGGTCTGGGTGACGGGGGTGGGGTGAGTGGATAAGGGAGACAGTTATGTTGTATGAGCCATCACTTCCGGGCAGCTTTATCTGCTTTTTGCAGCCCAGGAGCAATGTGACAGGTGTGTTTCTCAAATTTTTTTTTTCACTGCACATACAGTTCAAAGCTCCAATCAGAACTGCAGCACTTTGGGTGTGATAAGCCCCGCCCACAATGCAATTCTGACTCTCAATTTTTTTTCAAGCTACGTGCGTATGGGGGTGCCTGAGAGCAGAATCAAAATGGTAAAATTTTACCGTTTTGATTCTAAGAGACCATGGAGGAGTGTAGCTTATTTTCAATCATCCTTTGTGGCTCTGACAAATGTAAACTTTCCCTCCTAGTCCTTCTGGACCCTTCTGCAGCTTTTGTCACAGTTAGCACGCCATCCCTAGTCCAAAGCTCACCACTTCCATCCAGTTGGATGGGTCTGCTTTCATATGGTTCCACTCATCAATCTAATTGTAGCCAGAAAATCGTTGCAATGGCTTCCTGCTTCTGCACTATTACCTTTATTGACCCCCCAGGATTGGTGACATCATTACCTTTATTGGTCCCCCTGTGGTTACATCATCCAAAAGGACAACACCCTGCTCTACCTCAACATCTGCTCTCAACTCCTTCACTGTTGCTAAATTATCAAACTGTTTATCAAATACTGGATGAGCAGAAGCAACATCAATTTAAATACTGGAATGACTGAAGCCATTGTTTATGGTCCCCCTCTAAATTCTTATTCTCTACCTGGCATCAGTCTGAAATTAAGCTAGTCTGTTTGCATCTTGGTGTCACATTTGATCCCATGATAAGCTTCCAATCTCTTATTCATGTAATCATTAAGACTGCTATTTCTATAAACAATGACCATCCCGCTCTCGTGTCACCTACTGAGATCCTTATTTGTGCCTTTGTTACCTTTAGATTTGAATATTTCAACATGTTCCTGACTGGTCTCCCAAAATCTACCCTCTTAAGCTTGAAGTCATTTAAAACTCTTTTGCCCACGTCTTAATTTTCAGCAAGTGCTGTTCCCATTTTTGCCCAATGCATGCTGGTGTAAACTGATTCCCAATGTCTTGACTTGAAAATTTTCAAATCTGTCAATGGCCTTGCCCCTCCCAATTTCTGCATTCTTCTCCAGCCTCATAACCTTCTTGATATATCTGCTTTTCTAAATCTGACCTCTTGTGCATCCCCAGCTATAACTGACCCACTATTGTCACACGTGAGTAGCATATTAGTTTATTTTCATTGGATCCTCCTTGGAGTTTGTTTTAATGTACTGGAAACCAGTAAATCTAGTAGGGGATTCTCTAGCCCCTCTAACTCCAACTTGGATCACGATGGGCTGGAGAATCAGACGCCCAAGCCAACACGATGTTCCTGACCCTGCCTGCTGTCCATGATTGGATTCCTGGCCAGAGTGAGTGAGAACCAAATAAATATTCAAATAGCCTTTTTATCTTGTCTGCTGGCTGATTCAACTGCCTCCTGTTATGCAGCCACCTCTCCATCTAGATTAGCACTGGGCATGTTTCACCACAAATCTTCAGTTGTGAACCTGGCATGTTGGATCCAAAGGGTCCAGGGAGCACTGCCAACTTTAGCAAAACAGTGCATCCCCCATTACACCATACAAGCAGAAGGTGTCACCCTACACTTAGCCCCCTCACACCCCTTCTCAGACGCTCTTCCTCCTCAGCTCCCCACTCAGACCCCCTTCTCCTACTTAGGCCCCTTCCTTCTCATACACCGAGACAGGTCTCCTTTCATCTCTGACAGCCTGTGATTTCTGCTTTGTAAATCGGGCTTTGCCTATGTTTTGGATCAATGAAACCACCTCAGATTGACAGCTGAGGCTATCACTAAAGGTCTTTTTGAAATTGACTGATCAAAGCCTTCTTATTAACTGTGTTCTGAAAGGTGGTGGGTTGGGGGTTGCCTGAGGGGAAGGGGAACTCTGGGGGTGTCTGAGAGAGAAGGGGATTTAAGTGTGGGTCTGGGGTGGTGGCTCATGTCACCCTCATGCTTGCATAGTGTGTGTGTATTGCGGGGATAAAGATGACCCGCTTTTGGTGAGGGGCTGGTGGTGCTCCCCTAATCGGGAAGGGGAGGTTAAGTGATTGTGAAAATCAGAATGCCATTTAAAAATGACACCCAATCTCGGAAGAAAGGGGTTGGCCGGTGGGTTGTCTGATGCATAAGTCAACATAGATAGATACTGCTGACACAAGTGGAAAACTTAGTCCCAATCCAGGAAAACTGCAGCTGTAGTTTCAGTATGTAAAAAAAGTGAGAAATGCTTCAGTAGAATAATTTATTGACTAGAGCTGTGCCAGCTGGCAACATAGCTGGCCTTTATCTTGCCTCTCCACATCATCTTCATGAGTTTCAAGTGTAGCCTCTTTACAGGGTATTGTGGAAATGCAGCAAAGTAACCAGAGCTGCATCTTTAGGATGTATGTGTCTATGGAGAAATGCATAACCTCCCAGCAGAGATTAGAGGCCAAGAACAGAACTGCATTTCTTTTAGGAACAATATAGCTGGAGGTTGTGCTTTTCTAAGAAGCCAGTGAGAGAGTAATGTCACATTCTCAAGAAGAACTTCAGTCAGTTTCTGCAAGTAGCCCAGCTGTCTGTTGCAGTCAAGGTTACTTCAGCTTTGAATTTCTTATAGGCTTTTTCACACAACGTGATTACATTTGGGGAAGTATTGTCACTCAGAGACCTAAAGTAATGCCAATATTGAAATTTGAATTCAATAAAAATCTGGGATAGGATTCCTTGGCTGCACTCACATCAACACCACAGAATCCTGCTTTAGGTTAATGGACCTTTTCCATGATCTGCCCCCGCCCCACCCCCGCCTCCCTTCCTACCTGCTATGATTCCTATGGAGGGCGGGACAGAAGATGTCTGTCCCTGGAATAAAATGTCTAATCATGTAAAAACTCATCTGGTTCGTTAATGTCCTCAAAAGAAATCTGTTGTCCTTACCTGGCATACATGTGACTTTTGGGCCATAGCAATGCCCTCTGAAATGATTAGCCTCTCACTTGTATCAAGTGATTAAAAGCAAGTCAATAAGGAATGCAATCAGAAGGACCATCGAGCATTGACCTAGGAACTGGAAACGACAACAATAAACCCAGCCCTGTTGATCCTGCACAGTCCTCCTTATTAACATCTCAGGCTGATGCCAAAATTGGGAGAGCTGTCTCACAAATGACAGCTTGACAATATCATACTTACATAATTAGACATTGCAGATGATGAACCAAACACCACAATCGGTAGCATGACAGCAGAATGTCTTCTGGGTGGGGGACTTTAATGTCCATCATCAGGAGTGGCTCAGTAGCACCATTACAGGCTGAACTGACCAAGTCTTAAAGGACATAGCTGCTAAAATGGGTCTATGGCAGGTAATGAAAGAACCAACAAGAAGGAAAAACATACTTGACCTTATCCTTATAAACCTGCCTGCCACAGATGCATCTGTCCATGACAGTATTGATGGGATATCCTCTGTTGTATGGCACCACCAGCATGCTAAATGAGCAGGATTTCAAACTGTATTAGCAACTCGAGACTAGGCAATCAGGAGGCGCTGCAGGTCATCAGCAATAGCAGAATTGTATGCAACCACAATCTATAGCCTCATAGTTCACAGTATATTCCCCACTCTATCATTACCATCAACTCAGGGGATTAACCCTGGTTCGATGAAAAGTATGGGAAGACACGGCAGGAGCAGCACCAGATGTGGGGTGGCACAATGGTGCCTCAATGCCAGGGACCAGTGTTCAGTTCCCGGCTTGGTCACTCTGCGTGGAATCTGCACGTTCTCCCTGTGTCTGCGTGAGTTTCCTCCACGTGCTCCGAATTCCTCAAGCTGTGCGAAAAGATGTGCTGGTTAGATGCACTGGCTATGCTAAATTGTCCCTCAAAGTACCCGAACAGGCTCCAGAGTGTGGTAACTAGGGGATTTTCACAGGAACTGTATTGCGGTGTTAATGTAAGCCTAGTTGTGACACTAATAAATAAATTTTAAAAGGCATACCTAAAAATGAGATATCAACTTGGTGAGGCTACAACACAAGATTACTTGCATGCTAAATACCAGAAGTAGCAAGTAATGGACAAGAGTTAAGTAACTCAACAACCAAAGGATTAGATTTAAGCTTGGCAATCTAGCTGCATCCAGTCATGAATGGTGGTGGACAATTAAACAACTCATTGGAGGAGGAGGCTCCATAAATATCCTGATCCTCAATGATAGGGGGACATTAATGCAAAGGACTGAAGCATTTTCAACAATCTTCAACCAGAAGTGTCAGATGGATGATCCATCTTGGCTCCTCCATTCATTTCCAACATCACAAATGCCAGCCAATTTGATTCACTCCATGTGATATCAAGAAGCAGCTGAAGGCACTGGATACTGCAATAGCTATGAGCCCTAACAATATTCCAGTAATAGCACTGAAGACTTGCACTCCAGAACTTGTCATTCCCTTAGCCAAACTGTCTGGTAGACTGACAACACTGGCGTCTATCCAACAATGTGGAAAATTGTCCAGGTTATGTCCGAGACAAAAAAAGGGCAAATCCAATCCAACCAATTACCACCTTATTAGTCTACTCTCAATCATCAGTAAAGTGATGAAGGGGTCATCAACAGTGCTATCCAGCAGCACTTATTTCACAATAACCTGCTCACCAACACTCAGTTTGAGTTCCACTAGGGCCATTCAGCCCCGACTTCATTACAGCCTTTTTTCAAACATGAGCAAAAAAATTGAGCTCCAGAGATGAGCCGAGAGTCACTGCCACTAGACATCAAGGCAACATTTCACCAAGTGCTGCATCAGGAAGCCCTAGCAAAACTGGGGTCAATTGGCACCAGAGAGAAATCTCTCCTACCTAGTACAAAGAAAGCTAGCTGTGGTTGTCAGAGGTCAAACATCTCCATTCCAGGATATAGCTACAGGGGTTTCTCAGGGTAGTATCCTAGGCCTTCAGCTGCTTCATCAATAATGTTCCTTCAATTTTAAGGTCAGATGTTAGGATGTTCGCTGATGATGCCTTGGGGGCCCAAGTTCAAATCCCACCATGGTAGATGGTGAAATTTGAAATAAATACGAATCTGGAATGACGATAGTGAAACAATTGTTGATTGTCTGGTTCACTGATGTCCTTTAGGGAAGGAAATCTGCCATCCTCACTCAGTCTGGCTGACATGTGACTCCAGATCCACAGCAATATGGTTGACTTTTAAGTGTCCCCGAAGGGCAATTGGAGTTGGCGAATAAATGCAGGCCCAGCTAAAGACATCCAAATCTCATGAAAGAATAGAAAAAAATAAATTCAATCCATAAGGCCAAATCTTTTTCTGCGTTCAGGAAGACTTGACCTACCTATTGGTTGCTCACAAACTGCACGCCTACCCACTTGTGACTTCACAGACCATTTTTCTCCTTTCACACTTGGGTTAGGTTTGTGGTGCAGTTTGCGAGCTGCACTGGAGTGCATGGAAATTGCGGGTATGGAAATAGGTGAGTTAAATGACCCGCCTTAGTTCTTCAGTTTGCATTTCAGCTCCTCAATGTTTAAAGACCCCTGAAACGTTACCTCCCTCAATCCCACCCACTGCCCTCAAATCACCCTTGCCATTCCAATGCTAACTCTGTCCTTATGTATCATCTGTGCCCCCACAGATCATCCATGTCACTCATTGCCACCTCAATGCATTCCAATACTTCCTCAATGCCCCTCCATGCCACCACTATGCATCTACCATGGCCACTATTCGAGAACACATCGTGTAGAATCCTTAAATTGCATGTAATATCAATGGAAATGTTTTACATTCCTTGGTTTAAAAATAACTTTGTTTAAAACACATCATATGATTGATTCTGAGGAAAATGTATTTTACCAAGTGAAAATAAATCTTATAATATTTGTAATCCTATTAGCTTTTGTCAACTAACCTGAAGCCACATTAAAGGGACAGTTTGTTATGATAACTTCGTGAAACTATCCTTCATTTTCAGATTCTGTGCTGAAACCTATTAGCACTTGAAACTTAGCCAAGCATTCATAGATCTTAGAACCCTACAGTGCAGAAAGATCGAGTCTGCACCAACCACAATCCCATCCTGGCTCTGTCCTCATATCCCTCCATATTATATCTACTAATCCCTCTAACCTACGCATCCCAGGATACTAAGGGGCAATTTTAGCATAGCCAATCAACCTAACCCGCACATCTTTGGACTGTGGGAGGAAACCGGAGCACCCGGAGGAAACCCACACAGACATGAGGAGAATGTGCAAACTCCACACAGACAGTGACCCGAGCCAGGAATCGAACCCAGGTCCTTGGAGCTGTGAAGTAGCAGTTCTAACCACTATGCTACCATGCCGCCCATTGATAATGGTTACAGCTCTCCAAACAACAGACTGCTCTCTGGGAAGGAAAGAGCAGAGTGTGGTCATTTCAGTTTCAAAACATGGTGTCTGTCAATCAGTGTAAAGAAGCAGTTGGTTAGATATTTTCATAATTAGATTTCCAAATGTCAAAACCTGAATGTAATGGTTAGATCAAAATCAAGTTTTGTTTTAAATCAGCTAGAGCCATTTAAATCATAGCCAAAGAGAAGGCAGGCTAACAGAACATTTTATAACATTTTTCTTTGCATTGTAGCATTTTCTCCTTTGGAAAAGCACTGTATTGCATGTGAACAAATAATTAAGACTGGTCAATGTAAGGTTCAACTTACTTTTAAAGGAAGATACTAACGATGAATCAGTGCGTTAAAAGCACATCAGGTGTGATTCCAACACCCTGCCCCTCCCGAGTGTATTTCTCAGTGGCAGCTCGCCATTGGTTGGTTTCATGATCTCTGGGTCCACTGCTGTTAAAGGGATTTTCCATTGAATCCACCCCACGCTGCCAGGAAACACATAGATCCTGCCAGTGGAAAGGGTGGAAAAATCCTATCTTCATTACAATAAAACATTAATAGTGACATTTGAATGTGTGAAAACTTGCCTTTCAGAATGTTCCAGGCTTTCCATTTTCTTCACGAACCCCACACCGCCAAATGAAAATGGTGTACAGGAGAAATCTGACCTCACCAAAGGCAGTGTGTATTTTGCACAATGGACCTTCCCAACCCATAGAACTGCCAAAGGAAAATAGTGCTAGGTCTGGAATGAGGAAGAAAATCTGATTTCCTCCAGAAAACGTGTGGCCATTCATGTACCGAAACATGTCTCTGCAGTCAGATGAAAATTTGACTCAAAGGTAAATTTTCCAGTCCTGCCATCCTTGGGAATTGTCACAGGCAGACAGAAAATATGACAGACCATTTAAAATTTCATTGGCCTTGAATGGAAATTTCTGGTCTTGAGGTGGCAATGACTGGAAAATCCCACCCATAGTCTCCAGTTCTGAACATCAAATTTCAGTTACAGACATGCTGGAACTATTGAATATAAAAGTAGGGAGGTCTTGCTGCAGCTGTATAGGGCATTGGTGAGGCCGCAGCTGGAGTACTGTGTGCAGTTTTGGGCGCCGCACCTGCGCAAGGATATTTTGGCCTTGGAGGGAGTGCAGAGGAGGTTTACTAGGCTGATACCGGAGTTGAGGGGGTTGAGCTATGAGGAGAGGCTGAATAAACTAGGCTTGTACTCGTTAGAGTTTAGAAGAATGAGGGGAGATCTCATTGAGACGTATAAGATGATGAATGGGATGGATAGGATAGAGGTGGAAAGACTCTTCCCGCTCAAAAAAGACAGTAGGACTAGGGGGCACAGCCTCAAGATAAAGGGGGGGCGGTTCAGAACGGAGTTGAGGAGGAACTTCTTCACTCAAAGGGTGGTGAATCTCTGGAATTCTCTGCCCGTTGAAGTGGTGGAGGCTGCCTCGCTAAATATTTTTAAGAAGCGGGTTGATGGGTTTTTGATAAGAGAAGGGATTAAGGGTTATGGGGAGAGGGCGGGAAAGTGGAACTGAGCCACGACAGATCAGCCATGATCTTATTGAATGGCGGGGCAGGCTCGAAGGGCCAGATGGCCTACTTCTGCTCCTATTTCTTATGTTCTTATGTTCTTATGCTTATTGGAGAAATTAAGAGGAGATTTGATGGAGGTGCTCAAAATCATGAGGGATCTGGACAGAAAGACAGAAACTGTTTTCATTGGCAGATGGGTTGAGAACTATGTATGAAAATAGATAAGCCCCTGGGCCGGATGGGATTTACCCTAGGATTCTCTGGGAGGCTAGGGAGGAGATTGCAGAGCCTTTGGCTTTGATCTCCATGTTGTCATTGGCTACAGGTATAATGCTGGAAGACTGGAGGATAGCAAATGTTGTCCCCTTGTTCAAGAAGGGGAGTAGAGACCATCCTGGGAATTGTAGACCGGTGAGCCTTACTTCTGTTGTCAGCAAAGTTTTGGGAAGAATTATAAGGGATGGGATTTATAATCATCTAGAGAGAAATAAATTGATTAGGGATAGTCAACACGGTTTTGTGAAGGGTAGGTCGTGCCTCACAAACCTTATTGAGTTTTTCGAAAAGGTGACCAGAGGCGGATAAGGGTAAGGCAGTGTATATGGATTTTAGTAAAGCGTTTGATAAGGTTCCCTATGGTAGGCTACTGCAGAAAATGCAGATGCATGGGATTGAAGGTGATTTAGTAGTTTGGATCAGGCATTGGCCAGCTGATAGAAGACAGAGGGTGGAGGTTGATGGGAAATATTCAACCTGGAGTTCAGTTACAAGTGGTGTCCCTCAAGGATCTGTTTTGGGACTCCTGCTGTTTGTCATTTTTATAAATGACCTAGATGAGGGTGTAGAAGGATGGATTAGTAAATTTGCTGACTACACCAAAGTCGGAGGAGTGGTAGACAGTGAGGATGGATGTTACAATTTGCAGAGGGACATAGATAAGCTGCAGAGCTGGGCCGAGAGGTGGCAAATGGAGTTTAATACAGAAAAATGTAAGGTGTGATTAACTTTGGTAAGAGTAACAGGAATACAGAATATAGGGCTAATGGAAGGACTCTTGGTAGTGTTGATGAGCAAAGAGATCTTGGTGTACATGTGCATTGCTCCCTGAAAGTTGGCACCCAGGTTGATAAGGTTGTTAAGAAGGCGTACGGTGTGTTAGCTTTTATTGGCAGAGGGATTGAATTTCGGAGCCGTGAGGTCATGTTGCAACTGTACAAAACTCTGGTGCGGCCGCACTTGGAGTATTACATACAGTTCTGGTCGCCGCATTATGAGAACATAGAACATAGAACATTACAGCGCAGAACAGGCCCTTCGGCCCACGATGTTGCGCTGACCAGTTTTTTTAAAAAAAAACACTGACCCACTAATCTAAACCAATCCCTTTTCGTCCATAAACCTATCCACAGATCTCTTAAACGCCCCCAAACTAGGCGCATTTACAACCGCAGCAGGCAGGGCATTCCAGTCCCTCACCACCCTCTGGGTAAAGAACCAACCCCTGACATCCGTCCTATAACTACCCCCCCTTAATTTAAAGCCATGCCCCCTCGTGCTAGCTTTCTCCATCCGAGGAAAAAGGCTATCACTATCCACCCTATCTAAACCTCTAATCATCTTATACGTTTCAATAAGATCCCCTCTTAGCCTCCTTCTTTCCAGCGAAAACAACCCCAAATCCCTCAGTCTCTCCTCATAGGACCTCCCCTCCATACCAGGCAACATCCTGGTAAACCTCCTCTGCACCCTCTCCAAAGCCTCCACGTCCTTCCTGTAATGTGGGGACCAGAACTGCACACAGTACTCCAAGTGCGGCCGCACCAGAGTTGTGTACAGTTGCAACATGACGCTGCGACTCCTAAATTCAATCCCCCTACCAATAAACGCCAAGACACCGTATGCCTTCTTAACAACTTTATCTACTTGATTCCCAACTTTCAGGGATCTATGTACACATACACCTAGATCCCGCTGCTCCTCCACACTATTCAAAGTCCTCCCGTTAGCCCTATACTCAACACATCTGTTACTCCTACCGAAATGAATTACCTCACACTCCTCCGCATTAAACTCCATCCGCCACCTCGCGGCCCAGCTCTGCAACCTGTCTAAGTCACCCTGCAAACTATGACACCCTTCCTCACAATCTACCACACCTCCGACTTTGGTGTCATCAGCAAACTTACTAATCCACCCAACTATACCCTCATCCAGATCATTAATAAAAATTACAAACAGCAGTGGCCCCAAAACAGATCCCTGAGGCACACCACTCGTAACCGAACTCCATGACGAATATTTACCATCAACCACCACCCTCTGTCTCCTATCTGCTAGCCAATTCCTGATCCAAGTACCTAGATTACCCCCAATCCCATACATCTGCATTTTCTGCAGAAGCCTACCATGGTGAACCTTATCAAACGCCTTACTAAAATCCATATATACCACGTCAACTGCCTTACCCCTATCCACCTCTTTGGTCACTTTCTCAAAGAACTCAATAAGGTTAGTAAGGCACGACCTACCTGCTACAAAACCATGCTGACTGTCTCTAATCAATTCATTACTCTCCAAATAACTATAAATCCTATCCCTAATAATTCTTTCTAAAACCTTGCCCACAACAGAAGTAAGACTCACCGGTCTATAATTCCCGGGGAAGTCTCTGTTCCCCTTCTTAAACAATGGGACAACATTCGCTGTCCTCCAATCTTCCGGTACTATACCAGAGACCAACGATGACCTGAAGATCAGAGCCAGAGGCTCTGCAAATACCTCTCTAGCCTCCCAGAGAATCCTAGGGTAAATCCCGTCCGGACCAGGGGACTTATCTATTTTCAAGCCCTCTAGAATGTCCAGCACATCCCCGGTATCAACTGCAATACTGTCTATTTTACACCCCTGCACCCCAGTGTCCTCCTCAGCTACATTCATGTCCCCCTGCGTGAACACCGAAGAGAAATATTGGTTCAATGCCTCTCCAATCTCTTCCGGTTCCACACACAACTTCCCTCTACTGTCTGTAACTGACCCTAATCTTGCCCTAACCAACCTTCTGTTCTTGACATACCTACAGAACGCCTTAGGATTCTCCTTAATCCTATCAGCCAAAGTCATCTCATGTCCTCTTTTAGCCCTTCTTAACTCAAGAAGGATGTGGAGGTATTGGAAAGGGTGTAGAAGAGATTTACCAGGATGCTGCCTGGTATGGTGGGAAGGTCTTATGAGGAATGGCTGAAGGATTTGAGGTTATTTTCATTAGAGAGAAGAAGGTTATGAGGTGACCTAATTGAGGCATACAAGATGATCAGAGGGTTAGATAGGGTGGACAGTGAGATCCTTTTTCCTCAGATGGTGATGGCTAACACGAGGGGACATAGCTTTAAATTAAGGGGTGGTAATTATGGGACGGATGTCAGAGGTAGGTTCTTTACTCAGAGGGTAGTAAGGGTGTGGAATGCCCTGCCTGCAGCAGTTGTGGACTTGCCAACTTTAAGGGCATTCAAATGGTCAGTGGATAGGCATATGGATAACTTTGGACTAGTTTAGGTTAGAGGGTCATTAGATTGGTTCCACTGGTTGGCACAACATCGAGGGCCGAAGGGCCTGTACTGCGCTGTAATGTTCTAATGTTCTAACTAGAGGACACCAAATTAAGGTGAATAACAAAAGAACTAAAAGCAACATGAGAAAACAATTTTCACGCAGGGTGTGGTTAGGATCTGAAAAGCACTGCCTGAGAATGTGGTGGAGGTAGATTCAATCATGTTTTTTAAAAAATAAGTTAATAATTGGACAGCATAAAGTTTTAGCACTGCCACCTTAGAGTGCCAGGGACCCAAGTTCAATTCTGGCCTTGGGTGACTGTGTGCAGTTGGCACCTTCTCCCTGTGTCTGCCTGGGTTTCCTCCAGATGCTCTGGTTTCCTCCCACACTCCAAAGATGTGCAGTTTAGGCTGCTTGACCACACAAAATTATCCCTTAGTCTCAGGGGGACCTGCAGGGTAAATAGGTGGGGTTAATAGGGCCTGATGGGCTTGTTGACGGCAAAAGAGAAAATGCTGCAAAATCTCAGCAGGTCTGGCAGCATCTGTAAGGAGAGAAATGTTTCGGGTCCAGATGACCCTTTGTCAAAGCTAAAAGACATAGAAAGTGGGAGATGTTTCTACTGCAGGGGGAAGAGGGAGGAAATGAAAGATGAGTCATAGCCATAGAAACCAGGGGAAAAGACTGCTAATAGCTGTCCACAGAGTGAATAAAGGATGTGAATGGCCAAACGGCAGAGAAACTAAGTTCTGACAAATGAGATGTTGGGGAAGGGGGGGTGGAGCAGAATGGGACACAGGTAGAATGTAGAGAAGCGGGGTGGGGAGAGAAAAGGTAAGGGAACGGGGATGAAGTAGGGGGAAGGAGTCAGGAGAGAAGCCCCCCGCTTCCCCTTTTCTACATTCTACCTCTGTCCGATTTTCTCCCCCCCTTCCCCTTCTCTACATTCTACCTCTGTCCATTTCCTCCCCCTCTCCCCCAACATCTCCACCTGTCATAGCTTACAGCTTCTCTGCTGTTTGGCCATTTACATCCTTTATTCTCTCTGTGGACAGCTATTAGCAGTCTTTTCCCCTGGTTTCTATGGCTATGACTCATCTTTCATTCCGTCACCCTGCAGTATAAAAATATCTCCCACTTTCTGTGCCTTTTAGCTTTGACAAAAGGTCATCTAAACTCGAAACGTCAGCTCTTTTCTCTCCTTATAGATGCTGCCAGACCTGCTGAGATTTTCCAGTATTTTCTCTTTTGGTTTCAGATTCCAGCATCTGCAGTAATTTGCTTTTATCCAGGGATTGTTGACGGTGCAGGCTGAATGTGTGAAATGGCCTCCTTCTGCCCTGCAGGGATTCTATGATTCTATTCTGTAATTATTAGAAGAGAAAAAAATTGCCATTCTGTGATTTTTTTTAACTGGAGAGTGCTTTTATCCATTCTGATATTTCTACAACATAGAAAGAGGAAGGTTGCTGTAACTCATTCAAGCTCTCATGAGATACTCAGGGTCAATAACCTTTAGGTTACTGAAAGGACCCAGCTGCAGACTGCAACAACACAGCATCAGGCTGTGCCAGCTTACTTTCTGGCACCAGTGAGAGCATTGGTTTAGTGAGTTGCAGAAGAATTATCATGAGCAACTGAGAAAAGGCTAGTGAAAGGAAATGTGAGGCCTATTAGGAACAAAGAAATCTTCGTGAGGAGGCAGAAGATGTGGCTTTGGTACTAAATGAGTACTTTGCATCAGTCTTCACCAGAAAAGAGGACACTGCCAATATAGCAGTATAGTGGTACTATTGGATAAGATTAAAAAAAGATAAAAGAGGATATGCTTAAAAGGATGGGACTACTTAAAGAAGAAAAATCATCGAGATTGGATGATGTGCTTGTTAGGTTACTGAGGGAAACAATGGTGGAAATTGCAAAGGTGCTGGTCACAATCTTCCAACTATCTTTAGGTACGGCAGCAGTGAAAAGGACCGATGGATTGCAAATGGCATACTCCTATTTTAATAAAGGGGAGAGAAATAAATCTTGCTTTTATCTAACAATCACAGACCTGGCAGAAACTTCATTAAAATATGGGTTGTTAAAATACAAGTTAGGCTTTACTTTGGAAAAGCAGCCAGCATAATCAAGGACCCCATGCACCCTGGACATACTTTCTTCCATCTTCTTCTGAGGAGCATGGATAGAGTGGATAGTTAGCAGCTGTTCCCCTTAGTTGAAGGATCGGTTACGAAGGGACACAAGATGAGTGGTGGGAGTTTAGGGGGGATTTGAAGAAAAATATTTTTACCCAGGGGTCTGGAATGCACTACCTGGATGAAGTACCTGGCACACCACAACATTTAAGGCTAAGGGCCAAGTACTGGCAAGTGGAATTAAGTATGCAGGTCAGAGCCTTCCATGCATTGGTGCAGACAGGATGGGCCGAAGGGCTCTTCTGCTCTTCCGTCTGGAAAAAGATCCAAAAATCTGAGAACACACACCAACCGATCCAGCAACAGCTTCTTCCCTGCTGCCATCAGAATTTTTGGACCTACCTCATATTAAGTCAATCATTCTCTACACCCTAGCTATGACTTGTAACGCTACATTCTGCACTCTCTCCTTCACTATGAAAAATATTTATATTTTTCTTCAAATTCCCCCCTAAAGCTCCCCTCGTAACTGACTCTTCATCTAAGGGAAACAGCTGCTATCTATCCACCCTATCCATGCCCCTGAGAAGAAGGGGTGCATGGGGTCCTTGATTATGCTGGCGTTAGATAGAAACATAGGAGCAGGAGGAGACCCTTTGGTCCTTCAAGCCTGCTCGCCATCCATTACATCATGACTGACCATCCAAGTCAATAGCCTAATCCTGCTTTTTCTCCATGTAAATTTTGATCCCATTGGCATCAACTGCTATGTCTAGCTGCCTCTTGAATACATCCAATACTTTGCCTGTAAAGAATCCAAGAAACAACACTTTTTCGCTCTACACTAGTACATGTGACAATAATAAATCAGAAAGATAATTGTGGGTTGTTTGTCCTTATCTGTGAGTGTCAATCTGTGTGACAAGACAAGCAGCCCTGCTCTGACCTTCAACCGGCCCACGTGACTGACTCCCAACCCGAGCCACGTGACCCCCGCAGCGCCGCCGTGACGTCATCAGTCACTGCCACGAGTAAAGCCACGTTACCCCCTTCGCCGCTTCAGACGCATCCGCGGTGCAGCGAGGACAGATAATCCCATTCCACCCAACCTTGACTTCCGAGCTGCAGCGGAATTCGGCCTGCTTCGTCGATGTAGGCAATATATTTTATCTCTCAGAAAAAAAAACAAGTACACACGCGGTACATATTCGGGCCAGAGCCCCGGAAAAAAAAAGGTCAGCGTGATGTTGCGCGGCCGGTGAGAGGTGCTGAGGCTGGAGGCGCCGCCATTTTGAAATTGCCCGGCTCTCCTCTCCTCCCCTCCCCTCCCCCTTCCGGCCCGTCCGCGGAGCAGTCGCCACTTGGAGCGCTTGGATCGGCTGGTAGGTAGGCTCCAATTCCTCCAGGTTATGTGGGTCTCTGCGGCGTCCCTGAGATTGTTCCAGTATCGGGCTACCACTATATACTTTCCTTCTCTTATAACCTGCTTCCCCTCTCAGCGCCCCCCCGCCGCCCCGTAGTAGAAGTTGTTTTGTCACCGGGAGGCTGGGCTGGGGCCGAGGCTGGAGAGTGCGGCCCTGCCACCGCCTCGCCTCGGCTCGACTTCCTATCTTACCACCTTTCACTTTCCCAATTGCTGTGATCCTCTCTGAAAAAGCACAGTAAGCCCGGCTTGTGTCAGCCAGCTGCTGTCCTCGAGCAGCATCGGTTCTTCGGTGGTGACTGTAACGCAGGGATGATGTGGGTTTTTCAATAATAGTTAAAAGTAGTTTTGCGGATTCCATTTTCTCACTGATCGCTCCTCTGGATCATTTCATTTTTCAGAGAGTGAGCTTGTGTGGATAGGGAATGGGAGCAGAGTTGTTTCGAGACTTGTTGAGATATAGCCACGGATGTAAGTTCTAACAGTATTGAACAATCCCATCATTTTAATGAGCTTTTCTATAATATATTTATTCTGCTGTTATCCCTGAAGTTGTACCCTGGGCAGGGTTGCTTCGTTAGTCTTAATTAATTTGTATTAATTAGCTTTGGAGGAAGTTACTCTGGGGTAATTGCGTTACTATAGATGGAAAAATCACGATTGAAGTGAATATAATGCTAGTGATCATATTAAGTATCAGTGTATAATATTTTTATACTATACAACTTGCTCATCAGCAATGATTTTCATAATTTGACAACAAATGGCTATCATTGTGATAACATTGTTTATCCAAAAAGACAGCATTTAAATCAGGAAATAGCTTTAAACTATGAATACTGAAGGTCTAAAAACATAATGTTTTAAGTATTTGTAATATAGATTTTAGAAATAAAACTAAGTGTTAAATGTCCCTCAAGTACCTAATGCTAACATTAGATGGCTTGACATTAAACTGCCATCTTTATTTTGGACAGCTTTATCATGCCATTATTTTCAATCTTATTGGCACAAGTGTTCAGAATTTGAGTGTAGAAAAGTTGAAACTTTGAAAGCATAATTTAACATTTATAATTCTATAACTAAATCAAACAGTTCATGCACAATTGTATTAAGTTTAGGATTAGTTCATCCTTGTAGAGTTCAATTGTTTTTCTCCACTCCAAAAAGCAAGTTTGGGGAGTTTTTTAAAAAATAGAAACTGCAGTGTAATTATTAGTTGCAGTTACAATTTTTAAGTACAATTATTATTTCAGAGGTGAAAATGTAACTTGTACAAATAATGCAATTCAATATGTGTTTTATAATTGTTCTGGGGTAGCATGGTGGCCCAATGGTTAGTGCTGCTGCCTCACGGTGCCAGGGACTCGGGTTTGATTCCCTGCTTGGGTCACTGTCTGTGCAGAGTTTGCACATTCTTATGGTGTCTGCGTGGGTTTCCTCCAGGCACTCCGCTTTCCTCCTGCATTCTGAAAGATGCGCTGGTTAGGTGCATTCATCTCAACAGGTGAATGCACCTGACCAGCATTAGGTGTTACTCTAGGGGTGTCATAGAGGGGCGACTAGGGGAATTCCACAGTAACTTCATTGCAATGTTAATGTAAACCTTACTTCTGACTAATAAACTTCACTTTAACCATCAATATGATGCCTATTTTCTGAATGCAATGAGGTATAACTAGAGGAAAAAGATTGTGGATTTCCTTGACTAGAGAAAAGGTTATTTAGAAAAAAGTGTAAATGGAATTGTGGGCTAACAGAAGTTTAGGGGTATGTATGTATGAACTTAAGTGATTGAAGCTGTTTGCCTCCCTTGTTTAAAGCAGCTAAATTCTTGATCACATGCACCTGTTTTTAGAGAACTTTTCACATGCAGAAGGCAGTGACTTTTATGCAGCAGCGAAGCGGTATTTTATTCTTATTGTGGGACAGAGCCCCTTGACTAACTGTAATCCAAAAATCTATGCTTAAAAGTTAAAGTTTATTTATTAGTCACAAGTAGTCTTACATTAACACTGCAATGAAGTTACTGTGAAAATCCCTTAATTGCCACTCTCCAGTGTCTGTTCAGGTACACTGAGGGAGAATTTGGCATGGCCAGTGCACCTAACCGCCACATCTTTTGGACTGTGGGAAGAAACTGGAGCACCCGGAGGAAACCCATGGGAAAATGTGCAAACTTCACACAGACAACAACCCAAGTCAGGAATCGAACCGAGTCCCTGATGCTGAGAAACAGCAGTGCTAAGCACTCTGCCACCGCGCTGCCCAAGTGACCTAACAAAATTTGCTTAATAGAATACAGTTTCCTGGTTGTACCTCAAAGAAGCAGTGACATTTTAAAAACTTTTGCTGCACTACGTTCAGCCAGCCTTTAATTGATTTTTAAAAATCAATTTTACACATGAGCTTTGACAGCAAGCGTTGATTATGGGCAGCAACAAACATTTATGTAGTGTAGTTAATTTAGTAAAACATTCTGTGTGTGTTATCAGGCAAAATTTGACAGCAGACAGTGAAAGGAAATATTCAGGTAACTAAAATTTTGGTGCAAAGGAAGGTTTTAATGAGTTTGATTTGTGTCAAGGAGGAGAAAAGTGTAGAAAAGAAATTCCAGAGCTTGGGGCCTACCCAGATTTTGGCATGGCTACCAATGGTGAAATTAAAGAACTTGTGAATGCATGAGAACAGAAGTGAAATTAAGAAAAAGTTCTTTGGAGTATTGCGTGGATGGAAGAAGTTAGTTTTGAGGGGATGAGGCTGTGGAAAAATTTTAACATTGATGCAGATTTTAAATTTGAGACATTTCTGGATTGGGAGTAATCGGGACAGTAGTCAAATAAACTCTAATATCTGCTATCTGTGCTCCTTGCTAAACTTCTTTGTTCCCTTTTAGAGTAGATGTAAATTGACTTTAGACTTGTCAGATATTTTAAAGCCAAGCTTTAAAAGTGAACGTAAGCAGATGACTTGAGATTTGTCCATTTCAACTGAACCAGTGAAGTGACCTTCTATCGCGTACCTTTCCATCTGTGTGATTTATAAAAATAAAGTTCTGTCCACAGTAGTACATTGTGGAGACAGTAGTGTGTGACAGTGTGAGGATGAACACATTGCATCAACTGCTGAAAAGTTTAGCCGGATACATAGCTAGAGCATAATGGCCTTGTGTTCACACAAGCAACAGTGGTGAGGTATTTTGCTCTTAAGTTTTGCAACACATTATTGAAATATAGTGTAGGACTAACTCTTACCAATTAAAATTAACAGAAGAATTTCTAGATAAGGCTATCTGTTTCTCTACCACCTTGATAGTCGTGTGAAACAATGACAGAAGAGTTGAGATAGCAGTCAATCTCAGTTTGACTTTGGTGTTAGGCAAATTATTGGAATTAATTCTGAGACATAGGATAGCTGTCACTTAGGCATGGAGGATTGATGAGGATAGTGCAGTGGATGTTGTCTGCATGGATTTTAGTAAGGCAATTAACAAGGCCCCATGTGGCAGACTGGTCACAAGTGAAATCATGTAGGGAAGGTGGCTGTTGGATCCAAAACTGGCTCAGTGACAGGAAAAAAGGGCATGCAAAGTATTGTTTCTTGCTATACAGACAAAATATAATCCTTGTAGAGAAGGAATTGAGAGAGTGCAGAATGTAGAAGCATAGAACAAGAGTAAAAGATAGAATTAGAAGGTATGCTGAGCACAGCTCGCAAGAAGTCACCTCGCTCTAGTGCCATCTTGGAAATGGAAAGCGGTTTCCAGTGGTGTTCCATAAGGCTGTGTTGGGGCCCTTGCTGTTTGTTGTATACATTAATGATTTACGCTTGGATATGGGAGGCATGATTTGGAAATTTGCAGATGGCTCAGAAAATTGGCCATTTAGTCGATAGTGAAGAGGATGACTGTTGTCTCCAGAATGATAACAATGGTTTGGTTGAGTGGTGGAAAAGTGGCAAGTGGAATTCAATCCAGATAATTATGAAGTAATGCATTGGGGAGGGTGAACAAAGCAAGGGTATACTCGAACAGGAGGGTGTTGAGGGGTAGAGAAAGTGAGACACCTTGGAGTGAATGAGCACATGCCCTTGAACGTGGCAGAACAGATGGATAAGGTGTCAAGAAAGCACATGGAGTGCTCTCCTTTTGTTGATAAGGTATTGAATACAAAAGCAGAGATATAATGTTGGAATGGTATACAAAATACAGGTTAGGCCGGGGTTTAAATATTGCAGCTTTGAGGAAAGGTTAGACAGACAAGAGTTGTTTTCCTTAGAACAGAGGAGGCTAAGGGATGACCTAAATGAGGGGCCTAAATAGCATAAACAGGAAAGATTTGTTTTCCCCTACCTTAGAGGTTAATCACCAGAAGGTATAGATTTGAGGTCATTAGTAGAGGATTAGAGGGGATGTGAGGAAAGTTTTTTTTTATCCAGGGGGTGGCTGGCGTTTAGAATTCAATGCCCAAATTGAGGCTGAGGTTGAAATGCTCAACTCATTTAAAAGGTACCTTGATCTGTATCTGCAATGTTATAACCTGTAAGGCTGAGGTTCAGGTGCTAAAAAGTGAAGTTAAAATGACTGGCTAATTTTTTTTCCTCTCTTGGCCGTTGCAGATTCATCTGCAACAGAGTCAAATAACTTGCGGAAAATCAAAATAGTGTTGCAGACTTTTTTGAACCATAGTTGCAAAGTCCCTTCAAAGCTTGCTGGACTTGTCACATCATGTTTCAAATTAATGTGTCCCAATGTACATTATTCAAAATAAATCTACTAAATTGCATTTAAATGAATCAAGGCTAACTGCTTCCACCTTCACTTCCACTCCACAAATTGAACACTACTTGAATGTCAACTGGTTTGAGCAGGTAGAATCTCAAATATTTACATTTTGCTTTTGTCAACTCTGATCCTTTTAACAGTCCATATTAAGCAGTTAGTACTGGGATAGCAGATGGACACAGTATTTGAAGAAAATAGTAACATTTCCACACTTAAACAATCACATCCACTTCCAACAATTTGTCATGAATTCTTATTATGAGAGTTTTCCAGGGATAGAACATTGAATTTTTCTCCTGAATCCCAGATCATGTTCAGCAACCATTCCAGGTGTTACAAGTTATACTGTGGAAGCCATGAAGGCTAAGCTGTAGTAGAATTTGATTTTTGAATGATCAAACTCTTGCATTATTCAAGGCATTGTAGTTCTTATTTTCTTATGGAAGCATTGTCACTTGTTTTTCTCCATTTTCAAAATTTCAGAACTAACATATTAACTAATCCTTTGGTTTAGCACCATCGCAACTCCCAGCACTCCTGCTTCACCTGCTCAGTGTCCACTTTCACCTTGGTGGAAAGCAACCTAAAATGTTTCTGTTCTCAGAAGCCCTACAATGTAAATTAAAGCTGCTGTTGTAATCGCACAGGGTATCCAGGGTTTTTCTACAAAAGTGTTGTACGTATTGTATGTTTGTGGATAATTAAAATTTAGATTGAGCAGATTGTGAACATAAGCATGTTTAGCATTTTAAATCATGATTTTTTTGATGGAGACTGCAACAAAAGGCAGCTATCTAACTAGCTGCTTTAGTTTGAAAGAACCCTGCTCCCTCTAGAAGAGGGCAAATGCTTGAGGAATTTCTCAATCATACATTGTGTACCAGATACTAATTTATGCAAAATGTTACTTAAAAACTAGTACAACTAGAAAGTTATGTGAAGGGGTAAATACTGAAGATTACCATGGTTGTTCATTATGGCGCACAAAATATTACAGAAGTCCCTTCCTAAAATCAGTTGCATCATCTTTTGTGCTTTTATCATATTACTCAAGAAATAACAGGAAAATGTAAATACCTTAATATTGTACACAAATCTGTATTTAGAAATCAAAGTTTTAATATTGTATTTTTACTTAGTCCGTATTAAGTTGAATTCTTAACTTCATTGCAATATTAATGTGTTAATGTAAATCTATTGTGACTAAATTTTAACTTTAAATGTAAAAAATATTCTTGAGAATTGCATGATGGTGCAGACCTGTTGCTGCCTAGCTAGAAAGTAAATTAAAAGATAAACCTTTTTATATAGGGGAATGAGATTCCATTTGGAAGAATAATTGGAGTATAAAAACGTAATGAAATGGCCCAAGGAAAGGGTGATTTTGTTACTTGTCGCAGCTTTAGTTAATTTTGTACTCTGGAATTGCCTGCAGAAGTTGCTGAACAGTGCAATATTTCTAGGGCAAGATTTTGTTCACTGACCTAATATACTGGCTGGTGTTTATCACATTATTTGAATACAACTTGTATTTTGGTTGGCAAACTGGTTTTAAAAGTAAATCGACTAAAATAATGCAAAAAGTTGAGTTTCCAGATTTGCAAGCTCAGTACCTGTGTTCACTTATTACATACTCTGGATTTGCAATATTTAAATACTAAGCAAGTCCTGTATTCCAACACCATGTTTAAGTATAGTTGGAATCAGTTAGTTTCATTCAATTAGTTGAATGAAACCAGTGCAACCTGGAAAAGTTTACTAGTACTTGATCTGGTATTCATTGGTTCAGTGTATGGTGATACCTTTCACCAAAGCTCAAATCCTGTCAAATTTGACTCAACAGTTTAAATCAGATGTATTTTTACTTAAAAATACTAGTTGATAAACATTTGGCATGGTAATATTGTTTAAGATTTTATAAGCTTAAACCTCCAGCCATTGCAATAGACAGATGCAAAGACATTGTAAGAAGAAAGAAAGGCTTGTTTATATATGGTGTCTTCCATGTCCTTGGAGCATCTCGAAGACAGTGAATTACTCAGGAAAATTGCATAATAGTTTGGCACAATGATGGCACTTTCAGCTGACTGTCAAGGACTTGACATGTTATCCATGTTGTCATTTTAGTGCAATGTTAAGAGAGTGTTGCCATATTTTGGATAAAATGTTAAGCCAATGCCCTTTCTGGTAATTTGTGTGCATAAATGTTCCTTTGCTTGTTGAAGAAAGGCCAAGGTGTGCTCTTGTTTTCCTAGCCAACATTTAAGCTTTGCTCAATGCTCTCCCAAAAAGTTGTACATTTATGTTAAATGGGTTGCTGCACTTTATTGCTTTATTGGATGTGACCATTACTAGAAAGGCCCACATTTGTGACCCATCCCGAATTGCCCTCGAGAAGCTGGTAAATAGCTGTCGTCTTGAACCACGGAAGTTCATGTTGATATACACCCACTGCTCTTAGAGTTCCAGATTTTTGACTAACAACAGTGAAGGAATGGTGATGTGGTGCATGGTTTGGAAGGGAACTTGCAGAAGTTGATGGTCCCAAGTATCTGCTGCCCTTGTCCTTCTCGAGGTTGCAAGTTCGGAAGAGGCTATCAGGGAATCTGGCAATGTGCAACAATGCATTATGTAGGTGGTCATTTTGTCTGTGATGGATGGGGTGAATGTTTAAGGTGGTGAATGGAATGTGGATCATTTAGGCTGTTTTGTTCTGGGTAGTGTCGAGTTTTTGGTGTTGCTGGAGCTGTACTCATCCAGGCAAGAGGGGAGTAGTCCATCATGCTCCAGGCCTGTCCCTTGATGGTAAGTGGGATTTAGGGAGTTAAGGAAGTGTTACTCCTCTCAGAATTTCCAGCCTCTAACCTGCTGTTGGTCATCGGTCAGTCACTGTCCTCTGGATGTCATTGGTGGGCTTTCAGCAATGTTCATGGGTTTGAATGTCAAGTGGAGATGCTTGATGTACCTTAATTGGACATGGTCCCTGCCACTTGCATTCTGCCACTTTTGTGATTAATGTTGCTTGCCACTGACAGCCCAATTCTGCTGTTGATCAGGCCTTGCTGCATTAGGGCATGAACTGCTTTGTCATTGGTACTGATGGCTACATTAGTGAGCACTTCCGCTTCTGTCTTGTGGAATGAAGGTTATTGTCAAAGTAGCTGAAGATGGTTGTATCCTGCGGAGCTCATGTCTGTATCCTGGGACTGAAATTATAGAGTTATAGAATGGTTGCAGCACAGGAGGACATCATTTGGTCCCTGTGCAGGCTCTCTGCAAGGGAAATTTAACTTGCTTAGCCCCTGTAGCCTGCACGTATTTGCTCCGGATAATTACCAACTCTTTGGAAAACCTCAATGAATCATCTGCGCATGCTCACTCAGGCAGTGCGTACTCAATCCTAACCACTGGCTATATCAAGATTTTCTTCATCACTAGCTTCTTTCGTCAATCACACGAGATCAATATTCTCTGGTACTCTAACCTTCCAACAGAAAGTGTTTTACCCAATCTACTTCGTCCAGAATCCTCATGATTTTAACACTTCTGTCAAATCTCTTAATCTTCTTTCAGGGAAAAGCCTCATCTTCTCCTCTGAAGTTGCTCATAATTTTTTTCTGAACTCTCTCTCAAACCTCCACATTCTTCCTAGTATGGTACCAGGATTGTTCATGCTGAATCAGTGCATTATGAAGAATCATCACAACTTGTTTTTGTATTCCATGCCTCTATTTTTCTAAAACCTAAGATTTGGTATTCATCATTGATTTCTCAACTTGCCCATTTATGCACATTTTTAAAATATCATTACTGGGATATGGTTGTTGCTGGCTGAGCTAGCATCTATTGCCCATCCTTAATTGCCCTTCATTTCAGAGAACAATGTCATGGGTCTGGAGTCTCGTAGGCCAGACCAGGTAAGGGTGACAGTATCTTTCCCTAACGTTCATTAGTGAACCAGATGGATTTTTATGACAATGGTCATCATTGCACTGTCAATTCTAGATGTTCATTAAATTCCAATTTTGTCATCTGCTGTGGTGGTTTCTAAATCGGATCCTCAGAGCATTACCCTGTGTCTCTGGGTTACTTGTCACTATACCACCACATCCATTCCAGTCCCTCTGTTTCTGCACCCTCTATAATTGTATTCTTTATTTCACATTGCTTCTCCTCATTCTTGCTAACAAGATGCATCACTTTGTAGTTTGTTATATTAAGTTTTGTCTGCACTGGCTGCTGCTTATTCCACCAGTATGTCCTTTCAAAGTTTATCACTGTCCTCCTCTGTTCATAAGACATCTGTAAATTGTATATTGTACACTCAAACCTGAATCATTAATATAAGTTAAGAAAAGCAGTAATTCAGAAGTGCTGACCCCTAAGGAACCACATATATTGTTTGGAAAACAGTGATTTACTACTTCTGTTGTTTCCTGTCACTGTCTGTTTAATTTCAGTCTTTAACTTTGCTGACAAGCCTGTTAGTGACTCTTTATCAAAACCCTTTTGCAAATCCAAGTGCATCATGTCAACTGCATTACCATTGTGCTGTTTGGCACTACTGCCATGTTAACAGCGATTTTGAATAGATCTAGCAATTATAGACCGGGCAGCTGAGATGCTGTGGGCTATCCTCAGCAAAGCTGTACTCAACTGCAATCTGTCTGGCATTGTTCCCAGCCTATCATTCCCTTCAAGCCTGGTTCAATGACCATTGCAGAACGGCACGTCTGGAGCTGCATCAAGCATACCTAAAAATGTGTCAACCTGGTGAAGTTGCAACACAGTGCAACATGTAAATAGCATAAGTAGCAAGCAATAGACGCAGTTCACAAACTGATCAGACCTAAGCTATGCAGACCTGCCTCACTCAGTTGTAAATAGTGGTGGACAGTTTAAACTTGTAGGAGGAGGCAGCTCCACAAATATCTCCCCCAATAATGACAAGGCTTAGCAACTCAACATAAAATATCAGACTGAAGCATTAGCAGCAGTCAGCAACTAGAAACGCTCAGTGGATAATCCATTCAGCCCAACATTTCAAATGCCAGTCATCCAATTCGATTCAGTCCATGTGATATTACAAAATGGCTGAAGACACTGGATACTGCAAAAGCTATGGGTCCTGACAGCATTCCAGCAATAGCACTAAAACAATTTGTGCTCCAGAACCTGCCATGCCTAGCCAAGTTATACTAATACAGCTACAACACTGGCATTTACCCTACAATGTGGAAAGCTGCTCAGGTATGTACTTTCTATTTGCTGAAAGCAGAACAAATGCAGACAAATACTGCCCCATCGGTCTACTCTTGATCATCAATAAAGTGATGCGAGGGGTCACCAACAATACTGTCAGGTAGCACTTGTTTAGCAGAAGTACATTGGAAGTGGGAATATTTGCCGATTGCACAATGTTCAGCACTAATTGCAATTCCTCTGATATTGAAGCAAATGCAGCAAGACCTGGGCAAGTTCCAGGCTTGGGCTGACAAGTAGCAAGTAACATTCATACCACAAGTTTTTTTGCTTAATCATGAGATGTGGATGTCACCTGGCTTTGCCAGCATTTATTGCACATCCCTGATTGGCATTGAACTGAGTGGCTTGTAAGGTCATTTCAGAACGCAGTTAAGAGACAACCACAGGCCAGACCATATCAGGATGGCAGATTTCCTTTCCTAAAGGCCATTAGTAAACCAATTGGGTTCCAGGTTTTTATTGAATTCAAATTACACCATCTGCCAAGGTGGGATTCGAACCTGCAACCCTGGGTATTTGGATTACTAGTCTAATGAAAATACAGACACTGCCTCCCCCAAATGTCAGACAATTACCTTCTCCAACAGGAGAGAATCTAACCATTGCCCCATGGCATTCAACGGCCTTGCCGTTGCTGAATCTGCCATTATCAACATCCTGGGGTTACCATTAACCATAAACTGGACTACTCATAATAATACTATGGTGACAAGAGCAGGTCAGAGGCTAGGAATCCTGCAGTGAGAAACTCACCACCTGATAAAGTCTGTTCATAGACTGCAAGCCACAGGTCAAGAGTGTGATATTCTCCATTTGCCTGGATGAGTGCACCTCTGTCATCACTCCAATGTGACATCATCTAGCTTGATTGGCACCTCATCCACACACATTCACTCCCTCCGCTGATATGTAGTGGCAACAGTGTGTACGATCTACAAGGTACACTGTGATACTCATCAAGGCTCACCAGATAGCACCTTTTCAACCCAACCAACTAAAAGGACAAGGGCAGCAGACAGATGGGAACACCACCTGGAAGTTCCCCTCCATATATCACAGTTCCTTCGCTGTCATTGGGTCAAAATCCTAGAGCTCCCTCCCTAATAGCACTGAGTGTACCAACACCCCTTGGACTGCAATGGTTCAAGAAGACAGCTCACCCACCACCTCTACGTTGAGAGCAGTAAATACCGGCATAGCCAGCAATGTCCAAATCCAATGAATGCGCGATAAAAAAAAAATCCTCTAGCTCTCCATTACTTCATGAAAGAAACAATCACGTTGGGTAAACAATTTGCCCTTAAATCCAAAATCCATGCTAGTTTCTTTTTAATTCAAACTTGTCCAAATAAATGTTAATTTGTCTTGCATTTATGACCCATGCCATCCTGGCTCCCAAGCATCAAATTTGGGGAGCCCTCCAAAAATGCACTGGGGAATCCCTTTTGGAAGTTGCCAGGTAAGAGTTTATCTGGCAATTGTCCAGAAGCACTAACTTCCCCTGGACAATTGTGCTGCAAGGGTAACACCTGACAAAGTGCTTTAAATTGCTAACTTTGGATCTCTACTAAGTCTAGCGCTCCCCACATCCTATTCATTTTATACTTACCATCTCCTCGGCCTGTTATTTTCAATGAGACATTTGAACTTGCCTGCTATAGGGCAGCTAGTGCTGTAAAAAAAAAGGACGTGTTTTCCTTCACTTTGTTTCTTTTGGGCTTCGTTGCCAAGGACTTGCTGCACTGCCTGAGTTTCAGCAAAGTCAAGATTTTGTCACTTTCCCTGAAATTCCTGCATTCAGCCTGGTTTTCAGTTGTGTTGTCCACTTGGCACCTGTCACATGCACCCTCATTCTGCATTGACTTGCTCTCAATCGTTATTAGGGAGTTCTGGCTTTGTCTATCCCATCTTTCTCATGGGAATAAGCCTGAGCTGTATTTGAACAATCTCTCTTTAAATTCCATTATGTTTTGCCTGCCAATCTTTGACTCCAATTTATCTGGACTCTGTATGTTCTCAAGTCATTTAAGCAGGAGGCAGAGCAATAATCCACTCTTCTGGCTGAAGTTGGTTGCAAATGCTTCACCTGTCTTTTGCACTAATGTGATGGACTTGATAGGGATGTTTGTGGGACCACTGCATTTAGTATGTTGTGATTTAATTAATTAATGACTGGATAAGATGGTATTGCAGAATTTTAATTTGATCGATTGGTTGAGATTGCTTTGCTATAAATATCAGTTATCTGTGCTGTTTAGCATGCATATGATAGCTTCATCAAGTTGGCACTTTAGCTTTAGGTGTGCCAAGTGCCTTTCAGCGTTCCTTATTGAACCAGGATTGATTCCCTGCATGCTGATCATGGGGGAGTGAGGAATATGCTGAGCCATGAGGTTATAAATTTTGGCTAAAATACTTCTGATGCTTTATGGACTCCTAGTTTTATGGATGCCTAATTTTGAACTGCTAGATCAGGTTTGCCTACAAAAAACAAGCAAAAGGCTGTTCGTTTTTGGGTATCTGCAGTTGTGCAAATTACTGTATGATTGCACGTTCATTCTCGACCAGAACTTGTGATATCCACTGGTATAGTCTTAAAATCCTACACTGCAGATGTTTCAGTTGTAGTCTAGAAAGCAGAAGATTCAGACATCTGCTGAAATAATTGTGACAAGAGTTGAACATTCAGCATATCTCAAGTTGTCATTCAATTAAATAGCCTACTTGCTGTGGGAAAACAGGTTTGATCCTCATAATCTTGCTATAGGGAGGCTGCTATTTGGCTTAAAATAACTCTCCCAGGTCACACTTGACTAGCCATGCCAATGTAGAATGGCCTGGTAAGTTAGTGTTGTGAAACCAGTGAATGTGGTACTGTCGCCAGAGGTTTTCCTGATATTTCCACAAATGTGGCTGTCAAGCTTTTACAATGCTTCTAAATGTTACAGGAATTAACAGTTGCATTTCAAAACAAATGTGAAATCTGAAATGATCTTGGCATGGTTGTTCTGAGAGGTGTGTAGGTAATTCCGTATATAGATACTACCAGTCACTTTGCTGGTATCTAGTTCTCCAGAGTGCAGTACAATGACACGTTATCTTTGAAGTTGAAGAATTTTTGTGAGAAGCTAATTTTCCATGATTCCTAAAGCATTCATACAAATCGGTAGATTTTCCCTTAATTTAACCCTTTAAATCCCCATTAGCAGATGCTCTGATCAAGATGTTAAAAGGATTTGGTTAATACAGAGAAAATATTTCCTCTAGTGACTGAATCAAGAACTGGGATATAATCGTAAAGTTAGATCTAGGCTATTCAGGAATGAAATAATGGATAAATCTTTGTGCACTGACTTGAACAGGTGCCGGAGTGTAGCGACTAAGGGAATTTCGCAGTAACTTCATTGCAGTGTTAATGTTAGCCTTACTTGTGACGAATAAACTTAAAAAATTTTCTTCTCAAAAGGGATAGAAATCTGTCATTCTCTTTCTCGATAGATTCTGGATTCAGATTCAACTTGAGCTTTCAATGCTTCTAGATTTTTGGTATATAAGAGAGTATCAGAGGTACAGAGCAAAGACAACTTAATGAATCAATGACACCAATCACTTGGTTTAATTGAATGTGGAATCAGCCTTTGGAGCAATGTTTCCCAACTGGTGTCCCGTGAAATAAGATTCCAAATTTATGTAAATAAGCTAAAACTAACTTTTGTCTTCAGTTTCCCTTAAGTCCTGATGACTAGGCCACATATGCAGTTCAGATTTTTTTATATTGGTAATCCAAACTGCATGTGTAGCCCATTCCCAGTCAGGCACGTGCAGAAGGCCTGACATCCTTAGGCTTTGGAGATGTTGACCACAAAGCTGAAGACAAGGGCTCCCTAAGTCTGTGCAAAAAGCAAAAAATCAAGAGTGCAAAAACCTTAGAAAAAGTGAGCTAGACAGGGAGAGATCAAACAGGAGAGGGATAGGGAGAAGTTTAAAAGTTCACAGGGAAGAAGACAGGGATGAAACAGGAATCAGTAAAGCTAAGAGAAGAAACACAGGTTCCAATTAGAGAGCACTGTGAGCAGCAGAGTTTAAAAATGAGCTTGGGAGAAATCCTAGTTGTTGGAGGCCCCAAAGACCCAAGAAGGCAAACAAATGTTGGTAACATGTGCTGCAAGGTATTTGGGCAAGGGTACATGTTTGAAACAGCAGTGTTTTGCTTAGCACAGGTGAAGATCTGCAATCATGCCTGTAAGTTGATGCTCGGGAGGAACATTTATTGTGTAGTGTGTTTGATTACAGTTTGTCATGGACAAGTTCTTGAAGAGAAGTGAAGTTGAAGTGCCATTTCAATATAAAACTTTCACTTTCCAAGAATACACAGTGGCTTGAAAGAACAAAATGTATAACAATCAATATATGCTAAAGCATGTTATCTGGTGGCTGAGCTCATGGTATAATCAAAAGCTGGCATGCATATCTTTGCCTAAACTCTAATTCTTCTGGTATGCAAAGGTAGTGTTGGGAACTGATACTGCCAAAGAAATCGTCAAAATGCCTTTTTCTGATAAAGTCAAATGGTGTAGTGACAATGTCAGTTGATGTTGAACAGGTTCTTCAGGTGAAATTGGAGATGAGTAGGAAAATTTGCTCTGCATATTGGCTCCACAGATATTAATGGTCATTGCCAGCCATGTTGACCAGGATTCTTTGGCAAGATAATTTCTTTGACAAAGAATAGCCCTGTCATGTGACACAAAAGCTCTCTTCTTTGGTCACAACTGCTTATCTGGAGGAAGACCAATCTTAACTGAACCAAGTACAGTGGCATCTGCACTGATGGAGCAGCCTCCAGGATGGGAAAAGTCAAAGGATTCATGAGTACGGTGAAAGGACAGAATCCTGCATCCAAGTCAGCCACTGTGTCCTGTACTGTGAAGCCCCTGTTGCCAAAACAATGCCATCTGAGTTGACTGCAATATTACATCAAACAGCTGTTGCATCCTTTGAAATCTCACTTGTTTACTATTTTGTGTGAAGGAATGGGAGCGGAGCAGAGCATCACGGTATACTCGTGCACACAAGTGTGAACGTTGTCTAAGAGCTTTTGGCTCTGTATGAATTGCTTCAAGGTTTAATTGTGATGATTCTTGGTGTACTAAATTTGCATATCTTGCAGATATATTCAGCTACCTGAATGAGTTGAAAATAAAAACATTCTGACTGCTGCAGATAAAGTTCAGGGCTTCAGATCAGAACTGGCCCTTTGGAGGAAAAGTGGCAAGTGGGTTGATGTTCAGACATTTGATTTATTATTGTCACGTATTAACATAGTGAAAAGTATTGTTTCTTGCGTGCTATACAGACAAAGCATACGGTTCACAGAGAAGGAAAATCAAAGAGTACAGAATGTCGTGTTACAGTCATAGCTAGGGTACAGGAAAGACCAACTTAATGTCAGGTAGGTCCATTCAGAAGCCTGGCAGCAGGGAAGAAGTTGTTTGAGTCGGTTGGCATGTGACCTCAGACTTCTGTATCTTTTTCCATATGGAAGAAGATGAAAGGGTGCATGAGGTCCTTGATTATGATGTGTAGACAGTCAATGGGTGGGAGGCTGGTTTGATGGATTGAGCTACATCCACAACCTTTTGTAGTTTCTTGTGGTTTTGGGCAGAGCAGGAGCCCTACCAAGCTATGATACAACCAGCAGAAATGCTTTCTATGATGCATTTGTAAAAGTTGGTGAGAGTCATAGCTCATATGCCAAATTTCCTTCTGAGAAAGTAGAGGTGCTGGGTTTACTTCACTGTTGTGTCGGCATGGGCGGAGCCAAGGTAGATTGTTGGTGATTGGACACCTAAAAACCTGAAGCTTTTGGCCATTTCTGCTTTGTCCCTGTTGATGTAGACAGGGGCATGTTCTCCACTATGCTTCCTGAAGTTGATGTTAATGGCTTCATTTTGTTGATATTGAAGAGAGATTAATGTCATTGCGCCAGTTCACCAGATTCTTGATCACATTACTGTACTCTGTCTCATTGTTTGAGATCCAACCCACTACAGTGGTGTCATCAAACTTGAAAATTCAGTTGGAGGGGAGTTTGGCCAGTCATAAGTGTATAAAGAGTATAGTAGGAACACTGCCTTGTGGGGCAGCGGTGTTGAGGATGATTGTGAAGGAGGCATTGTTGCCTATCTTTACTGATTGTGCTGAGTTAGGAAATTCAGGATCCAGTTGCAGAGGGAGGAGCTGAGGCTCAGGCTACAAGTTTGCAGATGAGTTTCGTAAGGATAATGGTGTTTGAAGGCTAAGTTATAGTCAATAAAATGGAGTCTGATACAGGTGTCTTTGTTATCTAGATGCTCTAGGGTTGAGTACAGGGCCAGGGAGATGGTGTCTGCTACGGACCTGTTGCAGCAGTAGGCGAACTGTAGCGGATCCAAGTAGTCCGGGAGGCAGGAATTGCTTTGTGCCATGACTAACCTTTCAAAGCACTTAATTATGGATGTCAGATGTTAGTCATTAAGGCACGCTGCTTGGCTTTTCTTTGTTACTGGGATGATGGTAGTCATCTTGAAGCAGATAGGGACCTCAGATTGTTGTAAAGAGAGGTTGAAGATGTCTGTGAATACCCCACCAGCTGATCTGTGCAGGATCTGATTGCTCATCCAGGTACCTTATCCCAGGCCAGTTGCTTTCTATGGGTTGACCTTTGAGAAAGCTGCTCTGACACCTGCAGTGGTGACCTCAGATACAGGTTCATCTGAGGCTTACAGGGTGGAGGGTGTGTTCTCACTGACCTCTTGTTCAAAACAAGCATAGAATGCATTGAGCTCATCAGGGAAGGGTGTGTTGGAACCTGCAATTTTACATACCTTCATCTTGTAGCCTGTTATATCTTGCAGACCTTGCCATAGTCGGCAGAAGTCCATGTGGCTAGCCTGGGACTCTAGCTTGGTCCAATACTGTTTTTTGGCATCTTTGGTGAATCTCCTTAAATCTTATCTGTCTGCCTTGTATAGGTCAGGGTCACCTGACTTGACTGCCTCAGACCTAGGCTGGCACCATCAGCATATCTTGCTGACAAAACACTGGACTTGATCACAACTCTTAAATTTGCAGAATACACAGTAGTTTTCTTTTATTTGAAAACCCAGACACTAAGAGAAGTTTGGGTGCTACTTCCCCTTGGAGTGTGGAAGACTTTGGCTGGATACGTGATCCATTTAGTTCACTTTTTTAATCATCCAATGCATTGTCATTAAAAGAACAAGAGGAATTCAGAGCTCAGGATGGATCATACACTGAAGTTTGCAGAGATGTCACTGGATATATTTTGGTTGCTTGTGGGACAAGAATATCCACCTTGTTTCCCACAGCCTACCTGTGCTTGTTGACACTGACTTGTGTGAAAAACAAAAAGGGAGTGCCAGTCAATGGCAGAAGAGCTGTAAGTTGCCCTGTCACCAGTTCCTCCTGGGATCAAGACTGCCTGCAGAAGCAGGTCCAGGTGTCACATTAATGTTGTCAGCAAGATGCTGGTCATAGTCATTTTTCCATGAATGAACTTTCATACTGAGAAATGGAGACAAAAATCTTCAGTGGAAGACATTTTTAAATTCTGTATGTTTTCAATACAAAACAATTGTATTTGAAATGCAACTGGTGATTAGACTTTCATTGTATCCTTGGACTGATTAAAACTGTATTAGATCATGGCTTGTTGGATTTTCAGAGGTTCCTCAGTTTATTTGATTTTAGTTCAATTGCTTAACTTGAGTTGAAGATGAAAGGCTTTTGTTCGAGGGCAGTTCATTTGGCAAAAATAGTGTACCATAACTTACAAAAGGCAGCAAACCACTGCTTTGGGGACCTGACAGTTTACTATTTCTATAAATTTTGATCATAGTGATTGATCTTCATTAGTATATATTAGACTTTGAAATGAGGTGAGGAAAACTTTTGTGGTAGATGGGTAGGAACAATAGATCTAAGTCACCCGTTCCTCAATCATGTCACTCTTAGCATATTTTATGCATCAAATCATGCATGCACTAGATTCCAAAATACAATTTTTCATAAGCACTGAAGAAGTTTATTCATTTGTTACAAGTAAGACTTAAATTAACATTGCAATGAAGTTACTGTGAAATTCCCTAGTTGCCACAATCTGGCGCCTGTTCAGGTTGATGCACCTAACCAGCACGTCTTTCAGACTGTGGGAGGAAACCCGCACAGACATGGGGACAACATGCAAACTTTGCACAGCGACCCAAGCCAGGAATTGAACCCAGGTCCCTGGCACTGAGGCAATGGTGCTAGCTATTGTGCCACCCTTAATGGATCTAATTTGAGTGATTTTAGTGCTATCTGCTTCCACTGCCTCTTTATATTAACCTGAGATCGGGTTCTGGCACTTGAATTGCTTGTTTCCATCTCTATAACATCACCCATCTCTGCCCCTGCCTCAGCTAAGCATCTGCCTTTGCCACCTCTGGACTTGATTATTCCAATGTACCCATGGCTGATCGCCTGCATTCTACCATTTGTAGACTTGAGCCCATCTAATATTCTGCTTGTGTCTTTACCCTTAAGTTCTGTTCACCCAGTATCTTGTTCTCATTGACCCACATTGGCTCTTGGAGAAGCAGCACCTTGATTTTTAATGTTTTCTTCCTGAGTGTCACTTCCCTTGCTGCCTTGCCCTCCCCACTCTGACCTTTTCTTGCTCTGTATCCCTTTGCTTATCTAACTTTGGCCTCTTGAGCGTCCCTAATTTTAATTGGTGGCTATGTATTTAACCGTCATGGTCCCAAGCTCTTGAATTCCCTTCATAAACCTATGGACTCTTCATCACTTTCCTCCTTTATGTTACTCTTTAAGATCTACCTCTTCAACCAAGCTTTTAGCCGTCTTCCCTCGTGTTGCATTATGTGACTTGATGTTAAATTTTGCTTTACCTAAAGGTAAAGCTAAAGGTGCTGTATTAAAATCAGTAGTAATTTGTGACTCCGAACCCATCATTTATTAAACAAAGGATCCTAAAATAAGTACCTTCAGTGACTCACCAGCAACATATTTTCCCAAGAGCTCTCTGGGTTCTGTTGGTCAACCAATTAATTTTCATTATAAAATTCCAGCTTTATTATCTTCCATGCAGTTTTTACAGGGGCACTGTATCAAAAGCAAGACTTTTCCTTTATGTACTCATAGATACTATGTTATGACCACAGCAGATGTTAATTACTGAGCAAACCAAATTCCAGAGAGAAACTTGGCTTACTGTTTTTTGTATTTTGGAAATGAAAAGAAAATATCAATAGTGTGTAGTCCAGTATTTCTTTTCAGATTTTGAAAATTAAGTGTAAAATTTATTAGCAAGAAAAGGAAACTTAAGTGCACAAGATTAATTAGATAGTTAAAAGTCTTGTAAAATGGTACTCCAAAAGACTCTGCTTGATCATAGCCACAGGTAAACACATTGTAGGCAACACACCCTTATAAATGATTAGAAATTCAGTAATATTAGCCAAGCTAAAACTGTTGTCACTTTTGTATGTTTCGTGGTGTGCCATTATTACTCTGTTCTCTGTATATCCAAATAATTTTGGAATAACTGCTTTTTTGCAACACAACCTTTCTAAATTGACTGGATGGCTGGCTTAGTTCACCTTCTTCTTCTGGCTCAGAGCTGTTTCCAGAGATTATCTCCACACAGCCAACCCCAGATCAGTCCAATATCACTTTGCATGTCCTTTTCTCCCTTTATCTTTGATTTTATTGTTATCAGCAGTTCTTTGAACTTAAACCTTTCCAATATATAAAAATCTTCATGCCTTTCCTATTGTCCACACTTTTTGACTCCTCCTCCAATAAAATGCAATCTTCCCTTGTTTACATATGAAACTGTTGCAAGCTGTAAAAGCCTTTTATTCCCCTTTAAAAATTATTTTGAGAAAAGGGCCCTAGCTATCCCCTAATGCAAATTCCTAACCTTATTTTCTTTTAAAACCACGTGACCATAGTTTCATTGCAAATGCATGCCTTTAGCATCTCTACTGCTTTCCCTCAACACTTCCAGATAAGCAGTCTGAGCCTTTTCCCAACTTAATTGAATCATTTGCACACAGATACCCTTCTTTACAGAATAACACAATATTCTCCCAAATATTACTGTAAACACATCCATCCTTGCACCTAATGGAGACCCACAATATTTGTGATCAAATTAATATCTTTATTGCAGCAGTGCTTTATAAATACAGGATTTCTAATCACTTTCATTAAGGACTTCAACTTTTAACAGTTTTAAAAGAAACCACAAAGTTGAAGTCCTTAATGAAAATGATTAGAAATCCTGTATTTATAAAGCACTATTTTGCTTTTAGCAGTTTTAAAAGAAACCTCAAAGCAAAATGTTGCAGATGCTGGAAATGGGATGTAAAACAGAAAATGCTGGAAAAACTGAGCAAGGTCTAGAGCACCTATGGAGAGAGAAACAGTTAATGTTTTAAGTCCGTGTGACAGAATTTGTAACTGAGGAAGACTCTTCAGACTTGATGTTAACTCTGTTTCTCTCCTCATAGATGTTACCAGACCTGATTGAGATTTTCTGGTATTTTGTGTTTTCATTACATAAAGCTGCCCGTGTGTAAAAACAGATTTAGAAATATAAATACAGATTTTGCCTTGTCTTGTTTATGTTACGTGAAAGTCTAATTGGAAACTGTTCTCTCCTGAGTTGAAAAGGCAGGTTTGCATCTAATGGGGGAAAAAAACCTATTACCACATTAAAGCCGTGCACGTGGACAAACACTGGATTTAATATTAATTGGAATTTGCAACCACTTCCCTGAAACACACACATTCAGCTAAAGGAATTCAATAAACAAAATTAAGTTTTAAAATTTACTGGCATTGAAAACCAAATATAACCCATGTTGACACTGCTTGCATATCTCAAAGCTTAATTTAATGGAATAAATGTCTTTTAAAAAATGGCAGTGTTGTTGTCACTCCCTAAAGAAAAGTGATTTGCATTTATTCAGAACTCGTGTCTTTTAAATATCCCAAAGCACCTCATATGGAATTAATATCTACAGCAGTCCTGTGAGACATTGTGTCTGTCCCTTATTGGGTGAACCAAAACTTTCTGCCATTAGATGGTGAGATGACTATAGCCATTGTCTTCAATTCTTGCCATTGCTTCCATCCCACTGGTGCTGAATTAGACTTTGCCACTTGGGCATTCTATTTGACCCTCTGAGCTCCAATCTCCCATCTCTTTTGATCAGGTGATCTCTGCTATAAACTTAACATTTGTAGCAGCAGTTATCTAACCCCCTCAGGTCCCACTTCAAATGGCGCCACTCCATCCTTTGTTCTTTTGTTAAATTTAACAAACTACGTTCACTTCTCAGTGTATGTAATTTGAAATATTTGGTAATTTACACTCCTACCTTGCCTTTTGGTTTGAAATTGTATCTTAAATCTGTAGCATTCTCTTGCCTTTGCGCCTTTAATTCTTAAGTGTTATCTGGTAGTTCACTTCAAGCAGGCAGGTAAGCCTTTAAGCTTGATTCCGGTGTTTTACATGGTGCATCTTCTCTTCTATTTAACCCATTTTCAGGAATCGCTTGTTATACCATGTTTCTGACCATTTTGGCACAGTAAGTCTAGCAGCATTTAAAGATTTGCTTTGTGCAGTAAGTAAGGTTGAGTTTTGATTCAATAGATTTCTCTTTCTGTGCCGTGATTTCAAAACAATAATGTGCAAAAGACTGTCATAGAAATATGTCTCAATGGCGATATTTTAATGTCTTTAAAAATTAGATTTGTGCACACCAACAGCTGTTTTTGAACGTGTATGATTAGAACTGTTTCAATTCTCAATCTTGTGGTACAGCCATCATGGGTGAGGACTGTCATTTACTCTGTAGACATCTCGTTAGGAAAATTCATTAGCTGAGGTGCTCTTGAAATCTATTATCTGGAAACACAGTACATATTCCAGTGGCAACTATTTTCAGGTCATGGCCATAAATAATTCATTAAATTCAGTTACTGTTAAATTTTGCATTATGTTGGAGTGTACAAATAAAACTTTTGACCCAGAGGCTCTTAGAAGTAAGAGAGCCCTGAGATTGCTATGAAGAAAATTTGAGGGCGGAGCTATGCTCAAAGGCAGACTGGAGGGTGGTGGGTGTGGTTTTTAGGAAAAAGTTTACAATACTCTGAACTGGAGACTGCAATGAGTTATATTGCTCCATAGAATTCCATTCTTCATGTTTAGTGAGAAAAAGAGGGAGACGTAGAGAATTGGGTAGGACCAAGTAGTTCTATAAAAAAGACCAGCTATAAAACAGATGCCAACGGAGTGCCTACTTGTGTCTCATGGGTTGTGGCTGTTAACAATGCTTATACCTGGATCAGGAGGTTGTATTGGTAGGAATATACCACAAGCGTAAGCTGTGACCTGTGCAGCCAGATCCAGAGAAAGAGGAACTGCCCCTCAGCATGATTATATTTAAGACTTTCAGTGAAAGCTGCTACTCTGTGGCCTGGGGCTTGGCTCCTTCTTCTGCGACTGGATCCTGAACTTCCTAACCCACAGACCGTAATCAGTAGGGATAGGCAACAATACTTCCACGATCATCCTCAACATCAGTGCCCCCAAGGCTGGGTCTTCAGTCCCCTACTGTACTTGTACACCTATGACTGTGTGGCTAAACTCCCCTCCAACTCAATTTTCAGGTTTGCTGATGATGCCACCATTGTGGGTCAAATTTCAAACAATGACAAGGCAGAGTACAGGAATGAAATAAAGAATCTGGTGAACTGATGTGACAATAATCTGTCCCTCAATGTTAACAAAACAAAACAGATTGTCATCAATTTCAGGAAGCGTAGGAGAGGACATGCCCCTGTCTCTGACAATGGGAACAAAGTAGAAATGATTTGAGAGATTCAAGTGTTTAGCTATCCAGATCACCAACAACCTGTCCTTGTTCTCCCCGCTCCCCATGCTGACATTACGGTTAAGAAAGCCCAAGGAAATTGGGCATGTCTACTATGGCTCTCAACAACTTCTGCCAGTGCACCATAGAAAGCATTCTTTCTGGTTGCATCACAGCTTGGTATGGTCCCTGCTCGGCCCAAGATCGCAAGAAACTACAAAAGGTCATGAATAAAGGCCAGTTCAACGTGCAAACCAGCCTCCCATCCATTGACTCTGTCTGCACTTCCTGCTGCCTCGGTAAAAGCAGTCAGCGTAATCAAAGGCCCAACACACCCTTCCGTTGAGAAAAAGATACCAAAGTCTGAGGACACGTATCACCCGACTCAAGAACAGCTTCTTCCCTGCTGTTATCAGACTTTTGAATGGACCTACGTTATATTATGTAGACCTTTCGCTACATAGCTATGACTGTAAAACTATATTCTGGACTTTGTCCTTTCCTTCTGTGAACGGTATGCTTTGTCTGTATAGCATGCAAGAAACAGTATTTTTCACTGTATACTAATGTAAAAATAAATCAAAACCTTGGCTAAGTTGAGTTTAAGTAGAATATCATTTTACTTTGAATTATTTGTCCAATATACCCAATTAGTTGTCATTGCTTTTGCTTTGATTCTGAAAGTAAAGTTTTTTGTGTTTTTAATTCAATCTTGAAATCTTGCTGCTCTTCCCTTATTTGCTGTTGGTTGTTCCATGCATTACATTCTGTAAATGATTATGGTCTATGGCGTTAGATCGTAACAAGAGTCCAGTTTGGCCAGTATTCCCATAGCTAGGATCATAACATAATTTGAACTGCTTTTTCAATAAAGTTCAGAAATAGAAATTTACGTGAATTGTGCAGTGAAGTTTCCATTACAATTCCTGAAATAATGAAACTGTCTGTGTCCAAATTTTGCAAGACTTAGGCAACACCCAGGCTTGGACTGATGTGTGGCATAACTACTTGCCACTTAAATGCCAGGCAATAACCACTGGGTCCAACTACTTTCCCGAGATGTGCAGTGGCATTGTCATCTTCAAATCCTGTACTACAATCACCATGGGCTTAGAATTGACCAGAAATTTGTGGACCAGCCCCCCACACTGGCAACAAGAAAAGACCGGAGCCTGGGCAGTTTGTGGCGTGACTATCACCTAACTTGCCAAAGCCTTTCCACCAGGTGTTGCAGTCAGGAGTTTGATGCACTCTACACTTATCTGGATGATTGTAGCTCCAACTCAAAGCGTGATAAATCAAATGGGCTGCTTTTTCTGGTGTTATGTGCCATCAACCATCTTAAATGTTCGTTCCTTCCATCAGTGGTAGATTGCAATAACTAGCCATGCTCCTTTTGATAGCACTTTCCAAACCTGTGACTTCTACCGTCTAGAAGAACAAGGGCAGCAGATTGTGGGGATACTACCACCTCCATCACACCATCCTGATTTTGAAAATTTAGTGACATTCCTTCATTATTGTTGAATCAAAATCCTGGAACTCCTTCCCCCTTGGCAGTGAGCATATTTTGGCCACACAGACTGCAGAGGCTTGTGAACAAGTTCACCATCATATCAATATTGGCAATAATAGCTGCATCCCATGAACTTCAACCCAAAAGTGCCGAACAGTTTGCAACAGTAAGAAGTCTCTCAACGCCAGTTTAAAGTCCAACCAGGTTTATTTGGTAGCATGAGCTTTCGGAGCGCTGCTCCTTCACCTGAAGAAATGCTATGAGAGTTCTTACTGTGCCTACCCCAGTCCAATGATGGCATTGCTATATCTGCAACGAGTTAGTTGAGAGATTTGCTGAAGGGCCTTGTTTCAAAGTTCTGTTAAATCAAGGAGGAAAATTTGGGATTTTCTCCAACTTTTTGGGAATATAACATGTTCTGTGAAAAGATGTTGAAAATATCTTTGTATATTCAAATAGATATAATCTATACTGTCCTTTTTCAACCACTTAGTGGCCTTAAATTTGTCATTTTAGTTGTACTTGGTGTTGACACTCCAGTCCAAGGTTTAGTCTGCTGTGTTTTGTTTGATATTCATATGAAATTGTCCTTTTGACCTTGATTTGAAATAGTCAATTAAAATTGTTATTTTGGCTCAGCAGCAAATTTTCCTGCTGTGCTGGCCAGCAATCCTCAATCAACACCACAAAAACAGACTAATTAGATAATGTTATTTCTGGCCTCGTGTGTAAATTAGCTGGATGTTTGCTTACCCATGTGACTATTCAGAAATCATTCATTAGATGTGATACAAGTTGGATATTAAGAATGTTTTATGTGCTTTTTTCCCTTTCTTCCTTTATCTATTTCATATTGTTACTTGTTTTCCCTCCTTCCCAGAATTTAAATGCTGTCATTATAAAATTGTCTGCTGGCAGTGTGGATCTTTGAATAAAAATATTTTTAGTAATTAAGTCATTTTTTGGTTTTGCAATAAATTGACAGTCTAAAACCTAAATGTTGGTAGTTTTCTAATTTTCTATGCCAGTGTAATGTGAGAACTATTCTTGACTGACGTTTGACAATTTTGGGTTAGAGTAAATTTATTTATCAACAGGAGTGCTCCTTTGGTCATGAGAGATTAGAGAGTGAGATGAAACAGGAAAAGGGAGTATGTGACAAAAGCAAGTTCAGATAGAAGTGACACATATACCAGAGAATATAGGCTCAGTTTGCTTAACATCTCAAAAGACAAAGCTCTCCCCACAGGGACCAATCTAGTGAACCTTTTGTGTATGGGCCTCCATTGCAAATATATTTTCTAATATGGAGATCATGTGCACTAGGTGTGTTCTCCCCAAAGCTCTCTACAATTGCAGCAAGATTTCTTAATTCTTGCACTCCAGTTTTCTTGCAATGAAGGCCAACATGCAATTTGCCTTCCAAACTGTTTGCTGTGTCTGCGTGCTAAATTTTTGTATTCTCTGTGCAAGTACACCAAGGACCTCAAAACATCAACATTTACCATTTCTGTGCCTCTTGATCTATTTTTGTATGCTTACAATTGAAGTGAATAACTTCACACCTTGATGTCTATTCAACCTGTTGATGTAGTTTTGCAGCCTCAGAGTGTCCTCAACTTGCATGACTGCTTAGATTTGTATTGTCATCAAATTTAGAAACATTTTGCCTATTTCATGAATATAGATTGTAAAAAGCTAAAGCACTGATCCTGGGCTCACTCTAGTCGTCACAGCCTGTCAATTTAAAAATGACCCATTTATCCCTATTGTGTCCTGTCTGTTAAACAATTTGCTACTGTTGCTAATTGTAATATCCTAACTATGTTAAGAATTCTGGGTTTTAAACAAAAAGAAAGGGTTGTGGTTTACGCATGTTAGAGTACAAACTAAAACAGCAGCCTATGTGACATCCTAATGATGTCACCATTAAATCATGTGACTGGCTCTTAAAACAATCATGCAACTACTATGGTCATGATGACAAATTGTTATGATATAGTACTGCATCTGGAATGTTATTGATTCTATCTATCAATAGTCATTATACACAGTTAACAAAGTCGATCAAGGTAAGATCTAGACTTTGGCTGTCCTTGACCCACGAATGTATGATTTTAGAGACACTCCATAGACACTTGAGAACTAATTCTGCCTCATTTTCACATGGTATTGTAGCAAAGATTGAATTTGAGTTGTCTGATGATTCTATCAAGTCTTTCCAAATAGTATTTACAAGACTAGGGACTAAAGAAGTTGATTGCTGAGAGTCATCCCCAGAAGTACCATTTAAGGTGACAACAATTGGTCAGATGGTGTCACCACACTCGTTCATCTTTGGTTTAATTGTGTAAGAAATTTAATCTATCTTTGCTAAAATTATGGCTGGTACCCATTTCTCACTCAGTGCATAATTATGCACTAACTCTTGGTTTCCTTGTGGAAACGAGCATTGTTTTGCCTTTGCTTGTCTGGCAGATTTAGATTGTTTTTGTTGCTCAACTATCAAACTTCTAATAAATCATAAGTTGTTTTCAACTTTCTCGATGCAGGTGATCTTTGAGTAGTCACATGAAAGGTGTTTCGAAAAGATGTCTAAAGGAGACAATGGTATATTTCTTAGTCATGCACAGGACTGGCTCACTCACCTTTTCTGCAATCTGAGCATCCAGATCCTGCCACCAAAAATAACATGCTAATTCCTTCATTCAGACTGTACCAGGATGCGCTTTGTGTAGTTGTTCAAGAACTGTTCCACACAGGCTAGATCGAATGATGTCTTGGATTCCCCACAATAGACACCCACCTTGGACGGTGGATAGAGCTTTTTTTAAACTTGGTCTTCCCTACACTGACACTTGAATCTCTAATCCTGTTGTTGCTTTTCCCCAGTTGTGTAATATTGAAAGTATGAGGACTCACAATATTTTCTTTCTCTGCGTGGGATTTTTTTTCTCTGTTCTCAACAAAGCAAAATCCTGGCTTGCCTCCAATTTTCTTTTTGTAATGTCCTAACTATGTTAGGGGTTATGGGTTTTAAAGAAAAAAGTGGTTGACACATGTAAATTTAAACTAACAGATTTATTGCAAGAGCCTTTGCCTGTCGAGTACTGTAGAGTGAAAATCCAAGCATGCTACACCAATTGGCTCCTCTCTATCTACTCTAGTAGATTCATCTTCTTATCAAATTTGTTAAACACAATTTCCCTTGGGTGAAATCATGTTGATTTTTCTGATCATGCTTAAAAGGCCAGAATTTTCCAGCTGTTCACACCAGCAGGATCTTTTGGATTTCCTGGTGGCAAGGGGTGTATTCAACTGGAAACCCCATTGACAACAGGACCAGAAGATCCTGCCACTAGCTAATGGCAGGCTCCCTTTGCTACCACAAAACACATGGCAGGTTGCACAGAAAATTCTGCCCAACAGATTCCAGCATTTTCCTGATGACTTGGGCTTCACTTGTTTGTGCCCCTCCTTTCTTAAATAGTGGTGTTACATGTGCTAATTTCCAAATCTCTGGAAATGGTTTTGAAGCTTGAGAATTTTGCAAAATCGTAGCTAGCCTCTTCACAATGTTTGTAGCTACCACTTTTCAAAACTCTAAATGTGGGCCATCTTGTTCTGAGTATTTGTTGAATTTTAGTGCCTTGGGTTTCTCCAACATCCTTTATATGCAGCTATTAATTACCTGAAGTTCCTCACTCAGCCCTTTTTCCAGCATGTAATTGTACTTTTGACTTTGAAGATAGAGATGCACAGTTTTTGTTCTCTACCATTTCATCATTCCCTGTGATAATTTTTCTCCTGTACTCCTAAGGGACTATCATTTTATTTCATCTATTTTCCTTTTTGTATAGTTGTAAAAGCTCTTGAAACTATGCAGGAATATAAAAATAGCATCAACTTTGTTTTCTAAAGCACTTCCAATCCTAATGTATAGTACTACCTCGAAGCCTCTTGTAACCTAATACTATCATTAATTTCCTTAGCTAGTCTCAGGTGGACCTTTCAAGCTGAGTTTTTTAATGGGATTTATTTTATTGACCGTTTTAAATCGTTTTTTGAAATGTCCTACTGTTTATTTACCACATACCTTGTGATCTATTTACCCAGCTCTCCCCTCATACCTATGTGACGGTACTTCAAAAATGCGCAAGTTAGGTGGATAGACCATGGTAAATGCACAGGGTAATAGGATGAGTCTGGGTAAGATGCTCTTTCAGACAGTCTGCAGCCTTGGGCCAAATGACTGGCTGCCTCGTGCACTACGTGTTCTACAGTTCTAATTTGCTTTAAGTAATATTCTTTGTGACTTGTGCGCCATCTTAATTTGGATTTCAACTGTATTTTTTTGCCTGACTCATTGCACAATAGTGGATCTGAAAACCCCTGCACCCCCCCTTCGCACTTGCACACTCTCAATTCTGCAGTATACTGTTCCACAGGTGTCCTGTAAGCTCAGCTTTCAGGTTAGCTTCACCAGTTATTTGGTCCTGCCTATGTGAATACTATAATCTGCCACAATTATGTAGGTGGCACAGTCAATAGCACTGCTGCCTCATAGTACCAGGGACTCAGGTTCTGTTCCCAACTTGGGTCACCGTCTGTGTGGAGTCTGCACGTTCTCCCCATGTCTGCATGGGTTTCCTCCCATGATCCGAAAGATGTGATGGTTAGGTGCATTGGCCATGCTAAATTCTCCCTCTGCACCTGAACCGAAGTGTGGCAACTAGGTAATTTTCAGAAACTTCATTGCAGTGTTAATGTAAGCCTGCTTGTGATACTAATAAGTAAACTGAAAACTATTACATTGCCTTAGTTGCAAGTTTAAACTACTACTTGTGTAATGCTTTGACCAATGGTATACCAATGTCATCAGGTCTATAAACTCCATTTTTTTTCTGATCCTTGTCCTTTCTCCTCTCCACCCGTACTGATTCTACTTTCTGATCTTCTGAACCTGATGGTAAAGGTGTTTACTGTCAGGACTCCTCTTCCTGCTCATCTTTGAAATGATGTGCATTCTTGAATATCTGTTTCCCATCCTCGGTCACCTTGTAACTATATCTTTGTAATGATTAAATCTAAACCATTTATCTCTGTGCCATCATTCCTCTATCTTCATGCTTCTTGGCCTTTTGGCTAAAATCAATTGTAGTATTGACATGTTGCACTTGGTTCAAGTCATTAGGTTACATTTTAGCTTCATTTGAAGCAATTTTTAAAAGCGGCATCTTGGCCTTTTGGCTAAGTTGCAAATGAGATCAAGCCTTGGAGGAGCAGCTATGCCTACTCCAATCAGCTTGGATCATTAGATCAAACTCGAAACAGGTGAGAGCCCTGACCTGTCAGCTTGGATCAGGAATGTCTCAACTTGAGACTCTGAATTGGACTTGATTTGATTGAATTGGAATAAAAACAAAGCTTCATGCATTTAAGAACCTTTCATTTTATCTTTTCACAATTATTCGCATGGATTTTGTTTATTGAACTGTTACTGTTTAAACCTTGATTTAATTTATTATCACGTGTATCAGTATACAGTGAAAAGTATTGTTTCTTGTATGCTCTTAATAGAGAAAGAAAGGAGTCTGCAGAATGTAGTGTTACAATCATAGCTAGGTTGTAGAGAAAGATCAACTTAGTGCAAGGTCAGTCTATTCAAAAATCTGATAGCAGGGAAGAAGCTGTTCTTGAGTCGGTTGGTATGTGACCTGAGACTTTTGTAGCTTTTACCTGATGGAAGAAAGTGGAAAAGAGTGTGTCTGGGGTGCGTGGGACCCTTAATTATGCTGGCTGTTTTTGAGACAGCAGGAACTGTAGACGGAGTCAGTGGACGGGAGGCTAGTTTGTGTGATGGTCTGGGCTTCATTCACGACCTTTTTTGTAGTTTCTTGCAGTTTTGGGCAGAGCAGGAGTCATGCCAAGCTGAGAACCATCTAGAACTAATGCTTTCTATGGTGCATCTGTAAAAGTCGGTGAGAATTGTAGGTGACATGCCAAATTTCCTTAGTCTTCTGAGAAAGTAGAGGCATTGGTGAGCTTTCTTAACCATGGTGTCAGCATGAGGGTATCAAGACAGGTTGTCAGTGATCTGAACACCTAAAAACTTGAAGCTTTCAATCATTTCTATTTTGTTCCCATTGATGTAGACAGAGGCATGTTCTTCATTGCATTTCCTGAAATCTGACTATCTCCTGTCCCTAGTTGTCCTAATATGCTTGTCTTCACTCAAGTTGCTATATCATTCTATTCTTTTTACTTCTGTTTGGATTGCTAAACGTACCTTCATCTAAAATCTGTCCCTCCCTGCCCCTCCCTTTTAGCTTAAAGCAAAGTTATGATTTGTCAGGACACTGATCCTAGCCGAGTTTAAGTTGAGTCCATCCACAGAGTTGGAGCTCACTCTCCTCCAACACCTGATACTAGTGGCTCTTGAATTTCTCCCTGGCACCAGCCAGGCAACACAGCTGTAACCATAAGAACATAACATAAGAAATAGGAGCAGGAGTAGGCCATCTAGCCCTTCGAGCCTGCCCCGCCATTCAATAAGATCATGGCTGATCTGTCGCTGCTCAGTTCCACTTTCCCGCTTTCTCCCTATAACCCTTAATCCCCTCTCTTATCAAAAACCCATCAACCCGCGTCTTAAAAATATTTAGCGAGGCAGCCTCCACCACTTCAACGGGCAGAGAATTCCAGAGATTCACCACCCTTTGAGTGAAGAAGTTCCTCCTCAACTCCGTTCTAAACCGCCCCCCTTTTTATCTTGAGGCTGTGCCCCCTAGTCCTACTGTCTTTTTTGAGCGGGAAGAGTCTCTCCACCTCTATCCTATCCATCCCATTCATCATCTTATATGTCTCAATGAGATCTCCCCTCATTCTTCTAAACTCTAACGAGTACAAGCCCAGTTTATTCAGCCTCTCCTCATAGCTCAACCCCCTCAACTCCGGTATCAGCCTAGTAAACCTCCTCTGCACTCCCTCCAAGGCCAAAATATCTTTGCGCAGGTGCGGCGCCCAAAACTGCGCACAGTACTCCAGCTGCGGCCTCACCAATGCCCTATACAGCTGCAGCAAGACCTCCCTACTTTTATATTCAATCCCCCTCGCTATGAAGGCCAGCATCCCATTCGCCTTCCTGACCACCTGCTGCACCTGCAAGCTGGGTTTTTGCGACTCATGCACAAGGACCCCGAGGTCCCTCTGCACCGTCGCCTGCTGCAGTTTTTCGCCCCGTAAGTAATAGTCCTTCCTACCATTCTTCCGACCAAAGTGGACCACCTCACACTTGCCAACATTAAATTCCATTTGCCATTTCCTGGCCCATTCGCCCAGCCTATCTAGATCCTTCTGCAGACTCTCCACACCCTCCGCACAATTTGCCGTTCCCCCAATCTTGGTGTCATCAGCAAATTTCGACACCCTACACTCGGTTCCCTCCTCCAGATCATCTATATAAATGGTAAAAAGCTGAGGCCCCAGCACTGACCCCTGGGGCACTCCACTAGTCACCATCCGCCAATCCGAATAGCACCCGTTGACCCCCACCCTCTGCCTCCCAGAGAATTAAAAGAATGATTACAGCACAGGAGGCCCTTCATGTTGGCACTGATTCTCTGCAGGAGCAGTTCAGCTAGTGGGAACTATGTTAAGACTGCAGAGAAACAATATCAATCCCCCTGACTATCCTCTAACCTGACTCCAAAAACCTGCTACACCCCTTGTCATTTCCCTCACTTGAATGGCACTCTGCATCAAGCTGCCATGTGGGTTTTCTCATCTGTTCTGCAGTTCTAGTTTTTCTATCCATGTGGATGAAGATGTTAGACCTGTTGGTCAAAATCCTATTAATTTCTCTAGTACTAATTTCTTTCAGTTTCTAATTCCCCTTTGTTCTATTATGTTAGGGAGATTTTTGTAACTTCTGTGAAATTCTCAGTAATTATTTAGCCTCTCTGCTATTTCTCTATTCCCCATTAATTCTCATGTATCTGCCCATAATGGATCCACATTTATCTTTGCAATTATCTTCCTTTTTTGCATGCTATAGAAGGTTTTCCAGGTCCATATAGCACCTGAAGATAAAATTGTTCAGACTTCCGGGGAAAGGATGAGAATAGAGAACTAGCTGAATTGCTCCTGCAGAGAATCAGTGCCAACATGAAAGGCCTCCTGTGCTCTAATCATTCTTTCAATTCTCTGGTGACAGAGTGCTCACTATGGGATCAATCATAAAATTTACTCACTGCAATCTTTAGTCTGATTATGACTTTGTGTGTCTTTTGAAAATCAAATATCAAACAAGTCAAGCCCACACCCCCATGCTTGAACCCTCAGTTTAGCATTAGTGTGAAGTCAATCAATTTGTATCAATGCTGAAAGTGTGAATTGCACTTCTAAGGTCCTCATACTTCAAACAGGAAGTTTTTCTTGGCTCTTAACTAATTTAAATTTGTTTCAACATTGGTTCCTTTTTCATGAGGCCAGTATAACTATTATGTTAACCACTCATGTTTTGTTCCAACTGCATTTTCAGTTTATATTGTATGGGAAGTAAATTCTTGGTACCCATGTCAAATTCAATTAAGTTCATGATTCTTTGTTCAGTGTCTTATTTTCAATCTTTTACAAGACTCAACATTGGAAATCTTTCCTTAAATAATCCTTAGATTTTAAATCTGCTACTTTCTGCATAATCTGGTCATATTTTCAACTTCTGTGTCTTACATTTTATGCCTTGGCAATCCACTTTAGTTTTTTTAATGGGGGAGAAACTTGTTCGGTGAGCTGCTTTTTTAATTTGCTAGCAGCCTTCTTGTGAATACATGACCTTCAATTTCTCTCAGTGCGTAATACTGCAAAGAGTCATTGTGATGTCTGTTTTAAGAACATAAGAAATAGGAGCAGGAGTAGGCCATCTAGCCCTTCGAGCCTGTTACTGCTTGAGCAATATATTCTGATAGTTTGGGTAACAAACTTATCAATTAAAACAACTTAATGATGCAATAGGATGGCGTACTGTCCTTCCGTTTGGGTAGCACCAGTGCAGAGTTTTTTCTGGAAGGCTCCAATTAAGTGAATTTGATTCTTAATTGGTATGAATCAATTTGCCAAACTTGCCTGAGTTTGTAAAACAAGAGGAATGAATCAAACTACTGAAAACATCTAGTAAGGCATAGTTTTACAGTGTTCCCCTCCAAATTAATTATTACTTGTTACCTGACACAAGTTACATGTTGTGGTTCAGCTTGCTGTCCAGTGATTTGTAATAAGTATAACATTGTTCACTTTTTGATTTAGTAAAAATGCAGTTGTCCCAAAGTTTAAAAATAATTCTGACTTTCCAGCCTTGCATGCTCTGCATCATGATGTAGAGATGCTGGCATTGGACTGGGGTAAACACAGTAAGAAGTCTCACAGCACCAGGTTAAAGTCCAACAGCTTTATTTGGTAGCAAAAGCCACTAGCTTTCAGAGCGCTGCCCCTTCATCGGGTGAATGGGAATTCTATTCACAAATAGGGCATATAAAGACACAAACTCAATTTATAAAATAATGATTGGAATGCAAGTCCTTACAGGTAATCAAGTTTTAAAGGTACAGACAGTGTGAGTGGAGAGAGTGATAGGAACAGATGTGTATTGTCTCCAGACAGTCCTGTCTGTACCTTTAAGACTTGATTACTTGTATGGACTCGCATTCCATTCATTATTTTGTAAATTGAGTTTGTGTTTGTGAATAGAACTCCCACTCACCTGACAGGGGCAGCTCTGAAAGCTGGTGGCTTTTTCTGCCAAATAAGCCTGTTAGGCTTTAACCTGGTGTTGAGACTTCTTGCTGTGCTCTAAATCATGTCATAGCTTCCTCTTTAAAGCAATGATAGGCAAATGATGGAATAGAAATAGTAAACTTCATTTGGAAGACTTGCACCTCACTGCAAAATGTAAGGGTAAATCCTGTTTTTTTTTGCTTCCAAAAATACATGTATGATGTGATTCCTCCATCTATGTGGTGAAATTTACAGTGCATTTGCAGCCAAAGATACAATGATCCCTGAATAGTTGTGTTACGTATGTAGTTATTACACCCAGATTTCCTCCATCTCTTGCATCCAGTTTTTGATCCCGGTGTCACTGGTGGCTTGATGCCGTTATAGTGCTTCCATGTCCACAGTAAGAGCTGTGTTTGTGTTCAGTTAATAGAATTCAGAATGGTTTTGATTTGATTTATTATTGTCACATGTATTAGCATACAGTGAAAAGTATCATTTTTTTGTGTGCTATACAGACAAAGCATGCAGTTCATAGAGAAGGAAAGGAGAATGCAGAATATAGTGTTACAGTCACAGCTAGGGTGTAGAGAAAGATCAACTTAATGCAAAAGTCTGATGGTAGCAGGGAAGAAACTATTCTTGAATCAGTTGGTATGTGACCTCAGACTTTTGTATTTTCTTCCCGACGGAAGAAGGGGGAAGAGAGAATGTCTTGGGTATGTGGGTCCTTAATTATGCTGGCTGCTTTCCTGAGGCAGCGGCAAGTGTAGACAGAGTCAGTGGATGGGAGGCTGGTTTGCGTGATGGATTGGGCTACATTCACAACCTTTTGTAGTTTCTTGCAGTCTTGGGAAGAGCAGGAGCCATACCAAGCTATCATACAACCAGAACGTTTTCTATGATGCATCTGTGAAGATTGAGAGTCGTAGCTGACATACCAAATTTTCTTAGTCTTTTGAGAAAGTTAGAGGCATTGGTGAGCTTTCTTAACTATAATATCGGCATGAGGGGGACCGGAACAGGTTGTTGGTGATCTGGACATCTAAAAAGTTCAAAAAATACATCCAGAATTATGGGTAAAGCAGAAAACTTAATTCTTAGACTCGTAGAAGTGGGTCAGTTTGGCTCTGGAATGCCCTGCTTTTTCTCCGTAGCCTTGTAAATTTTACCAGATGTTCTTTATTATTGAATCTGTTTCCACCATTCCTTCCATATCTCAAATCACTATTTATGAAAAAAGCTGGCTCATGTTGCCTCTGACTATTTTGCCACTAACTTTGAATCTATGTCCTTCAGTTACCTACCCTCCTGCCTATGGAAACAACTTCTCATTATTTTATTGCGATTTTAAGCATTTAAAAATTCTTCACTGAGATGTGCACTTTTTTGTTTCCTTGAATGTGTTCTCAGACCAATATCAATCACATTAAAAATTGGCAAATTTCAATGTTGAAATGTTTTTGAAGATGGCTCTTTGGCACAGTGGTTAGCACTGCTGCCTCAGTGCCAGGGAGCTGGGTTCAATTCCAGCTTTGGGTGACTGTGCAGATCTCCCTGTGTCTGCGTGAGTTTCCTCCCACTGTCCAAAGATGTGCAGGTTAGGTGGATTGGCCATGTTAAATTGCTCCTTTAGTGCCCAAAAATATGTAGGTATGGGAGAATGGCAAAGTAAATGCATGGGATTACAAGGATAGGGTGGGAGGCGGGCCTTGGTAAGATACTCTGGAGATCCTTCTGCACTGTGTAGAGATTCTATGATTCTATACTCTGCTTAGTATGCATTAATTGAGTAGATGCTTGAAACCTTTTTAATCTTCATACTTGAAGTTGTGGTGTGAGCTTACCCTTTGGGTTTTAATTGTTTGAACACTACAGGATTACACCATTTCTTTAAAGCTTTGGTATACGTTGAGAGTCATTGGATGTTTAGATGCAAAATAACGTTTTGAAATTCTGAGTTTTAAAAAAAGTATGGATAGAATTAGAATATTGTTTTCTGGGTCTGTTCATTTGAATTTTTCTTTTAAACTTTAGAGGATGCCAGCCCCCATCAGACTGAGGGAGCTAATCCGGACCATCCGGACAGCCAGGACCCAAGCTGAAGAGCGTGAGATGATACAAAAGGAATGTGCTTCAATTCGGTCTTCATTCAGGGAAGAAGATAATACTTACCGCTGTCGAAATGTGGCAAAACTACTGTACATGCACATGCTAGGATACCCTGCACACTTTGGCCAGGTAAACCACTAACATGGTCATTGCCAGTTTTTTTGGTCAGGTTGAAATGGATACAAGCAAGTTGTTATAATGAAGTTATTTTAAAAGAAGTACGGAATTTAAGTCTGTTTTGGTATACTTGTGTTTCAGCACATCTTTTGATCTGTTGTGAATTATTAACTTTGAGAAGAAAATATTGCTGTATCTCAAATCAGTTGTCCAGTAATTGAACTAAGCAGGCTAGAGAGTCTCCAGATTCTATCTCTGGTACATTGTCACCCAACTGATTTTAGATGCAGGCTGCCTGGATGTTTTTGGAAAACAGGATTAATGAAAACAGTGCTCCAGCACCCATAAAATAACTTGTCAACACTGAATCTAGTCTGGCATGAAACACAGCTACTTGGCAACTCGTGTATTGTAACCATGTTAGACATGTTTATGTGGAGCGAATGTGGGGTGGTTGAGGACAGCATAGTTAATATCTTTCTGGACTTTGAAAAGGAAGTTTGTTTAATACCACAACCAGCATGTTAGCAAATTTGAAAATAAAAGGGATAGTAGCGTTATGGATATTAAATTAGCTAAAGGATGGAAAGCTGTGGGAGTGACTGACTTGATTTGGAGGGAGATATGCAGTGGTGTTCCCAAGGTTCAGTGTTAGGTCCACTGTTTTGATTTTTAGTGACTAGTGGTGGGTTTGAGACGGTTTGGAAATGTCTTAATTCTTTCGTGAGATATGGACATTGTTGGTTAGACCAGCATTTATCGCCCATCCCAAATTACCTTTGAATTGAGTGGCTTGCTAGGCTATTTCAGAAGCAGTTGAGAGTCAGTAACGTTGCTATAGGTCTGGAGTCACATGTAAGTCAGGATGGCAGATTTCCTTCTCTCAAGGACATTAGTGAACCAGATGGGTTTTTATTACAATTGACAATGGTTTCATGGTCATCAAACTTTTAATTCCTGATCGTTTTAGTGAATTAAAATTCCACCATCTGCCATGGCAGGCTTCGAACCCAGGTTCACAGAGCATAACTCTGGGTCTGTGGATTAGTAAGCCAGTGACAATACTGCTATGTTGCTATCTTCCCTAAAGGGGAAGAAGTAAAGAAGCAGGTATTTGACTTCAAGAGAGCCTACGTTGGTGCAGTGGACAGGTCCGTGCAGAATGAATAAATTCAATGCAGAAAAGTAAGTTGACTCATTTGATAGGAAGAATGAGGAGAGAAAATTACCAATTATCCAGTATCATTTTAAAGAAGATACCAGATCAACATGACCTGATGGCTTGTGCGTAAATTTATGAAGGTGGGGTGGACACTTTAACAAAGCCATCAATAAAGAAGATTAACAAAAGATTTGATAGAGGTATTTAAAATTACAAAAGATAGGTTGAGTAAGGGAACAGCAAGAAGGCATGGATTCAAGATTGATAAAAGAACTAGAGGCAACTTGAGAATAAAACGTTTTATGCATTGAGCAGTTGGATTTTGGAATAAACTGTGACAGGAGAGAGAAAATGATTTGATAGTAACTTTCAAAAGGGAATTAGATAAATACTTGCAGGAATGTATGTGTAGAGCAAGACTTAATGGAATGCTGTTTGAAAGAGCTGGCACGAAGTGTCCTGTGCTGTACTAGTTTATGAAAACTGCTTTGGATGTGTATCGAAGTTGCAGGCAGAAGTCCTGTTACATACATTGAAAATGTGCCCTAGTTCGGTTACGAGTGGTGTGCCTCAGGGATCTGTTCTGGGGCCACTGCTGTTTGTAATTTTTATTAATGATCTGGATGAGGGTATAGTTGGGTGGATTAGTAAATTTGCTGATGACACCAAAGTCGGAGGTGTGGTAGATTGTGAGGAAGGGTGTCATAGTTTGCAGGAAGACTTGGACAGGTTGCAGAGCTGGGCTGAGAGGTGGCGGATGGAGTTTAATGCGGAGAAGTGTGAGGTAATTCACTTTGGTAGGAATAACAGATGTGTTGAGTATAGGGCTAACGGGAGGACTTTGAATAGTGTGGATGAACAGAGGGATCTAGGTGTATGTGTACATAGATCCCTGAAAGTTGGGAATCAAGTAGATAGGGTTGTTAAGAAGGCATACGGTGTCTTGGCGTTTATTGGTAGGGGGATTGAATTTAGGAGTCCCAGCGTCACGTTGCAACTGTACACAACTCTGGTGTGGCCGCACTTGGAGTACTGTGTGCAGTTCTGGTCCCCACATTACAGGAAGGACGTGGAGGCTTTGGAGAGGGTGCAGAGGAGGTTTACCAGGATGTTGCCTGGTATGGAGGGGAGGTCCTATGAGGAGAGACTGAGGGATTTGGGGTTGTTTTCGCTGGAAAGAAGGCGGCTAAGAGGGGATCTTATTGAAACATATAAGATGATTAGAGGTTTAGATAGGGTGGACAGTGATAGCCTTTTTCCTCGGATGGAGAAAGCTAGCACGAGGGGGCATGGCTTTAAATTAAGGGGGGATAGTTATAGGACGGATGTCAGGGGTAGGTTCTTTACCCAGAGGGTGGTGAGGTATTGGAATGCCCTGCCTGCTGCGGTTGTAAATGCGCCTGGTTTGGGGGCGTTTAAGAGATCCGTGGATAGGTTTATGGACGAAAAGGGATTGGTTTAGGTTAGTGGGTCATTGTTTTTTAACTGGTCGGCGCAACATCGTGGGCCGAAGGGCCTGTTCTGCGCTGTAATGTTCCATGTTCTATGTTCTAGTTGTGCAAAAGAGAAATGTCTATCTTTTGGCAGTAATGATATCACAGTACTCAATCAGAAATTAATAATGTGAGCCTAATATATTGTCCCTTCTATTTCTATTTCTTAAATGCATGTAATCTATTTCCTTTTAAGATTCTACACTCTTTTCTCACATCTTGGTTTTTATGGCTTTGGCTATCTGTATTTGATGCCTTATTTTGACTTGGATTGACTTTGGCACTAGTCAAATATCCTAGAATTGGTTCAGATTCATCCTTGTAGTCATATTGGTTCTGGTCCCCCTTTTGATCCTTTTGTTGTTGAAGTGACTTATTGAACTGTCCAGTTTATCTACAGTTTCTGCAGATGGCACTGGTGCAAATTTTCCTGTCTGGTTTATTATTACTAGCCTCAGATTTCAAGCAGAAGCAAAAAGTACCTAAATAAGGGTATTGTGATCTCCAGTATTCTATAAATAAAATTGTCTAAACTTGTGGTGATGAAATCCTTTGAGCTTAAGATTGTTTTGCTCCTACAAAATCTTTGTTGTCCTGTTTGTGAAATACTGTGGTTTTTATTCACTGCAGTTGGAGTGTCTAAAGCTGATCGCCTCTCAGAAATTTACAGACAAAAGGATTGGTTATCTAGGAGCTATGTTGTTGCTTGATGAACGGCAAGATGTCCACTTGCTCATGACAAATTGTATTAAAAAGTAAGTACTGTTCTTTAATTTAATTCAGTATTTTAAGCAGCCAGTTTGCATTTGCTTCATTTCACCGTGAGTTCAAACCCTAAAATTCGATGTGTAACTTTAAAAGCCAGTTGCACATTACTGTTGGATTATTTTAACAACATGTTTGTGTTTCATTTTTAATTGTTAATCTACATTTTTGAAACAAAAATTTTTGTTTTCATTTAGTTTTGGTTTTCCTCTGCATTTAGAAACACCACCTCATGTTGGTCAATTGGCTTTGTATTTTTATAGCTTGTCAGAGAATCCCAGCACTGAGCAGGCAATCATATTGTTTACTGTAGAAATTCCGATCGTCTTCAAATTTAAACACTAACATTATTTAAAAATGCTAGTTAACATATCTATTGGTGACCTGATCTGAAACAGTTTTTGAACCCACTTACTGTCCAGTCTAATTTAAAGATCCGATGGTACAGTTAGGGTCAGAACCTTTTTATCTTCACTTATGGTCTGCAGTTTAAGTACTGTTAATTAAGGAACTTTTTTATGTGTGCACTGACAAGTGCACAGTACTCTTATCTCTATAAGCCAGGTGAATTCTGGTAGACTGGATGCACTGCATCTGAGAATACGGAGCAAAGTGGGGTTGAAAACTGCAATCATGCTGTCTGTAATCTTCCACTCCTCAATACAGAAGTGGTGCCAGAAGATTGGAGAATAGTAAATGTTGCACCCTTATTCTATAAAACACGGAAACATTTATCTTCCAACTATGAGCCAATTTGTTTAACTCTGGTGGGAAAGCTTTCAGAAATACAAATTAACGATCAGTTGGACAAGTGTTGATTGATCAAGGAAAGCCAAGCATTACTTTGTTAAAGACAAATTGGTATTTAATTTTGAGTATTGTGATGAAAAAATGGAGTGGGTTGACAAGGATCAAGTGGTTGATGTAGTCTACATGAATTTTCAAAAGTTGCTTGAAAAGGCATATAATAGCTTGTCAGCAAAAATTGAAGTTCGTTGAATAAAAAAGACAGCGGCAACATTGATACACAGTTGGCTGAATGAATGAAAAAATGAGTTTATTTTTGGATTGGAGGAAGTTATATAATGGGTTTCCCTGGGGGTTTTTAAGTAGGATCACTGCTTGACTTGATTTATGTTAATGACTTAGACTTGGGTATACAGGGAAATTTGCTGATGAGACAAAACTGTTGTAAAGTATGAGGGGGGATACTGATGTTATTCCGATCCTCGTAGGGACCATTTTTTTTGACACTGATTTCCCCAACAGCATACAGAACCAAGAACCAACAACCAACTTCCACTAACAACCAAACTAAAAGCGACAAAATCAAACATTGATATGAGTAAATTAAACTGAAGGAAAAGTAAGTTTTTGTATTCACTAACACCACCAAATACATTTTGTGAAGCCCTTTCTTTCAATCCTATGCTTGTAGCAGATGTGTAGCATTACAGGAACAGTCTTGTCACTCCCAGTTCTTTGGAGGTTTACTTATCATCATGCCAAATCATCAAAGTTTTTCGAATACGACTGTTGCCAGCAAGTCACACCTTAGTGATTCCATGTTCCTTAAATGTTCAAGAGCCTTGTTTGTTCTGTTTCCTTTTTGAATGAAAATCAAACGTTCAGAAACATCCTAAACGGTGGTTAACACAAAAACAGTTCACTCAGTTTTCCCACAGATGAAACTCAGCACCTTGAGCAGCAGTTATTGAGAAGCTTTGCAAAGCAGTTAAAACTTCCACCCTACTTCAGTGTGTTTCTGTTAAAAAAATTTTCTCTCTTCATGGCAACCTGATCACATGATCTGTCTCCAAGCTAAGGTGTTTGTCCAGAATTCTGTTTTGGTTGGAGTGAAATGTACATTTCAAAAAAAGCACTGGTGAAGAAGGTGTTCGTGATGATGTAGATGAAATGGATGGACTTGGAGTAGATGAAACTCCAAGTAGAGATGTGCTAAGTGATATATTTTCTAGGAAGAACAGGGAGAGATGATGTAAAATAAAGGATACATTTCCAAAGATGGTGCAGAGACCTGGTGTTCTATGTCTGTAAATTGTTGAAGGTGGAAGATAGGATGAGAAAGTTAAGTCATACGAGATCCTGTGCTTTATAAATTGTGGCATGGAGAACACAAGGAAGGATGCTGAACTTGTATAGAATATTGGTTCATTTACAACTGGATGCCCAATTGGATGCAACACTTTACGATTTGGTGATTGTATTTGAAAGATTCATAAAAATGGTACCAGGGATGAAGGACTTCAATTATGTTGGGTTGTTCTCAGGAGAAAGGGTTAAGAAGACTGGCAGTCTTTAATCATTAGGGGTTTGGACAGGGGAAAAACTGTTCCTGTTGGTAGAAGGATCAAGATCCAGCCAACACTGATTCAAGGTGACTGGCAAAAGAACCAAAGGTGGCATGAGAGAAAACATTTTAAACCAGGATGTGGTTAGGATCTGAAATGCCACTTCTGTATGTTTGAGGGAGTTTCATTGTGGCCTTCAAAAAAAATAGATATTATCTTGAAATTTGCAGGGCTACCGAAATGTGGGTTAAATTGCTGTTGCAGAGAGCAGACAGGTACAATGGGACAAATGTCAATATCTGTGACAATTCTATAATTCCAATTCCGCCCAAGAGTGGATAAAAAAATGAAAATCAAATGCCCCCCCCCTCCTTTGCTGTTCCAGTGGTGAAGCAGCAAAATTAGGAAGTGAAAATACAACGTGGAATTTACAGGTTGAAACTCTGCTTGGAGACTGTTGTTAAACCATTGTGCTCCCAGGAATGAATTCAACTCTGCAGTCTTGTGTTTCAGAAGAAGTATTTTCTTTTCACTGGGCAGCAGTTGTTTTGATCAGTTGCCATTCACAGATATCCCCCTTTAATCTCCTTTGTTCTATGGAGAACAACAGTTTCTACTACCTAAAATCTTAACTAAACTCCCTTATTCCTGGAATCATTCTGGAATATTCTGCACCCTTTGAAGAGCCATCACATCCTCCCCAAAGTTTTACACATGTTTGTCTAACTTCTCTGCTTTTGCTCTGCTATAAAGCCTAAAATCCCATTAGCCTTGCCAACTGTGCTGTCAATGTCTTACCACCTTCAAAAATCTATGCATGTGAATCATGAGGTACCTCCGTTCCTCCATATTGTTTTGACCAATGCATTCCAGTCAATGTTATCTCTTCCAATCCCTTCTACCAAAGTATATCACCTTGCACATTCTTATTATAAATTGCACTTTCCCACTCTGGCAAATTTATCCTTTTGCAGTCAATTGTTAACTTCACTGTTAGCTGCACCTCCACTTTTGAATTATAGGCACATTTTGAAATTTTACTTTACTATATCAAGGACTTGGAAAGTGAAGTACTCAAAAGCAATGTTGATCCACCATCAACCAGTCTGAAAAAGTCATTCACCATGATTCGCTGTTTTCTGTTGTTAAATCAGTTTTGTATCCAAGTTGACACTGACCTTCCTATTCCATTAGTATCAGTTTTATTAACCAACTTCTTTATGTAGTGCCTTGTCAGTGATTTTCTTATAATCCACATGGACAATGCCCCTTTTTCTTCATGGACTTTCTCTCATTTTGTTAAAAAAGTCAGATAGTTTAATCCAATATAATCTGTCTTTTACAGATCTGTGCTGGCTCCCCTTTATTCACTCAAACTTACATAAGAAATAAGAGTAGGAGTAGGCCATCTAGCCCTTCAAGCCTGTCCCGCCATTCAATAAGATCATGGCTGATCTGAAGTGGATCAGTTCCACTTTCCCGCTTTCTCCCCATAACCCTTAGGTTTCTGATAGAGAAATTATCTACCCGTGACTTAAATATATTTAGCGAGGTAGCCTCCACCACTTCAACGGGCAGAGAATTCCAGAGATTCACCACCCTTTGAGTGAAGTAGTTCCTCCTCAACTCTTATCTAAACTGCCCCCCTTCCTCCTTTTGAGGCTGTGTCCTCTAGTCCTGCTATCCTTTCTAAGCAGGAAGAATCTCTCTACCTCTACCCTATCCATCCCCTTCATTATCTTATACGTCTCTATAAGATCCACCCCTCGTCCTTGTAAACTCCAACGAGTACAGACCTAGTCTATTTAGTCTCTCTTCATAGGCCAACCCCCTCATCTCCGTTATCAGCCTAGCGAACCACCTCTGCACTCCCTCCAAGGCCAATATATCCTTGCGCAAGTGCGGCGACCAAAACTGCACACAGTACTCCAGCTGCGGCCTCACCAGTACCCTGTACAGTTGCAGCAAGACCTCCCTACTTTTGTATTCTATCCCCCTCGCTATAAAGGCCAACATTCCATTTGCCTTCTTGATCATCTGCAGACTGGGTTTTTGCAACTCATGCACAAGGACCCCCAGGTCCCTCTGCACAGTAGCATGCTGCAGCTTTTCACCTTTTAAATAATAATCCCTCCTACTATTATTTCTGCCAAAGTGGATAACCTCACACTTGCTAACATTATACTCCATCTGCCAGGTCCTCTCCCACTCGCTCAGCCTATCCAGATCTCTCTGCAGACTTCCCACACCCTCCACGCAATTTGCTTTTCCACTCATCTTCGTGTCATCAACAAATTTCGTCACCTTACACTCAGCCCCCTCCTCCAGATCATCTATATAAATGGTAAATAGTTGAGGTCCCAGCACCGATCCCTGTGGCACTCCTAGTCACCAACTGCCAACCAGAATAGCACCCATTGATGCCAACTCTTTGCTTCCTATTAGACAGCCAATCCTCTATCCATGCTAACAGGAAGGCGAATGGGATGCTGGCCTTCATAGCGAGGGGGATTGAATATAAAAGTAGGGAGGTCTTGCTGCGGCTGTATAGGGCATTGGTGAGGCCGCAGCTGGAGTACTGTGTGCAGTTTTGGGCGCCGTACTTACGCAAGGATATTTTGGCCTTGGAGGGAGTGCAGAGGAGGTTTACTAGGCTGATGCCGGTGTTGAGGGGGTTGAGCTATGAGGAGAGGCTGAATAAACTAGGCTTGTACTCGTTAGAATTTAGAAGAATGAGGGGAGATCTCATTGAGACGTATAAGATGATGAATGGGATGGATAGGATAGAGGTGGAGAGACTCTTCCTGCTCAGAAAGGACAGTAGGACTAGGGGGCACAGCCTCAAGATAAAGGGGGCGCGGTTTAGAACAGAGTTGAGGAGGAACTTCTTCACTCAAAGGGTGGTGAATCTCTGGAATTCTCTGCCCGTTGAAGTGGTGGAGGCTACCTCGCTAAATATTTTTATGACGCGGGTTGATGGGTTTTTGATAAGAGAGGGGATTAAGGGATATGGGGAGAGGGCAGGAATGTGGAGCTGAGCCACGACAGATCAGCCATGATCTTATTGAATGGCGGGGCAGGCTCGAAGGGCCAGATGGCCTACTTCTGCTCCTATTTCTTATGTTCTTATGTGTACCCCAACTCCATGCACGCTAACCTTCTGTAGCAACCTTTCTGAGGCACCTTATCAAACGCCTTCTGGAAATCTAAAAAAACATCCTCCAGTTCCTCTCTGTCTTCCGCACTAGTCACATCCTCATAGAAATCCAATAAATTTGTCAAACACGACTTCCCCTTAACGAATCTGTGCTGCGTCTGCTCGATCAAACCGTTCTTTTCTAGGTGCCCAAACGGCCTATACTAACCGGCCTACAATTCCCTGCCTTTTGTCTACTACCTTTTTTAAACAGCGCCGTAACATTAGCCGTTTTCCAATCTTCTGGCACTTCCCCAGAGTCCAGCGAATTTTAAATAATTACTAAGGCATCCACTATCACCTCTGCCATTTCTTTCAGAACCCTGGGATGCATTCCATCTGGTCCAGGGGACTTGTCCACCTTCAGTCCCGTTAGTCTATCAAGCACTACTTCTCTAGTAATAGTAATTGCATTTAGGCCCTCACCTCCTACCATCCTTCTATCTTTAAGATCCGGCAAACTATTTGTGTCCTCCTCCATGAAGACCGAGGCAAAAACTTACTTAAAGCCTCAGCCATTTCCTCATCGCCCACCGCTAAATCCCCCCTCTCATCCTCTAAGGGTCCAACATTCACTCTAGCCAGCCTCTCCAAGTACCTTTTAATTCCACTCCACCATTGTTTTTAAAATGCTACCCAACACTGAAACAGAATGGGCAGGCAAGTGCAATTTATTATAAGGAAGTGCAAGGTAGTATACTTTGGTAGAAGGGATAACATCGACTTGAATGGCCTAGTTCTAAACAACAGCCAATTTAGTTTAAATTCTTCCCCACCACATGAGTGAACTTTGCCACAAGCACTTCAGTCCCAGCCTTGTGCAACCTTTCTCTTTTGAACAGGTTTTTCCTGTCCCAAAATTATTCCCTGCACCATGCATTGATCTTTCTGAAGTTTCTACTTTTACTGCCAGTAGGGTATGGAGGTTGAAGTAATTCCGTAGTAATTGAAATAATTACTATCTTTGAAGCCTTTAACTCCACTGCTCTCTGCTTTCTCTCACTTAACCAGTCTTATGTCCATGTTGTCACTGTCATTCTCAATCTTTTGGGATTCAGTTTTCTGAATTATTCTATTGTGTGATACTTCATTACCTTTTAAAAAGTCCAAAAACCTATCAATTGCACTATCCTACTCTTTCATTGTTAACTGCAAATTAGAAGCCAATGCTGATTTTCATTAACCACATCTGTTGCCAAATTTGGGCAACATGGTGGCACAGTGGTTAGCACTGCTGCCCCATACTGCCAGGGACTCCAGTTCGATTCCTGGCTTGAATCACTGTCTGTGTGGATTTTGCATGTTCTTCTGTCTTTATGGATTTCTTCTGGGTGCACTGGTTTCCTCCCACAGTCCAAAAGACGTGCTGGTTAGGTGCGTTGGCCATGCTAAATTCTCCTTTGGTGTACCCAAACAGGTGCTGGAGTGTAGCAACTAGGAGATTTTCACTAACTTCACTGCAGTGTTAATGTAAGCCTATTTGTGGCAATAAATTCAGTTTTATCTTCCATTGTCCCCAGGCTTTTCCTCAGCTGACATTTCAGCCAAGTGGTCTGTAGTTGGTGAATATGGATGTAATCTTTGCAGTTTCCTGGACACCACCCCAACATCTAAGGAGGATTGGGAGATGGTGACCAACTCCTGCAACTTCCACCCTTTTTACTTGATGACCTAGGATGCATTCCAGCTAAACTGTGGTGCCTGCGTAATGCAGACATTTTAAATTTTGCTGCTACGTTGACGGCAGCACCTGTCGTGAAGACAGACGCAAAGTATTCATTTAGACCTTGGTCATCCCTTTACTGTAGTACTTCCTCTTTGGTCCTGCCATTTTACTATTTATATTTGCGTTAGCTCGTAAAATCCCTTTTGGAAAAGAGAATCCCAATCTATTTACTTGTTCTCTATCTGCCCCTCAAGTTTTGTTTTAAAGATTTATTCTATTTGGTATTCACTTTGGCTTCCTGTTATAATCAGCGATGCATTCATTATAAGCCTTTTTTTCTGATCCCTTTTTTTGTCATCAAGGGAACTGTAGGCTTGAATGCCCTTCCTTTTCCCCCATTGTCGAAATGTCTTCTGTGTGAACCACCCAGTCAATGATAACATCCTATTGTTCAATTACAATTTTCCAAACCAATTTTTTAGTTTAATTCATCTGTACCACATCCAATATTCCTTATAATTTTTCTTGTGTGCAGACTTTTTGTTGCGCTTCACAATGTTTAAAATTGCAGTGTAGCCATGTATACTTCAGTATACATAAGAACATAAGAAATAGGAGCAGGAGTAGGCCATCTGGCCCTTCGAGCCTGCCCCGCCATTCAATAAGATCATGGCTGATCTGTCGTGGCTCAGTTCCACTTTCCCGCCCTCTCCCCATAACCCTTAATCCCCTCTCTTATCAAAAACCCATCAACCCGCGTCTTAAAAATATTTAGCGAGGCAGCCTCCACCACTTCAACAGGCAGAGAATTCCAGAGATTCACCACCCTTTGAGTGAAGAAGTTCCTCCTCAACTCCGTTCTAAACCACCCCCCCTTTATCTTGAGGCTGTGCCCCCTAGTCCTACTGTCTTTTTTGAGCGGGAAGAGTCTCTCCACCTCTATCCTATCCATCCCATTCATCATCTTATACGTCTCAATGAGATCTCCCCTCATTCTTCTAAACTCTAACGAGTACAAGCCTAGTTTATTCAGCCTCTCCTCATAGCTCAACCCCCTCAACTCCGGCATCAGCCTAGTAAACCTCCTCTGCACTCCCTCCAAGGCCAAAATATCCTTGCGCAGGTGCGGCGCCCAAAACTGCACACAGTACTCCAGCTGCGGCCTCACCAATGCCCTATACAGCTGCAGCAAGACCTCCCTACTTTTATATTCAATCCCCCTCGCTATGAAGGCCAGCATCCCATTCGCCTTCCTGACCACCTGCTGCACCTGCAAGCTGGGTTTTTGCGACTCATGCACAAGGACCCCGAGGTCCCTCTGCACCGTCGCCTGCTGCAGTTTTTTGCCACGTAAGTAATAGTCCTTCCTACCATTCTTCCTACCAAAGTGGACCACCTCACACTTGCCAACATTAAATTCCATTTGCCATTTCCTGGCCCATTCGCCCAGCCTATCCAGATCCTTCTGCAGACTCTCCACACCCTCCGCACAATTTGCCTTTAAAGAGTACATTGGTTATGTGCAATTTGTATATTTCACTAAGTTGCGCATTGTTGTGTGGCCATGTAGTTTAGAGGGAACATTAGCCAGATCTCTCCTCAACTTGCTAAACTTATCCCTTTTAATTTTTTGCTAGATATGTACCTTGTCCTTCTTCATAACCATTCTGAACCTAATTATGTACTGTTCCCTGATTGGAATGCAACAGGATTGTATTTGACCACAATCTGTAACCTCATGGCCTGGTATATCCCCCTCTACCATTGCAATCAAGTCAGGGGTCCAGCCCTGGTTAAATGAGTCATGTCAGGCATAGGAAACAATTATTCTACTGGGAACTCGCTCATGGCAGGAGACTCCCAGGAAGACAGCAGAAACATTTGTGAGCTGTCCTCTACATATCTGCTATCACCTGGGAGACCCTGGCTTGTGACCAACCAAAAGAAACACTGAGACTTCATGAATGTGTAGAGATGGAGAGATTTCAGACGGTGCGTGCTAACCTCAAAGCAACCTATCTGCCCACCTTATCAGCACTACCTGTTCTGCAGATCATACATTAGAATTATCAGCTATTTCAGAACCCATTGATTTAGCATGCAAACAAATTATCCTTTATCAAACACGCAAAATGCTGGAAAATCTTTGCAGGTTTGACCTTCTTATGGCAAACTGCCTAAGAAGAAGACGGGGTACTGTAGGCAAGCTTAAAAGGAGCAGCATAGGCCTACCAAAAAATGGGATGCCAATCTGGTGAAACTATAAGACGGACTATGCATGCTAAATCATCAAAGCAGCATGCTAAGACACATCAATGCAACCAGCAGTTAGGATCAGAGCTTGGCAGTCCTGTGATATCCAGTTGTGCATGGTCGTGGAAAATTAAACAACAAAATAGAGCAGCGTTCTCAAACATGCATATCTTCAGTGATGGAGCCCAGCATAGCAATGCAAAAGACAAGACTGAAGCATTTGCAAACACCTTCAACCAGAAGCAACAAGCGAGTGATCAATCCTCCCGTGGTCTTGTTACAAACAGGAGAATATCCAATTAGCGTTTCGTTGGCAAAGTCAAAGGTGGCATTGACAGTGTTAACAAGTGGCTCTTAGTGCTCAGTTTGGGTTCTGCCAGGGCCACTCAGATCCTGATCTCATTGTAGTTTTGACCCAAACGTGGTTAAATCTGAATTTGAGGTGATAGTGAAATGCCGTTGACATTACAGTAGTATTTGACCTAGTGTAGTATCAAGGAAAACAAAACTCGATGGGAAATGAGAGGAATGTTCTCTACTGATTGGGGTCATACCCAGCACAAAGGTAGTTCTGGTAGCTGATTACAGCCCAGGACACTGCTGCAGGAGTTTCTAAGGGTAGTGACGAGGGCCCTGACATTTTCAGCCACCACATCAATGAATTTCCTTCCCACAGTAAATCAGTAGTGGGGATATTTGCTGATAATTGCACACTCTTCTTTATTATTTGTTACTCATATACTGAAGTAGTCATAGAACCATAGGATCCCTACAGTGCAGGAGGAGGCCATTTGGCCCATTTAAGTCTGCACCAACCACAATCCCACTCAGGCCCTATTCCCATAACCACACATTTACCCTACTAATCCCCTTAACACTAGGGTCTATTTAGCATGGCCAGTCAACCTAATATGCACATCTTTGGTCAATGGCTGTGTGCATTGTTTTAAAAAGTCTAGTCAGTAGTTATATAGAAAACCACAATACACAATTGAATGTCCACCTAAAGTTCTACAGCCATGACATACGTGACCAGTTGATCTGTTTTATTGTTTGTTGGGGGTTAATTATTGGCCAGGAAACTTGAATAACTCGTTTTCCCCTTTCTAAATAATGCCTTGAAATCTGGTATTGTTGATGATAGACAGGCAGACAATGCCTTGGTTTAATGTCTCATTCGTAGAACCTCAGGTATCCCTATAAGTGCAAAGGAGAACATTTGGTGTATTGAGTCTGCACCAACTCCCTGAAAAAGCATCTCACCCCGCCACCCTCTCCCTATAATCCAGTGTATTTACCATGATTAATTTACACATCTTTGGACTGTGGGAAGAAACCAGAACATCTGTGGGAGGAGATCCATGTAGACAAGGAGAACTGTCATCTAAGGTCAGAATTCAACCTGGGTCCCTGACACTGAGGCACCAGTGCCAACAACTGTGCCACCATATCCAAAAGGTGGCATCTCTGACACTGCAACCTTTTTGTATGCTCAGATTTCTGGAGTTTGCTTGAACCCGCAGTTTTGCACTTCAGTACGAGTATAATCCTTAACCCAAAACCTCTCCATGCCCTACTGTATTAACTATGTATGAATTTTTGTGGTTCCAATAAATATTACACAGGCTTGCAGTAATGTGATCAAAGTCAAACTATTTCATACATATTGGTGCTAAGTATTTTGTGCTTGGGAGTCACAGGAGAATTGATGTGTACAGAATTCCCTCATAGTAAACCTCAGCTTTGCAAATGGTAAGTAGCCGATAGACACTTGCCTATACAAATCTCTTGGAACTGTAGTTATATGCATGTCTGAGTAGCTAACTCTAATAGAATTGCTATGGCATAGGTACAAGTTCCCTTCATATTCTTTGGAAACCCATACCTTATGACTCAAGACACCAGAAACTTGCAAGCTGAGATCATTGTCTTCGGCTCCTTTATGACTGACGAGATTTTGTTTTATAACTGATCCATCAATTGCTCACTGGTGTTTCAGTTCGAGCTTTAACTATTTAAGAGGAAGGAAAAAGGAAGACACGGTAGGATGGAAACTGAAAGGTAACCAAGTTTCTCGCTCAATTAATTGTGCTTGGTGATAGCAGTGTTATTTTTCAGCAAATTCCTGTTCGCTTTACCAGTTTGGGTTTTATTTGATTTGTGCTAGAAGTTTAAACTGGAATTATAGGAGTACTTTCCAGGAACTTATAGCTGAAAACATTTGACTAGGAAAATCTATGATAACCAGCATATTTTGAAATGGCGTTATGTGCTAATTTATGTTTTAAACTGCTTCCAGTGACCTAAACCACAGTACTCAGTATGTGCAGGGTCTAGCACTCTGCACACTTGGCTGTATGGGGTCATCAGAGATGTGTAGAGATCTGGCAGGCGAAGTGGAAAAACTGCTGAAAACGTCCAACTCTTACCTGAGGAAGAAGGTAAAAGATTTTAATGCTGCAGTCTTATGGTTGCATCTTCAAATGCATTTAGACCTGCTATAGCATCTGCTTTAAAAGCTGATCTGAATTGCTGCAGATATGCTAAAAGAAGCTAAATTTAAAGTCTGGGCTGGATCTAATGAGTGAAAAGCCATCTACTTCCTAGGAGAATGCCTTCCTGCATTCCGATTTGAGTTGATTCATAGTTGTAGGCCTGATTTATACTATTTTAGCATTTGGTGTGAATCTAGAATTATTTCACTGTACTGTTGAGCTCTTCTATTTTTGGAAAAAGCCTTAATTTAAATATACCACTTGAGGAATTTGCATTCCTAACCTATTGTATTTACCACGAGTGGGAGAAGTTGCACCAGCGACTTTCAAATTGATGAGCTGTCACCAAAAAAGTCAGTGACAAACAGGTTCAAGGTAGCAAACAATCTTAGTGTCTCCATTAGTGTGAAAATGCTTCTGTCTCAAACTGGAGAGGTAATTAGAGAATATGCAGAGACTTTTTTATTGAGGTAAAGAATTGTTCAAAATAACCAGCATGGATTTCAAAAGGATTATTGTAATTTACCATCAGAATTCTGAGGAGGAATTGCAATTGTACTTTCCGTGGACTTCAGGGGAACAGTGGAGATGGTACTGCAAGGGAGATCATTGAAGGTTGGAGGAAGACAGCAAACTGAATTAAAATTGGTTTGTTGGGAGAAAGTACAGGTTCTCAGTGGTTGCAAGTGAGTCGTTGTGCTCTAGGTCCACTTATCTTTGCTCTGAAAATCAATGCTTTGGATGTAAGGCAAGAACAATTCATTTGAAATTTTCAGAGTATTAAAATAGGAAAATACAGTTAGCTTTTAGAAGACCAAGATGGGAGAATGGGTTAATAAGTAGCAAACGAATGTCAGTGTGAGGTGATACGTTTTAGATTTTTTTAAAAAATGCTCTTAAAAGGAAATAGATTTGGCACTTTAAGAGCAGAGGGAATTGTGGGTGCAGGTTCATTGGACTTTAAGGACAGCACATTAGCTTAAGGCTACTGAAACAAAAAAAAATGGAATTGTAGTTTTTATCATGAGGTAAATAACCCAATAGAAAATATTGAAATGAATAATGTAAAATCTTAAGACCTCAGTTGGGAGTATTGTCGTATGGGACTGCACGCTATGAATGGATATTGAGATTAAGTGTACAGTTCATTAAGAATGGTGCATGGTGTGAAGAAATACAAAGCAACAGACTTAATTTTGGGTCTGTCTTTGTGCACCAATTTCCTGTGTTTTGATTTTGGCAGGTGAAAATGGTATTAAATTTGCATACGCACTTGTACACATGTACACAACAGACTATTGTGCTTCGTACTTCGTCATATTAACCAGCTGGCGTCTCTTCAGGAAAAGCAATTCAGAGTGTTGTCTTATGCACCAGGATAAAAGATGATTAGTACTGCTTATGTGGCAGTTTCTGCTGAAATGATTAGAATATAGTTGATGCTTTCTCTTTCCCTCAATTCTTCCCTGCCCACATGAATTGAACTGCTTTAACTTGTGGAAATTTAAATGCATTACTTGACAAGAAACTATGTCACAAATGGATGAACTAGATGTCAAAGAATTTAGTCCCACCCACCCATTCCCCATCCTATCCTCACGAGTTTTTTGTATTCTATTTCGTAAGGGCAGCCCAACTAAAATGGTGCTAATGTTCTTCAGTAATAAAACATGAAATATAAGTTTTAAAATACTGTCAGAAGGGAACTTCCTCTGGCTGAGTAATAATTGCACTGTGGTGTTACTGAGCTGCACGTAGGCCATTCCAGACTAAAGTGGAAGTATTGCAGTTGGCATTACTGCCCATTAAGTAGGGCAACAGCAGTTTGAGATCCTGTGACTTGGCAGTAACTTCTGCTGGGGTGTGTTTATAAGAACAGCAGCTCCATGTTGGATGAGGATATGAATTGAATTTGTGCATGAAGAATGGATAGCGTACTCAGATGCTGCCTGTCCCAATGAATATGCACCCCAGCATTAGTTACTGTCAGAAGAGCAGAGAAACATAGTAACTTTTCTAAGTACAATTGAGATTTTTAGCACAGATAATACCACTGTCAATCTGTTGCTGCACTGCATTGAGTCATAGTTGCACTCAAGAAAGCTGCTTCAATTTGCCTTTTTTTTGTTAACGGGTGTACTTTCCTGTGTAAGCTGAGTTTTTGGGGGCATGGCTTGTAGCTGCATTGCAATAACTTAGTTTTGTAATTCTGTCTCAACGTTAAAAATAGTGTTTTCTATAATTCTACATCCAAATTTCAGCAATTCTTAGTGGGCTAATTCAAATTCTGCTCAATGATATTTGTTCATCTTAGAAATTCATCTTGATCTGAATTTGTGTATATTCTTTTTCAGGCAGCATTATGTGCAGTACATGTAATCAGGAAAGTGCCTGAGCTGATGGAAATGTTCCTACCAGCTACTAAAAACCTGCTAAATGAAAAAAATCATGGTATGTGTCCCATTGTAATATAAACTTCTTTTTCGTATTTCTGTAATGCAAGTTAGTTTGAAAGCCATTTCTAGTAATGGTGAAATGTAAGCAGAAATAGTTTATTTCAGTTGCTAAATTGGAGCTGTTTTCTCTGTTGAATCTGGAATGAAATATCACTTCATTTAATACCCAAATCACCTGGTAACATACAGCTTTAGTTACTAATTTATTGAACTGTTTGCATCTATGAACAATGAGTCACAATCGTGATCTCCTGAAGCAGAAAGAAACCTGGAATAGCAACAGGATGATGTCTTTTATGTAAATAGATGTTTCCCTATTCCCTAAATATGTATTCCCTTCAGGGGAGCAGTGGTTTCAGTAATAGGATTAAATATCAATATCTCTGCAGTGTTGGAATTGGCTAGTGCATCTTGGTCTCTCTACTGCCTGGATGGAGCTGCCACTTCCATTATTAAAAGCCATTCAGAACTTGCCAGTTTCTATCATCAGTGCAGCTATTTTCAAGGTGAAAGTACATTAAGTTTAGGATCACTTCATTTTTGCTGGAAAATCCCTTTACTAGAAAAGTTTATGCCTGTGCAATACTTCCAATTTAAACAACAAAATTTAATACAATTCCTTTAAAGTGACACTTCATATCCTATTATATAGCTTTAATACAAGCATGATTTTTCTCTGGGAAATTTGTATTTTCCAGATGCACAATTGATTACAGACTACATGTAAGTCCCACTTGGGATGTCCTACAGGAAATGTTAAGTAGATTTTTCCATAACCAAGCAATGTATCTGACATTTGGCACAGTTTGCTTATAAAGAGAAGTTTCAACACTGGGTTGAACTGTCCTTGCATTTTTGAAATTGTGATTGATCCCGTTGATGGGCCTGAAGTCTCACTTCTCCAATGTGAAATAATATTGTTTTTAATTGACTTTTTACCTACAACAAAAAATAGCCTCTAATTTGTTCCCAATTTATCAGTCATTTTCTATATGATTGTTCGTCCTGCGGGCATTGACTGGAGTAGTCGTGATGTGGAGGTGCTGGCGTTGGACTGGGGTAAACACAGTAAGAAGTCTGACAACATGAGGTTTAAGTCCAACCAATTTATTTGATAGTAAACTTGCAAGCTTTCGGGGTTTGCCCCTTCGTCAGGTGAATGGAGAGTTCTGGCCTCAGAGCATATAACAGCACAACAAGTCCAACCTGTTGGCCTTTAACCTGGTGTCGTGAGACTTCTTACTGTGCTTAGCCCAGCCCAATGCCGGCATCTCCACATCATAACTGGAGTGGTACAAGGCCTGGATTTGTTTACTGACTCTGGTTCCTAAAGGGAAAATATGTTGTCTTTCTGAATGTCGATTTCTTTAACCTTGACGGACACTAAAAATTACTCAAATTTTGTGAATGAAAGAACCAAACAAATTGGTTCAATGTAAGTTGAGCATCTTTTGGTTGTAATGCAGTTAATATTAACCCAGAAGTATATTCTGAACTGTTTGTGCACAGACTTTTTGAATTTCTATGTATAATGTTTTTCTGTCTTTCCAATAAATCTACATTCCAATTTCAGGTGTCCTTCACACATCTGTCGTTCTACTCACAGAAATGTGTGAACGAAGTCCTGACATGTTGGCACACTTCAGGAAAGTAAGTGACTATAATCTTTTTGTCATCTTAATTGCGATGTGTAATATGGTTCCACGATTGTGGTTGAAAATTAGCCTGCATGTTTATACACAAATAAGTGTCTCATTACTGCAGCTGTGTAAGAGCATTGGCTACAATCTTCAATCTCCTTGGAATTAAATAAATTTATGGCTAGGTTAGTGAAAAGCAAATTTATTGCACCATTGAATCACATTGGTAGCAATAGTTTTTTTTGCTTGTGATTGGTAGCAAGAAACATTTGGTTGTATCAGAATTAAATGTGAGCTTATTGCAATATTATGCAAGAGACTGAATTTAAATTCCCTCTTGAATTGCAGGCAAACACATTTTCTGTAAGTTATAACTTCTCAAATCACATTTCTGCCTGTCATTTGTTTTGGAATGATAAAGGTCCTGCATTTTAATTAACCGTAAAGTAGGTTTTCAAGGTGACAACCACTATCCCTTGAAGAGATGAAAGAGTTTGCATTAGAAAGTTGTGTTTCTTGTTCAAACTAGTATATTAAAAGCTTTTAAAATGTTGTGAATTTATGGCACAAAATATGGATGGAACTGTGGAACATTTTCCTGTGTGGGGGAAAAGCTAAATTTTGGGTTTTTCCTCCTCCCTTTTAATTATCTCTAACCATTAGTAAGAGAACAGTTTGGTTCAGTAACAATATAAAACAAATTTCACAAGTTAACTTAATTGCCAAATAATATTGGTAGAGATCAGCTACAAAAAGAAATCAAGATGCAAAGCTACATGAAAAATTAAGGACATCAAAGGTAACAAATACTTTTATAATTGTGTTGAGTGTTGGAGATGGAGAACGTGTGCCTAAAGATGCATGCAGACAATACTATAAAAGACAATAAAAAATGCCAGACTAGTTATTTGAACACATTGTATCTGTTTATATGATGCGTGAAGAGGGCAAGGGAATCGAAAATAAACAGGGTTGTTGGGAGGGGGGGGGATTTGGATTTTTAAATTGTAATGATCTCACAAAACATCAGAGTATCTAAAACTGAAGCAATTTTTAAGTGCTCAACACTGGAGAATCTCACCCTTGGATTAGAAAATTTCTAACGTCACTTGAGAAGCCAATGACTACAAACTTTCAGTTTAATGTCAGTTATAAAGAAATTATTGGAAAATCTCACCAGGGATAGTGTTTCTCAATACAAGTATGAACTGATCAGAGAATAAATGTGGATTTGTGAAGGATGGGTTATGTCTCAGTAATATAGTTGAATTTTTGAGGAAATCACTGGCACATGAACATAGAACACTACAGCACAAACAGGCCCTTCGGCCCACAAATTGCGCCGATCATATCCATACCTACCAGGCCATAGAACTATCTGTGACTCCCAATCCCATGTACTCATCCGGAAGTCTCTCAAAAGACCCCAGCGAGTTCACCTCTACCACCACCGACGGCAGCCGATTCCACTCACTCACCACCCTCTGAATGAAAAACTTACCCCTAACGTCTCCTCTGTACTTGCTTCCCAGCACCTTAAACCTGTGTCCTCTCATAGCAACCATTTCAGCCCTGGGAAATAGCCTCCGAGAATCCACCCTATCTATTCCCCTCTATCAGGTCTCCTCTCAACCTTCGTCTCTCCAGGGAGAAGAGACCTAGCTCCCTCAAACTGTCTTCATAAGGCATGCCTCCCAATCCAGGCAACATCCTTGTAAATCTCTATTCAGAGGGTGCAGAGGCTTCCACATCCTATGGTTAGGTGAATGCCCATGGTGGTTGTTAATACGGACTTTCAGAAGGTACTTGCTATGTACAAAATTGATTTCAGAAATAAAAATGCATGGGAATGACAGCAGCCTTGAGACTGCTTGAAAAAAGAAAATGCATTGACTTTTGAGGGGGTGCAGCAAAGATTCCCCATACCAAGTCTGGGTTTACAGATTTAAAGTTTATGAAAACAGGTTGTATAAACTTTGAGATTAAAGAGTAGTAAAACCAAACTCTTTTAGTGATAGGGTAAATGTGGAGAAACAATTACTTCAGTAAATCAGAACAAGGGGTCATTATCTTACTGGGCCATTTAGGAGAAAAGAATGGCCAACATTTATATAAAGCCTTCTATGGTCTCAATTTCCAAAACGTTTTATAGCAAAATAAGTAAGCAACTTGCAGTGTGGTCACGGTTGTAATGTAGAAAACACAGCAGCTATTTGTGCAGCAAGCTCCCAAAAACAGCAATGACATGATGGCCAACTTTATTTTTAGCGATATTGAGGATTCAGTATTAGCTAGGGGAATCAAGTAGAACTCCCGCCGTCTTTGAAACCAGTGCCCTGGCTATTGTTCACCTGAATGCAGCTGGGATGTCAGTTTAATGCCTTGTGCTGAAGACAGTACTAAGAATGCAATACTCCTTTAGCGTTGCGCTGTGCTGAGGATTTAAACAACTTGAACGTGCAACCTTCTAATCCTGGCAATAATGTTACCAGCTAAATTGAGGCTGACAACTTGTGGGTGAATCAGCAGCAGTTTTTTCTCTAAGTATGGTAGAAATTGGTGATGGTCTTCCCCTCAAATATAACTTACAGGTTTGAGATCAGGAGCTTTTTTTATGTCAAGTTCTATATAGATGCAAATTGTAACTTCACCCATCAGTTGTCTTGCCCCCGTTGTTCATTTGGTAGAAATTTGGATGATTGAGCAAAATGAATAATAATGCTTCTGTTTGAAGCAGGGTGGTCTTGAATTTTTAGCAGTCTGGAACAATACTCAAATTATGATCATAAAAATTTCAGATTAATTTGAAACCATTTATATCCTCTTGTCATGGGTTTGATTCATGTTTCCAATTGGGATCTGGGTTTAAAATCTCAGTATTCTGGGTTGCAAAACATATATCTGACGGACTGAATATTGAGAACTTTAGAGTGATAATTATCAAAGAATTGACTTGTTTAAAATAAATGCATTTATTTGATGAGAATCTTGAATTTTTACGGCATGAGTCGCAAAGTCCTTAGTTGCAGGTCGAGGCAGGGGGAATTTATTGATTTGAATCTTTATGGATAACTCTGGCCTTGAAAAATCAAATGAAAATATATGCTGTTAATTGCCAGACTTGATTCTTTTTCGAATATGTTTGTGTTCTAACGAGTACTTAATTTTCTTATTCATCTCTCATTGCAAATGCTGCATGGTTTTAGAATGAGAAGGTAAGATTACATTCTGAATTTAATGAAAATTGCTCACTGCATGATGTTGGGAAAGGGTTCTTTTTGTTTTGAAGATTAATGAAGTTGTCTGTTACTAAGGGAACATTTAAAATCTGAGGTGCACAAAATATTTTTAAATATGCTCATTAGGAATAGCAGAAATTGCGCTCCAAATAGGGAGGTAATATCAGACAACTCGAAATAAAGAAATACTTGTTTCAATTTTCCATTAGACTGTGTTTTCTTTTTAAGAACTGGTTGTTCTGTTCGTTTCATGTATCCCATTCTTCACAAAGGATTAGTTAATGTGAAAAGTCTCAGTATCTGAATGCAGTTAGTTTTGAGATCTGAGTTGTATATTTTTACTTTTCTAGCTTGTTCCTCAGCTTGTTCGAATCCTGAAAAACCTTATTATGTCTGGTTACTCACCAGAACACGACGTCTCTGGCATTAGCGATCCTTTCCTCCAGGTTAGATTTAATTTTACATTGAACAACATGAATCTTATGAGAAAATTTATAATGGAAGTGAAGAATTCAAAACAGCCCAGGATTTTTGTGGTATTGATTCAAATTGTTAGTATGTGATTCAAAAAATTAATTTTCAATGGCACCAAGCTGTGAGCTGTTCTGTTACTTTAAGAACCACATAATTGAAATTTACTGCACTGGAACTTTGTATATCCACTGGATAATCTTGCAGAGCTGAATAAATCAGCAGTTTCAAATCTAGGCTTAGTTGCTTAACCTCACTGTAGCAAAACCATGCATGAGCTGTTGTAATCATTGCTATTTGCATTGTGTGATATGTTATGCATATTTTTGATATGTTGCATCATATTTCTTACGTTCAATTTTAGGTTCGGATACTGCGGTTACTACGAATGTTGGGTAGAAACGATGATGACTCAAGTGAAGCCATGAATGACATACTTGCACAGGTGAACATAGCATGAAAAATACAGCCACAGACGTTACTGTAACAACCTGCAATCTTCTATCAGAATGTAGTTGTTGCACCACATGTTAGTCCCAATCCTTCCCACTCCTCTGAAGCTATGGATGAAGATGAGATTTATTATTAATTATCTCCCTTTTTTTACATTTCATAAACTATTGAAAACTGCAACTTGGGAAAACCCTGATCAGTTGTCTTTTGTGGCTTTTGGGTGGCCTGTAATTGATACACTTCTAAATGCCTCCTAAACTTCGGTTCGTATCCATTTTTAATAATATGAAACCTCTTACCCATGAAGTAATGTAGGCCGATTTTGTTCAATATATCTACGACTTCAAATTATTTTGGCACTTTTTCTGCTTCAGGGTTTTGTTTTTAGTACGATATACCAGTTTTAAATTTTGCATGCTTTGCAGATCTTTAATTCCTGTAGCATACTTAATGTTAGGAAGAATGAGTATTCAACTATTCTGGTGGAAGGTTCTTAAAAAGAGCCCACTGTCAGCAATTCTGAAATTGGGTCAAGCAAAGAAACCTGAAAATCTTTTTTCATTGGGGTCAGTCCAGATTTTGAAAAAAATGTCTGTGAACCAGCTGCATTTGAATAACTTACAAAGTTGGTTTGAATGAAGGAAAAATTGGTGTTGATTTGTGCATTTTGATTTATTTTTAGGTTGCAACTAATACAGAAACCAGCAAAAATGTGGGTAATGCAATTTTATATGAAACGGTTTTGACGATTATGGACATCAAATCAGAAAGTGGGCTGAGGGTATGTAGCACGCATGTTAGGATTTTTATAATTATCATATTAATGTGGTTCAAGATTTGTCTGCAGGAATAACATTAAAAAAAGAGAATTCTACAACTCTGCCTGAAAATATTTTGGAAAGGGCTGAAATTTTCAAAATTTTCTTCATGTTAGAATGACGAATTGCACAATTACTGGCATTTCAGCCCCACCATATCTTGTCATAAATAGTGGTGCAAATTAACAACCTCCATGAAGAAGCAGCTACGTGCAAACCCCTATAATCAGTGCTGATCGAAACCAGTGCATCCTTGCAGAAGACCAAGCTGAGGCATTTGTCTCGAGCCAGGAGCTGAGTGGATCATCCATCAGTCTTCTCCTGAGATCTCCACCATCATGGATGTTGTGCTTCAGCCAATTAAATTCAGCCCATCCAGAAATAGTTGAATGCACTGGATACAGTAAAGGCCACAAGTCCTGACAATATCCCACTGCAGTGTTAGTTGTCTCTTGCCAAGCTGTTCCCATGTAGCAATAATTACTGGTATTTACCTGACAGTGAAAAATTGCTTAGGTATGTCCTTCCCATTAAAAAAGAACCAATCCAGTCCTTCCCAAGTAAAAAAGGTAAACCAGTCTAACCAATTACTATCCTATCAATCTGCTCTTAGTCAAGAGCAAAGTGGTGGAAGGTGACTTCTGTCAGTAGCATAGTGGTTAGCCTCTCAGCACCAGGAACCAAGATTCAATTCTGGCTCTGGGTGACTGCGTGGAGTTTGCACATTCTCGCTCTGTCTCTCTGTGGGTTTCCTCCAGGGGCTCCAGTTTCCTTCTACGTTCCAAACATGCAGGTTAGGTAGATTGGTCCTGCTAAAATGCCAAATTTTGCCTTTGTCAAAGGACGGGCATGTTTGCAGGATTAGCCATGGCAAGTAAAAGGGGTAAAAAGTCTGACAACACCAGGTTTTAGTCCTGTTGTCAGACTTTTTACTGTGTTTACCCCAGTCCAACGCCGGCACAACCACATCACAAGTAAAAGGGGTAACGGGCAGGGTGGGGAAGAGGCCTGGATAAGATGCTCTGTCAGTTGGTGCAGACCTGATGGGCTGAATGGCTTCATGCACTGTAGGGATTCATTGATTCAGTAGTGTTGTCCAGTGGCATTTACCAATAACCTCATTAATACTCAGTGGGTTGCTTGGCTCCAGACCTCACTTATGACCTTGGTGCAAACGTGGAGAAAAGAACTAAATTCCAGAGGTGAGGAGAGTGAACTGCATTTGGCATCAAGGAACCCTATTAAAATTGAAGTAATCGAAAATATGGAAGCATTTTCATTGATTTCCAACAACTGATATTTTCCTTTGTGCTGGGCATGACAACAATCATCTCAGGACCTCATTGCAAAGATTCTTCAGGGCAATGTCCCAGCCAACTTTCAGCTGTTTCATCAATGACCTTTCCAACATAAAGTCAGAAGTGGGAATGTTGGTTCACTGCAGTGATTGGTGCATTCTTAACTCTATGTTGAAGCAACCTTTACCTGCTTGCAGCAAGACCAGGAGAGTCTATAGGCTTGGGCTGTTCAGTGGCGAGTGTCAAAAAAGTGCAATGTCATAACTGTCTCCCCTTGAGAATTCAGTAGTAATACCATACTGAATCCTTCATCAGCATCCTGACATAGCCATTGACCACAAACTTAACTGGACCAGTGTCATAAATACTGTGGTAGTGAGAGCATGTCGGAAGCTGGAAGTTCTGTGGCGAGTAACTTGCCTTCTGATTCCCCAAAGCGTGTCTATCCTTCAGGGAAAATGTCAGGAGTGTAATGGAGTGCAGTTCATTTGCCTGGATGAATATAGCTTCAACATTCAAGAAATGATACCATCCAGTGAAAGAAGCCTGTTGATTGGTACCATGTACTTTAAACATTCACTCCTTTCACCACCTGTATACCAGGGCAGCAGTGTGTACTATCCTCAAGGTGCTGAGACAAGGAGGGCACTGTTCTGTAATGAATGTTTAATTCACCCAACATAAATTGTGAACACCATAATGGAAATTTGCAAAGAGAATCAAAATGTAAATATAGAGGATTAACTTTTGATTCCATGTGTTACAGGCTCAAAAACACATGCTGCAATATGGCACCTGTCATCTGGCAAACAATGGACATGAGATAACTGGTTTAAAAGTTGAAAAGTTCAAAATTTATTACGGGACTCAACAACTGAAGATTGACAGCTCTAGTGGTCTAACAGCTGGACTTCATCCTGGCTCCTTTGATCGCATCCTCCAAATTTGACCTCCACCACCTAGAAAAGCAAGGGCAGCATATGGATAGGAACACCATAATCTGCATGTTTCTCTCTAGTCATTCACCATCTTGATTTGGAAAAATAATGTTTCATTGGTACTGGGAACCCTATTTAAGTGCACCTGAGTAACTACAGTGATTCAAAAAGGCCCTTCAGCGTCACCCTGGGAAGGGGCAACAAAAACTGTTTGCTGCAGGCATCCGTCCCCATGAGTGAATTAGGAGGAAAAAAGATTAATGCAGCTTAATGCTTCGATATTGCAGTAACAAGCAAAATATTTGACCAAATCCTGAACGAATCTTTACACCTGTATATTAAAAAAAAGTGCCCTGATTTTTATGGTAGTTATGATCTACATGATAAAAGAATAAATGTTTGGTGCAATTTTAGTATATAAATGCTAAAACTTTTAAATTGATGCCATTCTTCCTGGAGTTTTCAGATTATGAAACAATTGAGTGATCAGTGGCAGAGGTTTCAATAACTCTGCTTGTCAGCGAATATCTGAGACAGATAACCAGAAGAGGAGCAAAAGCCTGTGTTTAGATGGTCTTTGTTTAGATAGTAATTGAAAACTGGGAGAATCTGAAATTGTCAATATTCACTCTACCCTTTTGCTTTAGTCAAGTTCCTTTGGCAGTCAGTCATTTCAAGTTTTGAACTAATTCATAGTATTGAAATAATTCATGTATATCCACTGTTTATAGCATCCAAACCTTTTGATTCATAAATAGGACAATTGGTCCCATCTGATTTTTGCACCAGCCAAGTAAGTTTTATGTGCAATGATATAATAAGGTTAACTTTGTTAATTTAGCACATGCAAATTTGGCTCTTCTCGCAACGGTTTTTCAGCAGCACATTTATTTTTCATTCCATCTTCATTCCCTGCACTCATGTAAAAACGAACATCATTCAGAAAGACGATCAACTAAATGTCAACATTTTTGAAGCATTTACTTTGGATAAGTTAAATATTTTATGCCGAAATCCGCTTGCCTTTTATTGCCATAAGTGATATTTACCTCCAGCTGTTAGACCACTAGTGCTGTCAATCTTCAGTTGTTGAGTCCCGTAATAAATTTTGAACTTTTCAACTTTTAAACCAGTTATCTCATGTCCATTGTTTGCCAGATGACAGTTGCCATATTGCAGCATGTTTTTGAGCCTGTAACATATGGAATCAAAAGTTAATCCTCTATATTTACATTTTGATTCTCTTTGCAAATTTCCATTATGGTGTTCACAATTTATGTTGGGTGAATTAAACATTCATTACAGAACAGCGCCCTCCTTGTCTCAGTACCTTGGGTGATTCCAAATCAAAGTAACAGCATATGTGAAATGTCTCCAATAGGCATAGGTTTTTCAGGCTTGCTGTCCATTTAGCAAAACTAGCTACTGTTTAAAGGACTGAATGTATAAAGGGGAATCTTGCTGGCTTCAAATATCATGGTAACTGCCTGAGTTTTAATTTGAATGCAATATCTTGGAAGAATTATCCTTCACAAAATTCAAATTGCATTGTTTGAGCAAGGAATGCAGTGTGCTTGTGAACAGAAATTGTAAACGTTGAACACCAAAATCAGCTGATTTGAAGCAATAACATAAATTTGGCAATTATTCCTCCTTTTCCAGAAGTTGGTAAAGGACTTGGGACCTGCCTTATAGATGATTGCATGGCCCACAAAAAAAAACATATGCTACTATTAATGTGGAAACTGCTAACATTTCAGTTCATGTAACAGTGTTATACATAATTAACACAATTTCACATTTAATTTATTACAGGTTTTAGCCATAAATATCTTGGGACGGTTCTTGCTCAATAATGACAAAAATATTAGGTATGTGCATTGGCTTAAACTGATCTGGGAACTGATTTTATATAACAGAAATGAGAATGGTTTTCTTAACTCGTATTGAAAACATCTAGATTGATCCAACTAAAATGCTGTTTAAATTTCAAACAATAAATGTGGATCTGCTAAATGTATAATGTGCATTCTAATAAGACAATTGTGATTTCCTACATTATAATAATTCCAACTTTTTAAAAGTACATTTTTAACGTACTTCATTCACTGTGAAATGCTTTGGAATGCCCTGAGCATAAGATGGGTTGTATAAATGTAATAAAAGCAAAATACGGCGGATCCTAGAAAGCTGAAATAAAAACTGTAAATGCTGGGTAAACAGGTCTGGCAGCATCTGTGGATCCAGAAAACAGTTAACATTCTGAGCCGTTTCCCTCTTTAGAGCTGAAGATGGGTTGAAATGTGATAAATTATATAGTTGGAGAGGGTGGAGCAGAATAGAATATCACGGATAGGTGAAAGCTAAGGAGAAATTAACAAAGATGTCATGGACACAAGACAAAGGACACATATTAATGGTAGCACTAAAGATGATGCTGATGGTGGCATTAACGATATTGTGTTGCCAGAAAAACAAAGGTCAGTGATCACTGAAACAAAACTAAACAAGTGACAGATGGCCCTGTTGGGGAGAGGTTGGGGGTGGTGGAATAAACAAAAGGGAGTGTTGTCAAGATGGAGGAGTCTCAATGTTGAGTCCAAAAGGCTGTAACTTGTCTCATTGGAAGATGAGGTGTTTCTCCAGTTTGTGGTGGGCTTTGCTGGAACATTGAAGCGGGCCAACAGCTGACATGTAGACATGAGAGCAAGATGGTGAGTTGAAGTGGCAAGCAAGAGGAAGATTTGGGTCATGCTGCAAACTGAGCAAAGCGGTCACCCAGTGTTTGAGGCCTTGGACTGTGAGGTAGGAGGAAGTAAAGGGGCAGGTGTTGCATGGGAAGTGGATCAGTGTGTCATGGTTGGGCTGGTTCTTGCAGAATGCTGAGGGGAAGATGTATTTGTAGTGGCATCATGAATAAAAGTAAGTTATTTCTCAAGTACCCCTCAGCCCCTCTCTGCCTCTCCTCTTTAATTTGCCATGGTTCTTGTCCAGCATCGCGTACTGGATATACGTTAACTTCCACCTGGTAAGTATTGGGAAGAACAAAGCTGTAGCCTTCAGTTACCATCAACTTTCTCCTTCCACCTAACCCAGACTACTTGTAATCTTGACATCCTGTTTAAACTGTAGTGAACTTTGACCCTGTAATCCACTGCACCACCAAGACAGTTGCTTTCCACCTCCAAAAAACGTTGTCTGTCTCCATTCTTATCTAAGCCCATCCACTGTTGAAATCCCCACTCGTACCTTTGTTACCTCTAGACTTATTCAATTGCTGGCTGAATGTCCATCTTCCACCTGCCATAAACCTGAACTTCACTGCCGTGTCTGATTTGCACCAAGTCCTATTTGCCTATCATCATTGTATACTTGCTTATCTGTGTTGGCTCTCAGTCCCACAAAGATTTACTTCAGAAAATTCTATTATTTTGAATTTTCTCCATGGCCTCACTGTGACCTCCTCCAGGACCTTTGCTTCAGTTTTAGCCTATTGTGTATTCCAAATTTGAATTGCTGACCTTTGGCTCAGCATGTAATATCCTGTGATTTGTTTTTTCCCCTAGCTACATAAAAGGCAACACATAAATCCAGGTTTTAGTTCTGTTGCAGAATGCAGTTTGTATATCGAGAGTTGTGTTGGAAATCACCTTAACTCAACCTTTGTCTGCTCAGTTGAAAAGCCAAATCTTTCTGATTTTGTTTCTGCGGCAGATGGACTGTCAGAACAGAATTCTCCATTATTCCAGATTTTCAGTATACGTTACATTATGTACAGATCATTGTTTTTAAAATGTGTACAGTTACAACTAAAGTTTAAACTCGTAATTATTTTTCATTGTTCTAAGGTATGTGGCACTGACATCACTGCTCAAAACAGTCCAAACTGATCATAATGCAGTTCAAAGACACAGAAGTACAATAGTGGATTGTTTGAAGGATTTGGATGTGTCTATTAAAAGGTAAAGATTCCATATTTGAAGCTTTTAATTGTCTATATTGAACAGTAAATTATGCAGAGAGTGCAAGGTAGGAAGCCTGAACATGGCCTCAGCAGCAAATAATGCTTTTAATGGGTTATGGACTTGGTTACCTTGGGACGTTTGAGTACGTTCCTACAGTTTGTGCATTGCACCATAGCCATACCAAAGCGAAATTGTGTTGGATAATCTGTGGATGAATGCTGAACAGTGAAGAATTAACTGTTATTGAAACATTACAAGAGAAATCTGAAGAAAGGCAATAATTATATCTTTTAATAGAATGAGAGTAATATAACAGTAATTTTAATGTTCCTGATTTGGCAGCTATACTTGGAAAATTGCCAAGTTGAATAGTTACTGGGTTATTTTTCAATATATTAGTGTTCCAAATTTGATTTTTCTTCATAGCAACTACAAATTGATTTGATCTCCAGAGATGCAGCTTGTAAATGGGATTAAGCATCTTCATAATTTAAACAATTCAAACCTTGAAAACTGGTTCAGTTTTTCTCATTCAAGTAGTGTATAGTGAACTAATTTCACTTTATTGTTTACCTAATATAGACGTGCAATGGAACTGAGCTTTGCTCTGGTGAATGGAAATAACATTCGAGGAATGATGAAGGAATTGTTGTATTTCCTGGATTTGTGTGATCCTGAGTTCAAAGCAGACTGTGCTTCTGGCATTTTTCTTGCAGCAGAGAAGTAAGACTTTATATTCTTGTGTCATACCAAAGCGGTATAAACTTGCTATTGAATAAGTACGAATACAAATCTTGCACAGATCTGTATGATGGGTTGTATAGATGTAAAAGAGCAGGAGTAGGGCAATTAGTCCCTTGACTCTGCCTCACCATTCAATAAAATCAGGACTTGCTTCCACTTCCCTGCCAGTCAGTCATCATCCTCGACATTGTAGATCATTAATCTGTCAAAGTCAAGCTTGAAAAAATACCTGGACTCCCCTGCTGTCTAGGGTACAAAATTCCAAAGATCATAGAATCCCTACAATGCAGAAGGAGGCCATTTGGCCCATTGAGTCTACACCGACCACAATCCCACCCAGGCCCTATCCCCATAACCCCACGTATTTACCCTACTAGTTCCCCTGACACGGTGGCAATTTAGTATGGCCAGTCAACCTAACCCGCACATCTTTAGACTGTGGGAGGACAACCCCAAGGAAACCCATGCGAACATGGGGAGAATGTGCAAACTCCAAACAGTGACTGAAGCCAGGAATCGAATCTGGGTCCTTGGTGCTGTGAGGTAGCAGTGCTATCCACTGTACCACCATGCCGCCCCTGGTAGACAATCCTCCGAAGAAATTCCTGCTCGTCTCCAGAGTTAAATGGAAGACCCTTTATTTTTAAACTTTGCCCCCTTTCTCTAGATTTGCCCATGAGGTGTAATAATCTCTCAACATCTATTCTGTCTAGTCCTCTCAGAATATCATGCTTCAATAAGATACCTCATTCTTCTAAACTCCAATGAATATAGGAAAACTTTTGTTCATATGATAATCCCTTCATCCCAGGAATCAACTGAGTGAATCTTCCCTGAATTACCTCCATTGCAGGTTGCCTTCCTTATGTAAAGAGACCAAAACTCTCTACAGTATTCTAGATGTGGTCTTATTGGTACTCTCTACAGTTACAAGTCTTCCCTACTTTGCTCCATCCCCCTGTATAATGGATAACATTCAGTTGTCGTAATAATTTACTATACTTGCATGCTAACTTTTCGTGATTCATGTACAAGGATGCCCCGATCCCTATGAAATCTCTCTCCAGTTAAATAATGTGTTTCTGTTCTTCCCACCAAAATGGACAACCTCGCATTTCCCACATTATAGTCTATTTGCCAGGTATTTTCCACTTTGCTTAATCTGTCTAGCCCTTTGCAGAGTGTCCTATACAACTTGCTTTCTGATATATCTTCATATTGTTAGTAAATTTAGCTACAATGCACTTTGTACATTCAAGTCATCATATGGATTGTGAACATTTAAGGCCGGAGCACTGAACCCTAGTTAGTTTGCCAGCCTATACGTGCTAATGTATCGCCTATGCATCGAGAGTTCATAGCTTGTGTTCATAGCTACCTTTTATGTAGTGCTTCGTGGAATGTCTTTTGGGAAATTCAAATGACTCCACCTACTGATTCCTCTTTATCTACCCAGCTTGTTACATCCCAGAAGGTTAATTTGGGTGTAAACACATACTCCAGTGCTTTTTATGTAAATTGATATTCTCAATGATAATATAGGATTGCAGAGGATTTTTTCAAATCACCTATTCACAAAACAGTTTGGGGTTAATGTGAAACATTTCTTGATTTTGCATAATCAAAGAAACATAACAGTATAACACAGAAGGGCCATTTTGCCCATAAAGTCTATGCCAGCTGTTTTGAAGAGCAACCCAATTGCCCTGAATTCTTTTCTCCAAGTATTTATCTGGTTTTATTTTGAAGGCTATCATTGAATCAGTTTTCATTATCCAATCAGGCATTGATTTCCAAAGCCTAGCCACTCAAAGGGTTTTTCATATGGTATTTTCTTTCCTGTCATATCTGGTTCTTCTGCCAATCACCTTAACTCGAACACTTTCTCTCATCTTTAAATCCTCCGTGATTTTAAACATTGCTATCAAATCTCCTCTTAGCCTCATCTTCCCGAAGAGAAACAACCCCAGCTTCTCTGATCTATTCACATAATTATAATCCTCATGCTTGGAGTCATTCTAGTAAAATCTTGTTTGTCCTCACCAAAGCTTTCACATTCTTTCTAATGTGGGTTGTGAATTATTGGACACAATAGTCCAGCTGATGCTGAACTAATGTTTTCTAAAGGCTCAGTGCCTTTCGTACTCTACCTCTTTATGAAGTCCAGATCTCACGCTTTATTAACTGCTTTGTAAATCTGTCTTGCCATTTCAGAGATTTGTGCAGAGGTCTCTGTTCCCAATTTAGAATTGTATCTTTTAGTATGTAGTGCCTTCCTATCAAAAGGTATTGCCTTACAGCTGTGTTGAATATGCCACGTGTCTGCCGATTTCAACTTTCTTTTTGAGCTCTTAAGTTTATTACACTCTTCCTCTTTGTTAACTAACTGCATTTAAAAGTTTGCCTTCAGCAAATTTTCAACTTGGCTGTGTGTTCCCCTGCCCCAGTAGGTGAGTTGTATATTAAAAAGTATATTAAAAAGCAGTATATTAAAATACTGCTAGTGCTGAATGTTGAGGGTACATAGAGTGGATGTTTCCTTCTGTTGGACATTCTAGAACAAGTTGTTCTAGGCGAAGGGGTGGCAGATTTAAAACAGAAATGAGGGGGAATTATTTCACTCCAAGGGTAGTGAATCTATGGATTTCTGTACCCTAGAGTGCAGTGGATGCCAGGACATAAAACAAATTTGGGCAGATAAGTTTTGAGTAATGGGATGAAGTGTTATGGAGAGCAGCAGGAAGGTGGAGTTGAGGCAGAGGTAATCAGTCAGCCATGATTATGTTGAATGGTGGAGCAAGTTCATGGGACTGAATTTTCTGCTGTTCTGTTATGTTTATGTATACCTCACTGCAGTCTGAAAAGCAGTCACTCACCACAACTTTGTGTTAAGGTTATAATTTTCCCTTAATTCTGAATTGAGCAAATCTTATTTTTAATTTTTCAATCATAATCTTATCCCATGTGAATATTGTCATTGAATTAATTGAAGTTCATTTTGTTTTTATTTGAAAACTTATTGTGTCTGTAATATGTATATGATAACTATTTTGGTCAAAATAAAAAAACTGGCATTTCTGTAAATCAAATATAAATTTAATTGCTGCAGTGGTCGGTTACTTCACTACACACTGGGGCATTTAATGGTCATATTTTAGGTAATTTCACAGGTCTTTCAATTCCTGCATAAGTGTGCAAATTGTGTAGAACATATTGAATTAAAACATATATATTCATTTATCTGTTAAAGAAAAACATGTATATTAATGCTTTACATGTATAACTTGTTAGTTACCAAGCACCTACTAGTTTAATTAACTGCTTTACCAGAAAGCAACTATAAACTAATTAGCTTGAACTTTCTTGGGATGATCTTTGCTTTGTTTTAATATTTGGCAATCGACTAGCACAAAGATTACTTAGTAATACAAAGAATTGTATTCATTTCCTTAGGGGAAAAAAATTTTCATATCACTTTTCTTTTAATAGGTATGCACCATCCAAGAGATGGCACATAGACACAATAATGAAAGTGCTAACAACGGTAAGAAGGGTTTCTGCATAAAGTTGCTGCATTTCTTCTGTAAGAATCATTATATATTTTTGGGGGCTATTGCTGATGTCGTAAATTAGACATTGGCCTGTCAACTCTGGGGCCTCAGTTTGAATATTTCCTAACTCTTGTGATGAATATTTAGCGCTAAAGATTGTTTTTTTTTAAAAGTGCAAGTTGGAGCAACCTTAGCCAATTATACTGAAGTGACCGCCACAAAATATAATCCTCGGGTTCTGTTTTGCAAGGTGTTCAAACCTGTAATGCATTGTCATGGGATTTGGTCAGGTAGTTACCACACATCTTTTAAACAGAGCAGATATACATTTAAAGCAAAGTGCAGAGCCACTGGGGAGACAATTCGTGCACTGAGATTAGTTTTGCATTGTTCTACCCAATAAAGATCCAGTGCAGGCATGATGGATTGAATGGCCGCCATGTTGAAGGCTTCCGAAGTTAAGGCAATTGAGTCTTCAGTGTCTGAAGTGTATAAGATAATTAATACATGGCTGAAGGCCCGTTTAAACCATCAATCATAACAAACCAAATAATGGCAAAATACAAAGGATCAAATTGCTTTTACATACTGTTTTGAGGAATATCAATGATATAGAAGTAAAATACAAAATGTAATTCAAATATTTACTCAAATTTTTCAGAGCTTTAAAAGTAAGAATGCTTTCTAGACTAAGTTCCACACTTGGAACAAGATAAAATTAAAAACAGTTGGCACAGTTACTCTGTATCAGAGTGAAAGGGGTCATCTGTGTTTTCACCCTGCAGCTTACAGCTGAGGTGGTGTGAACTGTTAATATTAGTACTTGTTAAAGGTGTAATTACCAGACATTTTAGATGTTGAACAAAGCTTGATTTTGTAACAAAACCTCAAAACAAATATGCTTGGGCCAAAGATGTGCAGGTTAGGTGGATTGGCCATGTTAAATTGCCCCTAGTGTATAGTTTAGGTGAATTAGCTATGGTGGATGTGCAGGAATGGGGGTGGGCCTGGGTAGGACGCTCTTCAGAGGGTTGGTGCATTGGGCCGAATGGCCCATTCTGCACTGTAGGGATTCTGATTTATCTTAGTTGTCACTGAACCTTAGATGTACACAGCTGCATTTGTAGTTATACAGATGGCATAACTCTGAATTCCATTGAGCATTGATGGATATGGTAAGGGGGGTGGGGCTGGTGTTTAACGAGACAAAGTGCATACAGGCTAAATGTTAAAAATCTCCATGTGAATTTCAGACGTTGACAAATACCTTTAGCATAGTGGACTAGTTGGTTTTGGTGAAAGAAGTAAATCTGAAGTTCCAGCTTGGTCTAGAGAAACATTGTAAAAGAAGGATGACCTCAAAATGCCAACTTCCCTAAGAAAGCATATGCGTTTTTTCTTGATTCAATTTCATCACAGAATGGAATACGAGATTTGGAACTAGGCTGACGTGCACTGAAATTGTAGACTAAAATACCACTTTCTCCTTCAACCCCAATGTTAAATCCTCAATCTGACATGTTGAGGGGAATTTTAACACCCAAAACTTTGGGTTGGATATTTAAAATTTGAGATCTCAAACCTGAACCCAATCTACTTGCCCACTTCAGATTTTAACTGAGCCAGGACCAGGTGGTGGATAAGCAACTTGCTCGGTTGCTGGTTAAATGAGGCTGTGTCCTGAATATTTTCTTGGCTGCAGTGGTTTGAGAGCTTCTGGAGAGTCAAGTGCTGTGAAAGTGATGCACTTTTTCAGTACTGATTATGGGTCAGGTGCAACAGGAACTGCTTTCCCCTCCTGTCTAGTCCAGCAAATATCTAGCAACTTGGACATGAGCATCAAATGAAAAATTTGAAATTAATTTTCTTCTTGGTGTGCATCATTGACAGGCAATTTGATATTAAATGAGGGAAGTTTGTTTAAGAACATAACATAAGAACATAAGAAATAGGAGCAGGAGTAGGCCATCTAGCCCTTCGAGCCTGCCCCGCCATTCAATAAGATCATGGCTGATCTGTCGTGGCTCAGTTCCACTTTCCCGCCCTCTCCCCATAACCCTTAATCCCCTCTCTTATCAAGAACCCATCAACCCGCTTTTTAAAAATATTTAGCGAGGCAGCCTCCACCACTTCAACGGGCAGAGAATTCCAGAGATTCACCATCCTTTGAGTGAAGAAGTTCCTCCTCAACTCCGTTCTAAACCGCCTCCCCTTTATCTTGAGGCTGTGCCCCCTAGTCCTACTGTCTTTTTTGAGCGGGAAGAGTCTCTCCACCTCTATCCTATCCATCCCATTCATCATCTTATACGTCTCAATGAGATCTCCCCTCATTCTTCTAAACTCTAACGAGTACAAGCATAGTTTATTCAGCCTCTCCTCATAGCTCAACCCCCTCAACTCCGGTATCAGCCTAGTAAACCTCCTCTGCACTCCCTCCAGGGCCAAAATATCCTTGCGCAGGTGCGGCGCCCAAAACTGCACACAGTACTCCAGCTGCGGCCTCACCAATGCCCTATACAGCTGCAGCAAGACCTCCCTACTTTTATATTCAATCCCCCTCGCTATGAAGGCCAGCATCCCATTCGCCTTCCTGACCACCTGCTGCACCTGCAAGCTGGGTTTTTGCGACTCATGCACAAGGACCCCGAGGTCCCTCTGCACCGTCGCCTGCTGCAGTTTTTCGCCACGTAAGTAATAGTCCTTCCTACCATTCTTCCTACCAAAGTGGACCACCTCACACTTGCCAACATTAAATTCCATTTGCCATTTCCTGGCCCATTCGCCCAGCCTATCTAGATCCTTCTGCAGACTCTCCACACCCTCCGCACAATTTGCCTTTCCCCCAATCTTGGTGTCATCAGCAAATTTCGACACCCTGCACTCGGTTCCCTCCTCCAGATCATCTATATAAATGGTAAATAGCTGAGGCCCCAGCACCGACCCCTGGGGCACCCCACTAGTCACCAACCGCCAATCCGAATAGCACCCATTGACCCCCACTCTCTGCCTCCTATTTGACAACCAATCCTCTATCCACGCTAACACCCTACCCCCAACTCCATGTCCCCTGACCTTCTGCAATAACCTCTTGTGAGGTACCTTGTCAAACGCCTTCTGAAAATCCAGAAAGACCACATCCACCGGCTCTCCTCTATCCACTGCCCTAGACACATCCTCATAGAACTCCAGTAAATTTGTCAGACACGACTTCCCTTTAATGAAACCGTGTTGCGTCTGCCCTATCAAGCAATTCCCTTCAAGATGCCTCGCAATTTCCTCCTTAATGACGGATTCCAACATTTTACCTACCACAGACGTTAAACTAACCGGCCTATAATTCCCCGCCTTTTGCCTGGCACCCTTCTTAAACAACGGCGTAACATTAGCCGTTTTCCAATCTTCCGGCACTTCCCCGGAATCCAGCGACGTCTGGAAAATAACCACCAAGGCATCCACTATAACCTCCGCCATTTCTTTCAGAACCCTCGGATGCATTCCATCCGGTCCTGGGGACTTGTCCACAATCAGCCCCTCCAGTCTGTCGAGCACCACCTCTCTAGTAACAGTAATGTCATTAAGACCCTCCAGTCCTACCACCTTTCCATCGCTAACACCCGGCAAATTATTCACGTCCTCCTCCGTGAAGACAGAAACAAAAAAGTTATTCAAGACCTTCGCCATATCCCCATCCCCTACCACTAGCTCCCCTTTCTCATCCTCTAAAGGACCAACGTTCACCCTAGCCAGCCTCTTCCTTTTTATATATTTATAAAAACTCTTGCTATCCTTTTTTATATTAAGCGCTAGCCCAGCTTCATAGCTTCTCCTACCCTCCTTTATCAACTTCTTTGTCAATCTTTGTTGACATTTAAACCTTTCCCAATCCTCTTCTCGCCCACTGCTCTTAGCTACTCTAAATTCCTCCGCTTTTAATTTAACACTTTCCTTCACCTCCTTCGTTATCCACGGCTTATTACCTCTCCTCCTACTGTCCTTTTTGACCATCGGAATAAATTTCTGCTGAGCACCAAGAAAGATCTCCTTAAAGATCCTCCACTGCTCCTCAGCAGACCTACCTTCCAACGCGCTCCCCCAGTCCACATTCGCCAATTCTTCTCTCATCCTACCATACTCCCCTCTATTCAAACAAAGGACGCGTGTCCGGGAACCCACTTTCTCCTCCTCCATCTGCAACAGAAACTCCACCATGCAATGATCACTCTCTCCAAGAGGATCCTTCACCGCAAGGTCCCTAATTCTACCCGCCTCATTACATAGCACCAGATCCAAGATAGCTCGCTCCCTCGTCGGCTCCAACACACACTGTTCAAGGAAATTATCCCGGCAGCATTCCAAGAACTCCTCCTCGAGCCCACCTCGTCCAACATGGGTCGACCAATCAATATGCAGATTGAAATCTCCCATAACTACTGCCGTCCCATTCCTGCACGTCGCACTTATTTGCGCGTTAACAGCCCGCCCCACCTCCAGATCATTATTTGGGGGCCTATAGACGACACCCACCAGCGTCTTCCTCCCTTTGCTGTTCCTAATCTCCACCCACAACGATTCCACTTTCTGCTCTTTGGCTCCGATATCATCCCTTGCTACCACCTTGATACTATCCTTAATCAGCAGAGCTACGCCACCCCCTCTTTCCTCCTGCCTATCCTTCCTAAACACTTGATAGCCCCGTACATTCATCTCCCAGTCCCTGTCACCTTGCAGCCACGTCTCTGTAATGGCCACCAGATCGTATCCATTTGTGTCGATCTGCGCCACCAGCTCATCCACTTTATTCCGAATGCTTCGTGCATTCAGATAAAGCGCTTTCATCCCAGCCTTCACCTGGACCCTATTTGCCGTAACGCCACCAATTGGGACATCCTCGGCCTCTTCCCTTACCTGTACCCTATCCTTAACTTTAGACCTCGTAGCGTCACCTACCCTCGCACCCTCCCCCCCCCTAATTAGTTTAAAGCCCTGTCTACAGTCCTCTTTACTCGATTCGCCAACACTCTGGTCCCAGCACGGTTCAGACCCACCCCATCCCGCCCGAACAAGTCCCACCTACCCCAATACTGGTGCCAATGCCCCATAAATTCGAACCCATTCCTCCCACACCAATCCCTGAGCCACCCATTCACTTCCTTTATCCTGTCAACCCTACGCCCGTCTGCACTCAGTTCAGGCAGTAGCCCAGAGACGACCACCTTGTCGGTTCTACTTTTTAATTCCATTCCCAGCTTTTCATACTCCCTCCCCAGATCCTCAGTCCGCACTTTGCCTACGTCGCCGGCACCCACATGTACTACAACGACCGGGTTCTCACCCTCCCACTCCAGATTCCTCTGCAGCCCAGCTGCGACATCCTGTACCCGAGCACCAGGCAGACAACACACCCTTCTGTGCACTTTGTCATTGTGACAAAGGACAGTGTCAATACCCTTCACCCCACTATCCCCAATCACTACTACGTTCCTTTTCCCCTTCTCTTTGCCTATGTCCTGCTGCATCACTGTACCGTGTGCAGTTTGCTCACCAACCTCACCTGCCTCGTCCTCTTCCAGACTGGAAGCAAGAACCTCAAACCTGTTATGCAGATTAAGAGGCTGAGGCCTCCGCTCCTCACCCCCCTTGATTTATTGACTATGCTTGGTTTGGGAAATGTATTAATAATAGCGCTATGATTTTTTTTAAAGAAACACACAAACTGCATGTCAAATGGTTATCATTAAAGTGTAACCAGTAATGGATTCTTTTGGCTTGCTGATTAACATTATTAAATCAACTTTGTGTTGCTCTCAGTATTTTTCTGTTGGCACAAATCCAGTATTGTTAGTTTGGCCTTGATGGCTCTGCAGGGCAGAGGCATCTAGCTCGCAAACTGTAAGTGCCCTTTGTACAGGGGCTATGTAGGTGTGATTCTACTGAGGCTTCTCCAATTTCAATTTTTTTTTAAGTAGCTGCAGTGTCAGTTCATAAATCCTGGCTTTGGGTTTCAACAGTTGACTGTAGCTTGTATTTATATAGCTCCTTAAACATACGAAAAGGGTCCAAGATTCTTTACTATAATCAAGACAAAAATTGATATTGAAGTAAACATGGTGATATTAGAATGGAGGAATTGGTTAAAGAGGACTATCTTATATGCAGAGGAGTCTAAGGAGGAAACTTAAGACTGATGTTCTAGTTAGCTGAAGGCTATTGGTTGCAAAAAGTTATAGAAACTCTGTTCTGAGGGCTTTAGAACTGAAGGTGATTAGAGTTGGGGAGGATTAAGATCATGAATGGTCTCAAACATGATGCTGAGAATTTAAATTGGAGGCTTTGGGAAGCCAGAAACAAATATGGGTTCGTGCTCAAGGGGGAGAGGGCTTGGTGGGATGGGGTAGGATACTTTGAAACTTTCGTGGTACTTTAGTTCCTATGATGTATGTTGTTTTGCCCCAAACTCTTGAGTCTAATACACAACTTGTGTTTAAAGATTGCAAAGTATTTTTTCCCTGATCCTTGATTTTTCTGTTTCCATTATAGGCTGGTGGTTATGTAAGAGATGATGCAGTGCCCAATTTGATCCAGTTGATAACAAACAGTGTTGAAATGCACGCCTATACAGTGCAGAAACTTTACAAAGCTGTCCTGGAAGATATCTCTCAGGTATAACATTTGAAACAAGTGGAGATGCTATTTTCAAGCGTCTCATTGTTTGAAAGCTGATTTACTAACTCATTAAGCAATGTTTGACTGTTTGTGTGCTGCTTTTAAGATAAAACTGAACAATTTTATTAAATTGCAAATATTTTGGATTTTGTGGTTCATGTTCAGTAATAACTTGCTCTAGGCTAATTTTATTGCATTAATAGGTGAAGGCAGTTGATTATTTTGGCAATGGTAATGTTTCAAGATTTCTGTTCCATCTGGAATGTGGTAATTCAAAAAAGGATCTTTTGTTTGGACTAGTATGTGACATGCAGTTTAATGTGCGTAACTATGGAGTAATTGGAATGGGAGTACTTTCAAAATAAACATGAAAAACTGTTCAGCCCACCTAAACTCATTCCTTTAGCAAATTAGTTCTTCCCTCCCAGCACCTAGTTGCAATCTAAAGTGTTTTCACCTGTTATCTTTCCTGACAAATTATTTTACACATTTCCTAATTTTTTTCAAACTGATTTTGTTCTAATTAATAATAATATCCTCTGATCTCACTTTACTTTTAGATACCATATGATATACTTGCAAGATCCCCTGTATTCCTTTGGACTACTTAGTTTAGTTCAAACCTGTTTGTTTGATTCATCCCTTCATCATTTTTCTTTCCATTTTAAATCCTTTATGTAAGTGTTTCTTAATGCATTTCCTGTTTTGGATGTTAGTCCTATTTCAATTTGCTCAGCATTGATTGGGTTTTTGAAACCAGATTATTGTACAGATTAAAAACATGAGGTGCTTATGTGACTACAATGCCTTCATGACATAGCATATAAATGTTGCCTATTATCTAACTGGTTTCTTGTCTTTTTTTTAAGTCCTGTGTTCCATTTTTACAAATTATTGCCAATTTCTGAAAATCTAAACCTGTTTTATTGGTCATCAAAAAAATGGTAATTTGCCAGGATCTTCCTTTTCGAAATCCATATTCCAGGTTTAAGCTGTTGCATTTCAACCTGTCAGCCCCATGGTGTATTACCTTGCGTGTTATTTCATATTAAGTACAAGCTTGAATTGTATCTATTCCATCCTCAAAAACATTCCAACATGCAAATACAATTTGACGTGTTCCTGATGTCATATAGATAAACCTAGCAGCCAATTTATCCTTGGCAAGATCTTAATTTCATAAATCACCAGTAAACTGTTTTGATAAAAGCAAATTACTGTGGATGCTGGAATCTGAAATCACGAGAAAATGCTGGAAAATCTCAGCAGGTTGGTGTGCTTCAGGGATCAGTGTTGGCCAAGGCTCATCAAGCAATGTAGTGGGACCGTCTCATCCATCTGAACAAGGCTTTGATTAAATATTTCATCCAAATATACGACACTTCACTGTCTAGATCATTGCCTTGGGAAACTACAGTGGAATTGAAATCCAGAATTTTATCACTGTGTGCCAGTAAGCAAGCTGAAATTTAAGATTTGCCTTCTAAATCCATGCTGATTATTATTGTGCAGCTATTCCTTCCACTTTTGTAAAGACTCATATATTCTGGTCATCAGCCTATAACATGATCAGATTTGACATTCATTTTAAATCGGATGATTATGCAGTTTTCTGACTACAAAACAAACCTGTTAATATGGATAAATGTTTGAAATGGCCAACTATGTCCATAGCTGCATCTTTTTTAAAAAATGGCTGATTACAGTTGTCCAGTAATTCTAATAAAGTCTAACTAAAACAACTTGAAAATTGAAAATTTGGTGCTGGAAAAATGCAACATGTTAAACAAAATTAATTAATATGGTAAAGCAAGTAGGCTGGAATGTGATTTTAACAAATAAGCCTTATTTGGATCATTTGCTTTTCAGTATTTTCAAATAAATTTAAATTAGTTGCCATCAAACTCTGAATTATGGAAATCTAAAATAAAACAGAAAATTCTAGAAATATTCATCAGGTCTGGCAGCATCAATGGAGACAAACTAGGATTATGAGATAAGTGGAGTTGAGGATTATCAGATCAGTCATAATTTAATTGAATGGAGGAAGGCAGACTTGATGGGCTGAATGGTCTGCTTCTGCTCTTGTATCTTATGAGAAACTGAGTCAGTGTTAAAGTTAAGTTGCTCTTTGTCAGAATTGGAAATGCTTAGATATGTAACAGTTTTTAAGGTGGGTGGAGGGAGAAGAACAAAAAGGTGGTTTGCGATGAGATCAAGAGCATGACACGTAAAGGTAAAAAGATATTCTGATGGGAAAAGAACCCCATGTTGATTCTGATTTGGCTGTAAAGTGTCTAATTGAGCTGTGATGCGACTGCAAGAGCACTTGTAATTTTGAGTCTGTGGACTAATGGTGAATATTGGTTATAAAAACAACTGAATAAACAAGAGGTCTTGCAGCATCAGTGAAGAGTGAAACCATTAGTACTTCAAGTCTAAAATGACTCCACTTCAGTAACAAGTTTTTCCAGCACATTGTTTTTATTTCCAATCTCCAGCATCTGCAATATTTTTGCTTCTATTTTTGAAAATATTCATGGTATTTGTCTCCAGATATATGAAAAGGTTGAGGAAGGAAAGTGTGGATTCATAGTTGTGATGCATTTGTTTGCCTGCCTATGAGCTCCAAGTTGAACCTGAGTTAATAGTGCTTTTATTACAATGACTTCTTAGGCAATGGGAAGAATTTAAGAATGTAAAAATTTTCCTTCCATTCTTCAGACTTATCTGAAGTCTAATATCTGTGTGCACAAACAGCATCATGTATTCATATAGTGCCTTTGATTCAGTTAAACATTCCAAGGCACTTCAGAAGCATTAACAAACAAAATTTGATATCCAACCACAAATGGGCATATTAGGTTGGTTAGCATCAGAGGAAAGAGGCATAGGAAAAAAATTCAAGAGCTTAAGATCTTGGCATCTGAAAACAGTTGCCAGTGCTGGAATTATTAAACTCAAGTGCTTGAGAAGCAAGAGGTCAAACTTGGAGGCACACAAAGAAAATTGCAGTAAGGCTGAAGAGGTTAGGGAGGGAGGGACAAGGCCATGGAGAGATTAGGCATTGCTTAGTTATAGAACATAGAACGTTACAGCACAGTACAGGCCCTTTGGCCCTCCATGTTGCGCCAACCTGTGAAACCAATCTAAGTTACTGAGTTGCTTCAACAGGACTTGGTTCAAGTTAGGACACAAAAGAGCTTTAGGTGATAAGTTTATGCAAGAGTAAAGGGTAGGAGGCTGGTCAAAAGTGCATTAGGGTAGTCAAATCCAGAAGTCATATGGGCACAATTGAATATTTCAGCAGCAAATGAGCTGAGGCAGCCATGAAATCTGACATTTAGGGTGGCACGGTGGTTAGCACTGCTGCCTCACAATGTAAGGGACCCAGGTTCAGTTCCAGCCTCAGGTCACTGTCTGTGTGGAGTTTGCACTTTCTCCTGTTATCTGCAGGGTTTCCTCTTGGTGCTGTGGTTTCCTCCCACAGTCCAAAGATGTGCAGGGTAGGTTGATTGGCCATGATAAATTGCCCCTAGTATCCGGGGGATTAGCAAGGTAAATGTGTGGGGTTATGGGAATAGGGCCCAAGTGGGATTATGGTCGATACAGACTTGATGGGCTGAACAGCAGCCTCCTGTATTGTAGGGATTCTATTCTATGAATGTTCGAAGGCTGAAAATAGGCAGCCTTAAAGATGGCACAAATTTGTAGTCGGAAGTTTGACTTGAGGCCTGAAATGATGCCATGGTTGTGAACAGTCTGATTCAGCCTCGCAGTTGCCTGGGAGAGGAATGGAATAGTTGCCTAGGAATGTGGAATTTGTGGCAGGTTTTGAAGACTCTGGTTTCAATCTTCAGTAGGTAAGGAAATGTTCTCTCACCCATTACTGCGCTGAACTATGGTCCCAAACTGCTGCTTTTTGTGTCTTTAAGATTCAATAGCATGCCAAATTTATAAATTTTAACAAAATTTAGTGAATAAAAATGTGAGTAGTTGTTTCTAAAGATATTCAAAACTTACTAACTGGTTGTCTTTCAACAGCAACCTCTCGTGCAGGTGGGTGCTTGGTGTATGGGAGAATATGGTGACCTTCTAGTTTCTGGCCAATGTGAAGAAGAGGAACCTATTCAGGTAATATTTCCTTTTCAAAGCAGATTAAGGTAAATTCTATAAAAGTAATTAAACATTGGATTTTTACAGATCACATTAAGTCAGTAGCATAATCATTCCTAGACAAAAATATGGTCTGCTGCATAGCAACTGCAGAACCTGACTAAAGAATCAAGGCAGAAATACACTTGTTAAAAGTTGAGCTTCAAATTGGGAATTGCTGGCAGATCTTTCAAATCTGTATCACTTGGTTGAGAGTCTTGTTACTAAAACATTGCTATTGTTCAGATATTTTTGTTTTCATACGCTTAAGTGGGATGATTTACCTTTGTATGATGAAGCATTACATTCAGTATTGATCAAAGCAGCAAGGCAATACATTGACAAAATTCATGCAGCCTCCAATGTTGGGATGCAAATTCACTGAATTTGAAAATTGTTGCTGGAAGTATTAAATCAGGGCAAAAAACACTTTGAACGTATTACACCATTGGGCAACATGTTGGGCAGGAATGGAAAAAGCCTTGGATCAGTCAACTGTTGATATATGCCCCAGACAGTAAAACATGGAGAGAAAGCTGTAGATCAGGCATATTTTAAATTGCTCATTGATTTCAGCTGTCAAAAAGTACTTGGATTTGAGATTTTGCTTGCTTTCCAAGTAACGTATTTTGCAACTGATGTTCAATTGTGAATTGCTGGGACATTTCTGACACATTCTGAAATAACACCATCAGGCTTAGCAGTTCCTGAAAGTTATGAAGAAAGCACTATCATTAAAATAGCCACTAATAATTAATCCTCTTTCCTATTCCAGAACTAATTCATGTTTCTTGCTTAAAATGGCATGCATTCACTGCTTATTGAGTTCAGGAAAAAAATTGTAATTTTTGATAAATGAAAGTACTTGGTATTGAAGCTTTGTCAGGATTTTGGTTCAGGTAATTGCTTTTTTTTTGAGTGTGGAATCACCATATAATTAGAAGGATCTTTCATAATTCAATGAAAAATGACATGACATAGAGAAGTTACTCTACACGAGTAACTAAGCAATAATTTTCTGTTACCCATTCACTGCCTAGTGTAAACTTATTGCATTAATATTCCTTTTGATCAGATTGTATAATCTTACAATAAGTAGATTCATTTTTAGAAGATGCCAGATGGCAGTGAAAGTATTACTGAATTTAATTTGAAAACCCTGCAATAGTATTGAAATACACAAGTTGCAGGACATTCAGCCCACCCAGTTTGTGGTGGCATTTACTCCTCACGCAAGCAAATAATTCCAGGCACGTTTAGCTATCTTGTTCCCATATTCTTTCATCCAGCTATCTTAATTAAGTCTTGTATATTGCGAGAATCTCCATCACAGTTGCTAAACCTGAGTGATTTCCACAGCCACGATTCTTGTAGAAAGCAGTTCCTCCTCCTCGCTTTGTGTTTTAATTTTTGGCGTTTAAACTTGATACAAAGATTAGGGCTCATTTGGATTGAGGATAATATATTTGCATGGACTGAAGATTGGTCAACTGACAAACAAGAAAATCATTTTCAAATTGGCAAGATGCAACTAATGGCATGTCACAGATGTCATTGTTTGGGTCTCAGTTATTCTATCAATGACTTAAATGAAAGGACTGTGTGTGATGTATCTTTTTGCTAATAATACAAACTAGATGGGGAAATAAGATGTGAAGCAGAGGCTGAAAACGGAGACCAGTTCAGTGGCCAAGAAGGTGATGGGTGGAGTATAATCTGGAGATGTGAAATTATCCACTTTGGCAGAGAATGAAAAAACATTTTTTTTGAAAGGCTATAAATGTTGGTTTTGATGGATCTGTATGTTTATCATGAAAAATTAACGTACACATATAGTAAGCAATTTGGAAGGCAGTTGGTGTGTTTGCCTTTTATTATAAGGGGATTTGGGTACAGGAATAAGAAAGTTTTACTGCTATTGTTCAGGACTTGGTGAATGATCTGTATGGTTTTGAGCCATAAGGATATACTTGCTGTTTTGAAGTTTCATTATATTGATAACTGAGGAGAGATTGGGTTTGTGTTCTTTGAAGTTTAAAAGAATGAAAAGTGATCTCATTCAAATGTAGGACCAGCAAGATTTAGAGGCTGAAAGGTTGTTATCATGGCTGGGCGTTTCAGAACTAGGAGTCATAGCCTCGGTAAAAGATTGGCCAACTTTGGAGAGTTGTGAATCTATGGAATTGATGCCAGAGCGCAGTGCTGAGTTGATGAGCATAATCAAAACTGAGACTGACATTTGCGATAGTAAAATGTCATAGAATCCATACACTGCAGAAAGAAGCCGTTTGGCTCAATGCTGAACTCAGAGCATCCACCCAGGCCCTCTCCTCCACCCTATCCCCATAACCCTGCACATTTACTATGGCTAATCCACCTAAACTATGTATCTAGGGACAATATAGCATGGCCAACCCAACTAACCACATCTTTTGGAAGAAACATAACGTAAATAGGAGCAGGAGTAGGCCATCTAGCCCCTCGAGCCTGCCCCGCCATTCAGTAAGATCACAGCTGATCTAATAGTGGTTCAGTTCCACTTACCCGCCTGCTCCCCATAATCCTTAATTCCCTCATTGGTCAGAAATCTATTTACCTGTGACTTAAACACACTGCTTCAATGGGCAGAGAATTCCAAAGATTCGCTACTCTCTGGGAGAAGTTCCTCCTCAACTCCACTTCTACCCTGTCTAGCCCCTTCATTATCTTATATGTCTCTATAAGATCTCCCTTCAGCCCTCTAAATTCCAATGAGTCCAGGCCCAATCTACTCAATCTCCCCTCATAAGCTAATCCCCTCATCTCCGGAATCAACCTGGTGAACCTTCTCTGTACTCCCTTCAAAGCCAATATATCCTTTTGCAAATAAGGGGACCAAAATTACACGCAGTATTCTAGGTGTGGCCTCACCAGTACCTTGCACAATTGCAGCAAGACCTCCCTGCTTTTATACTCCATCCCCCTTGCGATAAAGGCCAACATTCCATTTGTTGTCTTGATCACCTGATGCACCTGCAAACTGACTTTTTGCGATTCATGCACAAGGACCCCAGGTCCCTCTGCACAGTAGCATGTTGTAATTTTTCACCATTTAAATAATCCATTTTACTATTATTCCTTCCAAAGTGGATAACCTCACACTTGCCAACGTTATACTCCATCTGCCAGATCCTCGCTCACTTAGCCTATCCAAATCTCTCTGCAGACTTGCCGCATCCTCCACGCAATTCGCTTTTCCACTCATCTTTGTGTCATCAGCAAACTTTGTTACCCTACACTCGGTTCCCTCCTCCAGATCATCTATGTATATGGTAAACAGTTGAGGTGCCAGCACCAATCCCTGCGGCATGCCATTAGTCACCAACTGCCAACCGGAAAAGCACCCATTTATTCCAACTCTCTGCTTCCTGTTAGATATGATGTGGGTATGCCGGCGTTGGACTGTTAGATAGCCAATCCTCAATCCACGCTAACACTTTACCCCCAAGTCCATGTACCTTAATCTTATGCAGCAACTTTTTGTGAGGCACCTTATCAAACACCTTCTGGAAATCTAAAAATACCACATCCACCGGTTCCCCTCTGTCAACCACACTTGTTACATCTTCATAAAAATCCAGTAAATTCATCAAACGTGACTTTCCCTTCATGAATCCATGCTGCGACTGCTTGATTGAACCATTCTTTTCCAGGTGTCCTGCTATTTCTTCTTTAATAATGGATTCCAGCATTTTTTCGACTACGGATGTTAAACTAACCGGCCTGTAGTTACCCGCATTTTGTCTACCTCCTTTTTTAAACAGTGGCGTTAAATTGCTGTTTTCCAATCAGCTGGCACCTTCCCAGAGTCCAGCAAATTTTGATAAATTACAACTAACGCATCTCCTATTACCCTGCCGTTTCTTTTAGTACCCTGGGATGCATTCCATCCGGACCCGGGGACTTGTCTACCTTTATTCCCATTAGCCTACCAAGCGCTACTTCTTTAGTAATAATAATCGTTTTTAGGTCCTCGCCCCCTACAGTCCCACGACAGTCAATTATCGGTAAGCTATTTGTGTCCTCTACCATGAAGACCGACACACAAATCTCGTTTAAGGCCTTGGCCATTTGCTTGTTTCCCATTATTAAATCCCCCTTCTTGTCTTCTAAGGGTCCAACATTTACTTTAGCCACTATCAGTTTTTATATTTTGTGCTAGTTTAGTTTCATAATCTATCTTTCCTTTCTTTATTGCTTTCTTAAAGCTTTTTTAAAGCTTTCACAATCTTCTAGTTCCCCACTAATTTTGGCCATTCTGTACATGTTTTTAATTTAATACTCTCCTTTATTTCCTTAGTTATCCACAGCTGGTTATCCCTTTTCTTACATTCTTCCTTTATCACCGGAACATATTTTTGCTGAGTACTGAGAAAAATCTCCTTAAAAATACTCCACTGTTCCTCAGCTGTCCTACCAACTAGTCTGCGCTCCCAGTCTACATTAGCCAATTCTGCCCTCATCCTATCGTACTCCCCTTTTTTGCTCAAGCAGAAGACACTGTTTTGGGACCCTACTTTCTCACTCTCCATCTGTATTAGAAATTCAACCATATTGTAATCACTCATTCCAAGAGGACCTCTCACAAGAAGATCATTAATTTTATCTGTCTCATTACACAGGACCAGATCCAAGATAGCTCGCTCCCTCGTAGGTTCTCGAACATACTGTTCGAGGAAACTATCCCGACAGCATTCTAAGAACTCTTCCTCAAGTCGACCGCGTCCGACTTGAGTCAACCAATCAATGTGCAGGTTAAAATCCCCCATGATTATTGCTGTTCTGTTTTTGCACACGTCTGTTATTTGCTTGTTTATAGCTCGCCCCACCTCGAAGTTGTTATTTGGCAGCCTATAGACCACGCCCACCAGTGACTTTCTCCCCTTACTATTCCTTATCTCCACCCACATCAATTCCACATTTTGCCCCTTAGAGCCTGTATCGTGTCTCACTACCACCCTGATGTTATCCCATGATTTGGTCCCAGCACAATTCAGATGAAGACCATCCCATATGAACAGGTCCCATCTTCCCCAATACTGGTGCCAATGTCCCATGAATTCAAACCCATTCCTCCCACACCAATCTTTGAGCCATGCATTTTCCTCTTAGTCTTATTGACCCTGTGCCAATTCATTCATGGCACAGGTCGTAATACAGAGATTACCACCTTGTTGGTTCTACTTTCTAATTTAACTCCTAGCTTTTCATATTCCCTTAGCAGAACCTTTGTTCCTGTTTTACCTATGTCGTTGGCACCTACATGGGCCACAACAATTGGATTCTTACCCTCCCACTCCAAGTTCCTCTGCAGCCCAGATGAGAGATCCTGGACCCGAGCACCAGGCAGGCAACGCAACCTTCGGGATTCTCGATCCTGGTCACAAAGAACAGTGTCTGTGCCCCTAACTACACTATCCCCAATTACTACTACGTTTTTTTTCTCCCTCCACTTGAACAGCTCCCTGCGCCGCGGTCAGTTTGCTCGTCCTCCTTGCAGTCCCTGTTCTCGTCCACACTGGGAGCAAGAATCTCAAACCTCTTGTACAGATTCAGGGACTGAGGCTCCTGGAATGCTACCTCCTGGATCCCAGTTCCTGCCTCATTCACAGCCACACCCTCTTGTTCCTGACCACTGGCTGAATTAGTTAGTCTAAGGGGTGTGTCTCCTGAAACACAGCGTCCAGGTAACTCTCCCCCTCCCTGATGTGCCGCAGTGTCCAATGCTCAGAATCCAGCTCGTCAACCTTGAGCCGGAGTCCCTCAAGCAATCAACACTTACTGTAGACATGCTCACTGGGAATCACATTGGGGTCCACCAGCTCCCACATCATGCAAGAACAGCACATCACATGACCCTCCATCCATCCATCCTTAAAGTTTTTACAAACTAAGAATTAATCCTACCTTGCCCCGCCCATTTCCGCCAAAGCCCTTTAGCTCTCACTCTGCTACCTGCTCACTCCGCTGCCCACTGGTTAGTGCGGCCTGTTTTTTAAACCTAGCGTGCTAAACAAAAACCCTTCCCAGCTTACCCTGCAGCCCACTTCTGCTTTACTTTTAAAGTAACTTTTAAAAAAACAGAAACCCCGCGGAAAACGAAAAAAAAAGAAAAAATAGAAACCGGAACACCCGGAAGAAACGCTCACTGACACTGGGAGAATGTGAAAACTTCTCACACGTGGTCACCCAAGGCTGGAATCGAACCGGGTCTCTGGTGCTAAGGGAGCAGTGCTAACCACTGTGCTACCCAAATTTTTAACTGATGTCAGTCTGTTCCGGACAATTTAATTTAGAGACAACTCGCATTTGACTGTGCTGGCGTGGAGTTAAAGGTTGTAAATGCTGTTCTTTGTAACACAGATGTTCATAAAGTCCAGGACTGCCTGTTGTTAGGAGTGAAAATCCCAGTTTGCTTTTCCTTCCATGATGTTTAATAATTCCTTCAAAAGGAATTATTGTTCTCCTATATTTTGAACTAATGTTTTTTCATAAAGTAATATGGCCAACAAAATGCACCAGTTTACATTCCATTCAATTCAAGGTATGTTTGAGAAAAAATGCTTCATGCTCTGAAATTGCTGATTTAACGTACTTGAGAAAAAACTGAGGAATTTATCTTTTGAGCTCTTTTAATTGGAATATCTCTGGCTCATACAGAAGCTGTTACTAATCATGCTGCACATGTCGCCCAATAAAATATAATCTAAGACAAAATTGTTTGACATGTTGAAATGTGACAAGATGTTTTTGTTGCACTTATGGTGGAGCAAATTTGAAGTTGGCTATTCCAGTGTTTTCCTGACCAGCCCTCTTGTCTTCCATTCACAATAAATATATCCAGTACTCTACTTCTCACCCTACTACACCCAATCTCGCACCTGGTCCCAGTCATCCATCACTCTTTTTATTTATCCGCTCATGGGATGCTGTCATTGGCTAGGCCAGTGTTTTATTGCCCATCGCTAATTGACGTTGAAAAAGTGGTGGTGAGCTGCCTTGAACTGCTGCAGTCCACATGATGTAAGTGCACCCACAGTGCTGTTAGAAAGCGACTTCTGGGACTTTGATCCAATGACAGTGAAGAAATGGCAAAATAGGTGTTGGCCAGTCAGATCCCTTAGTTTAAAATTTTCATTAAAAATAAAATGCAGATGTTGGAAATTTGAAATAAAAACAGGCAATGTTGAAAAAATTCAGGTTTGGCAGCATCTGTGGAAAGATGAGGTTAATGTCTAGAATTCTGACTTTTCCCATGGCTGGGATTCTCCTGTCCCATGGGCCAACGTTGAGTCTGTATGACTTATGTGGACTCGGAACTTTAACTTTGTTTCTTTTTCCACAGATGCTCCTAGACCTGTTGAGTTTTTTTCAGCATTTTCAGTTTTTATTTAAATTTTTCATTCTTGTGTTTAAATCCTGTCATGACTTTGCCACTGCCAATGCGTGCAACCTCTGGTCACCTGATCAGTGTTACCATTCCTACAGCTCTATCTTCTTGTGCATTTCAATAACATTCATAGCCTTTTGCCATTCTAAATTGCTTACTCTGGGATTCATAGAATTTGACAGCTCAGTACAGGCCCTTCGGCCCTCGGTGTTACGCCGACCTGTGAAAGTTAATCTAAAGCCCATTTAAGCTACACTGTTCTGATATCATCCATATGTTTATTCAATGATCATTTAAATGCCCTTAATGTTGGCGAGTCCAGTACTGTTGCAGGCAAGGCATTCCACGACCTTACTAGAGCCTACCTCAGACATCTGTCCAATATCTATCACCCTTCCGTTTAAAGCTATGTCCCCTCGTGCTAGCCATTACCATCTGAGGAAAAAGGCTGTCCCTATCTAATCCTCTAATCATCTTGTATGCCTCTATTAAATCATCTCTTAACCACCTCTGTAACGAAAACAGCCTCAAGTCCCTCAGCCTTTCCTCAAAAGATCTTTCCACCATACCAGGCAACATCCTGGTAAATCTCCTCTGCACCCTTTCCAATGCTTCCACATCCTTCCTATAATGCGGCGACCAGAACTGTGTGCAATGCTCCCATGTGTGGCCGCACTGGAGTTTTATACAGCTGCAACATGACCTCATGGCTCTGAAACGCAATCCCTCTACCAGTAAAAGCTAACACACCGTACGCCTTCTTAACAACCCTATCAACCTGGGTGCCAACTTTCAGGGATCTATGCACGTGGGCAGCAAAATCTCTGCTCATCCACACTACCAAATATCTTACCATTAGCCCAGTACTCTGTATTCCTGTTTCTCCTTCCAAAGTGAATCACCTCTCGCTTTTCTGCATTCAACTCCATTGGCCATCTCTCAGCCCAGCTCTGCAGCTTATCTATTCCCTCTAACCTGCAACATTCTTCCACAACTCCACCGACTTTAGTGTCATCCGCAAATTTACTAACCCAAGCTTCTACGCCCTCATCCAGGTCATTTATAAAAATGACAAACAGCAGTGGCCCCAAAACAGATCTTTGTGGTACACCACTAGTAATTGAACTCCAGGATGAACATTTCCCATCAAGCATCACCCTGTGTCGTCTTACAGCTAGCCAATTTCTGATCCAAACCGCTAAATCCCCCTCAATCCCATGCCTCCATATTTTCTGCAATAGCCTACCATAGGGAACCTTATCAAACGCTTTACTGAAATCCATATACACCACGTCATCAACTGCTTAACCCTCATCCACCTTTTTGGTCACCTTCTCAAAGACTATCCCTAATCAAATTATTCCTTTCTAGATGATGATAAATCCTCTCCAAAACTTTGTCCACAACAGAAGTAAGGCTCACTGATCTATAATTACCAGGGTTGTCTCTACTCCCTTTCTTGAACAAGGGAACAACATTTGCTATCCTCATCTCTTTTGGCACTATTCCTGTAGATGATGACGACATGAAGATCAAAGCCAAAGGCTCTGCAATCTCCTCCCTAGCTTCCCAGAGAATCCTAGGATAAATCCCATCCAGCCCAGGGGAATTATCTATTTTCAGACTTTTCAGAATTGCTAACATCACCTCCTTATGAACCCCAGTCCCGTTTAATCGAATAGCCTGTATCTCAGTATTCTCCTCGACAAATTATCTTTTTCCTGTGTGAATACTGATTAAAAATATTCACTTGGTGCCTCTCCTATCTCTTCAGACTCCATGCACAACTTCCCACTGCTGTCCTTGACTGATCCTAATCTTACTGTGGTCATTCTTTTATTCCTGACATACGTAAAGAAAACTTTAGATTTTTCCTTGATTCTTCCTGCCAAAGACTTCTCATGTCCCCTCCTGGCTCTTAGCTCTCTTTAGGTCCTTCCTGGCTGACTTGTAACTCTCAAGCACCCTAACTGAGCCTTCATGTCTCATCTTTACATAAGTCTCCTTCTTCCTCTTCACAAGAGATCCAACTTCTTTAGTAAACCACGGTTCCCTCGCTCGACCACTTCCTGCCTGTCTGACAGGTACATACCTATCAAGGACATGCAGTAGCTATTCCTTGAACAAGCTCCACATTTCAATTGTGCCCATTCCCTGCAATTTCCTTCCACACCCTATACATCCTAAATCTCGCCTAATTGCATCATAATTTCCTTCCCCCTGCCCCCACCCCCAGCTATAACGCTTGCCCTGCTGTATATACCTATCCCTTTCCATTGCTAAAGTAAACGTGACCGAATTGTGGTCACTATCACCAAAGTGCTCACCTATCTCCAAATCTAACACCTGGCCTGGTTTATTACCCAGTACCAAATGTGGCCTTGCCCCTTGTTGGCCTATCTATATACTGTATCAGGAAACCCTCATGCGCACACCAGACAAAAACTGACCCATCTAAAGTACTCGAACTATGGCATTTCCAGTCAATATTTGTAAAGTTTCTGTTCTTTCTTGATTTCCTCTTCCATTTCCTCCTTTGACCTCCTTCAAACCTGTATTTTTTACTGAACTTTTGGTTGTCCTCTAAATATTGGCTTGATGTCTTTTAAAAAAAAAAGACACTTTGTGGACCTTCTGTACTTTTGAAAAGTGATGTATATAAACACGTAGTTGATTCTTTTAGTGATGAAACTGCTTATTGACAGTCTTTTATACCAGTTAGTGGTTTTCTTTTTAATTTTCGTGTTTCATTTATAAAACATGCTTCAGATTTTTGATTTATCCCAACTTTAAAATGAAAGAGGTGCTTGGAAAACATTTTCTTCCGTTTATTATCTCTCTCTTAAAAATAATTTCATTTGAATGTCGTTGCACTTCAGATGCATTTGTTTTAGAATGAGATAGTGTGCAAATAATTTGATGCAGAGGAATTAGACTGAGTGTTAGCAAAAGAATGTCATGTTGATGAATATAGGACAGAGGTGCGTTTAGAAAATGGAACTTCGAATGCCCCAAACCAGTTGAGAAATTGTATTTATTGTGACAGCCAGCAAGTGGCACTGTAACCTTGTAGATCAAGTATTAGTTTGGCAACTTCGAGTTAATTTTAATACCCTGAAATTTTTAATTTTCTTTAGCTATATACTTAACAAGATGACGGTGTCAGGTTGACATGCACAATGCACAGTTTGAGTTTCACGTGGATCATCTGAAGAGATTATGTTCAAAATGGTTGACTGATCGTTAGTCCCTTTTACCCCAACAGGTGACAGAAGATGAAGTTATGGATGTATTAGAAACTGTACTACAGTCAAACATGTCAACATCTGTAACAAGGGGATATGCGCTCACTGCAATTATGAAGCTAAGCACAAGATTTACCGTAAATGTGAAGTAAGTAAATTTACCCTTGAAAGAAAGATAACTATATAATATGTTAGAAAACTGGTTTTCGATACAGATTAACAGGGATAATGGTGTAGTGGTGATACTGAAATAGTGATCCAAAAGCCTACACTAATGCTCTGGGCACACCAATTCAAATCCTACAATTAGCATTTGTTGGAAATTAAAGCTAATTAACTAATCTGGAATGAAAAACTAGCCTTTGTAATGATGGCCACAAAGTATTGGATTGATGCAAAAATGCATCTTGTTCACTGATTTCCCCTTAGGGAAGGAAATCTGGTCTTGCCTACACGTTCCTGCAGACCTACACAATGTGATTTGCTCTTAACTGGCCAATCACAGTATCAAACCACAAAGTCTGAAAGAAAACCAGGTGGACCACTTGCATCGAATCAGGAATCAGAAATGACAATGGCATTCCATCCACTTGAGCCTGCAAAGTCCTCATTTATATCTAGTGCAAAGATTGGGAAAACTGTCTGACAGATGAGTTCAGCAATAGCCTGACAGTCATATGCATGAAAATCGTACTTTGCAGCCAACATTGCTGCAGACATCACTATCCCTGTGTATGCCTGTCCTACCAGCAGGGCAAGACCCTACCAGAAATGGTGGCACAATGGCATTCAGCCAAGAGGAAATTATCCTGGAAATCCTGGACGTGAGTTTGGACTTCAAGTTTTCAAGTCAGACATTCTAAATCCCTTACTCTGGGATTCTGTTCCTAAATTCATTGTCCTTTACTTCCATCTCCTTTTGATTCTCCTTCAAGTCTGTTTTTGACAACTTTTGGTTGCCATCCTAATATTTCCGCTGTGGACTTTTCTATTTTTTAAAAGTGATGTATATAAATACATATAGTTCATTCTTAATGACTGATTTAATGCCGATTAACACCTACAGTTCCCCCCAGAACTGATGAATCATCTGTCCTCCATGTTAAACACCAGTTGGAAAAAACCCGAGGTTGGCAACGGCACGGGATGTACTCAAGTAGTGAACTTTAATGTCCATCACCCAAGTTGCAGCATCACTACTGACTAAGATAGCCAAATCTCCAAGGGTTTACCTGTTAAGCTGGACCTGCAGCCTGGTGAGGGAATGAACAGAGAAGAACCTACTTGATCTTGCTCTCAGCAATGTACCTGTTATCAATGCATCTGTCCTTGACTGTACTGATAGGATTAACCAGCACACAGACTTATGGGAATGATGCCCCATCTTCAAATTGAGAATATCCTCCATTATATCTTGTGGCACTACCACTGTACTAAGTAGGATAGATTCAGAAGAGCTAACAATTCCAAGCTGTGCCTCCATGAGCCACAGTGGGCCGTTGGCAGTGTCAAAATTGTATTCACCCACACTCTAACCTCAACCTGGTATATTCCTCGCTCTAAAGTTATTGTGCAACAGGGGAATCACCCCAGTTCAAAGAGGAGTGCAGGAATGCATGCCAGGAACAACAGCAGGCATACTGAAAATTGAACTACGCACTTATGAACTATGCACGTGCCAAACAATAGAAACAGCATGTAACAGACAAAGCTAAATGATTCCACAACGAACTGATTAGATCAAAGCTTTGCCATCCCTTCCAGATCCCAGAACCAAAAGAGTGGGCTCCACAAATATTTCCATCCTTCAAGAGGGGGAGTTTAGTAGCACCAGCTTAAAAGATGAGGCAGAACCACTTGTGCAACCATCTTCAGCTGAGTGGATAAGCTCCCCATTGTCAGATGCTGGTCATCAATCAACTCTCTTACTCCACTTGATAGCTACAAATGGGTGAAGACACTGAATACAGCCTTAGTGCTGAAAGCATCTCGCAATAGCATTGAAAACTTGCACTCCAGAATTAGCCCTTTGAGCTGTTCCAGCATTACAACAACATTGGCATCTACCCAGCAATGGGGAAAATTATGCAGGTATGTCCTATGCACAGAAAAAGGACACATTCAATACAATTAGTTGTCGCCTCATCAAACTATCCTTCATCAGCAATAATGGAAGGTGTCATTGACAGTGCTATTAAGTGGCACTCGCAATAACCTACTCACTAATGCTCTGTTTGGATTCTGCCAGAATCACCCAACTCCTGACCTCATTGCAACTTTGGTCCAGACCTGGACAAAAGAGCTGAACTTGAGGTGAGGTTAGTGCAACTGCCCTTGCCGCCTGACCAAATGTGATATCAAGGTGCCCTAGCAAACTTGAAGTCATTGAGAATAGGGAAAGCTTTCCGCTGGTCGAAGTTTTACTTGGCGTGAGAAAAGATGGTTATAGTAGTTGGATGTCAGTCATCATAGTTTTAGGGTATTGCTGCATGAGTTCTTTGGGATAGTGGCCTGGCCCAACCACCTTCAGTGACTTGATCAATGACCTTTCCTCCATCATAACGTCGAATGTTAACTGTGCAGTCATCAATGTTCAATACCATTCATGATTCCTGAGATGCTGAAGCAGACCACATTCATACACAGCAAGATATGGACAGCACTCGGACTTGAGATCTGGGCAGCGTTCAGGCCCAAGAACTGGATGCATAGGTGGCAAGTAAGCTGAACTAGACTTGCCCCATAAATAGTGTGATTACAAGAACAGGTCAGGACCTAGGGATCCTGTGGTGAGTAACTTTCCTCCTCACTCTGCCAAAGCCTGTCCACCATCTATAAAGCACAAATCAGGAATGTGGTGGAAAATGCTCCACATGCCAAGCTGAGTCTAACTGTAAAAGTATGTGAGCTCAACACCATATCGGCAAAGCAGCCTGCTTGATCGGCAACCTGTCTACCACTATCATTCTGTCCACCAGTGGCACAATGGCTGCAGTTAGTCCCGTTAACCAGGTGCACTACATCAACTCATCAAACTTCCCTGGACAGCACTTTCCAAACCGGAGATCTCTATCACCTAATGGAGCAAAGATAGCAGATATATGGCCATACCACCAGCAGCAAGTTCCCCTCCAAGCTGCATGCATCCTGACATGAAACTATATTGCTGTTTCATCACTGCTGCTGGGTCAAAACACTAGAACTCCCTTCCTAACTGCACTGAGTGCACCTACTTCAGGTGTCCAATCACCACCACCTTGAGGGTAATTAGGGATGGGCAACAAATGCCTTGGCAGCAACATTCTTACATGCCATGAAAAAAATTAAAAGATTCTAGCTGTAATCCAAATTCCTTTACAGATTTGCAGATTTAACAAAACTAAAACTGAATATTTCACATGGATATAAATGAACATATTATAACATACTGGTTCATTCTTTCAGTCGAATTAAGAAGATAATATCAGTGTATGGAAGCAGCATAGATGTGGAACTTCAGCAAAGGGCTGTGGAATATAATGCACTTTTCAGAAAATTTGATCATATGAGGTACGTGCAAACTATTGCAAGTAATTAGTTGGATCATGCAGCTAACTATTTTTGTATGAATTATTGCATGCTAGAACTACAGAACAGAGCAGCAGTGCCAACCATCAGTAATTTTGTGGTATATCCTGATGCACTGTTCTTCGTTCAGATTGTCAAATTTATTTTGTATGCAAATTGCTGTGTGATGGCGATGTCAATGCCAGTTCCAATATGCATGTGGATCTTTTGACTTATACATGCTTCTTTAGAAGCTAAAACATAATGCTGAATTGCTTTTGAAGCAATTATTAAATGTCACATAATTAACGTCTAAAAATTAAAACAGCCCATGTAACCAGTTTGGTTTCAGTTTGTGAAGAGAAGCTACATGGAACTTCCTTTTGTTAAATTGCAAAAACTGATTTCAAGTTCTCTTAAACTAATAATCAGGGAAGTGCTATAAAATTATTCAACTCAGCTTCAGTCCATCTAATCTGAGAATTACTGAAGTCATTTCAGGTTTCAATGGCTGAAAATCTGTGTCTTAACAAGAACTAGAAGGGTTTTTTTTGTTCTGTCTAGGTCTTCAATCACAGCTCTTGTCTACGTGAATGGGAACTGAATGATTCCCATTCACAGACAGTTTAGGCCTAGATTCATGTAAAGAACATTTTCTCCCTAAGCAACTGTATGGTCAATATTGAACTTGAGTAGCCTACTTAATAGACACTGACTTTGTGCTGCAATGTGGCATTAACTTTGACAAGCTTGTTGCCTCAAAACAAATTCTAGAGATGGCAGGACCGTGACATTGCATTTCTAATGAATTTCTATGCTGATCTGACTTTTTATTTAATCGTAGAATGATTCAAAGAAGGTGGCCATTCAATCCATCCCGCCTCTGCCAACTTTGATAGAACCATGCAATTAATCCTAAGCTGCTTTCTCAATATAGCCAATAAATCTTTAATTTTAATGTGCTGTGTATTTTCAGCATGTGCACCTGTTGTACCATTTTGTATCATAAAGCCCTATCTGTGTGCCTTTATCCATTCAATAAACAGTTGTGTTTCTTTTCACCAAATTAACTCCAACCAACACACAAATTAATTGTATGGCTTTTGGGGTAGCTTAGTTCAATTTGTTGAAGTCTTAAGCTTGAGAGTTGAACACGTGGAAGGGCATTTGGACTATTCTAGTTTATGAAATTCTGTTATAACATGTAGTTGAATTTTAAGCATCCCTAATATTGTGGCATTCTTCCCAAGAAGTTTACAATATTTCAAATGGAATACGATCAATTAGAAATTGGTGCAACTGAAATGTTCTCAAGTTCTAGATGCATTTTCTAGTATTTCATTTAACTATAGTTATATTACCAAGATATTGTTTTGGTACTTTTGGTTAAAATCTCTGCAGATTTGATGGTTCTTTTATAATGCAGATTTGTGACCATTGTACAAAGGTTTATGTTTTGTCATTGTGCATCCTGGTGCATAACTAATCAAAGCCCTGCAAAATAGTTTCATGTATCTATTCAGCTGTGGTTGTGTTGACAGCAAATTTGAGATGTTGGTCATTTGTCTTTAATTCAAAGATACTTAATTTGAAAGTTAATATAATTTTTTAACACTAAGCACTGATTTCTTATCTTCAAATAATTGGATAAATCAATTTTAACGTGTTAAATTAATCTGAAGTACTGTAATAAGCTTAATGTTTTAATGTCTTTGCATATAACATACAGCACAATAATAGATTATTCCACTAAACTGATTTGTGCTGGTGTTCACATGCCACACAAGCTTCCTCCCATTTTGTCTAACTCACTTCAACCGTTCAACACATTTTCCTCCTAATGCACTTGTTTAGTTATCTTTTAGAAGCATCTAAATTATTTGCTATAGCAAGTTCCACATTCCAGCCCCCCTCCCAAATTGAGATATTTCTCATTTCCTTAGTGAATTTATTTATGGCCCCTACCTTTGGATTCACTTCACATCTACCCTGTGCATTCATCTAAGAATACATCCTAATGTTTTGGCATATTTGGATGCTTTGCTAACTTTCTATTGCTTTGCTAACCAAGCATTCTTGGGAATGCTGAACTGTTTTAAACCTTTCAAGTGGGTACATCACTGACAGCAAAGAATTATGGAAACCTGTGTGCTGGCAAAAATACTAAATTACTGAATTATGATGGCAAAATATTCTTTTTCTAATTATGGAGGAAATATTGCTATTTACCAGAAAACTTCTGCTAAGCAGAAGCTTATAAAAAGTTAGATCAACTTTTCAAGTGAGTTTATTTAATTTCATGAGGATAAACTATTCATCTGGAATCCCTGGTAAGTAGTTGAGGAATTATATAACTAAATCATTATTTGTATCCATTAGATCTGCACTGTTGGAACGAATGCCTATAATGGAGAAGATAACTAATGGGCCTACAGAATCTGCACAGACTAATGGGGAGGCAGAGCCCACGATAGTGGAACCAAAATTGATACCTGGTGCTCTTCAGTCTAGTAATCAGGTAAAGTAAATAAATTCAGTGATTGGTGTATTTCTTATTCTACCACTAATGATTTGAATAATACATTTTTTGACTCATTGATTATTTTAGGAACTACTGAAGGATATCAGTATATATGTGTTAAATCAGACCTTTCAGAATTTTTAAAATTCATTCTTGGGCTGAGTGTCATTGCTAGGCCAGCATTTATTTGCATTACTAATTGCCCTTGATTGCTGCACTTTGTGTGGTGTATGCACTGAGTTCCAGGATTTGACCTTGTAATTATGAATAAAATAGCAACACATTTCCAAGTCAGGGTGGCGTCTGACTTTAAGGGAAACTTAGTACTGGTGTTCTCATGCACCTGCTGTGCTTGTTCTACTAGACTGCAGAAGTCACAATTTTGGAAGGCTCTATCATGGAATCTTGAGTTGCTGCAGTGCATGCTGTTGACGGTATACTTGGGTGCACTGGCCATCCTTCAGTGTACCCAAACAGGCACTGGAGTGTGGGGACTAGGAGATTTTCACAGTAACTTCATTGCAGTGTTAATGTAAGCCTGCTTGTGACAATGATTATACTTATACTTTTCCTACTAGTGTTCTGCAATGTGGGGAGTGTGAAAGTTTAAGGTGAATGGATTGCCAGTCTAGCATGTGTGGCTTTGTAGGGTTTTTTCAGTAGTTTTGGTGCTGCACTCCACTAGGCATGTGGGGTAGTCCAGCACACACCTAATGTGTGCCTCAGAGATGGTGGGCAGTCTGGGAAGTTGGGTGGTTTTACTCCAACTTGAATAACAAATTTCTTCATAACAAACTTGAAGTACATTAAGATTTGCTATTTTGCGCTAGTGTTTGTTTTAAGATTTAACTACAAGATTAGTATTGCTAAATTGAGAGAGAACAGAAAAGCATAATTTAAAATTGAGAGCCTACTCAATCAAGCCATTAAATAGATAATTTAAACACAAGTTTTAAAGTTTAATTATTGTCACAAGTAGGCTTACATTGTTGTTTGTCCATCATCGTCAATGAGGACATTGACACCATTAGTCATTTTGAGGCTGGATGCGTTGTCTGAAGATGACTGATCAGGCCAATTCGGGCATGGAATGTCCTGGCACACGTTGGACAGACTTGTGTAGGCACTGTACTTGTTGCGCTGATGGCTCTGGATTTGTGCAGCTTGCGCTTAAGTTGCGCTTCAGCAATGCACCTTGTTTCGTAAGCTTGACAGCCCTTGTGGATAAGGCAGTGCCAGATAGGGCAGTTTTGGGCCAGCGTTTCCCAGGTGGTCGTGTCAATGTCAGGCGACTTCAGGGAGGCCTTGAGTGTGTCTTTGTAATGTTTCTTCTGTCATCCATGTGAGCGTCTTCCAGTAGAGTGTTCCCCAAAAAGGAGCTACTTGGGCATGCGCTCGTCTGGCCTGTGGATGACATGACCTGCCCACTGGGTCTGCGCTCTCATCAGCAGTGCGTGGACTGATGGTACACTTGCTGTAGAGAGAACTTCAGTTTCTGGTATTTTGTCTTGCCATCTGATGCGTAATATTCTGTGAAAACAAGTCATGTGGAAATGATTGAGCTGTCTTGCATGCCTTGAATACACAGTCCACGTTTCACAGGCATACAAGAGTGTAGTGAGTACCACAGTGCTATAGACCTTCAGTGTTGCTGAAAGCAGCCTCAGGTACAGAGTGGATGGGAAGCTCTTCAACCTGAGGAGACTTCAAGCTATCACCAAAGTGTAGGGGACTGTTCTGAGAGACTTCCTCTTTGACTGCACCCTGTATACTGGCTCAGAGCCAGAGATGCAAGTCAGTATGGACAAATTTTCCATGGCTTGTGACAACTCTGGACTCACCATCAACATTAAGAAGATCGAAGTCATGCACCAGCCTGCTCCTCATGCACCATGCACAGAACCCATAATCGCAATCAAAGGGCAGAAACTACAGGCAGTGGACCAGTTCACTTATCTTGGCAGCACCGTCACCCAAGCAGTGACTATTGATACAGAAGTTAACTGCAGAATAGCAAAGGCAAGTTCTGCTTTCGGTAGACAGAGCTCCACTGTATGGGAACATCAAGGAGTCAGCCCAGCAACAGCAACAAAACTGAAGGCTTGCATTAACACTGCAGTGAAGTTACTCTGAAAATCCCCTAGTTGCTACACTCCGGTGACACTTGTTTGGGTACAGCTGAGGAGGAATTTAGCATGGGCATGTACCAAAACTAGCCCATCTTTCAGACTATGGGAGGAAACTGGACCACCTGGAGGAAACCCACATAGACATGGGGAGAATGTGTGAACTCCGCATACAGTGACCCAAGCTGGAAATCGAGCACAGATCCCTGGCGCTGTGAGGCAGCAGTATTAACCACTGTGCCACCTTGCTGTCCGTGGGCGCAGGCTTAAATAACCTTTGAATGCCTTGGGCAAGATAAAAGGTAGCTCTTAACGAAAAACGCAATAGCTGTCAAAAGTTTCCTTTTTGCTCTGTCCAGAATTATAGTAGAAATATTGTGGATTCCTTATCAATTATATTTTAATCTAATCATTACTTTCACCAGAAGTTCAGCAGAATATGGCAAGAAATATCATGGCCACATTGTCCGAGAGGTTTCCAGGTTCAGTCTACAGTTAGTGGGTGGTCCAGTGACAGTGGTTAGCACTGCTGCCTCAGCGCCAGGAACCCAGATTCAATTCCTGCCTCAGGTCACTAATGGAGTTTGCACATTCTCCCCATGTGTGCTTGGGTTTCCTCCCCACACCAAAGATGTTAGGTTGATTGGCCATGCAAAAACTGCCCTTTAGTGTCAGGGCACTAGCAGGGTTAATATGTGGGGCTATGGAGATGGGACATGGTTGGGATTGTCGTTGGTGCAAGCTTGATCGGCTGAATGGCCTCTGCACTATACGGATTCAATGATTCGTGCAAAGTCAGGTGATTTCAAACAGGACACTGGGTCAACTCTAAATGCAAGTGTGCTTTTGAGGATGGCATCAGGCTTGTCTGTGGTACCTACCCATTCCACCACTTCAATTGCCCAGTGACTTATCAGCACTAATTTTGGAGGTGCATGTGGGGGGGAATATATTGGCAAAGTGCAAGAGTTTCTAATGAGCTCAGAACTATTTCTCACCCTTTAGGTTTGAATGAGGGGAGAAATATGCAGAAAAGAGAGCAAGGGAAAAGTGTTGAAGCTGCTTTGAGTGTTTCCTATCTTTTTGTAATGCAGTTTTTAACTTCAAAAAAATAGTGTTCATTTAAAAATTCTGTAATGGGGCTTAATAAAATTTATAGGTAAGTAGAATGCTATGTACGATAGTTTATCTTGCAATGATGCTGTCTTTAACATTTTGAACACTAAACTAACTTTTTATCCTGCTACCTTTGCAAATAACAGTCTTGACATACTTTGCTTGGTGAGAAATATATTTCTATGTTCTATGAGCAATTGAAGGATTAATATTTTAAAGTAATGCAGACAAAAATATTAAGGAATAAATTTGACAATTGAAGTAGATCTGAGGACTTGGTAATTGATATGAAGTAATAAAATTAACTGCATCATTGCCAGATTAATTCATTTAGAGATGGGTCTAATTAAATTGATCCGTTATTTTTGCTAATTTCTGAACACTTGAGGCTTTTGATTGTGAGAATGCATAAAATATAGCTTTTGTTTTATTCTTTTCCAGGCTAATGACTTGTTAGACTTGCTTGGAGGAAGTGATGTGCCGCCAGTGATTCAGACCGTAGCACCCAGTAAACCAAACACAGCTGGTGGAGAACTTCTGGATCTATTAGGAGGGCTGGATCTATCAGGTTAGTTTGATATAAAGATTTTGATGTTGGGTGCAAGTGGCCTTGATTCTACTGACACCAGTTTGGATCTTGTCAGGGCAGTGATGGCCCAAACAATGCTCTGAAAAGTCAGGCAATCAGCTTCAGTGGTTTGGGGGAGCCCACAGCTGCATTTTATGTCAGCCTGCAGCCAATGAGCTGCTAGAGTTACCCTCCTTTTAAGGGATGAGAGTTTCCAGCCAATTGGAAGGTGATGGAATGTTGCAGTGACCATTAACACTGCAGGTGATCGTCAGTGGGCTAGCCAGCCAGAGGAGGAGATGTCTCCCTCTGAGCCTGTAAGGAAGCCACTGTTTGAACCAACAGTCCCCACGTGGTGGTAAAATGTCAGTGGCAGCAGGAAGAGGCCATTAGTTGGCCACAAATGGCACATTTGGCCTCTGGATGGGAGGGCATCTCTCTCATTCCCTACCAATAGCAGAATGCCATGGCAATTGGCACTGCACCTATTGCCTCCCTCCTGTTGCTGCCTACATAGCTCCTGAGGTTTACCAGGATGTTGCCTGGTATGGAGGGAAGGTCCTATGAGGAGAGACTGAGGGATTTGAGGTTGTTTTCGTTAGAAAGAAGGCGGCTAAGAGGAGACCTTATTGAAACATACAAGATGATTAGAGGTTTAGGTAGGGTGGACAGTGATAGCCTTTTTCCTCAGATGGAGAAAGCTAGCACGAGGGGACATAGCTTTAAATTAAGGGGTGGTAGTTATAGGACGGATGTCAGAGGTAGGTCCTTTACCCAGAGGGTGGTGGGGCAATGGAATGCCTTGCCTGCTGCAGTTGTAGATGCGCCTAGTTTGGGGGTGTTTAAGAGGTCCGTGGATAGGTTTATGGATGGAAAGGGATTGGTTTAGGTTAGAGGGTCATTGTTTTTTTCTTAATTGGTCAGCGCAACATCGTGGGCCGAAGGGCCTGTTCTGCGCTGTTATGTTCTATGAAGGCCTTATAAAATTCAGCCCCAAGATACTGATTTAAACGACTGTTGAAATGTTTAATCATCTAAATCTAGTAACAAGTGAAAGATCCCAGACACAAATGAAGTAATTCATCTGCCCGAATGCGAGAAGCAATTAAAATAAAATGCTAACATTGTACATAGCAGAAGATACGATGCAAGATTACCCATTGAAAATGGAGTTAGTTTAACTCCTGGGGTATAGATTGTTAAGGAAACATGATGGAACAGAAGCTTGGGCAACTTAATGAAGCGGAGTATTTGAATATCAAAATGAAACATTTGGAAGGCAGAGATCAAAGGCTTGCTGCAATTAAAAAGCAGGTGGGAAACCTGTTTGACAATTGGGATCTGCTACAGTTCACCAGGAGGATGCCAGCATCTTAGAAAATAAGATCAAGGAATGTACAAATAATGTATTAATTTAGTAAGTGATTTCAGCTAACTCAGTAAAAACTGGGAATACCATAATAGAGGTTTAGCAACCAAATTTGAACTAATATAAATGCAGATGAAAAAGGTACTGGTTTCTTTTCTGCTTGAAAAGAAGTGTTGCCTAAAATCAGTCTTAAACTTTGCTTTTACAAGTTTACACCTTTGTGACTGAACCAGATTTGCTTCTATATACCCTTAAAGGTTTCCAGCTTCATCTTATTTCAAAACTAAAGTCAGATTATTGTCAGTCTGTCATGGACCTCACTAGATGGAACTTTTTTGATTTATTTCTTGAAAGTAGTGGCGTCCGTCCATCCTATGTAAATATGGGCCCATGATTTCGTAGAATCCCTACAGTACAGGAGGAGGCTATTCAACCCATAGTCTGCACTGACTCTCTGACAGAATCTTGCCCAAGCCCTATCCCCACAATACCACACGTATACCCTGTTAAAGTCCTCTAACCACATCTTTTGACTACTTGGAGGGGGGGTGGCAATTTAGCATGACCAATCCACCTAACCGGCACATCTTTGGAGTGTGGGAAGAAACCCATACAGACACTGGGAGAACGTGAAATTCCACACGATCATCCAAGGCCAGAATTGAACCCGGATCCCTGGTGCTGAGAGGCAACAGTGCTAACCACCGTACCACTCTAATTACTGAAATAGGGCAACAACCTGAAATTTCCATTAATTATTTGCCCTGGCTCAATTAATTCCAATGAGATTTTGTGCTGCAATTTTCTGAAATTGAGCTTAATGCTGCAGGGAGGGAAACTGAGCATCTGGGAATTGGTTGAATACGTCTGTATTTCTTTAAAGAGCAGAAGAAAATTCAGGATATGTAAAACGCTGGATAAGTTCAATGCCAACTCTAGTGTACAAGGATAGGATTGGGGAATGGGCAAAAAAGCTACTTTTTTTATAACTTGTGCATTTTAAAAAAATAGCCAGCAACAATTAAAATCTGAAGGAAGGTGGTCCACGCTTGTAATTAATCTTCAATGCCATGGATTCATTTTTAGTGTGCAAGAGGCTGATGAATAATGAACACTGCTTCATTAGAAGAACCTCTGAATACTAATCGCGACCCTTCCTGTTAAGGAAGGCTACCAACTTTCCTGTTATTACCAGTGTAAATCAGACAGCAACTTTGGCTCCCACCCATGCAATTAATTAGCAAGTTGCTGCCTGAACTGTCCTGCTTCCTCTCACGCTTACTAATACACTTGGCACTGAAATGCAGTGTAGTTATGGTACTTAGTCACTAGATTTCACTAAACTTCCAGCGAAAAGTTGGGGTTATCTGTATGCAAGTATATATCTAATGGCATGATAAGTCTTGATTACTGCTGAACAACCTCTTGACACCAAAAAAACTTTTACTAGTATAGTCTCATTCTTCAGATATTAATTATCATTGGATATTTTTAACTTCAGTCTCATTGTTCTTAATCTCATGTTTACTTGCCCCTCTTTCCACTCTGATCTGGCATTGAATTAATCGTGCCAGCTTGCATTTCCTGAGACTCTTATACTGCCTCAGTCAGGATTCTTCAGTATGATAGTGATTGTCTGAAAATGTAAGGGTAATGAACAGCTGGCACCAATTGTTTGCCACTGACTACAAAATTCAGACCATTTAGTCTGCAAGACATGTCTGTTCCAAAGTAAGTGGAATGTAAGCTAAGCATTTTCACTCCTTGATCAGTGAATTAAAATGGATATGAGAAAAATATACTATACAGACTTCACGCTAAGTGACTGCAAATGGTTAATGTTTAAGCCGGCTTTTGGATGTATGTTGAGTGTAAATAGGGGCTGGAGGAGAAGCATAACATCAAACAATAGAACTTTCTTCACTAACGAATGAACGGTTGAAGAGGACGTTCCAAACTCTAAGGTAAAGGTAGCGAGTAATTGAAGATGACTGGAACACAATTGAATAACCTGTTTATTTCCTAGAATTATGGATGAGAGGAAAGTGCAAGTTTTACTATTGAAATGTAATATTGAATTTTATGATCACCAACTGTGTTCCATTTTTTGGCCAAGCATGAGACTTGTATTACTGTAAAATAATGGCACTGATCCCCTTTGGACAGCTAGCACTGTTTTGAGAAGTTGGAACAGGAACTCCTTGGGTGTATACAAATATTTGCAGCAGGGTACCATGTTAAAAGTTTTAAAATGCTGGGATAGTATAACTGAAAAAAATAGACAAGCACAAGTAAGTGAGTTTTAACGTACTCAAGGTAGACCGCCTATGCTCAAAATAAGTTGGTCTTGTATGATAATGTCTGTTTATTGAAGTATTTTCTGCTGCTCTTGAGGGAATGATGTGCATATGCTTGAAACATTGCATGGTTCAGGTGCTAGTGACCTTTGAAGGGGAGTTGATCACCCATAATGCACACTGCTTAATAAAGGATCTGCCTGCATAGAGTTGTATGAGGTGGTCTTGGGAAGAGAGAGAGGGAGGGGTAGCCACTGGAATAAAGATTTTCATTTTATTTTTCAATGGATTTCTTCAACATCTGTACAAAACAGGGATACTGCATCTGGAGGAGTGTGCCTCAGATACTGCACTTGCATTATAATATGGCCTCACCTTACCCCATCTCATTTGTCCAAGCCATTTCTGAAGTCATAATGAGCCACAATAATATATTGTATACATGTTTGTTGTGCAAAGATAAAATTATGGTGTGCTGACTGCCTTGTGTGTCTTTTAATCCTTGGCCCAGTACGCCTGATAAGGCAACCAGAAGCACATTATTGTCTTAGCTTTTCCTTGCAAGTAAACATAATGAGTAGGCTACTACGTTGCTTGGGCCATTCTGTTTGTTTTCTGCGTCAGATCATTTATGCGAAAAACAGTAAATAGGGAATGCAATGGGAAAAGGGAAATGTGCAAGTGGAAAATATATTGCTTTTGGGATGAAAGTATAAGTAAACAACATGAAACAGAGTGGTATTATTTCAGAAAGATCTGGGAAGAAATCAGCAAAAGATATATATTAGCACAAAAGTAGACCATTTGGCCCATTGTCCTAGCACTAAACCTTGGAAAGCATTTTGATTAATTCCCCTATGCTAATATGTTCCATTAATTTAACAGGAAGATAAAAATTAACTTCAGTTGTTCACATCTCCCTCTAGTGTATGGCAGTCAAAATCCTGAATCTGTCTGAGAACATACTAGAACACTGGGTAGAACTGCACAATTAGCTAGCCACTTGGCTTTAAATTGTGCTGTTATTGAAAATCCCAGATTTATGTATTGGTCTAGTAAACACTGATTACATCCCTGCTCAACCTGTCTACTGAATTGTATATTTTTAAGCAGGAGTTTCTGGATAGTGATTTGATACATTAATCCTAGCTAATTTTTTGTTCTTTTTGATCCTGTTAAGGCCAGTTGTATCCCTACTGCTGCCCCTGCGCATGCAGTGAATAAGGTAGGCAATTGAAATGCATGTTGAGATATCTGTCCTTTTGACAGACATCCACGTGACTTTCGCTTCCCACACCTTCAAGGACCCGCTACACATTTTTTGAACTACCATTTTGCATGCCGTTGGTACTTGAGAAACTCGAAGATTCTTTTACCACACTATTCTGAACTTAAGTTTTCGTACATGGAAGACAAATATGCAAATTTGATTTTCCCCTCAAATTCTTATACGGGTAATCAAGTTTTCTATATGAATCCGTTTTAAAAATTAATGAGCAAAGTAGAAAGAACCTTTTTGATATGTACATACAAATAAGGGGCAGTTATAGGCCATTCGGCCCCTTGAGCCTGCTCTACCATTTAATAAGATCACGGCTGATCTGTCTTTGTTCCACGTTCCCATCTAGCCTGATAATCTTTGAAAGCAAACCTTATCGACATTGTACAGTACAACTGGTTCCGGTGCTGTCGTCGTTGTTTCTACAACTTTGTAGGTTTGTGAAACTACCGTCTGTCTTGGTGAGAATTCAAAGTGGTGGCTTTCATTTTGATTGAGTTAAGGTGAATTTCAGCACCTTCACAACTTGATGTCGGAAAGGCAGCTCAACAGTGTCGGCAGTTCTCTTGGCGTTGAAGGTACTGGAACGATGTAAAACTGGCGGTTGGATGCATGTGAAAACTGACCGTGGATTTGTCACTGGAAATAGTTTGCTGTCCAAAGATGCCTAAATTAGGTGGATTAGTCATGGTAGATGCACAGGGATATGGGATAAGGCATGGGTGATGGGGTGGGCCTGGGTAAGGTGCTCTTTCAAAGAGTTGATGTAGACTTGATGGGCTGAATGGCCTTCTACACTTTAGGGATGCTACAGCTCTGTGAAAAAGCCTTGAGCTTGCAAAGCTAGCAGTGGTGATGAGAGAAGATGCGTCTCAACTTGATGTCTAAGCTCTTAATAAGGATATGATGTATTAAAGATAAAACATGGAGATGTGGCAATGAAAAATGGAATTGCAGATACTGTTGAACCTCAGGATGTGAGCAACAACAAATCATATTCATGCAGGATGTCATTACCAAACTGCAGTGAGTAGGATGGAAACATAATTGGAAAGGCATTTTCAGGAATTTTTCTAAGCTTTGTAAGGTTTCTCCCAGGCCTATCCTGAATTTGTATCTTCCTTCACTTTCTCTCCCATCTACCCTCATACCTTGTTGTCCATAAAATCCACCACCTGTGCCTTTGACCCTAGTTTCACTAAACTGCTGACCCAACCTTCCTGGCTTCTGTGTTAGCAGATATTAAAGGTTTTGTCTGCATGTACTATCACCCGTTCCTTCAAATGTTGTCATCACCCCGCTCTGTAAAAATAATAGCTCTTGATTCCTCTGCCATTATAAACTTTTTCCAGTCACTCCTTTTCCTCTCCAAAGACGCCTCCAAATCAGTGCCTATCTTTCTCAGAATTCCACACTCAAATCCCTCCAAACCCCTGCCACAATTAAGTTGATCACATTGATAGATACGTGGAAGCAAATGGCATTTAAACTATCTAGAGGTTCACAAAACAAATAGGCGTCGACTCAATTTTCCTTCGTGGGTGGAGTTATTACCTCAATTTGGGATTACAGGTGCTTTGGAGCAACTGTGTGACTAACTTCCGCCAACTCTGATGCAGTGCATAGGAAAAAATGCAACGTCAGCCACAACATTGTATTTAGACCATCTACCATAGTAAAACATTTCATAAGCATGTCCAACAAATGACAACCTATGTGAATTTCCTCTGACTTCTCACATGGTTGACCCACAGCCTCCTCCATCATCTGTACTGTTGGCCAGCTTTCCTGATTCAAGTTTTATCGATCCATTATATAGACAGTCACCTGCAATGGTTTCTGTGCTGCTCCCGTATTGTAAACTCTGGTGTCTTATAAGAATCTACTTTTGCCCTTCCTATTTCTCACCCAAATGCTGCCCCTCAGTGGCAAATGCAGCTTCAGTTTCTGCATGTATGCTGAATGTTCTGATTTCTTACTGGACCATTTGTAGCTTTATCATTTACATTCCGTTTGTCTTTTGGTCTATGTCAATCACACACTCCCTCACCCTCTCTGTATAAATCTTGTTCTGGAGGAGGGAACCGAGTGTAGGGTGTCGAAATTTGCTGATGACACTAAGCTTGGGGGAAAGGCAAATTGTGCGGAGGGTGTGGAGAGTCTGCAGAAGGATCTAGATAGGCTGGGTGAATGGGCCAGGAAATGGCAAATGGAATTTAATGTTGGCAAGTGTGAGGTGGTCCACTTTGGTAGGAAGAATGGTAGGAAGGACTATTACTTACGTGGCGAAAAACTGCAGCAGGCGACGGTGCAGAGGGACCTCGGGGTCCTTGTGCATGAGTCGCAAAAACCCAGCCTGCAGGTGCAGCAGGTGGTCAGGAAGGCGAATGGGATGCTGGCCTTCATAGCGAGGGGGATTGAATATAAAAGTAGGGAGGTCTTGCTGCAGCTGTATAGGGCATTGGTGAGGCCGCAGCTGGAGTACTGTGTGCAGTTTTGGGCGCCGCACCTGCGCAAGGATATTTTGGCCTTGGAGGGAGTGCAGAGGAGGTTTACTAGGCTGATACCGGAGTTGAGGGGGTTGAGCTATGAGGAGAGGCTGAATAAACTAGGCTTGTACTCGTTAGAGTTTAGAAGAATGAGGGGAGATCTCATTGAGACGTATAAGATGATGAATGGGATGGATAGGATAGAGGTGGAAAGACTCTTCCCGCTCAAAAAAGACAGTAGGACTAGGGGGCACAGCCTCAAGATAAAGGGGGGGCAGTTCAGAACGGAGTTGAGGAGGAACTTCTTCACTCAAAGGGTGGTGAATCTCTGGAATTCTCTGCCCGTTGAAGTGGTGGAGGCTGCCTCGCTAAATATTTTTAAGAAGCGGGTTGATGGGTTTTTGATAAGAGAGGGGATTAAGGGTTATGGGGAGAGGGCGGGAAAGTGGAACTGAGCCACGACAGATCAGCCATGATCTTATTGAATGGCGGGGCAGGCTCGAAGGGCCAGATGGCCTACTCCTGCTCCTATTTCTTATGTTCTTATGTTCTTATGTTTCCTTGCCTTTAGCTTTGACAAAGGGTCATCCTGATTCAAAACGGTTTTATTCTCTCTCCATAGATGCTGTGAGACCTGCTAAATACAATTTTATTGTGGCTGTCATTGCATTGCTTTCCTACGCATGGTCTCACTAGTTCGTGGCAGTAACAGTCATGTTCGGTTCCAGCAAAATTTGTCCCAAAGCACATGTAATCCCAAATTGAGGTCACGACTCCATTGAAGTAGGAAAAGTAAGGAGTGTTTTGTGTACCTCTACATAGTTTGAATGCCATTTGCTTCAAAGTATTTATCAACATTTTGAATAAGCTATAGAAAGGAAATAGTACATTGACCTGTAATGAAAACCCTGACAGCAGATGAAAAAAAGTACAAACGTTTTCCCTGGCTTCCAAAAAATATTAATTTGCAATCAAAGAGCCACTACCTTGTGGTATTCAAAATAAAAACAAAATGCTATCAGTTCTTGGGGAATTGATACTGCTTTAAGAAATTGCTGTATTGCATGAAGTTTAGGACTGCTACACAGCAATCATCTCGCCAGTTGCTAAACTCAGTACAAAGGTCTGCAGGAATTGAGGCCATGTTTTCAAGTGAAACATTTGTCTGCTTAATTTGAACTTTGCATCTTGGATTTCAATGTGATTTTCCCAATTGCATATCAGTGAATGAGCCTACATGATGTTAGCCAACATTAAGTAGTTGAAGTTTTTGTTCAACTAATAAATAAAACTTGTCAGTGTTGTGGAATTTTGGCTCAGGATGAGTTGAGAAATTACTTCACTCATGATGAACTTTGGGAATTCTCCTACCCCAAATATCAATCATTGAGCTTGTTCAGGATAAATCAATAGATTTCTGGATGCTAGTGACATCAAGAGATATTGGAATAATTGGAGTAGATGATTGGCCATGATTTCTGAATAGTGGAGCAGGTACATTGGGCCAAATGGCTGCCAGCTCCTCCCATCTTCCCAGTTAAAGGAGACCACATTTGCAGATTTATTTTAATGATCTCACTGTTTAGAAACCAAGATAATTTGTAACTCTGATGAAGAATATGCTGAATCCTGCCTACGTAAAGAGTAATTTTTGCAAGATTGAATTATTGCTGTTTGACACCTTGTAACTTGAGATCCATTTCTGAGTTGCTCATGGTCACTTTAGAAATTGAGCAGGATCATGTTGGCTTCTGTGTGTATGTAATCTGTACGTTACCTGTTGTAATTGTTCCATGCTCCACAGATATTTATCCCATTTAATAGAATCCATACAGCGCCATTCGGCCCATCAAGTCTGCACCAACCACAATCTCCTCGCCACCGGGCCCTATCCCCACAACCCCATGCATTTACCCTAGCTGGTCTCCCTGATATGCAGGGGCAATTTAGCATGGCCACTCCGCCTAACCTGCACATCTTTGGACAGTGGGAGGAAACTGGAGCACCCAGACGAAACCCACGCAGACATGAAGAGAATGTGAAAAGTCCACATAGTGACCCAAGTTGGGAATCGAATCCAGGTCTCTGGCGCTGTGAGGCAGTGCTAACCACTGTGTCACCGTGCCACCCCATTTACTGTGGAGAAATGCGTCTTGAAAAGAAGTGACAACTAGGATAGCCTGTATCATCATTGACAATCCCTTGTGATCAAGGGTGATGCTTTCACCTCAGTTCAGTGGGCTCTGCTGGCTGATAAATCTACAGACTGCTATAGATGGTGCAGGGAGGATTTAGTTGGAGGTTTGTGCATTCTCTGATGCTTTGATTTTGTCTCTATATTCATGACAGAGTGTCTTGATTGGTGAATTTCCAAATGAACTGTCTCCATTTTCTTTAAGAGCCAGAGACTCCCATAAGTTAATAGGGATTTTTTATTTCTATGTCTAAAAACATCCCCAAAGCCTGCTGTGTTCTGAGTAGAATGTTAGCTTTGGGAGTGTTGTGTGAGGAAAACAAATGATATGTCCTGCCTCAGTGGTTGTCAGCACCTTGATATGTTGACTAGGGAGTGTTGCTGCTGTGGTTCACCTTTTCCTGCCATTGGATTCCACTGGATTTGAAGAATAACGCAACATTGTATATCCAGTAGTTTGAGGTGCCTTTCTTCATTGATTTGGGCATTGCTGGCTGAGCCAGCAGTTATTGCACATCCCTAATTGTTAAACTGAGCTTAACATTTCAGAAGACATAGCTGTGGATCTGGAGTTGCATATGGGCCAGACTAGGTAAGGGCAGATTTCCTCCTAAAGGACATTAATGAACTGGACCGTCAACAGTGGTTTCATGGTCACCATTAGATTTGTGATTACAGATTTCTATTGAATTCAAATCCCACCCTTTGCTATGATGGGATTTGAACCCGGTTCCCCATTGCATTGCCCTCCCTCTCTGGATTACTAGTCCAGTAATAATACTGCTGTACCATCACTTCCCCTGACTAGTTCATCCTAGTTCCTGAAGAATATAAGAATGCAGGGATCATTAATGCCTGGTAAACCATGACATTGGTCTCAGATTTCAGATCTCTGTCCTCCAATATGCTCTTTTCAATTTGGCTGAGGGGAGGCAATGATGCTTTTCATTGTTTGCTTTTAGCTTTGTTGAAAGGAGGCTCCTGAAATGCAGAATGTTATCCACGTTTTTCAGGATCCCACTGTTGATCAGTTGTGCTGTGGGAATTTTGTTGGAAGAGGAGAGATCCTTGGGTTTTCCAGATGTTTAATTGAAGACCAATTTTCTTGTGTTTCAAAAGAGTCAATAATCACCTGAAACTCTGAGTGAGCATGCTCAATGACCGTCATCTATCTGCATATTGGAGCTCAGTAATGGAGTTGGAGTGGTTTTGGGTTGAAGGTGACATAAAAGTTAAATAGCTTCCCTTCCATTTTTAAATTATCTCCAATGCTGTGTAATTATCTGGAGACCTTAAGTTATGTTTGAAGTTTATTTTGTAACAAATAGGCTACATTAACACTGCAATGAAGTTACTCTGAAAATCCCTTAGTCACCGCACTTCAACGCCCATTCAGGTACACTGAGGGAGAATTTAGCATGGCCAGTGCACCTTATCAAGGAAGGAAGATGGAGAAAAATGTTTGTATGATGGCACAGCCATGTTTGACCTTCATTGCATATGATATGTTGCGGTTCCATTGAGGATCTCTGTTTGCAGGTTACCATGGAGCAGGCAAAGGACAGTGACAAATTTCTGATGGCAGCCAAATTTGAGGCGAATGCTCCATAAGTTTTCACAGGTTAAAGAGTTGTATGTCAAAAAAGGCCATACACAGCATTTAATGCTGCTCCTTGAGATTTTTGTTACATTTGCCACAGTGAGGATAATGTCCATAGTGGTGCCTCTGGCGGGGGGGAAAAAACTACACTGTCTCTGGAAAGAATTTTTTAACTATTGAGGGGAGGCGATGAGGATCTTTGAAGTTATCTTCCCTGTGGCAGATCATTAATTTATATAGTGGTGTGGTGTAATCACTCAGGTAGGTAAACCAAATGCACACAGATTTGCATCTGCGGGAATTATAAGGTTCACGTTCTTTGGCCTAACATAGAATGCTCAGAATAATTGATTGCTTTGGCATAATCGTTTTGATATTCCTCCAGATTTCATCCCAAGGAATTATGTAATTTAAGGAACATGACTGGAATGTTCTTGAACTGCTTGTCACCCCACCATCGATCGCACACCCTGTACAAACATTCAATGATTGTTGTACTATGTACTTTGCCATCACCCTACAATGCATAATCACAGCAAATGTTCTCAGACTCCATGGCTAATTACAAGCCATGGATGAGCTGGAGTCGTGCTTAACAAGCATGACTGAAGCCCCTCCTTATTTGGTTCCTGTCAAAAGCTGTATCTCTTCACAATTTCCTCCTTCCTGGCTGTTTACTTGGGCCAGATAATGAACTGTTTCCTGCTTTACAATGAAACCTCAACAGACAGAAGCAAATTACTGCTGATGCTGGAAATCTGAAACAAAGTTCAGATGAAAGGTCACAATCCTGGCACATTAATTCTGTTTCTCTCTCCATGGATGCTACCAGACCTTCTGAGTGTTCCCAACATTTTCTAGTTCTGTCTCACTTGGCAGATTTGGTTTTGTGGATGGCAAACCACTGGGTGGGTTTCCTGATGAAAAGTTTAGTTGTTGCATGCCTAGATCAAGGCATTAATCATGGCAGACAGTAAGGTTCATAATCATCAGGCTGTTCTATCAGTGCAAAACCAAAACACCAAATGTTGTAAATCTGAAATAGGAACAAAATTCCTTTTTTAAAAAAAAATTGGGTCAAGCAGCGTCTATGGTGAAACGTAGTTAACATTTCAGATCAGTAACCTATCGTCTGCATTTTCTTCTGCACTATATCAATGCTCCCTTTCAATTAGGAACAGCATTTTATGGTTCATAGGAATTGAGAATTGTAGCCTAAGGATATGTTGCCCCTTAAATCCCAATGTCAATGTTGCAATTGAATCTGGTATGTTACAAGATGAACTAGTCTTTATTTTAACTTGCTAAAATAAATGGCCATAATCTTTAAGAAATAATCCATAGTTTTTTTTGTAAAGCTTGAATTCAAATTTCATAGATGTTGATCCTTCATTTGGTATTGTGTACAGAAAAAATTAGACCAGGTCCAAAATGAATGTTTTTAATCTAATCATTGCAATAGGGAAAAAAAAACTTGAGATTGGTTTTAGTGCAAGGAGGTATGATGTTGAGAATAAATAATTCTCAGCCATGGATCTTGCTTGGACATGGTCTGCATCATGCTGAGGTTATTACTGAGGGAGATTGACTCAGAGCTGTGGATGGTGGCAATGGGTGGCAGGTAGGGGGAAGAACTGCCTGTATTCTTTGTACATTTTAAAGTTCCTCGGTTTGGGGACAAAGTCAGCTTTTGCATGCTGATTATACCACTCTTTGGATGTGAAGTAACTAAATGGATTAATCCAGTGTCACAATTAATAGTTAACACAGCTTTGTAAACCATACAAATCACAAAAGTAAAGTAAATAGGGATAAGCATAGACCATGCGATCCCTTGAGCTTGTCATTCAGTGAAATAGTTGGCCGCCTTTTATTCACTTGTGGGACCTGGGCGTTACTGGCCGGCCTGCATTTATTGTCCATCACTAGTTGTTTTTGGAGGGCAGTTGAGTCGACCACATTTCTGTAGTTCTGGAGTCGCATTTAGGCCAGACCAGGTAAGGATGGCAGATTTCCTTCCCTAAAGGACATTAGTGAAAGAGATGGGGGTTTTCAGACAAGCAACTAATGGTTTCTTGGTCATCAGTAGATTCTGATTTCCAGGTATTTTTTAATTCAAATTCCACCCTCTACTGTGGCAGGAGTTGAACCCGGGCCTCCAGAATATTAGCTGAGTTAAGAATTAGCTGGGTTAAGAGTCTAGTGATACCACGAGGCAATCACCTCCTGGTGGCACATCACTCAACACCTTTCTGTCCAATCCCCAAATCCAACAATTCATCAGTCTTTATCTTGAATGTACTCAGCAGCTGAGTACTCATGCCCTCTAGAACAGATAATCCAAAGATTGATAACCATCTGAATGATGAACCTCTGTTTTGACAGTGCCTCTGAGTTTTAAATCTCTAGCCAGGGATGATGATGTCTAAGCCATCCTGTCAAACCCCTTAGAACCTTGTATGAGACACTTCTTATGCTGCTTAAACTCTAGAAAATATAGGTCCTTCTTATTCTTTGTCCTGTTAGGATAGGGTTCTCAGGAATCAATCTAGCGAGCCTTTGTTGCACCCCCCCTTTTAAGCAGCTCTAATCTTCCATGGGTATGGAAACCAGAGCAGCACAAAGCAAAATACTGCAAATCTGAGGTTGAAAATAAAGAAAATGCTGGCAATACTCAGCAGTCCAGACTGTGTCCGTGGAGAGTGAAATGGAGTTAACATTATGATTTAAGTCCTAATCCAACTTTGATGTGGAACCAAAATTTTATGGCTGGTATGGAGTGGAGATCACTTTGCCCTAATTGTTTGTGCTGGTGCTGTATAAAAAGTAGCTTCATTTTTGAAAGGACACATCCAATGATAAGTCACTTTAAACATTTGTTTATAAAATAGTTACAGTATAAATATTTCTGAAATTTTTAAACAAATACAAGTTTTGTGTAATATGATGTGAAGTAAAAGTACACAGTTGTCAGAAGACAACACAAAGTTCTGGAAAAAAGGTGCCATTAAGATTTTGGCCATTTCATGGCCAGTATTCCCTTAACATTTTTGATCAACTGAATTGTGGTTTTGATTTTCAGGTGGAACCATGCCATTAAATGTCCAAGCACCACAAATTTCGCAGGCACCATTTATGTTGGATGGTTTAGCATCACAGGGAGTCTTCAATGATCTAGCTTCAGGTAAATTTTCTTTTGCCGCTGAAATTTAAATGAATGGCAACATTTATTTCTTTCTATTCTTCTTTCCTGGAAGCATCCAAGCGTAGTTTCACATGAAGTGATTTTTACAGTTTTTAAATGATTGATTTATGTTCAGGATTTGGGCATCGCTGGCAGAGCCATATTTTAATGCTTATCCGTAATTACACTCAAATGTGGTGTCAGTTGCCACCTTGAACCTCTCCCGTCCATATATGAAGGTACTGGCACAGTCCTGTTGGGTAGGAAGTTCAAGAACTGTGACTGAGGATTAAGGAAGGGCATTATGTTTCCAAGTCAGCATTGTGTGGCCTGAGAGGGCAACTGGAGAAATTAAAAGTGGTGGTATGCCCATGTGTCTGGTGGTGTTGAAGGAGTTGCTGTGTTAAATCTTGCAAATAGTGCATACTGTATGTGGTGAGTGTGCGATGGTGGAATGGGGTTAAGTTTTAGTTAATGCGTGCTGATCAAACAGGTGGCTGTTTTGTCCTGGATGGCGGCAGCTTCAATGTATTCTTGCGGGTCAAGTGGATTAAGTATCTGGAGGAATATTGGGGGAGTGATTTTAAGTTGTAGGTCAGCAATGCAAAAGGAAAAGAAGCAGTCCAGAGTAAAAGTAAGTAATTGAGCATGGCGATTAATATCAATGTGATGAAAACTGACCTGGTGCTGGTAAATTGTAATTGAAGATTAGCAAACAAAATAATAATGGAATAACAGCTGTCTTTAAAGAGAAGATGGTTTAGGTATTGCTGTGATACTTACGGTGCAAAATTGGGCAAGCAAAGCTAGAGCTCTCTCGATAGTAAAAAAGTGCATATGACAGATGAGTTTATTCTATATTCAACCTGGTTCTCGAGTATACAATTGACGGAGTGAAAAAGGAAATGAGGGAGGCAAAATTAATCCAAAAGCCTGTCTGGACATTATAAATAATGAGTGGTGAAAAGATGGGTGTGGTCAATTAAAGAGCAAAATGAAGATCTCTGCATGGCTGAAATACTAAATGAATAAGGGAACAGATGATGGCAAAATCAAAGTGGAAGAGGAGGTAGTGGATAAAATCTGATCGCGAGAAGGAATTAAGCTGGTTATCCTTAATGTCATCAGGACTGGATCAGACAATACTGAAGGAAGTAAGGGAGGAATTGCGGCAGAGCTTTCCAATCCTTAGTGTCAGGAACCAAAGGACTGGAGAATTGCTCAAAAAAGGTGTAAAAGTAAACCCAGCTATGTCAGGCCGTTGTAAATTCTGGTGGGAAATCGTTTAGAAACAACAAAATGGCACAAAATGAACAGGATAAGGGTGGACTGATAAGAAAAGTCAGCTCAATTTGTTAACAGTAAATCATGTTTAACTAACTGGATTTGAGTTCCTTTGTAGAGGAACAATGGGGCTGGGGTTTGAGTCTAACACACGGAGATGGAAATAGTGCAAGGCAAATGATCATAATGAGGCAAGACTAGAAGTGAAGGATGGACAAATGAACCCTAGGAAGGCAGGCCACTGTATCAATGGCAGTGCTGATAAGGGGATTCCGTGTGACAGCCCACAACAACTTCAGTCTTCGTTCTGTTCCACCCATTCCTCATTACAAGCAACTACTGTCTGAGAGAAAATGGATATGGTTTAAAATTATTGAACTTGTTGAGGTTGGAAGCCCTTCAGTGTCTAAGATAAAGATGAGGCTCAGCCCCTCAAACTTGTGTTGAACTATTCTGAGATACTGCTGGAAGCCATGGCCTACAGCACCTTGCATTTATGCTGTACTTTTAACACAGTAAAATATCTGAAAGTACAATTTGTAATTATGTTATCAAACAAGTTGTAATGCTGAGCCACATAGCATATTAGGATATGTGACCAAAAACTTGGTCAAATATGGGGTGTCTCAAAGAAAGGGAGGTGGAGAGGTTTAGGCAGGAAATTTCAGAGCTTGGGCCTAGGCAGCTGCAGACACATTTGCCAATGTTTAGGGAATAGACGATGGTGAATTAAAATGGCAAGTGATTTGAAGTTCATGGTTCAACTTGCAAACTAAAAGGTGCTCAACAAATGAATCGTCCAACCTGCACTTTAAGTAGAGGAACCTGTTTGTAAGCGGCAATTATGCTATAAATCATTTTCACCCAGAATGGACATTTGGAGCTCTGGGCTGTGGTGAGGGAGGAAGTTAAAGGGTCTATGCACCTCCTGTGCTTGCTTGGGTAAATACTGGGGGTAATGGAAGAGTGGACAAGGGTGTCATGGTTAATTAGAATGGATCTTTGCCAATGCGGCAGAGCATAAATATGTTTGTATATTGCACTGGAATGGTTAAAAATTGAATATGGAGACTAGGGAATGTAAGGTAGAACTCCCAAGAGAGGAGAAGGGGCTAAGGCTGAAAATGAAACAAGTGCAGTTGAGTGCCATGTTAACTCACTTTGGTTGACAACAATGAAAATGTTGCAAACGCTCTAGCATAAAAGGCATTATGGAATGGAAGCTGCGGAACTGGGAGAATGGAATAGAATACTCAAGGCTGAATGGAGTTGCAGGAACGAATGCATAACTACCCTAGAAATTGGGTTTGAGGAGTTGAGGAATGGAAGAGAAGTGATGGTACAGAAGGGATAGAAGCTGGGGGCAAAGCTTCCGCTTGACAGCAAGAAGTGGCAGTGATAGTTATTGACTTCAGGACCCAGGTAGAACCAGAACAAAGAATGTTCCATGCAATAGAAAAAGGCAAGCATAACCAGAACAAATACAAATTCCCATAGGGGCACCTTTTTTTGCAGGGCAAAATGTTCAGTGTGACAGCTTGTTTGGGGTGGTGGTTGATGGAGACAAGTTGGTCCACTCTGAGCAAAAGTGCAATTGTTATGAACAATGATGTAGACAGACCCAACATTCATGACTTAAAGGATCTGGGAACTGGAAATGATTAAGCATTGTTATGTTGTCACTGAATACATTTTTTAATTCTACAGGCATTCCACCTGTTACAGCTTACTGTAAAGGTGGTTTGAAAATAGAGTTTAACTTCGAACGTTCCAACACAAATCCTAATGTAACTGTTGTTACAATTAGTGCTACCAACTCCACAGAAGGAGACATGACTGACTTTGTATTTCAAGCTGCAGTACCAAAGGTATTTATCTGGTTAATACACCATTAGGCACTAAGGTAATTGTTTAAGGAAATTACTTCACAACTGTCCACTAGCTAGGATGTTGGGTAACAGTGAGTGAGTAATTCATCACTTAGAACAATGATTTAACAAAATAAACCCCAGCTTGGGCTAGATTTCCCCAGTTTGAAGTCTGTAATATTTGAAGAGCTAATAAGAAAAATGTGGTAATGACCCAGAAAATCCAAATTGAAGCGTTTTTGCCTCAAATGTACAAAATTTATGGAAGTTTATTGAAAGAAAAAGGAGGAATGGTGCAGATCCTAAGGAAAGGCAGCAAGTTGATTTCTGTTGCTTGGCAGTGATCACAGCTGTAATCAAGCAGTGTTTTCAGCTTTTGTGCTACATTATCACAGGCTGCTGAGGAAAGAAAAGTGACAAGTTTTGTAAGAGAGCTCTGTTAGATTTGTGAATGAGGGATCACTGCACTGAGCATTTTTGATTTTATATTGGGTGTCTTGAGTCTGAGTAGTGCCTGATCTTTGATCTTATAAGAGAATTAAATAATTTAACAAATTCTGCTTTTAGTCTCATGCATGTTTCAAGTAAACCCACAATACTTTTAAGTCTTAAATATGTGAACTGTTCTATTTGTTTTGAATGCTTAAATCAAGGTTGTTTTTCTTGCATTCTGCAGACATTTCAGCTACAGCTTCTTTCTCCAAGTAATAATATAATTCCAGCACGAAATGCAGGAGCTGTCACACAGGTCATTAAAGTACTTAATCCACAGAAGGTATGTCATAGGTTCCTTGTGAATTACAATTTGAGGGGTTCTTGGCAGCATTTGAGATCATCTTGATGCTGTCTTCCTCTTCGGTTTTTTAAAGTTAATTTATTCATGTCACAAGTAAGCTTACATTAACACTGCAATGACGTTACTGTGAAAATCCCCTACTTGCCCCACACCGCTGCTTATTCGGGTACACTGACGGAGAATTTACCATGGCCAATCCACCTAACCAGCAAGTCTTTCAGACTACGGGAGGAAACCAGAGGAAGCAGATACGGGGAGAATGTGCAAACTGCACACAGGCTGGGAATTAACCTATGTCCCTGGAGCTGTGAGGCAGTAGTACCGCCCACCCAGCCAAGGGTCAGCATCCTTTGTTTTAAATTGCCTAAAACCAAAAGTATGGCAGCCACAAGATGAAGATTCAGCATTTCTAAACCAAATGCTTGGCAAATTGCCGTTTGGCTGTTATAAAATGTATTTGTACATAAAATACTGGTATTGAATTTATACAAAATGGAGAAAGACAAATTTAAAATAGCCCGAACTGAGAATTGTTGCATTCTTTGACTTTTCTAAAAATAATTTTGTCCATATGGTCACCTTTAAACAAACGTAACATGTTACTTGAGAGAAAAGTAGTCTCAGACTATGCTGAATACAGTTGCACTGGGTAACCCAGGGCAGAGAACCACAAAAAGAAAAGCACTCAAGTGAAATTTTTCAGTGTGCTTTACTGCAGTATCAAAGGGTTGAATGATAAGGTACCAAGCTCTCATTTCCATTTTTGTGATTATGTATTCTTGACTTTTGATAGCCTATTCAAAATATTTAGTCATGGTTACCTTAGAAATAGTAAGGTATTTCTATAAAATCGGTTTCTTGAATCAAAGGTACTGTCAATGATCATGGTGTAGCTAAACCACTCACAGCTTTGGTTATAGCACTGTTTTTCATTAAAATTATTTGAAACTAAAGTGCAGCATTAATTTTTTATCTCAATGAAAACCCGAGGCTTTACTTGAGCTTTTTAGGCTCTTTCATGTTAATTCGTATGATCTAACTGGAAAGGGTTGAGAGTCATAAATGGGGTTCCATACCCTGACTTGGTCTAACTTGAGTTGGCGCTCTTCAGACAGCAGGTGAAAACTTGCGTTGTTTTGCAGACATCCATTTTCTAAGAAACAATGAGAATAAAATGTACTTATTACATCCCATTTTTGAGATTTTACCTTAAAATGTACACTTTCTGCCATTTATTTCCCAACAATTGGTTCAGATTCCACTATCAATGCCACTTATGCATAAATGTAGCACACATACCTTTGCTGTGTGGGAATTTACTTCATTTTCCTTCACTCTTCTCCCAGTGACTGAGATTGCAACTTGCATTTCTACACAATTGCAGTCGTTTTTAAGGAATGACTTCCCCACCCATCCAAGTGCCCATTAAAAGTAATTTACATATCTCCAAATGTATAATCTTCCATGAACCAGTGCATTCCAGTGTTTTAGAATTTTTGCATTTAAAAAAATTGCTGTTATATGCAGCATTACTAATAAAGCTGAAAGATATTTGCATTCACAATTAGAATCTTGCATAGTCCACCTGATCTTAAGTAACCAAATGGCTTTTAAAAATTATTGCAGAGTCATTTAATTGTTTTATTGGTGCATAATAATTAGTTGCATAGCAAATTGAATTGTTTATTTTTAAAAGGTTGATCAATTGTCTCGGTGCCAAATGCACTGCTTTTAAGAGCCTGTCCAAAGACATGTACACAATTGCAATTGGCAAAAGCTCAATAGTGATTGATTTGGGGTGTGGCCATTTTCTAGGGCAATATTCAACTTCAACCTAGTTAATAATTGGGAAATCTGGGCTCGGTACCTTTATTCAACCCCTTGATACTGCAGTGAAGCACACTGAAAAATTTCACGAGTGCTTTTTTTGGTGGTTCTCTGCCCTGGGTTACCCAGTGCAACTGTATTCAGCATAGTCTGAGACTACTTTTCTCTCAAGTAACAAATATAAACACAAACCAGAGGTTTTGAAACTAAAACAGCCAGTACCTTTTTATATGAAGACTTATATGAAGCAGCAAAATAATCGCAAACTACAATTTATATCTGCAAAATGAGAAGGCTGTGAAGGAGTGATTCACTGACCCCTTGAGAGATCTGCCTCTGATCCAGTTGCAATGTTTCTGTGAACTAACAAATCAAGTTCTTATGGTATGAGGAGTTTCGTCTTCTATAAAAAAGAAACAAAGGTTGATGACAGTCAGCATTGTTTAAATGAATTTTGTTGGACTAACCTTGGATTTTTTTTAAAAGAGATCATATACCCATTCTGAGTGCGTATGTGTGGGGAGTGGAAGATAGATACAAGATGGGAATGGTGGGGTTGAAGAGAAGTTCAAGGCTTTGAATTACCACTTTGAGATCCACAATTATGAACTAGGATCATAGGTTTCGGACTAATCCAGCAGTTAAGATTTTGGATCAGTAATCAGCTAAGCAGGAGTTTGTAAAAGATGTTAGTTTACGTTAGTTCTGTTGAACGTAGAGTGAAGACCTATTCCTCTTGGGCGAATGACACAATGAGAGATGATAAATGCCTGTTTTGTCTTCAGAACTCTGACCTTTTACAGTCATTAGGGCTTAAAGTGGCAACAGCACTTTCCCCACTAGAGGAAAACAAGTCTGCCACTTGAGAAGGCAGGTGGAATTTGGAGCTCTGTTTTTGTATTCAGTCCTCTAGACAATCACGTTAGCTCTATACAGAGTAATATTCAAGCTTATTTGGAATGCTGTTTGCAGTCTTGCTCTAGAAAGAATCTAATAGAGAGCTACAATGAATATTTATCAGGATACCACCAGAGATTAGGTGAATGAGAGGTAATGCATTTTGGTTGACAGAACCAGGGCAGGACTTACTCAGTTAATGGGTGTTGGGAAGAGTTATAGAACAGAGAGATCTAGGGGTACATGTTCATAGCTCCTCGAAATCTGTCCTCCTGGACAGATTGGTGAAGAAGGCATTTGGCATGCTTGGTTTTATTGATCAAAACATTGACTACAGGAGTTGGAGTGTCTTGTTGAAGTTGATTAAGAGATTAGTAAGACCACACTTGGAACACTGTGTACAGTTCTGGTCACTATTATAGAAAGAATATTATTAAACTAGAAAGAGTGCAGAAAAGATTTACTAGAATGCGAGTGGGATTTGATGGTTTGAATTACCAGGAGACGCTGGATAGACTGGGACTTTTTCTCTGGAGTGTAGGAACTTGGGGCTGACCTTGTAGAGATCTACAAAATAAGGGCATAGATCAGCTAGATAGTCAATATCTTTTCCCAAAGGTAGGAGAGCCTAAACCTAGGTTTAAGGTGAGAGGGGAGAGATACAAAAGGATCAAAAGGGACAATTTTTTGAGAGTGGTGAGTGTTTGGAACAAGCTGCCAGAAGTAGTAGAGGCGGGTACTCTTAAAAAGTGTCTTTTAGCATCTTGTGCTAAAATTTCTTTGTCTGAGGAGTAAAACCACATGACATAGGAGCAGAGTTAGGCCACTCGGCCCTTTGAGTCTGCTCCACCATTCAGTCATGCTGATATTTTTCTCATCCCCATTCTCCTGCCTTTTCCCCCATAACCGCTGATCTCCTTATTAGTCAAAAACCTATCTGTCTTAAAGACACTTAATGACCTAGCCTCCAAAGCCTTCTACGGCGAGTGAATGATAAGCAAGTTGGCTCAAATGATAATGACTTGGCTCAAATGATAAAAGCAAAGTATTGCAGATGCTGCAAATCTGAAATAAAAACAGAAAATGCTGGATAAACTCAGCAGTTCTGTAGAAGAGCCACGTGGATCCAAAACATAACTTTCTCTGCACAGATGCTGCCAGACCTGCTGAGTTTATCCAGTATTTTCTGTTTCTGTTCTTTCAAATGATGGCACTCTTATTTAGCTTAATTTATTGTTTTAAGCTGCCCCTGAATTTTTGGCTTCTTGCTTGAACCTTCCACTTTCCAGCCTACATATAAAGACTAACTGGTTATAAGAACATAAGAAATAGGAGCAGGAGTAGGCCATCTAGCCCTTCAAGCCTGCCCTGCCATTCAATAAGATCATGGCCGATCTGTCGTGGCTCAGCTCCACATTCCCACCCTCTCCCCATAACCCTTAATCCCCTCGCTTATCAAAAACCCATCAACCCGCATCTTAAAAATATTTAGCGAGGCAGCCTCCACCACTTCAACGGGCAGAGAATTCCAGAGATTCACCACCCTTTGAGTGAAGAAGTTCCTCCTCAACTCCGTTCTAAACCGCCCCCCCTTTATCTTGAGGCTGTGCCCCCTAGTCCTACTGTCCTTTCTGAGCGGGAAGAGTCTCTCCACCTCTATCCTATCCATCCCATTCATCATCTTATATGTCTCAATGAGGTCTCCCCTCATTCTTCTAAACTCTAACGAGTACAAGCCTAGTTTATTCAGCCTCTCCTCATAGCTCAACTCCGGCATCAGCCTAGTAAACCTCCTCTGCACTCCCTCCAAGGCCAAAATAGAACCAATCGGCTGAACTTTGAGTGAATAACTTGACTTAACTGTAAAATCTGATGTTTAGAACTTCACTCTTTAAGCACAAAGTTACTAGAATAATTTGTAATTCCCCTTTAAATGTGATCTCCTTCCATAGGAATTTTTAAAGCATTGCCTTCCTTAATCTAAACCCAGGTTAATGCATGTTTTACTGCTGAATCTATGGATTCAATTCATATAATCACATGCTTTGAGCCACACTGGCAAGTCACATCAATTGTCCATCTCATTGTGAGCACAGTACAGCAATTGTACAACTAAATAGTGTGCTAAACTGCTTCAAAGTGGCATTAAGGGTCAACTGGAGAAAGTGGATTGGTCATACAGGCTGCATCAGGTTCAGGTATTGTTCCCAATCGACAATTTTTACAAATGCCAGCAGCATTTCTGGACTCTTTTTTTCAGCTGCAGTCTACAAGTTAGCAGATCTATTAAATTCAAATTTGCAATTGCAATTTAAAGTTGCAGCTCCTGGGCTGCTGATCCACAGCCTTGCACAGCTATTGTTTTTCTTTTAATCAATTTTGTCTTTTTGCTTTTAGCAACAACTTCGCATGAGGATAAAGATCACATATAATCTCAATGGAGCACCAGTGCAAGATTTAGCAGAAGTAAATAACTTTCCCCCTCAATCGTGGCAGTGATTGGGTGGTAACATCCTTTTTTCCACCAGTGGATTTTGGTAAATCTTTGGGAAGGTCATATCCTAAGAGTGCCCTTATGCACAACATCATAAAATGTATATCAGCCCTCCGTGTGGGTTGCAAAATTAATGAACAAACTTTGAGGAATATCATGCCTACAATGCTGATCACTTTTCAAAACACACACATATGAGTCTCTATCAACATCATGTTCATCGTTGGAGTATCTGCTTATGGTATGCACTACACACTCTTCCTGCTTTACCCAGTGATTTTTGCAGAACTTGGAATATTTGCACAGAAGATGTGATCCAGTTTGTCAGTATGTGCCCAGCAGCTTTGCAAGATTTCAGAGCACATCAAGAAGCTATTGTTTTTCTACTACTCACCACTTGCATTTATTGGGAACTAGAGCAAAGAATGTTATAAAGTGGTTGCAGTGGATTCTATACCGTAATGATTTTTCATTCAACAAAGGATCTCAATAAAATATCCAACTGTCTTTGAAAGCAGTTTTGCCCTCTTTAGCATTTAACTTGTAAACAGTATAGGTTATATTAGATGATTCTCAATGTTTTGTCATCCAGAAATCTACTTTTCATGGGAGAGGATTCCTGATGCTTGCTCAGTCAAAACAGTACCAGTTAATTCACTTGCTGAATTTTGATAATGAGCTCAATGTCTGTGACAATCTGATTTAGCAGCAAAGAATCTTCGTTGTATCATTGTTCTCTTGAACAATGTGACTTTCTGCCTTGTTTTTCAAAAGCATAATTTTTAAAATGGTCTACAGTCATTAAGCTTGAATCTAATTTTTTTTTACAAGCCTGCAAAGCTCGTAATTTGATACTATTCCATCTGCACTGTGGCTAATTTGCTAACTTCAGTTGTCTGGACAGGAAAGTATTTTGATTATTGGTCCCCTCGTTCTCTGTTGCAAGATTAATAATTTCTATATAACGTACTGGCAAAATATTAGTAGTCAAACATTTCAGCTTCCTCGCGCAATCTGATGCATAAAAGGTCATGTGGCAGTTTAGTATTTCCTGGTCAACTTTGTCTCTATTATGAAATACATTTGTCAGTTAAATTATGTAACAATTTTTTTGAAGGTTTTTAAACTTCAAATTTGGTTTAAAAATAAGTTTTGTGTATTAGCATTTTGCTATTGGTGATTGGTGTCCAACAAATCTTAAGATATGTGAATATTTGGAAGTTCCTATTGTGATTAAAACACATTGATAGTCTATTCACTTTCATGGTCTTAAAATTGCAGAATTTTTCCCAGTATGTTTAGTAAATCAATGCACTAACTCAATGTCTTAAAGATCGTAAGTCTTAAAGTAACAATGGAAATTTTGAACATTTTATGATTCTACAAATGGATGAATGCAAAGGGATATGGCAATTTAAATCTCAAGATTTACCTAACTAAAACTGAGCAAAATGGCTTAAATAAAAATATTTCCCTTTTGATGTGAAATTTTAAAGTGGCTTACAACATTGGGAGTTTTTTTTAAATATTGTATTTTCTAGCACACAAGTACTCACCTGCCCATTACAAGTATGGTTTCTAGCTGCCATCTTATTTGATCTTTTGAATTGTGGGTAAGGAGAACAAATATTTAATTTTTTTTTGGAGAGAAATATGTTGGACAGTTTTTGACAAGTCCTGAATGTATTGGGCAGTTGATGGTATATATACTTGATGCTCTTAACAGCTGTAAGTATAAAAATACTGCTGCTTCAGTAATTTTTATAAGAATTTTTAAATTGAGGCTATTGCAAAACATAGCAAGCAGTTCTGGTCTTTGAAAGAAGTTAGATTTAACTGTTGGAAATGCTAATTTGTATGCACAGTATATAAGCTGCAGTGTGTTTTTGCAAGATCACCTGGATTCAATAAATGAGTTGTGCTGGTAATGGTATCAGCATAACTACAGTCTCCTTGTTTAACATGGATTAATACAATGGAAGAAAGTTTTTATAATGGTATGTTGAAAGAACATCTAGGATTAAAAATATTTTCATAATGCAGTCTCTGACATACAAAATCATTCCATTATTTAAATAGAGGAGTTGTGATTTATTTACATTGACGCAACCTGATCCTACAAAACTGAGGAAAAATGGATATTTCTCACGTTCGTGATTGCTAGTTATTTTGTTTAAACATTCATGCTTAGTTATGTATGTATAGTAGTACTGACTGCAGGATAACACTTGTCTCCAAGAATGTGGATTGCTGAGATTGCCTCCTTTACCACTTGGCAAAAGTTATTCATGCATCATTAGTCACAGTTGATTCATTTAGTTTAATGGACCATCTGAACTGACAGTATAACCTCACTACCTTAATGAAACAGCTGTGCCTGTGCAATTATGTGCATTTGAATTATTTTTGATCACTTTATAAACTAAAAGTTTAGATCAAAGTTTAATTTTGGTTTGGTAGAGCAATAATAAATTGAATGAATCTCATGGCTTTCCCGGATGGTTTAAAATCTATACTGATAAAAATGAGCCCACTTGTTAAGTGAAACATTCTTTTGTAATTTAAATTTTATTTCATGAAGACTTTAATCTATTTTGGGAATAACAGTAATTTCAGCTGTATCTTATTCACTGTTAACTTTGGGTCATAAAATATGCAAAATTATTTTGGAGTCTGAGGTGTTACAGAGCAAGAGACAAGAATAGGCAATAAAGTATTGTATCCCAGAAAATGAACTGCATTGTTAATTAATGTCCCCAAGTTAAACAGAATAACTGTTGATATGGCTCCTTAAGATTCTACATGAGATTGAAAACATAAATTTCCATTAAGATGACAACAGTAACGTTAATATGGATATTTATTGCATGATGTCATACATTACTACATACTGATGAGAAGTACTTCATTACTTCAAAAATATTTTAATTTTACTGTCCGTATCCATCAGCTCAGGGCATCATTTGAGCTAGTTTTAATCTGACAGTATTTCCTTACCATTTATTTGGTATTTCCAGTTGAACAGGGATACAAATGATTTCCTGGCCAGCTGAGATTGAGATTCCATACCAATGATTTAATTATCATGTTTTCAATTCGTATCTTTTTGTGGTTTTGCGTTTTTGGGTTTTTACAACTGGCAGAGTACATCAGCCTTCATTGGTCACATTAGGAACCTTTGCTATAATAGATCAATGAGCAATCAGTATGTACAAGTTAAGTCTCGATTTTGGTCACTTTGATCATAAACATACCTTATTTTTCTTTTCCCTTTAATCTTCATCCGTCCGGAGTGGTTAATTTAGCACTGATCAGAAATTGAATCCCCTAGTTTGTGAAGCTCTGTTCCACATCATCCAAAATATTTGCACTTTTTTTAATGAACATAAATAAAGTTAGTCATTTGAGTTCATCTCAATAGGAAACATTGAAAGGGATTCTGTCTAGACATGGGCCAGGATTTTATGGCCCTTTCTACCCAGCAGAATGTTATGGTCCCACCGAATTTAATGGAGATTTAAATGGCTCGCCACATTGAAGTGGATTTGGAGGTGTGGACACCTTGTGGTGTGGCCATAAAATCCTGGCTGTGATTTCTAACACCAGTTTTGAAAAATGTAGCAACGGTGTAGATGGAACAAAAATATTTGCCTTTGAAACATTCTTGAAGAAATTCAAATTATTTCAAACAAAGTAATGCCACCTTATCTGTTAACCTTTTCCAAGTGACAAAAGTCATATATTTGCTGTGCTGACTATTCAAATTCATCATAGCACTGGATTTTTTACTTGGGATTATTTAAACTGCAAATCACTTAGCAGGTGTAAATATTAAAATGAGTGAAAAGCAGACGTGAGCACTCCCATGCTGTTGGATACAGAGACTTTGATATGAATGTGTAGTAATGAAATGATTAGTGTCTAATATCTGAAGGGAAGCAGTGTAATTAAATATTTTGATTTTTGTGCATTATTCTTCAGGTCTGCAGAAGAAATATAAATACTTGGGGTTGGGGTGGGCAAGCTTGAGAAATAAAGCAGACATTTTAACTACTGATTAAATTCCTTTCATATGCTGTGCAATAATGTTGAGGAAATGTGGATCAGCTTGTTTTCAGTTCTGTGTTGATCTGTTAACATTATCTCTGGTATTTTTATTGCTTTGAATCTTTGTGCTGTAAACTAGTTGTTTCTGCACTTGCACCTTTACTATTCTATACAGACTCCAAATTTGAACCGGTTGTTTTGTCACATGGCTTCAAAGCGCCATATCAGTCCTACTTCCATTCTTTTTACTGGGCAATGAGTAGCAAAGCATCAAATGCATTAATAGTGGAGAGGTTTTTCATCATTTGCTTATATTCTTAGGGTGTAAATTTTCACAATCTTCTTGGGACTGCTTTCCTAAACTTCATGCATGCATCCAAGAATCTTAAATTGGATCAGTTATAATCTAACAAGTATGAATAAATAGAGTTCTGTTAGTTTCATATCACCTGCCAACACCTTAATTATTGCCAGATTAGTTAATTTATTTCAATAAAAAATATATTGATAGGTGCAAAGAATATCTTTACTCACAAAGATGATTGCATCACTGGGGAGATGCATATTGAAATTTGCTGGGATGCTTCCATTTTTCTTTTAAGTTCTCACCCAGCATAGCTATGGGAGCTGAAGGGGTTGTGATGAGTTAGATAATATGTACCTGAGGTAAACTGATGACAGTTTTGCTCATCTGTATCCCTTTAGGTATGTGCGTGCCTAGGCACAAGAAAGCATAGTCATTAGATTTAAGGAGGGGGTTACAGTTCTACTTGCCTTTTTCCAGGGCCAGGTTTCAAGAGCATTATTACCAAGATTGAGGAGGTGGGGGGAGCAAATACTTTGGGAAACTGGGCTTAAAAATAAAAGATTGTATTGATCTGAAACATGGTGCGATCCAGGATGTAAAGTGGAGGTTAGAATGGGCTAATTTTGGAGCCTTGTTTGAATTATCCTGGTCTAATCTGTACCTCTGAAAATTGGTTAGAGCTGTGTTCAGAATGCATGATTTTTTAAAACAAAACCTGTGTAAATAGCCTGATTTGTACTTGATTTCCACTACCCAACATGTTAAAAGCAGATTCGACTGGTGAAACTGAGCCTGCAGCTTTTGAAAATTGAATGTATCATTCCATTGTTTTTACTGCAAGACTGCATTGTTACAGTGCCTCATGGTGCTGCGAAAAGAGGGAATGAAATCCTGGGTTGTATCACCTTCCCCATCCCTCTGGTTTTCCTCCATAAGGTGTGCCGCCTGTGATACTTTATCCTCATCTATATCTTTCAAAGTTTTATGGAGTAAATTTATCATTGGGAAATTAAACAATTACTACAAACTTATTTTTTGAGATATTGTACAAAATAAAGTCCATTGATCTTAAAAGTGGATGGGACATAAAGGTTGTAAACGCTTACCTGGGACATTTTAGAATTCTGTATGTATTGTCTTTTGGGTTGGAAAAATTGATCATTGACTAATAAAAATGGAAAAGTCCATAATTAACATTTTGTGTTTTATTACTGGCATGTTGTGGGCTAAATAATGTTATGCATGATTGATATAGACTGCTTAAAAATAATTGTATTGCTACAGCAATTTCCGAAGCATTAAATTAGAAGCAAATCCATGCCATTTATCAATGATCTCCTTCCTATACCCTCAGTGTTCTCTAATTTTATCCCTAATGTGTGCTCAATGTTTATTCTCAATTGAAGACTAACTGGCTTACATTTTTTGGAACATCTGAAATCTTTCTTGAATGGTTATTGGCACAATTTTGGTTAAGGCCAAACCACTGTCTTCACCAAAGTCTGTCTATCTAGGATGCATCCTGTCTGGATAGCATTTTTATTTTATAGTCCCATTAATCTTTGTTTCTCCTATAATATCTCTTCCATGCTCTCCTTGATCACCATACTTATTATTCATATCAATTCCCAGCTTGGGTCACTGTCAGTGTGGAGTTTGCACATTTCTCCCTGTGTCTCTGTGGGTTTCCTCCAGATACCCCATTTCCTCCCATCGTCTAAAGATATGCGGTGAATTGGCTGGACAAATTGTCCCTTAGTGTCAGGGGGACTAGTTAAGGTAAATGCATAGGGTTATGGGGTAGGGCCTGGGTGGGATTGTGGTCAGTGCAGACTAGATGGAGCAAATGGTCTCCTGCACTGTAATGATTCTATGATTCTGCCATCTCTCAATTACGAGGTAGTGACAAGTTCAAATTCTTAGTGAACCACAGTCTGCTCCTCAATGTACTTGCTATAGAAAACAGGAGGAACTGCAGTAGAGACCTCTTAATCTGCACAGATAATTAAATGTTTTAAAATTCATTAACTACAGACTTTTAATACTGGTTGAAAATATGAAGTGATTGTCAATGGAAAAATTTGAAGATTATTGATGGAACATTTCTGGGGAAAGAATAGGCTAAAATTCTTAACAATTGTGCAAATTCTAAGGTGCACACAAAATGTCATATCAATTTTTTTTGCTGCTTGTCATATACTATCTCCCCCACCCCCACCCCCCAAATCCAACCTAATAAATCAGTCCTCCATGTTGAACACCACTTGGAGGCTGTACTGAAGGTGGCAAGGACATATTGTGTATTCTGTCTATCAAGAGTGATTTGGAAGTACTGTCACACTGCTGTCGAGTTGTAAGGGACTGACACTGCGGAAAGTGATGATGGAGCCAACAAGAGGGAAGAACATATTTCATCCTCACTGGCCTGCCAAAGCAATAGGAGTAACCATAGCACAGCTTTTGTGGAGATGAATTTCTGCCTTCATGTTAGGGATACCTTTCATCATGTGTGGTGCTACCATAGTGTTAAATGGGATATCTTCGAACAGACCTAGTAGCCTAAATTTGACAGCCGTGAAGTGCTGTGGGCCATCAGCAGCAACACAACCTACTATAATCTGCAACTTCGTAGCTTGGCATATTCCCCACTCATCATTCCTAGCAGGCCATGGGATGGACCCTGGTTCAATGAAGAGTACAGGAAGGCATGCCCAGAGCACTACCTAAAAATGATAGATCAACCTGCCAAAATAGCAGTACTTGCGTGCCAACAGCATAAGCAGCAAGTAATAGAGCTAAGTGATCCCTCAATCAACAGGTCAGATCTAAGCTCTGCAGTCCTGCCACATCCAGCCATAAGTGGTGGTGGACAATTAACTCTGGAGGAGGCTGCTCAAATATTCCTATCCTCATGGTGGAGGAGCCCAGCGCATCAACGCAAAAGATGAGGCTGAAGCATTTGCAACAATCTTCAGCCAGATGTGCTGAGTGGCTGATCTACCTAGGACTCCTTTGGAGGTCCCCAGGAGAGCCCTGGCAATATTCCAGCAATAGTACTGAAGACTTGTGCTCCAGAAATTGCTGTGCCTCTAACTTGTTCCAGTACAACAAGTCGTATCTATCTGGCAATGTGAAAAATTGCCCTGGCATATCCTGCATAGAAAAAACAGAACAAGTTCAACATGGCCAATTACCAGTGCGTCAGTCTATTCTCTGATCAATGAAATGATGGAAGCAGTCATCAACAGTGGTATCAAGTGGCAGTTGATGGCTCTGTCAAGATCACTCAGCTCTTGATCTCATTGCAGCCTTGGTTCAAACATGGACAAAAGAGTTGAATCTGAGAGGAATGAGGATTGACTGTCCTTGACATTGAGGGAGCATTTGACTGTGTGGCATCAAGGAGCCCTAGCAAAACTGGAGTCAATGGGAATCAGTGGGAAAACCTTCCAAGGGTTGAAGTCATACCTGACAAAGGAACATGGTTGTGGTGATTTGGAGGTCAATCATTTCAGCTCTAGGATATCACTGCAGGAGTTCCTTGGGGCCTGACCATCTCCCACTGCTTCAATAGTGACTTCCTTCCATCATAATATCAGAAGGAGGGATGTTCACTGATGACTGCACGTTTGTTCAGTATCATTCACAATGATTCCAATACTGAAGCAGTTCTTGTTCAAATGCAGCAAAACCTGAACAATGTCTAGGCTTGGACTGATGAGGGGCAAGCAGCTTTTGCGCCACACAAGCAGGGAATGACCAGTTCTGAGTATGTAATCATCCCTTGTCATTCAATGGCATTATCATCACTGGATCCTCCCACTACCAACACCGAGTATTACCATTGACGAAAAACTGAACTGGACTGGCCACATAAAATACTATGGCTACAAGTGCAGGTTTCAGGCTAGGAATCCTATGGCAGGTAACTTGCCTCCTGACTCCCAAAGCTCGTCCACCATCTATAAATCATGGTTATAAAGGAATACTCTTCACTTGCCTGGATTAGTGCAGCTCCAAAAAGCTCAACACCATCCAGGACAAAACATCTTTTCTGATTTGCTCCCTCTTCCACAGTCAATCCCTCCACCACTGAATAATAGCAGTCATGTGCACCATCTGAAGATACATTGCAGGAATTCACCAAGGTTCTTTAGGCAACACCTTCCAAACCCATGATGATTACCATCTGGAAGGACAAGAACAGCAGATATTTGAGAACACAGCCACTTGAAGGTTTCCATCCAAGTAAGTCACCATCCTGACTTGGAACTATATCACCTTTCCTTCACTGTTGTTGGGTCAAAATCCTGGAACTCTTTCCCTAACAGCGCTGGGTGCACTTACAGGTCGAACTGCAGCTGTTAGAGAGCAGCTCACCACCTCGAGCGTAACTAGGAATGGGCAATAAATGCTGGTCTAGCCAGTACCACCCACATCCCATAAATGATTTTTTTGGGATGACATAATATAGGTCAGCTGCCCCATATTATGTAATGATACTGTTGCAATGTTTGCCACATCACATCTAAAAACATGAAAATAATTTTTGCATTTGAAGAGCTTTATCAATTCTTGATATTAGAATTGCTGGGATTAGCAGACCTGGTCCAAGACCTAAACAACAAATCAAAATAAGGTAATCTCTATACTGAACAGCAAGAACAACTCCAGGTTCCTCTTGACAAACCTTTTGTTTATGACCCTGCTTTTGCTGCTCCTGATTTTCATTTTCGCATCCAGCATGTGAATTTCTTCAGCTGAAAGATAGGGTCCTACCTCAGCTACCACTGTTCATATTTCTGACCTGAATATACCTGGATTTAGCTCTTGCACACACTTGAATTCACTGGCCATCAACTGGATTGTCATTTCCATCTTCTGCCTCTTTGATTCCCTCCAAATCCATTGAGTACACAACTTTGTCTCCTTGGCTCAATTCCTGCATTATCAATGATACTTCAGTTTTGAATTGTTTCATCTGCTCATCACTTTCTTCTAAGCCTTCAGAGCATCTTGTAGATGGTACACACTGCTGCCACTGTGGAGGGATTGATTTTTTTTTAAGATGGTGCATGGAGCACGAGTCAAGTAGGCCAATTTCTCCTGAATGTTGAACTTCTTGAATATTCGCTGGATAAATCAAATTCCATTTTACTCCTGATTTGTACTTTGGTGGAGGTTTTGGAAAGTTGGGACTTTCCAAGGTCCTCAATAGCATACACAGTTTCTGACATGTATGTAACTGGCCTAATTAATTTTCTGGTCAATGGTGGCTTCCTGGTGTTTGTGGGGTGAGGGATTTGGGTTAGGGGGAATTAATTATGATGATACTGTTGAATATCAAGGGAAAGTGGTTACATTGTTTCGCGGTCATAGTAATCGCTTGGAAGTTGTGCGACATCCACGTTTCTTGCCACTTATTAGCCCAAGTCCAAGTTGTCTAAGTTTGCAAATTGTGTAATCATCTGTGAATGTCACCACTTCTGACCTTAGAATGGAAGACCCAAGATGGTTGAAAATCGTTTGGTTTTGTCTTTTGCACAGATATGCTGGACTACCCCATCATTGAGGCTGGGGATAGCCATAGCATTTCCTCTTCTCATTAACTGTTTAATTGTCCACCACCATTCATGATTGGATGCTGCAGAGCTCTGACTGGTTCTGGAATGTTTCAGTTTTATCTATTGCATGCTGATTCCTCTATTTAGTATTCATGTAGTCCTGTGTTGTGGCTTCACCAGATTGGTACCACGTTTTTAGATGTATGTTATGCTGTTCTTAGCATATGACTACAACCTCTCTGAACCTGGGTTGATTCTGTGGCTTGATAGTGGAGTGAGATTACAGATTGTGGTTGAATACAGTTTTGCTGCCAGTGAAGACCTACAGTGCTTCACGATGCCCAGTTTTAAGCTGCAAGAAATTTATGAATCAATTCAATTCAGTGTGCTGGTAATGCCACACAACAAGGTATCTTCATTATGAAGAAAGAACTTTATCTCCATGAGGCCTGTGCAGTGGTAGCTCCTACCAGTGCTGTCATGGATAAATGTACCTGTGACAAGTAGATTGCTGAAACTAACATTTCCTCCCATGTTTGTTCCCTCACCATGTGTCACAGGCTCATTCTAGCATCAATGTCCTTCAGAGCTTGATAATGAGCCATTGGAAGCCACATATCCAAATTTGCCAAAAAAAGTAGGTAGTATTGCAAGCAGTGTAAGAGAAAGCATGGTATTCATAGATTAGTTGCAGCACTTGGACTAAAGTAATTCAAGAAGGTGGCTCACCACTTTCAGGGGCAATTAAGGATGGGAAACAAGTGCTGATGTTATCAGTGACACTCGTATCCCATGAAAGAAAATAAATTGAATAGGGAAAACGGGGGCAAATGAATTTTAAAAGGAAATGTCATCCATTTTGATGGTGCAAAGGTAGAAAGAGTGAGGGTCCAGTTTCATTGAGCATTAAAACACTATGGACATATACTGAAATTATTCAAAATGAATAGCAGGAACAGACTTGTCAGCGAAGTGTTTATGTCCCCTACCCAGAATACATTTTATGCTCTTCTCATTCTCTTGCATCTTCCAAGTGGTATTCAAAATGGAAGAGCACTTCATCAGTTGAAAGAAGTGCCAAAAACTGCCACAAGAGGAGAAATAATCAATTCTGCCAAGTTCTGCTTTAAGTCTTCAAGCCTGTTGTCATCACCTATTTACAATTCACCTCTCCCGCTTTTTGGGTTTCCTTCAATCCAGTTTCTTTTTCAAGACAGGACCAAGATTTGCCTTGGGTCTAAGTCACAAAGTCTTTTGGTGTTGAAAGCAAGTAACTGCTATATTCTCCACTATCTCTCTATGGTACAGAATCATAGAATCCCTACAGTGCAGAAGGAGGCCATTTGGCCTGCACTGACAATCGTACCCAGGTTCTTTTCCCCTAACCCCACGTACTTACATTGCTAGTCCCCCTGATACCAAGGGGAAATTTAGCATTGCCAATCCACCTAACCCACACCATCTTTGGACTGTGGGAGGAAGCTGAAGCAGCCAGAGGAAACGTACGCAGACATGGGGAGAATGTGCAAACTCCACACAGTGACCCAAGGAGAGAATTGAACCAGGGTTCCTGATGCTGAGAGGCAGCAGCGCTAATCACTGTGTCAATGTATGTACAAGGTTGCCGGGTGCTGACGATGTTAGACCCATTTCTTCAGAAATACAAAGCACCATCCAAAAACAGCTATATTTCACCTTTTTCATGATGAAGTTACTCAGTGCTGTTCAGAGCAAGTAGCATCTTCAATAGTGAAATTAAGAGATTGGGAACGTCTAAATAATGGCAGATGGAGCAAGAGATGGACATGAGGAGCGGCTAGTAATCTGTGTTCGCTATATTGTTCCACACACTAGTTCTGAAGAATAATGTTTTCTGGGATTTAGCAAATGAAAGGCTTTCAAGGCTGAGTCTATCCCAAAATCAGTACAATACGGCCTAGTTGCTAATGAGTTAAATGGTCATGTGAGTGGCACAGATCTGTGATGGTGCATTTGTAATGCTTGGAGCCAAATTAGTGTTCAAATTAAACTTTCATAACATCACCCAGAAGCAATTTACCTCTGTTGTTATTCTCACAAACCTAACCTCTGTCACACGTGCAAGGCCATTAACCTGCAGGTGCAGCAGGTGGTCAGGAAGGCGAATGGGATGCTGGCCTTCATAGCGAGGGGGATTGAATATAAAAGTAGGGAGGTCTTGCTGCAGCTGTATAGGGCATTGGTGAGGCCGCAGCTGGAGTACTGTGTGCAGTTTTGGGCGCCGCACCTGCGCAAGGATATTTTGGCCTTGGAGGGAGTGCAGAGGAGGTTTACTAGGCTGATACCGGAGTTGAGGGGGTTGAGCTATGAGGAGAGGCTGAATAAACTAGGCTTGTACTCGTTAGAGTTTAGAAGAATGAGGGGAGATCTCATTGAGACGTATAAGATGATGAATGGGATGGATAGGATAGAGGTGGAAAGACTCTTCCCGCTCAAAAAAGACAGTAGGACTAGGGGGCACAGCCTCAAGATAAAGGGGGGGCGGTTCAGAACGGAGTTGAGGAGGAACTTCTTCACTCAAAGGGTGGTGAATCTCTGGAATTCTCTGCCTGTTGAAGTGGTGGAGGCTGCCTCGCTAAATATTTTTAAGAAGCGGGTTGATGGGTTTTTGATAAGAGAGGGGATTAAGGGTTATGGGGAGAGGGCGGGAAAGTGGAACTGAGCCACGACAGATCAGCCACGACAGATCAGCCATGATCTTATTGAATGGCGGGGCAGGCTCGAAGGGCCAGATGGCCTACTCCTGCTCCTATTTCTTATGTTCTTATGTTCTTATGAGTTTTTAATATGCTGTAAAGCTCGTTCACCATTTTCAGTGGATCATTCCTACATCACCAGAATTGTGATGTTCAAACTCAACTAGGACTGAACGTGAAGTGAGCTGCTACAGCTTTCAGACATTGTGTGGTGAATGTGCTCAGAAGAAATTTCACAGCAGGTATTTAGTGTCTTATTTATATTAAGACTGGCTTTCTATATTCCATCCTCTTCTGAGCACAGCAAAAGGCTTTCAAAAGCTGTCCCAAAAAGAAAACATTTGCTTGGCAAAAGCAATGGACTGCAAAGAAACACCATAAAACACTTTTTAAATCAATAATAAATCAAATCAAAACTCTAAAGAAGATGAGAGCCAAAGAAAAGGCCAATGACATGCACAATAAAGCCAGGCCCTGTGTGCAAACAACAACAACATTGACTTCCAACTGTGGAGGGAATAAAAACACATGGGTGATTCTGTGATTTAATCAACGAGTGAGCTAAAGGAAGATCTCACTGCACCAGATAATTTCAGGACAAAATCGTTTTTTCCTTGTACAGACTGGATGGTTTCTGAACTTGAGATTTTCCATTGTCAAAGCAAAGCTTATGAAAGGGATTCCAGTGAGCAATCTGCTTTCACAAGACTTTTTCTCAGCTGAGGACTGAAATGTGTTTGCAAAATACTGTGAAATAGAATTACAACCAGAGGAAGTATCCATTCCATAAACTACATGGGTCCTAAAGGAGAAACTGATGCAAAGTTTGACATGAAAGCAATGTACAAGCTGTTGGACTCATCTGAAAAGAAAGTGGTACAGATCACACTCACCATTCCAGTGAGTAACTGCAGTTGTGAAAGGTCATTCAGAGTTTTAAGATGTTTACACACTTGCTGAGAAGCACAATGGAGCAAACTAAGTGACAGCATCTTGAATAAAGTTCCCTTTAATCTGTATGGGACGATGCACTCATTGACTACTTTGTTAACATGTAACACAGAAGACGCTCACTGATGCTTTCCCAACCCCAGAAGAATTAAAAGTAACCTCTTTACATTTTTAAAAATATGGTGACTGTAGGATAAAAATATTACACACAAAACACCTGCAGGGATACACAGAGAAGTGTCACCGATTTTCCAATCCCATCTTTTATCAAAAGCTTCATATCGAACCCACTGAAAAGGCTTTAAAATAAAACATGTAAAATAATCACCATGTCTGCAATGTAATTGTCTCAAAAGGGTCAACATCATACAGTTTTGTCGCAAAGATTTTGCACAATGTCTTCTGCGTCGGGTTGTAGTTTTTTAAGTTGATCAGGACAAATGTAGTTCTGGTTTCAGGAAGTATTTGTTTTTTTGGGGGTTGTTCTAGTCCAGAGCAGGAACTATAGATAACTACTTATTTCCTGTTGGTACTGGTGTGTGTTTGATGGAGGGATGGGGGCCTGAGCACCAAATCAATTTGGTTAGTAGCGACACCTGTGGGTATGTCTGAAGATTTCTTCACATGTATGAAGCTGAAACCGGAGCTACACTTTGAGAAGATTGAGGTGATTTGACACAGACATTCAAAATCACAAAAGTCAGCACCAATGTTTGGCGTCTGGGTGGCCCATAGTCAGAAATCTAAGAAAAGATCATTCATCAACGTTGGCTCTATTCTGTCTCCACAGATGCTGTCAGACCTGCTGAGATTTTCTGGCATTTTTTTTGTTTCAGATTCCAGCATCTGCAGAATTTTATTATTGTATTAAAATCATGAAGGGTGTGTTTGGGGGGAAATTGGTGGATTGAAAATCAGTGGGCACTGCTTTAAGGTGATGGGCAAAAGAGGTTTCAATGACCTTTTGACACTGCAAGTGGTTAGAATTTGGAATATGGTGAGAGTTTGGTGAAGGCACACTTAATTGTGGCTTTCAAAAGAGAATTACACAATTATCAGAAGAAAACAGTTCAGGGTCACGAGGGAAAGGACCAGGTGAGTTGCTCTCAGAGACCCAGCGTGGCATGATGGACTGAATGGCTGACTCCTGTGTTGGCATCATTCTCCGATTCGCTAGGTGATGATTACCAGTTGTCTCGGCTGTTGCTTGATGGCGCAACCTATAGTTTGATTTGTCCTTGACCACAGGATTGTTTTTGGCACAGGGTGTGCTGGGGTTCACCAGGACTTTCCAACTCCATGCTTTTCTAATGGTGCTAACATTGGCCAAAGATTGTGGTCGTCCCCACCCTGGCACTGAAGTCACAGAGAAGTATTTGATCTTTGACTGTAATCGTGCAACTGGTAGAATTGTGCCTAGGCTGAAATAAAAGATTTCTTCCACTTTGTCCTCTGAGTCCAAAGTAGGTACATAAATACTGCTGAGGGTGATAGTTTGATTGCATTTAAACTTACTTTTGAGTGTCATAAGGCAATCATTGATTCAAACACAAGGTTCATTAAGTCTTTTCATGAGTTTCTTTTTTGATGGTAAAGTTAATTCTGAAATCTGCACTCTTGAATTCCTTTTCCACAAGATAGTATAACTGTTCCCCCCCCTTGTCTGCTCTACAGTTCTTGCTAAAGGAACTGTGTCAATGCCTAGGCGCCAGAGTGCATGGTCAGCTATCACTGTTCATCTCCTTGGTTGTTCTGAGTTATTTATTAACAGCCTGATATTCCAAGATTGTATCTTGAATGTTTTTGAGAGTTTCAACCGCTGATTGGTGATCCCACAGGATGCAGCTTTGCAGCTGGGTTTGAAGTGAGGCAAACTGTTTCGAGGACACATTCTCCTCCCCTTCCCCTAGTGAGATGAGCAGAATTGACCCTGAAGGGGCTTTCGGACACAGCTTTTAAACACCAAACCATCTGTCTGTCTTGGCTAATTGTGTAAATTGTGACTAGAAGCTCAGAGAAATCAGGATGCTGTTCCAGCCTCAAAGGGCTTGATGAAATTTGCTATCAGTTGGAGGGTCTGAGAGTGATGTCTTTAGTGTGAGGCCTGTTGCACAGCCAGCCCTGCCATGTCTTAGGACAATATCTGCTTACGGTGAACCTTTATAATTGAGGGCAAAACCCCATTGCGACATTTGTTTAACAACCATCAGCCAATCCAACATTGAAAGATTTTGTTGCAGTAAGACTTGTTGAATGCTAACACCTGCTCTTCACAGCGTGCTGTAAATTAGATTCATGGGGGTTTTCAATAATAACAATCAGAGTTCTAACAAAGGGTCATCCAGACTTTCATTGTTGGCTCTGTTCTCTCCACAGATGCAGTCAGACCTGCTGAGATTTTCCACCATTTTCTATTTTTGAACTAAACAGGTTGCTTTGTCCTGGATGGTGTTGAGGTTTCTGAGTGTTGTTGGAGCCACATTCAGGCAAGTGGAGAGTATTCTACATTTATTTATTTGGTGTGACAAGTAGGCTTGCATTAACACTGCAAGGAAGTTACTGTGAAAATCCCCTAGTCACTACATTCCAGTGTCTGTTCAGGTATACTGAGGGAGAATTTAGTGTGGCCAATTCACCTAACCAGCACATCTTTCAGATAGGGAGGAAACCGGAGCACCTGGAGGAAATCCACGCAGACACAGGGAGAACGTGCAGACTCCATACAGAAGTGACCAAAGCTGGAAATTGAACCTGGGTCTCTGGCACTGAGAGGTAGCAATGCTAACCACTATGCCACTCTTGCAGTTCAGATCTTTTATATCTTGTAGGTCACTGGCAGGCTTTGGGAGACAGAACATAAGTGTCTGGCTACAGAAAACCCAGTTTCTGTCCTGCCTGTTGTCAAACTATTCAAGCTAAGTTTCTGGTCAGTGGTGATGCCCAAGATTTTGGTGGCAAGAGATTTAAAGATGGTAATGACATCGAATGTCGTGAGTGGTTAGATTCTGTTTGCTGTAGAAGGTTATTGCCTTACTCTTGCAGCACCAGTGATAGTCAATTAGCGTGTGTCACAGAAACACTGAAGAATTCTTTCATAGGTGCAAAACTATTTCCTCACCTAGTTTTGAGTAATAGCAAATAAGATGGAAAGAAGCTGAAACTGGATCAACATTGGTCTTCAAATTCATTGTTTAAAGCACTGAAGGGACTCAGTGAAGAGATGCTTAAAGCTCTTCCTATTTTGCTTTTGTGACTATTGAAGCATTTTGCACATAGTAAAAAAACGAAATGTTTGAAAGAGAAAGGTATCACAACACTCCTGTAGCTATGAATTTTAGAAGTTGGTGACTGTTGACAAGTACACTTAATGGAGTGGAAATTTGTATGGGCCCATTTTCAGACAAGTAATAAGCATCTAACTGCGCCCAGGTTCCTATGTGAATAGGGTGGTAATGTGGCTCTGATGAAGTCATTCAGACTCAAAACATCATTTCTATTCTCTCTCCACAGATGCTGTCAGACTTGCTGAGTTTTCCAGCATTTTCATTTTTGTATCTAATAACCCTTATTCTTCTTGGATATTTCCATTAGAATATTTGGCCTTTTCTTTAATTACCCATTTTCCATCAAAGGAAGCAGCATTTTTCTTTTATCCAGAGTAAAGCCCGCAGTTGCATTTGAGGCAGAGCTCTCTGGTCATTTGCACAGATGCTGGATGAGGCAAGAAAACCAGTGTGCAGTTCGTAGAGTGCACAGACAGCCTTTCCTGCCACAACCCTACATGGCCCACGCTGTCAACCTGGCAGGGCAAAACCTAATAGAGCCAGCAAACAAGGGGAACCCTCCCTCATGCCCACAACTGCCAAACCTGCCACCCCCACCCCTGCCCCCTTCATGTAAAATGCAAACCATCCCCCACAATCCTCTAACTTGTTTGGTTTACACAGGCAGCATCCAATCCTTTTGAAAAACTGGTTGTTGTGTTTCCTGTTGAAATTGCCCGAATTGTCTTACTGGGAACGGTAATGAAATTGACATTTCCATTGTGGTTGCTGATGTTTCAACTTTTCCAGCACACAAACATTACCGCCAGTACTTAACCTTCAGAAGTCACAAATCATGTACCCTTTTGTTTCCAAATTAGCTTGGACGGCAGTTTGTTAGTTATCCAGATTACTATTAAAAGCCAAATCAAATAGCAAAATTTGAAAAACATTAGATTTAAGAGATACTCATTTCTGTGCCATTAGTAAATGTTATTCTTTTGTTTAATGTATGACTTAATGAGATTTGTTAAAGTGATCAATAGAAATGTTTAGTTTTAGTAGTGATATCGTTTGGTTAATCAGTTCTTTGGTGAAATGTAATGTTCCCACTCAGCAAACAAGTGCAGAAGCAATTCACCTTTGAACTACCCATTTAATTGAACTGAGTTTATCATTTACAAATGAGATGGCAATTCCTAACAGGTACACTAATAATCTAATTTCTGTAGCAATAGACAAGCCAGTAAAGGCAAAATGATTTACCTAATTTTAAATCTGTGTCCACTTCAGAGTTCTGGAGTGTTGCTTTGCTGGGTAGTCTAGTATGTTAAAGCAGTTGTCTTTTAGCTTCTTCTAGGGCCCGTTTGAATCTGAATTCACATCACAGGGTGAAAGTCTGCTCTCTAGCTATAAGGTCCAAAAGGAAGCCTGTTTGGGCAATATTAGTACAGTGCCTTCCGAGCTTGAGGACAGAGTACAACAGTAATTAATATTAAATTACCAATCTGTGTCTTGATGCTGTGGAAGTTGAAAGTTTTTCACACTCTATGAAGGATGTTATTAGTTTTGGGTTAAGATATTGCCAGGGCTGAGAGCTTTTGTTCTGTATCTGACCTCTGAGTACTTGCTGATACAGTGTCAAAGCAGCAAAATCTTGATTAAATTCTTTGCATTTATCAGACTGTCCTCCAGTTCTCCCAGAGCACTACTTAGCCAATGGGGTTTTAAATGCAGCTGAAATTTTGTTGCATAACTAAAGATGGCCATTAATTTGCACGCTATCATCCCACTGAAAGCAAATAAATACAAGATTGAATAATTTGCTCCAAAATGGGCCACTGTGACACAGGTTTCTATAAATGAAGTCTCGTAATGAACTTTTGACAATAGGTAAGGCAGCATTTTCATTTATTTATTTATAAATCACAAGTAAAGCTTGCATTATCACTGTAATGAAGTTACTGTGAAATTCCCCTAGTTGCCTCACCCTGGTGCCTGTTCGGGTCAATGCACCTAATTAGCACTTCTTTCAGAATGTGGGAGGAAACCGTAGAACCTGGAGGAAATTCATGCAGACATGGGGAGAACGTGTAAACTCCACACAGACGGAGATCCAAGCTGGGAATTGAACCCGAGTCCCTAATGCTGTGAGGTAACAGTGCTAACCACTGTGCCGCCCTTAAATCAAAGCAGAATGTGAGCATCTGGAGGAGGCACCAGACCAGTAACTCCAACTTCTTGTATCTCATTGTTGATTTGTACTCCAGACCAACAAAATTTTTAGAGTTTCTGTCTTGGCTTGAATTATGCATATATCAGAGTAACAGGGGAAGGTAATTCCCATTGTTAGGAAATAGAGCTGGTTTATGTAATTTATATATGGATTGTGTGTGTTATAAATAAGGTGTAGTTTGTTTAATATTGCTTTGTATTTCTGTACTTGTGTGCTAAAAATGAGTTAAAACTTCAGTTAGCTTCATGTTAAACAAAGTTGCCTACATGTCTATAGGATTTGGTTTTTTAAAATTGTTTGCATTATAATTATGCATTTATGGCATAAAAACTATTAGAGGGAAAGAAAAACTAAGCTGTTGCTTTGCAACCCGATGGTTATCCTGGATCAGCAAGAATACTTGAGTTAGTTGTGAGCTAAAATCAGGAGAAGCTGGAAAAGACCAGGGACTTTAGAAAACAGATTTGCCAAAAAAAGTCCAAAAGCAGGAAGTGTGAACAAAAAGAATCACAGAAATCTTACAATGCAGAAAAAGACCATTTGACCCATCGAGTCTGCACTGACCACAATCCCTCCCAGGTCCTTCCCCCATATCCCTACATATTTACCCATTACCCCCTCTAACCTACACATCTCAGGACACTAAGTGGCAATTTCTAGCATAGCCAATCAGCTTAACCCGCACATCTCTTGTCTCAAGAAAACTGTTAAAGTAAAGGAATTAAAAACAATAAATGAAACAAGGTCCTGTACAGGTGAAGTTAAAGTAAAAAGAACGTAAGAAATAGGAGCAGGAGTAGGCCATCTAGCCCCTCGAGCCTGCCCTGCCATTCAATAAGATCATGGCTGATCTGTCGTGTCTCAGTTCCACATTCCCGCCCTCTCCCCATAACCCTTAATCCCCTTGCCTATCAAAAACCTATCAACCCGCGTCTTAAATATATTCAGCGAGGCAGCCTCCACCACTTCCACAGGCAGAGCATTCCAGAGATTCACCACCCTTTGAGTGAAGAAGTTCCTCCTCAACTCCGTTCTATACCGCCCCCCCCTTTATCTTGAGGCTGTGCCCTCTTGTCCTACTGTCCTTTCTGAGCGGGAAGAGCCTCTCCACCTCTATCCTATCCATCCCATTCATCATCTTATACGTCTCAATGAGATCTCCCCTCATTCTTCTAAACTCTAACGAGTACAAGCCTAGTTTATTCAGCCTCTCCTCATAGTTCAACCCCCTCAACTCCGGCATCAGCCTAGTAAACCTCCTCTGCACTCCCTCCAAGGCCAAAATATCCTTGCATAAGTGCGGCGACCAAAACTGCACACAGTACTCCAGCTGCGGCCTCACCAGTGCACTGTACAGTTGCAGCAAGACCTCCCTACTTTTATATTCAATCCCCCTCGCTATGAAGGCCAGCATCCCATTCGCCTTCCTGACCACCTGCAGGCTGGGTTTTTGCGACTCTTGCACAAGGACCCCAAGGTCCCTCTGCACCGTCGCATGCTGCAGTTTTTCGCCATATAAGTAATAGTCCTTCCTACCATTATTCCTACCAAAGTGGACAACTTCATACTTGCCAACATTAAATTCCATTTGCCAGTTCATGGCCCATTCGCCCAGCCTATCTAGATCCTTCTGCAGACTTTCCAAACCCTCCGCACAACTTGCCGTTCCCCCAATCTTGGTGTCATCAGCAAATTTCGACACCGTACACTCGGTTCCCTCCTCCAGATCATCTATATAAATGGTAAATAGCTGAGGCCCCAGCACCGACCCCTGGGGCACTCCACTAGTCACCGACCGCCAATCCGAATAGCACCCATTGACCCCCACTCTCTGCCTCCTATTTGACAACCAATCACCTATCCACACTAACACCCTACCCCCAACTCCATGCCCCCTAACCTTCTGTAATAACCTCCTGTGCGGCACCTTATCAAACGCCTTCTGAAAATCAAGAAACACCACATCCACCGGCTGTCCTCTATCCACCGCCCTAGACACATCCTCGTAGAACTCCAATAAATTCGTCAGACATGACTTCCCCTTAACGAAACCGTGCTGCATCAGCTCTATCAAACAATTCTCCTCAAGATGCCTCGCTATTTTCTCCTTGATCACGGATTCTAACATTTTACCTACAACAGACGTTAAACTAACCGGCCTATAATTCCCTGCCTTTTGCCTGCCACCCTTCTTAAACAACGGCGTAACATTAGCCGTTTTCCAATCTTCAGGCACTTCCCCGGAATCCAGCGACGTTTGGAAAATAATCACCAAGGCATCCACTATCACCTCCGCCATTTCTTTTAGAACCCTTGGATGCATTCCATCCGGTCCTGGGGACTTGTCCACAATCAGTCCCTCCAGTCTTTCGAGCACTGCCTCTCTAGTAACAATAAAGTCATTCAGGCCCTCCACTCCTACCATCTTTCCATCGTTAACACCCGGCAAATTATTCACGCCCTCCTCCGTGAAGACCAAAACAAAAAAGTTATTCAAGGCCTCAGCCATTTCCCCATCCCCTACCACTAAATCCCCCCTCTCATCCTCTAAGGGTCCAATGTTCACCCTAGTCAGCCTCTTCCTTTTTATATATTTATAAAAACTCTTACTATCCTTTTCTATATTAAGCGCTAGCCCAGCTTCATAGTTTATCCTACCCTTCTTTATCAACTTCTTCGTCATTCTTTGTTGATATTTAAACCTCTCCCAATCCTCCTCTTGCCCACTACTCTTAGCTACTCTAAACGCATCCGCTTTTAATTTAACACTTTCCTTTACCTCCTTCGTTATCCACGGCTGATTATCTCTCCTCCTACGATCCTTTTTAACCATCGGAATAAATTTCTGCTGAGCACCAAGAAAGATCTCCTTAAAGATCCTCCACTGTTCCAAGCCAAGAAAATGTTCCAAGTTAAAGAATCAGATTTAAAATTGGTTAGGTAAGAAGCCAAATATGAGGTAAATCGTAAGTTTAAATTAATTTATTAGTCACAAGTTAGCTTACGTTAACACTGCATTAAAGTTACTGTGAAAATTCCCTAGTTGCTACACTGGGACTCCTGTACGGGTACACTAAGGGAGAATTTAGTATGGCCAATGCACCTAACCAGCACATCTTCAGACTGGGAGGAAACCCCCATGCAGACATGGGGAGAACATGCACACTCTGCACAGACAGTGACCCAAGCTGAGAATTGAACCCGGGTCCCTGGTGTTGAGGCAGCAGTGCTGATCACTGTGCCACCATGCTGCCTTGGGGTAACACCTTAAGCATAGTGTTCTGTTGGCACAGCTGGGTGCATGAGAGATTGTGTGGAAGCTTGGATGCACATAGCAATCCAGGACAGAGGAATACCAAAAGGAGAGCGGAAATCCTGGCTGTGGATCCTTGATGCAGGCGTCTGAGAGAGAATCTTGGGTGACAGTAGATTTCTAAGTGTGTTCTCTGACAATGGACTCTTCAAACACACAGCTGGAAGCCAGAGCTCCGGTGACTAATTGGCTCATAATGTGACAAGTATCTGGGAGGATTTGATGATGGCTCACAATGTGACAGATATCTGAGAGGTGGGGGGGTGGGGGTGGATTTGATGTAATATCCACAGCATTTATTTTGGATGGTGACTGTCACTTGGCTTGACAGTGTGTTGTGTCTGGCCACAGTTCACCTATTGATTTATGTAGACTGTGTACTTAGAACATTAGGTAATAAGATGCATGAAGTAGTACTGTACAGTAGTTAATCTCTTCATGTTTAATTAATGTTTTATTCTTTTGTTAGAAATTAAATGACAGTCTTGTAGCTCTGTTCATCCACATCTCTCAACAAAAAATAAAATGATCTGTAGAACCGGGTTCTATTCGCAGACCTGACTCTCCAGTCGTAACATCAGCTGGGATTGTAATACTATTTAATTTTATGTATATGTCAATTGAATGTTATTTTTGTTTAACCTGGAACTTATGTTATCACAATTACAGATATTGCCAAGGAAACTAGATCATATTCCAATTTGGCAGTTACTCCTGTACTTTATAAAGCTGAAAATTTGGTAAATGGAGTGCCTCCAGTGCAGTAACTTCATATTTTTAATATCTGAGCTTTTCCTTAGGAGCTTATCCCATGCAATATCGATGCTATCAATTTATTGGTTTTATGCTATACCAATATCACTGATTAGCTGACACATTCAATCACACGCTGTCGTTAGCAATCCCCAAGCTGAGTTTACTAACATTGCTCCCCAGAAAAACTAACCAAAAAAAAGGGGTCTTTGTTCCTTTGACCTTTACAAATCCACTCAGGCACTTAACTAAATGTAAGTACATATAAAATTGCAATTAGTTACTGAAAACAATAATGTTTAAATTTTTCAGGATAGCATTGTACATATAACACTAAAGAGGTTTCACCTGTATGTGTTGTTGATCTTCTCTCTGTCCCTTTCCCTGTACCTGTGGTGATCTGGAAGTGGAGTAGATGTTGGGGGGGGAGGGGTGGTGGGTGGGTGGGTAGTAGAGACCAAAGCTGGGGGTGGAGAGAGAGAGTAGTGCAGGGTTGTCCTCACACTTCTACTGATTTAAAAGGCTCCCATCCTGGAGAAAGCTTTGCATTAGCCTGGGGCAACCCTAAATAAATCATGGCAAATCAGTGTTGCTATTGGCCAACGTGGCCAAGCCAATATGCTGTCAGATCTTGGCAGGGCCATTAAAGTAGATTCACAGGGAGCAATTTCTGGCAAACCATAACTGTTGGGTTCTAGTGTAAATGAACTCCCTGAAACTTGCAGTGCTATTGAATCATAAAATCTACAGTGCAGAAGGAGGCCATTTGGCCCATTGAGCCTGCACCAGCAACAATCCCACCCAGGTCCTATCTCCAAACTTACCCTCCCAATCCCCCTGCCACTTAGGGGAAATTTATCGTGGCCAATCAACCTAACTTGCATATCTTTGGACTGTGGGAGGTAACTGGAGCACCCAGTGGAAACCCACACAGACTTGGGGAGAATGTGCAAATTCCACACACACAGTGACCCCGTGGCCGAGATTGAATCTGGGTCCCTGGTGCTGTGAGGCAGCAGTGCTAACCACTGTGCCACCGCGCCGCCCATTGAGACCTTCAATGGCAGCACTACTGGGTTAATAATTTTTACACGTTTGGACTCTCACATAAAGAACAGTATTTTAAGTGAGGGCCTGTGGAATTATCAAGAATCAACAGCTTCAGAAGAGGAGAAATTGTTGGGGAAAATACGTTGAGAATTAAATTTAAGCTGCCTTCTTTGGGAACCTGCGTGCTTCACATTTTCATTTCCACTGAAAGCATTCCAGTTTTCTGAGCACAAATTAACACACAACCATTTAGCTATTTAGAAAGTAATTCAGCTTTTAAATATGAATGTTTTATTTTAAATTGGTTTGAGAGGATGTACTCTGACAACAGCCAATGATAGTTTCTATCATAATATGCTTAGAATCAGGCAGGAGGGGCTCACTATATTGAGGAAAAGGGGTAGTTGAGGGAGTAAGCAGGGACAGAAGCAATGAGGATATGAAGTGTTAATTAATCTCTCTCGGTGGAAAGTTGTGCCACTACAATTTCAATAGTAACAGCTGTGAGGAATAGCATAGTTATCACCAGTGAATACTCATGGTTGCTATGCCGCTGCTTATGGTTATATTAAAAAACACATGGTACTGAAAGCTAAAAATAATTCCAACGTGTAAGATTGTGAATTATGAGTAGAACGCTTGCTATTCAGTTTGAGTACATGCCATGCAATTATTGCTGCCCTTCAATACCCGCACAACTGAACAGTGTAGAAAATGAAAATAAGTTTAATTGAACATGCTACAAAATTATTGATATAAGCATTGGTGCATATTGTAAACAGAAACTCTAATCTATTCAATTCATAGATGTATTCATAGAATCCCTACAGTACAGAAGGAGGTCATTCAGCCCATTGAGTCTGCATCTGACCACAATGCCACCCGGGCCCTATTCCTGTAATCCCTCTAATTCCCCTGACACTAGAGTCAATTTAGCCTGGCCAATCAACCAAACCCGCACATCTTTGGAGTGTGGGAGGAAACTAGAGCATCCAGAGGAAACCCACACCAGACACAAACTCCACACAGTGACCCGAGAACAGATCTCGGACAATGTGAGGCAGCAGTGCTAACCGCTGTACCACTGTGAGACTAAGATTCTTAAGAGAGCAACTTAAATCCCTGTAACATGTTAAAGATTGCCACAAATGTTAGAATTGGGGTATGACTTAAACTTAGAAGAAAGGCACAGGGAGTTTACTGAAGGGGGAGGGCTTCAGATTCTTGATACAGGTTTGGGGGGGAGTTGGGACCAGTATAAGTGGACAGGTTACATCTGGACAAGACCAGAATTGATGTCCTTGGGAAGTGGTTACTTGTTTGGTTGGGGAGGGTTTAAACTAGAATGGCGAGGGCTGGGAACCTAAGCAGGGTGAAAAGGGAAACAAACAAAGATAATAATAGAACAGTAAAATGCAAAAACAGTAGACAGGGTAATCAAAGGTGAGAGGCAAATAGTGCCTGAGTATGAAGAAATGTTAGGATAATTAAAAAGGCAAAAGTAAAGGCTTAGTATCAAACTAACCATGAAACATTTGGAATAAGCTAGATAAACTAATGGTGCAAATTGTGGTAAATGGATATGATATCATTGCCATTACAGAGACTTAGTTCAAAGGAGATCAAAATTGGGAACTTAATAACCAGGGATGTTTGACCTTTTGAAAACACAAGGATATGGTGGTGGGGTAACACTATTAATAAACGATTAAATGAATTCTGTTGTGAGAAACGATCTAGACTCTGCTTATGTAGAGTCGATTTGGGTGGGGGTAAAATAACAGCAAGGGACAGAGGACATTGGTAGGAGCAGTACATAAACGCCCAAACAGTAGCCACACAGTAGGAAAGGGTAGAAATCAGCAAATAATAGGAACATGTAAAGAGTGGAGTAGTAATATGGATGGCTTTCATCTTCATGTTGACTGGGTTAATCAAGTTGAGAAGGGTTGCTAAGACAACAAATTCACAGAGTACATTCGGGATAGTTTCATACAGCAACACATCTTGGAGCCACCAGGGAACAGTTTACCTTGGATCGGGTAATGAGGCAGGTTTAAAAAATGACCTTGGAGTGCAAAATACTCTAAGAAGTAGTGATCATAACATGACAAAATTTAATATTCTGTTTGACAGCATGAAACTTGGGTCTGAAACAATTGTGTTTAACTTAAATAAAGTGAATTACAATGAAATGAAGATAGAGTTAGCTAAAGTGGACTGGGCAAATAGATTAGCAGGGAAAACAGTAAGTAAGCAATGGCAGGCATTTAAGGAGGTAATTCGTGATTCAGTAAAATTATATCCCAGTAAGGAGGAAGGATTCTAAGAGAGGGATAAACCAACTATGGCTAACCAAGGAAGTTAAGGAGGTTGAACGAAAAAGCATAAGGAAGCAAAAATCAGTGAAAGCCCAGATAAATTCAGGGTCCAGCAAATGAGGACTAAAAAGATAACAAAAGAGAAAGAAAATAAACTGAGGGCAAACTAGCAATAAATATAAAAGCTGATAAGAGCTACTTTATGGAAGAGAGACATCAAAGTAAACATAGGGCCCTTAGAAAATGAAACTGGGCAAATAATTATGGGGAATAAGGATATGGCAGAGTTAAACATATACTGTGCATCAGTCTTTACTGTGGAAGATGCTTCAAACAGCCCATTAATACTAAAGAATATCAGAGAGGAATTAACTACCATCACTAGAGAAGTAGTATTCTTTACTTCTCTTTAACTTGTGACTATCCTTGCCACTTGCATTGTCTGTATCTGTGAAGACTCACATTCCGACCATTATCTTGCAATTGATTCTCAGTCTATATATGCCGTGTTTGTGAAACCTACCTCTCTACTCACCTGATGAAGGCGCAGTGCTCTGAATGCTCATGATACCAAATAAACCTGTTTTTGGACTTTAACCTGGTGTTGTGAGACTTCTTTCTTTGTCCATCCCAGTCCAACACCGACATCTCCACATCATGTCTATTTCTTGTGGTCTTATGAAATGGGGCTCATAGGAAGTGGTAAATAGTGAGGAAATAATTAAAGGAGAATTAGATAGGTAGTTGAGGAAGTGGATAATTAAATTCTGAGTCCAGTCAAAAGTTAGGCAAGCTTTTCTAGTCCTGGTTTCTTCTTTACTCCTGTGTAACCCAATTATCATTGTTCTGTGTGGCATTTTTAAAAATTGCCATCAGTCAGTTACACAACAGAAAGCCGGAGAAAAGATAGTTAAAAAGCATCACTTTTTGTCTGTCAAGGTTCAGGTAGGAAGAGTTCACTGTATGCAGAATGACAGGTAGGTAGGAGTGTAATTGGAGACTGATGCAATGATACCTTCTTGAATTACTGGCTAAATCTTAATCTGAAACTCATCTATTCCCAGAAACTCTGCTTAAAAGATTGGAATATGTTGGTAAAGCGAAAGGAGAAGAGGGAGAATTAAATGATCTAATTGTGAATCTGCAGGGCAAAAGAGAACTTGCAATTCTTAAGTCTTGAACCGGTCAGGATCCAAAGACTGACCAAGAAATGATGAGCAAGCCTGCTAATGAGGCTAGTGCTGGATTTTTATTCCTGTTTGTGAATTGAGTTCTGTAGCCAGTTGTAAGAGGTGAGATTTGATTACATCTCCATGTTTCCTTGTATGTTCACATTGTTGTCTGTCAAATAAAGTAGATAGAAAAGTGAAAATGCTGAAGACATGATATCCAGTATAGTCATTTGGGGGGGGGTCCTAATAAATCCAGGTTGTGCAGTTGTATAATTGGATACCGGACAGTGCAGGAATACACAGATCACTTCTGGGAATGAGCACTGTTGTTGTAGCAGGCAGAAACTCTAAAGTATACTCAAAATTTGTAAACACCCTGTAGATGAAATTAAAAGATTTGGGAGACCATTTGCTTATATCCAATCACAAGCAGGGATTCACAAACCACACAGATTGCTGAATCTCATCACCAAAGTACAAGAGAAAGGAAGTCACTTTGAAATTAGATAGTGCTTCAGCTGTGCCACATCTTAAATATTGTGTTCAGTTCTCGTCACAAAACTAGAAAGAGCACTGGAAATGAGGAAAGGAAGAAATAGAAGAATTGAGAGAAATGAATAATGGGGAATAACTGTAAAAATTCAAACTTCTGTGGTTAATGGTGATGACTCATTGAATCTTGAAGCTTACAGAATGGAAAGCCAGGCAGCCCTCCACACTTAAGCCAGTTCTTCAATTAGCCCTATTCCGCCGTCTCTCTTCATAGCCCTACGAATGTTTTCTTTTCAAATATATATTCAACTACTTTTTGAGATGCTATTGAATCTGCTTTAACTTTCCTTTTGTGTCGTGCATTTCAAATCGTAACACATTGGGTTAAAAAAAATGCTCATCTTGCATTGGGTTCTTTGTCAATGTTCTTAAATTGGTACGTCCTGGCTATGGTGAGTGGAAAACGTTCTCCTATCTTTTTGTAAGTCTCCTCTCGAAAGCTTCAACATTCTTCTGTAGGGATTCTATGGATTTTTAAAGCGTAGTGCCCAGAATTTAATATGATTTACCGTCTGGAAAATGATTCATTATGGTATAAGATAGGAACCTGTACAGGAAAGTTAAAGGTTGGAACAGTGTACAAAGTTAAATCGTAAGTAGGATTAGAAAATGCATGTTTAAGCTAGTGGAAAGTAGACTTGGAACTGTTGTCAAGAGTGATCAGTAATGATCTACATATAAAATAGATAACTGCATGCAAGGAGGGACTTGTGGTTTTTTTTGGCACAGTATTTCCAGCTGCAGCTCGAGCTCATAAAATTAAGCACGAGTCTTTTGTGCCTGATTATATTTTGCTGAGTTTTAAAAGTTGCAATTAAAATAATGAGGTCATACTGTTGGTGTCTGTGGTTAAAATGAAATATTAGCTGAATCTTGAAATTTGGCCCATGAACTTTGCAAGGGTCTAGTTAGGTTCCACTTGGAGTGAAGTTAGTCAATTTACAAAGAAACGGTTGCAAAGGAACTCCTGAAAGTTTGCCTGTGGAAGGAGACTTTTAGGCAGATGTTTTAAGCACTTCCATGTTCACTTTGCTCATTCTTGCCCCATGCAATAGCTGTTCCTGCAGGACCTCATTTCGTTTTTTTCCCCTGGCAATATCTTGTCACTATTCATGTTTCTTGCAGTCTTTGTTGTTGCTGCTTACAAAAAGATGAGGAATGATGGGTGTTCTACTGAAAGGCCCAATACAGCTCATTGTTTAGTTAAGGATGGGGAATTATTTTGGAGACAACGAATACAGGTTTCTTTATTGCAGTTTTTCAAATATCAATTTGTTCGCACAATGATTTTGTTCCCTCTTAATTATTTTGGGTTAGATGTAAAACTGATGTGGCGATGCCGGTGTTGGACTGGGGTAAACAGTAAGAAGTCTCACAACACCAGGTTAAAGTGCAACAGGTTTATTTGGTAGCAAACAGCACGAGCTTTAGGGACTTTGCCCCTTCGTCAGGTGAGTTAAAACTGACATGAACACGATCAAAGCAGGTATGTGAACATTGTTGTAATTCAAAGGCCGTGGGCTGCTTCAGTTCTGATTCACTGTTACGCTCACTATTGGGTGGCACAGTAGCACAACGGTTAGAACTGCTGCCTCACAGCGCCAGGACCCAGATTCGAGTCCTGGCCTAAATCTCTGTCTGTGTGGAATCTGCACATTCACCGAGTGTGTGGGTTTCCTCCAGGTGCTCCAGTTTCCTCCCACAGTCCACTTGATGTGTAGGTTAGGTGCATTGGCCATGCTAAATTCTCCCTCAGTGTATCCAAACAGGCGTCAGTGTGGTAACTAGGGGATTTCCACAGTAACTTCATTGCAGTATTAATGTAAGCCAACTTGTGACACTAAGAAATAAACTTTACTTATGGTTTTTTCTAATTAGAAATGTAGGAAGCTATAGAAGAAGTTATCAATGGTGATACTGATGTGCTTGGTGGTGAAATATACTGTGTATTACCAATCTCATAATTGAATAAAAATCTGGGCTATTGACAAAAAAAAATCCGATGAAGGCTGGTGTTTTATGAATAGTTATATTTCTTGCCAATAAGCAGTACTACTCAATAGTGCAATCATTTATCTATATATAGAAAATGAATCATTTATCATTTACTTGGATCTATAAGTCATGATTGTATTGCTAAGAAGAGCCCGTTTGTAACACTTTTCTTGTTTTAGTTAATGGTAATCAACTTTTGAATTCTGAAGTGGCATGGAGACGGTGCATAATAACAGAAATCCCCAAAGGAGATCACGTGGAATCAATCTGTTGCACACTTGACCATATTCTGTATAAATTTTTTCAAAGGCAGGTCCATTGAGAAGTGATTCATTAGGTTTCTGTTTATACAACTCTGATTTGGTCCCTGGTAACCATCTAACTCTTTCCGTGTAACCACTGATTGTTGTTTTTTCCCTTTTTCTTTGCAAGCACAATCCCTGCAGTATAACAGAATGTATCAAAGAAGCATATACAAACTTTTATTTCATGTTTTTCTTCTTCCCCAAAGAATCATGCAGCTTGAAGACTTCTGGCTCAAACAAATCCATAACCAGGACACAGGACTCATCGAGGAAATATTTCCTGCTGCACTGATGGTTGGTTTGTCCATCAATTAAAGCCAACTTCAAGGTCATTAAACCTCTTCAGAGTAGATGAAAGTTGCCAGAAGTCACTGGGGTCCAATCCAGCTGGGTCTTTCTGTATAGTGATTAAAAATATGCTTCTCTCTTTATAAGAAGTATAAAATGTGAGAATCCCCAGCATAACAAAAAGAACACAGGCTGCAAATACACTCTGACTCAGGAAATGGGTCTGTGCAGTAAGGACAACTATTGCAAAGTCACAGGAGATTTTGCAAATGAGGAGGTATCTATAATTCTCCTCGTACCCGTACTTCTCTAGAAGAATCTTTTTGGTGGCGTCATCCAAGGCATTTTTCACAGCTGCACCATCCCACTTGTCAATGTTAACCGGCTTGTAATTGATCTTCAATTTGGAGAGAAATCTATTCTTGCTGCCCTTCACCGCCATCTATGTCCTCTGGGTTTTGAGTAGACTACGTGAGCACTGTAACTGACGAATTTAATCTTTCATCGGTCCCTGGCAATAGTATCATGGTAACTACCAATCCATACAAAGAAATTACTTAGACATGAAACAGTTATTAAACTAAAGACACAGTAAAGGCAAAGCAAAAGTGAATAATGTAACTTTTCCTACTAATGCCAAAAATGCACTAATGTCTCATTGCTGAGCGACAGGAAATCTTTAATTTTTTTCATATTGTTTGAGGTAATTAACACTAAATGTTTTCTTGTGATTTTCGTTTGGGTTCCAATCAGATTTGGTAAGGACATTCTATACAATGCATTGTTGGAAACATAAAATGCTTGAGTGAGACACTATCCTCTTATTTAATTCAATACAATTGCAGCCTGATTCTATAACATTCTCTGGCTACGCTGTATCAAGGTTTATAAACTTACTTCTGGACGACTGATAACCCTTTTCTGAGATCTCATTTAGGAATTTGTGATGATAAACCTATTAAACATTGTCTCCTGGTAACCAGGCAGTATAATAGGTTTAAGCGTGACTGCTTGCACAAACAAAAGCTTATGAGGCATAAACTTTCACAATCTACAACCCAACAATCTTGTGCTGAATGACTCCCTAGTTAGTTTATTATGCTTTATGTCATTATAGCAGCAATCAACAGACATGTCTTAAAACTATTACACGTATAAAATTCAATGTTTTTAGGTACATAACATATATCTTCAGTTGTTGCTGTCAGAATCTTGTTGCAATGCACTGCAGAACTAAAAACCAAGATCTTTCAGCAGTGAATGCCTGAGGAGTGGTACAGTCATCTTCTGTGCTGCAAAGCTAGGGCTTTGATTCATGCCAGTGAGTTTCCCATCTTACCTAAAACACTGGCACATGGAATACCTCAGATGGAGGGACGAGAAAAAGACACAAACAGCTATAATACTTTGGAGCTTGAGAGCAACATTTGGGTTAGAGTGGTCTTGATACCACTCTGACTATCCTCCATCCATCAATGGTCCCAGCTTTGGCTGGTGTGTTATGGAAACGCCACCCCTTCTAATATGCACAAAGTATGGGAATCTCAGACCTTGCTGGTTTCTGTCTTCTGAGTTGTTGTCCTACTAACTTGTTAGGTTCTTCTGACTCTTCTAAGATTCCGATTCCTTCATATTAGAAGGGGTGACGTCTCCACAACACACCAGCTTAGTTATGCACAACTGCTGAGTCAAGATTCCTGGGTATGACTGCTGGCGTACACAACCAGTTGAATTGGAATCGTAAGTACAGCTGTGGGATACCAGTCTCCCTTACCCATTTCCTTTTTGACATGGATCTGTGGCTTAATAGGGAGTTAAAGGTAGTAACTCCTCAAATATCATCTATATATACCAAGCATTAAAATGAAGTTATATTAACTAATGTGATAACTGTAATGGGCACCTACAATGCTAAAATCCGTGAAAGAACATCAGGGATGTGTGTTGGTCTGTATAAATCCTTGAATCGAGAAAAGATAAAGGAAACTGGTAGGATTTTGTTTTTAAAAAAATCTGATGGTAGTGAGTGGCAAACACCTTTAAGCAATCAGTAAGAGACTGTAAACTTGGATACATCCATAGAGAAATCAAATAGATTGTGATAGTGAAATAATGTTTTAGAAGCAGTTTAAACAACTTTCCAATGTATCCTGTCATGGAAAAAAATTCAGATCATTGTCTTATTGTGGTGAAAATTAAATTGAAATGAAAATACCAAAAAAGAGAAAGATATGTAACCATTTTGACCTTGACACATTGAAGGATGAGAACATCAGAAAAATATTCATTCCTAAAGTAAAAAATAGGTACGATTGTCTCGGGGGTTGAAGAATCCAAACAAAGTGATTTCTGAACAAGCAGATAGAAAAAGATCAGAGTATACAAGAAATATTACTAAAATGGAAAAGAAAAAGATGTGTAAGGTGTGGAGAACAGATGAGATAATGGGGAAAGAAAAGAAACACATCTATGAATGATGAAATTGAAAAGATAGTAAAGAATGCATGCAGGCTGAAAAGAAATGGTATAATGAAATATATGATGGAAGTATTGGAGCTGGAAAGAAATAGCAAAATGAGAGCTCTGCTGAAGGTGAAATCATTAACAAGTTGAAAGAGGGGGATGACAGTGCATGCAAAAAAAGACAAGTTGTTTGAAAGGGATACAGTAGCAAAAAAAGGATAGAATGTAAAATGAATGGCCTGATGATGCAAATTGAAGATGCTAAAATTTATTTTTCCAAAAAGGGGTATCCTCCTTGGCTATTCATTCAGTCATCCACAAGCTGTCATTAGAAATCTATTCATGAATTGATATTTCTAGTTTGACTTAATCTCTCTAATATGCATTAGAGATTGAAAGTACTCATCATGTTCTTCCCACCTTGTGAAACTCCTCTCACTTGCGCAGAGTGCAATGATGCTCTGTCAGCTTTGTGACGCCTTAATTCGATTGATTTTGCACTCAGGTTGTTCTGGTGTGAAGTCATGGGAATTAAAATGCTTGGCACATAGGCCTAGGGCATGATCATATTTACACTCAACTCTTTCTGACCATGATTTTCAAACTGACATCATTTTATGTGCGATTATCTTAGCAAGGCTTCAGAATGTATGCAAAATATTTAAATCCATATCTGACGTAGTTTTGTGGCTTTTTGCGCAGCAATGCACATTTTGTCTTCAAAGCTAATTTTGTCATTGCAATGTTTACAGTTCTTAAAAATGGTATTACTGGAAAGTGAATTCTAAGTGAAGCATTTAAAAGTCTTCACCTGAATGCAAACCGATACTAAGGGCACACATGAGAAATTACTGTGCAGAACCAACTTTTGTAAGTGCTTAGCAAGCAAAAGGCATCTAGGTGTAAGCTGCAGAGGACTCTGCAGATTGGCAAGCATGCTTACAAATACCTCATTCCATGTTTGAAATGGAACAAGATAAAAGTAATCATGCTATAGTGGATTATGGCTTGAGTCTAAGGTAATGATATGCTTCAGGATATCTTTGGGGTTGCCATGCTGCTGTAGTCATTTGCCTTTCCATTGCTATAACTAAGCATCAGCTGTTCCTCCTTGCCACTGAACTTTTAGCAAACTATTTTGTTTTGTGATTGGATTGTAAATAAAACATTTCTAAGGTGCTATGACTTGGTAAATAATACAAGAATAGGGGTAACATTTTTAGTATTAAAAATGAGCAAACGTGATCTCCCATAATCCTATTCATGAAATTGGATATGCTCTCCAAGAGGATCAAAGCATTATAATCTCTTTCCCTCTCCAGGGAAGCTGCTGGGAACCATGGACTCCCATTTTTGATTTATATTGTGACAATTGACAATGGTTTCATGGTCATCATTAGATTTTTAATTCCAGATTTTTATTGAATTCAAATTTTATTATTTGCTGTTTGGCATTCAAACCTGGGTCTCAGGATTATTAGTCCAGTGACAATACCACTATGCTTCTGCTTCTCCATTTAAGAACATAAGAAATAGGAGCGGGAGTAGGCCATCTAGCCCTTCGAGCCTGCCCTGCCATTCAACAAGATCATGGCTGATCTGAAGTGGATCAGTTCCACTTTCCCGCTTTCTCCCCATAACCCTTAATTCCCTTGTCTGTCAAAAACCTATCTATCTGTGACTTAAATATATTCAGCGAGGTAGCCTCCACCACTTCAATGGGCAGAGAATTCCAGAGACTCACCACCCTTTGAGTGAAGAAGTTCCTCCTCAACTCCGATCTAAACTGCACACCCCCTTATTTTGAGGCTGTGCCCTCTAGTTCTGCTATCCTTTCTAAGCGGGAAGAATCTCTCTACCTCAATCCTATCTAGCCCCTTCGTTATCTTGTATGTCTCTATAACATCCCCCCCCCTCAGCCTTCTAAACTCCGAGTACAGACCCAGTCTATTCAATCTCTCCTCATAGGCTAACCCCCTCATCTCCAGTATCAGCCTAGTGAACCTCCTCTGCACTCCCTCCAAGGCCAATATATCCTTCCGCAAATGCTTCGACCAAAACTGCACATAGTACTCCAGTTGCGGCCTCACTGGTGCCCTGTACAGTTGCAGCAAGACCTCCTTGCTTTTATATTCTATTTAAACAAAATATATGCTAAATACTGAATGAAAATTAAAATGAAGTTTAATTCAATTAATTGGAAATGGTTCCGATTATACATTCTAAGGTACTTATGAACATTTGAAATGTAAATTTTAAATGATACTTCATAACTTGCAGACAATAAAAGTTGGCAGCCAGGTTGATAGGGTTGTTAAGGAGGCATACAGTGTGTTAGCTTTTATTGGTAGAGGGATTGAGTTTCGGAGTCATGACATCATGTTGCAGCTGTACAAAACATCTTGTATGGCTGCACTTGGAATATTGCATACAGTTCTGGATGCTGCATTATAGGAAGGATGTGGAAGCATTGGAAAAGCTGCAGAGGAGATTTACCAGGATGTTGCCTGGAATGCTGGGAAGGTGTTATGAGGAAAGGCTGAGGGACTTGAGGCTGTTTTCATTAGAGAGAACAGTAGTGACTTAATGGAAGCATATAAGATGATCAGAGGATTAGATAGGGTGGACAGTGAGAGCCTTTTTCCTCGGGTGGAGATGGCTAGCACGAGGGGACATAGCTTTAAATTGAGGGGTGATAGATAGAGGACAGATGTCTGAGGGAAGGTTCTTTATTCAAAGAATAGTAAGGACATGGAATGCCCTGCCTGTAACAGTACTGGACTCACCAACATTAAGGGCATTTAAATGTCATTGGATAAACATATGGATGATATTGGAATAGTGTCAGTTAGATGGGCTTACAGGTCAGTTTCACAGGTCGGCACAACATCGAGGGCCAAAGGGCCTGTACTGTGATGTTATGTTCTATAATCTATAGTGGTTTTATATTTCTCCAACAGCTGTAAAATGTTCTGTTCCTCTTATAAATTCTTTAATCATAAGATTATTTTGAGGCCATGTGTGTGCAGCACTCAGATAGTGACCAGGTCACTGGAACTATGTGTATTTAGGAGTTGGGCCAGTAACTGGATAATGGGATTATATGCAACTTGGCAGGGAAGATTGAGGTCAGGTGCTGGTGTGTATGGGAAGATTAAGACCCAATATAGACCAGATATGGTGATACTGAAGAATACAATCTGGGGCACTATAGTGAGGAAATACAGGAGACTACAAGAATGAAATGAGATAGATGTGAAGAGAAAAACCTAGATTGAGTTTATAGTTAAAACATCGTATTGTATCGTTTACAAAAACATGCTAAATTTTGAGAAATCAATAACTTGCATTTTGACCATCAGCATAATTTTGAAGCCCTAAATATTGCAAGTGTAGGGACAACATTTTTACAGGGGAGGAGCCAAAGATAGAACATAGAACATTACAGCGCAGAACAGGCCCTTCGGCCCACGATGCTGCGCCGACCAGCTTTTAAAAAAAAAACACTAACCCACTAATCTAAACCAATCCCATTTCATCCATAAACCTATCCACGGATCTCTTAAATGCCCCCAAACTAGGCGCATTTACAACCGCAGCAGGCAGGGCATTCCAGTCCCTCACCACCCTCTGGGTAAAGAACCTACCCCTGACATCCGTCCTATAACTACCCCCCCTTAATTTAAAGTCGTGCCCCCTCGTGCTAGCTTTCTCCATCCTAGGAAAAAGGCTATCACTATCTACCCTGTCTAAACCTCTAATCATCTTATATGTTTCAATAAGGTCCCCTCTTAGCCGCCTTCTTTCCAGCGAAAACAACCCCAAATCTCTCAGTCTCTCCTCATAGGATCTCCCCACCATACCAGGCAACATCCTGGTAAACCTCCTCTGCACCCTCTCCAAAGCCTCTACATCCTTCCTGTAATGTGGGGACCAGAACTGCACACAATACTCCAAGTGCGGCCGCACCAGAGTTGTGTACAGTTGCATCATGACGCTGCGACTCCTAAATTCAATCCCCCAACCAATAAACGCCAAGACACCGTATGCCTTCTTAACAACCTTATCTACTTGATTCCCAACTTTCAGGGATCTATGTACACATACACCTAGATCCCTCTGCTCCTCCACACTATTCAAAGTCCTCCCGTTAGTCCTATACTCAACACATCTGTTATTCCTACCGAAATGAATTACCTCACACTTCTCCACATTAAACTCCATCCGCCACCTCGCGGCCCAGCTCTGCAACCTTTCTAAGTCACCCTGCAAACTATGACACCCTTCCTCACAATCTACCACACCTCCGACTTTGGTGTCATCAGCAAACTTACTAATCCACCCAACTATACCCTCATCCAGATCATTAATAAAAATTACAAACAGCAGTGGCCCCAAAACAGATCCCTGAGGCACACCACTCGTAACCGAACTCCATGACGAATATTTACCATCAACCACCACCCTCTGTCTCCTATCTGCTAGCCAATTCCTGATCCAATTACCTAGATCACCCCCAATCCCATACATCTGCATTTTCTGCAGAAGCCTACCATGGTGAACCTTATCAAACGCCTTACTAAAATCCATATACACCACGTCAACTGCCTTACCCCTATCCACCTCTTTGGTCACTTTCTCAAAGAACTCGATAAGGTTAGTAAGGCACGACCTACCCGCTACAAAACCATGCTGACTGTCTCTAATTAATTCATTACTCTCCAAATAACTATAAATCCTGTCTTTAATAATCCTTTCCAAAACCTTACCCACCACAGAAGTAAGACTAACCGGTCTATAATTCCCAGGGAAGTCTCTCCTCCCTTTCTTAAACAATGGGACAACATTTGCTGTCCTCCAATCTTCCGGTACTATACCAGAGACCAACGACGACCTGAAGATCAGAGCCAGAGGCTCCGCAATCACCTCTCTTGCCTCCCAGAGAATCCTAGGGTAAATCCCATCCGGACCAGGGGACTTATCTATTTTCAAACCCTCTAAAATATCCAGCACATCCCCGGTATCAACTGCAATACTATCTATTTTACACCCCTGCACCCCAGTGTCCTCCTCAGCTACATTCATGAACATGTTGAGTGGAAAGGGACAAATTAAGGAATTATATTTTGACCATTGCTATTCCCATCAAGTTCATTTACAGAACCGCAATCAATGTTAGCAGAAAATATACAGGCAGTGTTAACTGGCAGTAATGTTGACACCAATTCTCGTTATGATCTAGGGCAATAGACAAGAGGACAACACTATTAAATATGACAGTGTACAAATATTTTCAGTTTCCATATATCCTGACCTATTTACCCAATGCTGCTATTGCGTTCTCTCCAAAGTGCTGGGTAGGGAGAGAATGGAGAGAAATGGAAAAGATTCTCAATGTGTCATTTTATTGCAGGTTGCAGCCAAGAAACTTGGATGGCGTGGGAGCTGCTGTTTGAAGTCCAAACATGTGCGGGTTAGATGGATTGGCTGTGTGAAATTGCCCCCTTAGTGTCAGGGGGACTAGCTAGGGTAAATGATGGGGTTGTAGGCCTGAGTGGAGTTGTGGTCGGTGCAGACTCGATGGGCTGAATGGCCTCCGTCCGCACTGTACGGTTCTATGATGAGAATTGGTTGCTAAATCCTTGAATAAAAGGAGCTGGAAATTCCACCAGAGGAAGATCAAAACTTGAAGGACTTTGTAACAAAATTGGTACCATATATGGTAAGTGGGCTGTGTGATAGATCTGAGATCTATCTTTGTACCTGCTATTTAATGCAAAATTTATTTTGACCATTATTTGCCTGTTAGTTCATAATTTGAGTTGATTTTGGTTTGGTTGTTAAAGTAGTAATTATTTTAAAATATGAAATATCGTCCATAGCTCTTTTCATCAAGGTCAGTAAATTTGGTTCTTTTGGTTTGCTCGTTTCCATAGTGATCATAAGAGTCATAAACGATTAATTGGAATGTATATGCCAATGGGATGGTGCTAACAACATATATTCTACAGAATCTTTAACCAAATGAAACATCTTAAGGCAAGGAGGATTATAAGACCAGGTACGCTATGTAAGAAATATTACTCCGATAACCCAAAGCTTGGTCAAAGATGTAGCTTTCTTAAAGGAGGGAAGCAAGGTAGAAAGATAGATGTGTGAGAAGGGAATTCCAGAGCTTGGGGCCTAGACAATTAAAGGATTGCCTCCAATGGTGGAACAATTAAAATTAGGAGTATAATAGGTCAGAATTAGAAGAGCGCAGATATCTTTGGGTGTTGTGGGGCTGATGGTGAGAGATTGCAGAGAAAGAGAGGAGTGAGGCCATGGTGGCAATGGGATTTTAAAATGAGATTGAGAATTTTAAAATTAAAAGATCCTTTATTTATTAGTGTCACAAGTAGGCTTACATTCACACTAATGAAGTTACTGTGAAAATCCCCTACTCGCCACACTCTGGCACTTGTTCGGGTACACTGACGAAGAATTTAACATGGCCAATGCACCCAACCTGCATATCTTTGGATTGTGGGAGGGAACTGGAGCATGCAGAGGAATCCCACGCAGACATGGGGAGAATGTGCAAACTCTACACAGACAGAAACCCAAGATGGGAATCGAACACAGGTCCCTGGTGCTGTGAGGTAACCACTCTGCCACCATGCCGCCCCATTAGGACGTTGGTTCCCAGTCAAGCAATGTAGATTGGTGAGCACAGGAGTGATGGGGGAATGGGACTTGCTGTGAATTAATTCACTGGCAGTAGAGGTTAGGGTGATCTCAAGTTTACAGTGAGGTAGAATGTGGGAGCACAGCCCAGGACTGCATTTTGTAATAGTTGAGTCTGGAGGTAACAAAAGATCAATTTTGTTTGTTTGCCATCATTTCAGGCATTCTTAGGACAAAAGTAATGCGGCATATCAACCAAAACTGCATAAAAATTAATTGATGTGATGCAACAAACTTGGAGCACCTATTCATTGCTTCAGATATGATATAGGAATAATAATAACTGACAACTCTGAAAACCAGTTTGCAAAAGATGGTCCTACCCTGGAGACACTGTTCAGCGGAGAGCACTTATAACCACTGGAACACATTGTAACACTACGTTCTGCACTCTGTTTCCTGCTTGGTATGCTTTATCTGTATAATGCACAAGAAACAGTGTTTTTCACTATGCTAATAAATGTGACAAATCAAAAAATGATTATGTCTACATTACCCATTGCCCTGGAAAAGCAGCCAGTTTACTCAAGGACCCTATGTATCCTGGACATACTCTCTTCCACCACCTTCCATTGAGAAAAAGATACAGAAGTCTGAGGTCATGTACCAACTGACAGTTTTTTCCCTTCTGCTGTCAGACTTTTGAATGGATCTACCTTGTATTAAGTTGATCTTTCTTCATACTTTAGCTGTGACTAACACTATATTCTGTATTCTTTCTCTTTTTTTCTCCCTTAAGTACTTTATAAACAGTTTGCTTTGTCGGTACAGCATGCAAGAAACAATGGCTGGGATTCTCCCGAAAAAAATCTAAGTGCTCAACATGCAGGAAAATGGGTGTATTTCCTACCTCTCTGATGGGGGTATTTACTGTAGTGAATCTCTGAGCATTGCAGAATGTCTCAGCAGGATTCACTCTGGTAAACAGGGGCAGAGCCTATTCCCACCTGAGAGGCCAGCAGTATAATGCTGAGCAGGCCACTGCGCAAGTGCTGATCTGCCAGTGTGGAGATTAGCAAGTTTGCTGTGAGCCCCCATTTCCAGCCTCCCAATTGCTGGCCAGCTTTGCAACCCTATCACACCACCCCCCCCACCCACCCCAGATTGCTGGCCTCCTGGACCTCCCCACCACGATCACCACCTCCTTCCAGTGATCCCAATTGCAAAATGGCAGCATCAAGGTGCCCTTTGTGTGGTGTCAGGTTGCCAGGCTGCACTGCCCCCCCCCCCCCCCCCCGACCTCCCGTTTGAGGGGCGGGGGGGGCCTCAATGGCCTCTTCCCTGTTGGAGGGAAGCAGTCGTAAATGACAGTGGGGTGGAAGAGATGCTAGCGGGCCTGGAGAATACCATCCTGGGCCCGCTAATCATATTGAAATCCTCATTTCGATATGACAATCAGCTCTGTGTGGAGCTGATCACACTAAAAAAAAACACCTGGAAGACTTGTGACTGACGTTCCTTGCTCGAGCAGTGCAGCAGGCCAGGAGAATCCCAGCCACTGCCTTTCAATGTATTCCGATACATGTGACAATAATCAAAGCATTTTTTCTGATTGCATTACAGCTTCGTGTGGCTTCTGCTCTGCCCAAGACCTCAAAGAACTACAAAAGGTAGTGAATGAAGCCCAATCCATCACCTTCATAGCGAGGGGGATTGAATATAAAAGTAGGGAGGTCTTGCTGCAGCTGTATAGGGCATTGGTGAGGCCGCAGCTGGAGTACTGTGTGCAGTTTTGGGTGCCGCACCTGCGCAAAGATATTTTGGTCTTGGAGGGAGTGCAGAGGAGGTTTACTAGGCTGATACCGGAGCTGAGGGGGTTGAGCTATGAGGAGAGGCTGAATAAACTGGGCTTGTACTCGTTAGAGTTTAGAAGAATGAGGAGAGATCTCATTGAGACTTATAAGATGATGAATGGGATGGATAGGATAGAGGTGGAGAGACTCTTCCCGCTCAAAAAAGACAGTAGGACTAGGGGGCACAGCCTCAAGATAAAAGGGGGGCGGTTTAGAACGGAGTTGAGGAGGAACTTCTTCACTCAAAGGGTGGTGAATCTCTGGAATTGTCTGCCCGTTGAAGTGGTGGAGGCTGCCTCACTAAATATTTTTAAGACGCGGGTTGATGGGTTTTTGATAACAGAGGGGATTAAGGGTTATGGGGAGAAAGCGGGAAAGTGGAACTGAGCAGCGACAGATCAGCCATGATCTTATTGAATGGCGGGGCAGGCTCGAAGGGCTAGATGGCCTACTCCTGCTCCTATTTCTTATGTTCTTATAAACCAGCCTCCTACCCAATGACACTATCTACACTTCGTGCTGCCTTGGCAAAGTAGACAATATAACTAAGGATCCCGAACATTCCCTCTTCTACCTTCTTCCTTCAGGAAAAAGGTATACAAGTCGGAGGTCACGGACCAACCGACTCAAGAACAGCTTCTTCCCTGCTGCTGTCAGACTTTTGAATGGACTTCCCTTCCATTAAGTTGAACTTTCTCTACACCATAGACATAACTGTAACAGTACGTTCTGCACACTCTCGTTTCCTTCTCTATGAATGGTATGCTTTGTCTGTATTGCATGCAAGAAACAAGAATTTTCACTATTAATTATTACATGTGACAATAACAACTCAAATCAAAGTTTCTGGAGTACTTTTAACAGCTAAGCTTCCTCCTATAGTAAGAGTCTCTTATAACTGGATTTTATACTTGAATAATGCTGTAAAGCACAGTTCTCATCCTCCCCCACCTGCTGTAAAGCAGATTTCACCATGCCTCAGTTTGGGGCATCCAATGCTCGCAGGCTTAGTGACGCAGTAAGTTCATGAATAATTCTCAGCGTGTTTATGCAAATGACGCGCTGCCTGATATATTATGCATAAGTATATGCAAATCTGCGCGGCTCCCGCTGGCGCGTGGCGGCGGCGGCCTCTCTCCGGCACAGCGAGCGCTGTCATCATGGCGACGGGAGAAAGCTGAGGAACGCCGAGCAGAGAGAGGCTGCATCGACCTCAGACTGCCAGCTTCGCCGCCCACCGCCCCCCCCGCCCCACTCCGGTCCGCCCCTCTGGACATTTCTGCTTCTTTTCCCTCGTCAGTCTGTTTCGATGTGGCTTTAACCGCAATGGCTGAGGTAACATCGCTGGCGATGGAGGCGGGAAAGCGGGCTCCATGCGCGGCGGGGCCGGCCAGCGAGGGGAGCGCCCCGGCCCCGGCCCCGGCTCCGGCTCCAGCTCCGACTCCGGGCCCCGACGCCGCAGTAACAGCGGAGCCGCTCTCTCCGCAGCCCAAGCCCGGCCCCGGATGCGGCTCGAGCTCGGCGGTTGCAGGGAGGGGAGTGCGCGTCTTAAAGGTAACGCTTTACAGCCTGGCCGATATTAATTGACCTCTGAAGAAAAGCTGTTCTAATCCTAAACCTATACGTTGATTTTCTTTTTTAAGCGACGTCGCTGCTTCCATTTCACATCTTCCCCCAGAAGTTAATCAGTTAGGCTGATCAGTGTATTTGAAGCAATGATTTGTCAATATATTGTCGATGGAACACAGTAGATTCCAGGTGATCAGCTTTTCCCCGTCTTTGAGCAGGGTAAACGCAGTAATTTCTTATACTCACACTACCTTTAACTGTTAATCCCTGATATGGGGAATACAGATTCCCTACATTTGTAATTTAAAAAATTGCACAGTGCATTATTTCCAAACCTACTCTACACATTTTGTTTTTCATTTCTGTAAGTTTACATGTTGCACTCACATAAAACGAAAGTAAATAGTTGTAAAATGCGTATCTTTCTGTTATGAGTTGCGCCATCCTCATTTTATGGGGCTCCAATGTCTTGTTGAACAGTGAAACCCACACCAACTATCAGCGACCAGATGGATCAGCAGGTACAGCCAGGGTGTTTCATCTGACTTGAAAATGTTATTCCAGAAATCGTTGCCGTTTAAAACATTCTAATGAGATGTTTTATTAACGGAGCCTTGATTGGTGTTTCAAAGGCGGGCGATGGCCTTCTAAAATGAGACCACAAATGAAAGTGGTCAGCTAAATTCGGTACATGTTCTGTTCCACTAACATTCCTTGTGACTTGACATTCTTACTTGTTTCTTGTTCTCATTAAGTCTGTGATAGACAGTTTATTTTGCCTTTCACCCAGTAGCACTGGCCACTTATTTGTTTGTATAATATTTTATAAGGGGCTGGCTATTTAAGTTCACGCAGTGATATCCTTCAGAAAAATGGGCAACAAATACTTCTGGTCCATGATTTGTGGGTGTTTTAAAACATACGTGGTAGACTTCTATCATTTCGAGTTGGTGGTATAGCAAGGTGACGAGTGAATCAAGCTATTTAGTGGCTAGACTATTTCATAAAAACTTAATATGTAATTGTTTGTTTTAAAGATTTGTACGATGACTGAATATCCTGTGGTGTTCCTTGTGTGTCAGAGGCTGGTGTTCGAGTACTGTCTTGTTCCCTCCCTTTCTTCCCAAGCCTGTTGTCCTGTTCTGTTAGATGCTATTTCTTTTATGACTCTTTGTCTAACAAAACAAATCTTAAGTAATCAGCATGCTTTCTACCACTATATTACATTTGTAGGGTCAGTGATATCACAGTAAGAGCAGTAATGGTGCAGGAGGTTGGATAGCAGCAAATCCAAGGGATTCCTGGAATAGGAAAGGATGGCTTATAAAATCAGCACTATTCATCACTGACTTAATTCTGACAGGTACTAAACTTTGGATTTCTGAGGATCTGTGCAGGTGTATAAATTGAGATCTACTGAATACCTGCCTTTACTGGCATGGATTGTCATCAATTGATGACTGAATAATCAACTGTCACATTACCTTTGACCAACGAGATGATCAGAAAATAGCATTTATGGATTAATGATACACTTCTCAGTTAGTCATGAGATTGCTACAGCATGACAATCATAGAACCACCAGTAAGTAATCTCAAAAGTTTTACTCATTTTATATAGACAGTTGTGCTGTCACCTCCCTTTGGTGCTTAGGGCTGCTGCATTTGTCTAGCCATTACTGCAGAAGGCAATTGCTGAGCAGTTTAAAATGTACCTTTTATGTCCTTGTAAAACGTAATGTGCATTGCATTTATTCAATATAGGTCAATGTGCCCTGGGTGATGGGTTTTAATTTAAATGAGCAATGCCATCTGTTTCAGGAATCTTATGGGTAGTTAATTCTGGCGAATTGGCAACTTTGGTCAATATTATGCTGTAATTTTCACTGCTCTATAACATTAAAAGATAAATTCTGAGAAATCTGAAGTTTATTGTGATTCACTTATGCATTTTGAACAATAATGCTGTGCCAGTTCTTTCAACCCTAGAAAGGAATCTTGCAAGATGTTTTATATGGTTAAGTTTGTCCTTTCTATGTAGAAAATAGTGTTCAATTTCAGATTGATTGACTTTACTTTTAATCAGATTTACATTCTTGGCAATTTATAACCCTGTTATGAGAGTTTGTCACGTTTTAATGCATTTTGGGAGTGCAGATGGTGGTGTTTTGATTACTATCAAGGTTTCATTTTCCTTCAGTGCTTTTTTTTAAACTTACTGTTTGTGTGGGCAGGAAAAAACATTTCATGTTGTAAAAATGCTTTTCTTTAAGTGGGGCAATTAAAATGTTTATGAACAGGTGAATTTGTTGGAATAAAGAAAAATGAAGTTTAGCAAGTCTACAGTGTAAATAGATTTGTAGACCCCAATTCAGAAACGTGATGGAATAAATGTTTGGGATGTATTGGAATTCTTCATATTTCAGTGGTGAATAATACGTGACTCAAATCTCAGCTCATGAAAGCTATTTCTGTCTTGCATTCATTATTGTTGTCTCAAATTCTATTAAATAGATGATTTTATGTTGCAACTTGTGTGCATTTAATTTCACAAAGCTTAGGCCATGTGGTTCAACTATCCTAACCATTTCCATCTAAATTTTAGTTTGAATCTTAATCTGAGCTGTGTGTAGTAATTTGCATTCTGATGCATGTTTTCAATCCTTCCTTTCATAGAGGAACATGAAACGCAATGCCAGCAGGAGTTGCCTCGGAAAGAAGAGTAGTCTGGGTGTACGAGAGAAAGAGTGGCTGAAAGGGGACATACGAAGGGGATGTATATGTATTCATGGAAAGGAGATGGTGTCGTTGAATGCTTCTTCCTCCACCTCTTCCCCGAGTGCATTACTGTCATCCTTATCATGCTCTTCCTCCTCATCATCTGGCCCGGACCTGCAGCTAGTACTCTGCAGTACTGAAACCACAACAACAGAGCTGTGTACTCAGGATAAGGATGACCTCTACCTGCAACTCCATGGTGACCTCATTAGGTAGGGACAACCACCAAAATAAATTGTAGTTCTGCAGGGTGATCACTAGACTTCAGCATGTGCACTTTTATGGAATGCTGACAATTTATTCAGAGGAATCCAGTGATAACATTTGGGTGACTGGTCAAAGTCACATCCTTACAAAGTATTGTTGTGGGGGAGGGTAAGGACCAATTGACAAAAAAAATGAACAATGAGGTATACGTGTGGTACAAAAAGATTTGAATTAGTAGTTCCAAATAATGATTTAGCAATCTCTATATCCATGGTAGTGTTTAAAATTATTCCTGAAGCTGACGTTAACACTTCTTTTGGTGCCTTGTTACCTTTGGCAATAGTAGCACAGTCTCTTGTTAGAGCTACTTGTTTCAAAAGTGCTGTGAATGTTTTTCAAAATGCAAGGATCAGTTTTCTCTTCCAGTTGGACTTTGTAATTGCATGAAAATGGTTTCTCTACGTTGTCTACACTTTAAATTGCTCAAAACATCACAAACTAAAAAGGAAATAGTTAAACTCGTCACAACAAGTATCCACGAATTCAGAGTTTCCCCAAACTTTTCAATCCACGGAACCCTTTGGACCTCCCAAGAATACTGATGGATCGCTTAAAAAAAATTCTTATTGTTTTGAGGAATTAAATCACAAAATGATGAATTGCTGCAAATGTACAAAAACAAACCTCAAAGATATTTGTCTTCTTTATATATAATAACATGTTTTGCTACTCAAATACTTGTCTTGCCACCTACCTTTTTATCATTTTTAATGGCAGGAGTGATGCTGCGCAGAAATCAGTTTAAAACCGGGAGTACTGCTGGAGTGCTCGATTCACATTTCGGATGTATGTGCTCATCCCACATGCACACACCTCTGAGACCCCTGTGGTCCCAGCACCTCCCAAGTCTTTTGGAGTCCCTGAGACCCAGCATAAGTCCAACTCTCTTGGGCCACTGCTTCACCTCTTAGGGCCTCCACTCATCTGGCACCTTGTATGTGAGTTTAAATTAATATATTTCCAGCTTGTCCAGTCAGAAGTGGTTTCTCACTTGATTGGCTGCTGATAGGCTGACTGGTCTGCCTATCAGAAGGCAATAAAGTGAAACAACAGCACTTGATTGGTCAAGCTGTAAGGCCAGATTTTTAAAAAAATTTTAAATGGTCAGAGGCTCCACAGAACCCAATTTGGGAAACCCCGCTCTGATTGGTCTTCTGTGTTACATGTGGAGTAATGCAATCAGGTGTCATCTTCAGATGAAACTGATCAGAGGATGTGGAATAATTGAACCAGGAATCGCACTTGTTATCCAGTCCTCATCTTAAATTTTCTTTTCTCACTCTATTTTTCTTATAATACTATAGAAGTCTTGACGACTTGGTGTATTATCTGCAAGATTACAACAGCTCTCCAAGCTTTCTTCAACTATACATTCTTAAATCTGCAACTCCTACTGTCTAGAAGAACAAGCATGAGTGGTGCATGGGAGCACCACCAAATCCATGTTCACCTCCCAGTCACACACCATCTTGACTTGGAAATGTCCTTCATTACACTGGGTCAAAATCCTGGCAATTCCTACCGAATAGTGTCAGCAGGAATGAATGCCGGCAGGAACTGATTAGACTGAATAGCCTATTTCTGTGCTGATATATCTATCTTCATGTAGAGTGTACCAGTTCAAAGTGGCAGCACACTACCACTTAAGGACGGTGAGAAGTGGACAATAAATGCTGGCTTTGCCGGCAACAGCCACATCCTGTGAATGGACAAAATCTTAAACAATGATCAGATTTATTTTAATCATGTTGATTGAGGGATACTGACCAGGAGATTGGGAGAGCTGTGCGCTCTTCTTCAGTTAGTGCCATTTGGATTTTTCATGCCCATCCACAAGGCCAGATGGGACTCTTAACTTGCATCCAAAAGATGATACCTTCAATAATACCCTGCTATAGAATACCATTCTTAATTTTCAATGATTGCCTTGCAACCAGTGAGAATATTGTTGTCCATTAACAGCAGGGAATATCTTGACTTTTTGTGTCTATTATCATAATTGGTACAAACCATAATCAAATTGATTCCATGCTTTCTGCAGTATGCATGTACAAAAATATTTTTAGTAATAATCGAGCCTGCACCAACAGCAATCCCACACAGGTGTTATCCCCTTAACGCCAATATTTACCCTGCTTATCCCCCTGACGCTAAGGGGTATGTTAACGTGTCCAGTTAACCTTATTGCACATCTTTGGATTGTGGGAAGAAATTGGAGCACTTGGAGGAAAACCACGCAGATGTAGGGAGAATGTGCAAGCTCCACGTGGTCACCCAAGCTGGGAATCAAACCTGGGTCCCTGGCACTGTGAGGCAACAGTGCTAACCACTGTGTCACTGTGCTGTCCTTAAATTTGGGGCGAACAATCTTATTTTGGGGTCAGGTGACAGTGATAAAATGTTATGTTTATGACTCTAATTCTTTGAGATTGCCATCTAAAAATAATTGCAAGGTAGTCATCATGTATTTGCTGCAGACTTGATTTAAAGTTTTTTTTTAATAAAAGGGGGGTTTTCTTTTAATTCTCACTTGAAGAAACTTGATTTGCAACTTTTTTTAATTTTGGTATACAGAAAGTTCTTTTGAATATATTGTAGTCTCTGCTGTCTCCATTTCTTGCCTAATTCTGCTTTGTCTCGCACTTCAGCTTACTGCTAAGCAAGTTGGGGCCACTTTTCTTTCCTCTTTTTCACCTCTTCACATTTCCCAGAAATATATTACTGTAGGAGACTTGCCTGTTAATTTTGGGTTGCTGTCTTCTGTGTCCAGTAGGAGCCCACTGGGTGTTCTCCTGAGCAGGCTGCAATGATGAAAGTCAGCTGATGAACTAGCTGAACCATCCTTTACACATGATAGATGAAATTGGAGACTATTTTGATCATTTCCTTTATTCAGTTTTGGGGGATCAAACCCCTTCAGAATATGCCTAGAATTCTTCGAAGATATCTGGTGTCACAGCTATCCAGTTCCGAATGTGACAGGTTTTCAGGTTCCAATTTTCACAATCATGTAGGAGAGTGGAGAGCACATTTGCGCTGTGAACGATAAACTATTTAATCTTGGATCTCTGTCAAACGCTTGCACCACTCCAACCTCAGTCATTGAGCTCCAGTACACCGACGATGCTAAATTGGAAGCAGATCTCCAGAGAATTGTCAAATTATTTACTGAGGCATATGAGAAAGTAGAACTTCAAATCAACATTCAGAAGACAAAATACTGCAGGTGCTGGATATATGAAATAAAAACTGGAAATGCTGGAAAAACTCAGGCTTGACAGTATCCGTGGAGAAAGAAATGGAGTTAATATTTTAACTCCACCTGATTCTTCAGCTCTGAAGACCAAAGTCTTTCATCACACTGTAGAAGTGCATACCCCAGCCCCGTTGATTAGGATTCACGATCAGTGCCTGGAAAATGTGGAATGCGTCCAACACCTTGGAAGTTATCTATAATAGAAGGCTGACATTGACAAAGAAATGAAACATCATTTGAAATATGCAGGTTAGTCTTTGGTCACCTGTGGAAATTGCTGTTTGAAGATCACAGTATTAAAACTGAAACCAAGCTTATAATCTACCATGCAGTCATGATCCTTACCTTGCTTGTGCTTGGCTGAAACATGGACAATATGCAGGAGACATGTCAAGGCACTGGAGTCATACCACCGATGCTGTCTATGGCACATCTGATGGAAGGACAAATGCACCAACATCAGTGTGCTCTGTCAAGCAGGCTCCAGAAGCAATGAGGCTGTGATCAGTTTTGTTAGGTTGGACCTTGCTTTGAATGTCAGACGTTTGGCTGCCAAAGCAGGTCATCTCTTCCGAGCTCACTCTGGATATGTGCCCCAGAAGAGGGGGAGGTCGGTTAGCTCAGACTCAATGGCTGGTTTGTGATGCAGAGCAATGCTAACAGCACAAGTTGAATTTCTGTGCCACTGAGGTTTTCCATGAAGGCCCTGCCTTCTCAACCTTGCCCTTCACTTGTGATGTGGTGACTCTCAGATTAAATTGCTACCAAGCAGCTCTCTCTCTCAAAAAGGGGGAGATAGTCTATGGTTCTCTGGGACTTTGGCAATTTTCATTTCACCAGAATAGGAAAGAAGTTGTTCAAGGATGTGCTGAAAGTCAACATGAAGGAACACAACACTGACCTCAACTCTTGGTTGACCGTCAATTTGGATCAAACCAGACAGCTGCAGAATCTATTGAAAGGATCCCAGCGCTTTGACATCCAACAAATTACTCAAATTAATAACATACAACCAGATATCCCACATGACACAAAATCCATTATGTGCCCTAAAGTTTACAGATCCTGAATTGGCCTCATCGACCATCTTTGGTTTTGTGGAAGACAACCATTCTTGCTTGAAAGGGTTAGGCCAATAATTACTGTTCCAGAGTTCTTTTCATTTGGTTGGTTGACCTAGCCTCGCACTGACCTCTTTGTCTATGGCTCTCTGGATATTATTAGGACTGACCAGATAAACAGTGTCCATTTTGTTTTAATTGCCATAGGCATCTGTTGATTGTTGGTGGTTTCCTGTTGTTATTTGTTTTGATTCCCTGGCACTTTTGGGAAGTTCCATTCTCAGTCTGATTGCCTGTTCAGTTAATGAGTTTTTGCAGCCCTAATGTGCTAGCTAACAGGGCAGAAGGCTATACGCTAACCATTATTGATTCATTTCAATCCAAGATCATCTATGGTTAACTTCCTTAATACCCAGTCAATAGTGACCACAGAAAGAAAGGGAAAGGATGTAACCTTGCTTGGCACCAGTCAACACATAATTGGTCACTAAACAACCTCTGTCCTGACACGACCTGGAATCCTCATTGATTTCCTCAATAGCTGAAACCATCTTCAGTGAGATGTCACCATGAAAAGAAAATTTTCCACAGTGAAGGCCAGTGTTGGCTAGTAACGTCTTTGTGAAGTCGGTAAAGCTAATGGCCAGGGCATGTGATACTGTTTGAAGCTCTTACTGTTGTGTCTCTGTGCATAAATTTGCTGAGTGTGTGTGTTTTGTTCTGAAGTCTGCTTGTTGTTCTTGATCACAGTCATTTGGCAGTAGATTTTGCATGGCATTGATAGGAGAGTGACTCCAATTACTATATTCCATAGGATTATCTTTTTATTTTGAAGACACAGACTCTTTGACCCATCTTTCTAATCTTGAGGAACAAGGCCAATGATTTGGACTTGGTTGCAAGATTGACATAGCTTTTGGACGGTTTCTGCAGAATTATATCTATGCTGGAAAATTTGTTGCTCTTGAGTTCAGCAATTGCTGCCTTCACCTAATTATCAGTGAACTCTCTGCACTTTCTAGAAGTGCATTTGGGGGCTGATCAACCTGGGCTAGGTTGGTTGCAGTAGGTCCGTTGAGGATTTTGTGTAAATGTTCTGTCCTTCATGGTAACTAATCTTCATCTTTTTAGTTAGCTTGTACATTCTCTTGGAGGTAGTATGTTTCATTCTTGCTTTCTTACTGCCTGAAATCTTCTTTACAATTTGAAAAAGTAATCTCATGTCATTGTGGGCATCTGCATCCTTTGCTTCTTGTTCTTGTTTGTTCATCCATCCTTGCTTGTTTTTTGAGCACTGTCTTCACTCCTCTGCCTTTATTTACATAAACCTGATGGAAAGCAGAAGTTTCCTGTTTCATTTTTCTATCATTCATGATGAAGTGCCTTCTTTTCTGCTGCATGATCCCATTTGTAGTAACTGATACCAAAGACTTTGATATCCTAGTACTTGTCCCTTGCTCCTCTCATTACTACCTTTAGTTCTTCCCACTTGCCAACTGTTCTAGGCATGAAATCAACAAGGACATCAAATCTGTTCCTAAGAGTAAATTGAAATCATCTTTAGTTCTATTGCCATTGAATTTGCTGATATCAAATCTCATCAATCTCTTTGATTCTTCTGTCTCTGACCTGAATTGTGTTTGTTACCAAACAGTGAATACTGAATATATATGTGCCCTTCTATACGATCTAACATTTTGAAAACATGGAGTTTGCCCTAGTGTTTTGAGTGCAGTGATCTGTATTTTCCTTCATTACTAAGCAGACAGTTAAGATTTGCTGATTTCAAAACCTTGGACCCAAACTTGCACATTGTCACTTGCACAAGTCTTTGCCGCTTTCCAAATGCTATATCACATGTGGAATAGTTTTAATGGCATTTTTACATTGAAGTACTGTATAGCTTGGAAGTATTGAGAATACACTGCATGAGAAGTTTATTGCCTTGAAAATATGACAAGTTTGTGCACTTATATTTTCTGCAATTGCCTTACAGTTGATGATATACCTTTTGGACAGCTAGTCTGTTGTCAGAATTTCTAACATGTTAAAATTTACTGGGAGTGATGTGATTAATTGTGATAGAGATGTTTGTGTCTGTCAAAGAATTTGGTGATAAATACCACTAAATTGTCAGTTTTGACAGTTGATTCTTTTGTTTTAGCATGCATTTGATATGTTTGCAATGAACCATTTTAGAATTGTTGGTTCGCGGATAATTGCAGAGAAGAACTGCAATTTAGGCTACATAAGTTCATCTTTTAAGACCTTAAAACCCTGAATTACAATAACAGATTGATTCTTGAAAGATTCCGGGGTTTTTGCCACCACTGTATTTGGAAGACCGTTTAGTATAATGATTACTGTGTGTGTGAAGAAAACCTTTTATGGTATAAACTAATTTACACTTTTTCAGACTTTTCTGTACTATTTTTATGTACCTTTTCAGATATTTCATTTTAATGGTGAAAAGCTCAGGTTTGCTCAGTTTTTCCTCAACTAATACCTCTAAGACTGCGGAATCATCCATGCAGCTCATTCCATGGCTTGAATGTCCCTTTTTTTTGGAGACCAGAGCTATGGATAATATTGGACTAGTTTTGGTTAGAGGGTCATTAGATTGGTTCCACTGGTCGGCAAAACATCGAGGGCCGAAGAGCCTGTACTGCACTGTAATGTTCTATGCTCTAGAGCTGCACGCAGCTCGGTGTGGTTTGACGAGAGCGTTCTACAGTTTGATCAAGACTCCCTGACTTGTATTTTGCTGTCCTGTCCAGAATATTCGAATGTGAGGAAGATAGTGATCGACTTCAGGATGGCGTAGACAGGCTGGTTGAATGAGCAAGCATGTGGCAAGTGTGATTTGACACAAGTGTGAAGTGATTTATTTGGGATGAAGGACAAAAAAAATGCAATATCGAGTAAAGGATACAATTCTATAGGGCTCAGAAGCAAAGGGGTGTGGGGGTATGTGTGCAAAGATTGTTGAAGGTGGCAGGGCAGATTGAAAAAGTGATTAACAAAGCATTCAAAAACCTAAATATTATAAATAGAGGGATGGGGTACAAAGTTATGGTGATTGTTTATAAAATAGTAGTTCAACCTCAACTTCTGCATTATGTCCAATTCTGGGCACCAAACTTCAGGAAGGATGTGAAAGCACTAGAGAGCCTGCAGAAAGGTTTTTGAGCAGCTTCCAGGGATAAGAGACTTCTGTTACATGGATAGATCAATGAAGCTGTGTTGTTTGTGATGAAGAGAAGATTGACAAACTTACTGAGATGAGAGACTTCAGTTATGTGGATAGGTTAGCAAAGCTGGACTGTTCTTGAAGAACAGAATGTTGAGAGTATTGGAGATTTTCTTTAAGCATTCAAAATCATGGGAATTCTGGACAGAGAATCAGAGAACACCAGTTCAAGGTGACTGACAAAAGAACCAATAATGACACGAGGAAAAATATTTTTATGCAACAGGCAGTTAGGATCTGAATGCAACGCCTGTGTGTGTGTGGTTGTGGCAGATTCAATCATGGCTTTTGAAAGCTAATTGGCCAATTAATTTAATAGAAAAATATTGCAAGGCCAAGGGAAAAGGCAGGGGAGTGGAATGAGCTGAGTTATTCTTGCATGGAGCCAGCATTTGCTACAACCACTTTAGATTCTTAACACTGTTCCTTTCTAGATCTTACATGTGTTTCGAAGTAATTATCTTATTCTTAATGCTATTTTCGACACTTTTTGTTTCTAGGAGAATGAATCCTGATGAGAGACCTCTGCAAATCCTTTACGATTATCTAACCGGACTAGGTTTCCAGGATCCAGTGCGGATACAAGAGGAAGGAGCCATGGCTGATCTGAGCTGCATGATCAGATACTTTCATGGTAGGATTTCATGTGCTGGCTGTGAAAGATTTCTGGGAGCAAGGGACCTAATTAATGTTTTTATTGCTTCAATCTGGAAGAGGTTTTAAAAGTCCAGTCATCAATGCTTGGCTTGTGTGCATTAAACTATTGTAATTCAGCAATGTGACAGAGCATAAGGTTTTCAACCAAATGCTTGGACTATTAGACTCTATCTTGTCAGTCATTACACACTCCTGCCCTGTTAGGGTTGAATTTTATTACTACTTTGTCAGATCACTGATTTTGCATTGCTAGAGTGGCATGTTACCTTTTGGGAGAGGTAAAGTGAAGCTCTTGTCAGCTGATCATCATTAAATAGCATTCACGGTCATGGAAATGTTCATGGCCCAATATTTTGTAGATGAATGGAGTCACCTCAATGTGCTTCACAGCCAATTAGATGCAATTAGGAGATGTCAAACTGGGAAGGGGACACACAAGCACCTGCAGCAGTGCCTTTTCTCTTATTCACTGGTGCAATACATATTGGAATGGTATCAGGGAAAATTGGTGCCATGATATCAGCTCAGAGTGCCATTGTCAGATTTGTATTTCTCTGACCAGTACTCAGATTCTAGGATAAGAAATATTTAGTTGGAAACTGAAATAAAAGCACAAAACACAAAAAAATGCAGACATTAGTCAGTGTTTGGAGAAAAGAAAAGGTTTACATTTTGATTGGTTCCTGGTCCATTTGCAATGTAGTTATATTAGGATTGCTCAAACTAATTTGATGTCAAATTTGTAAATCTAGGAGCATAAGACATTGAAAGGAAAGTGTGCTAATCCACTGTGCCACACAGCCTCATTTTTAACTAATTTCTGTACTGTGTGCAGTTGACCACAAATTAACAACCTGTCCACAGGATAACACAGCTCTAATAATATTGCATATGGCAAGGTCTGCCCAAGTATATAGCATGAAATAGTACCTGCGTGGCCAATTTAGCCCAAATCCACTGTGTTTTGAGTAAGGCCCTTGAAATGAAGTAGTAGTTATTTTGTAACTGAAAACTGGAATTGACATGCAGCTTATTTCAGAATAGGTAAGTATTTGTTGTACGTTGACTTATTTCTCTTTTTTTCTCTCTCATGAAACTGGCAATTGAATATTGCTGAAAAAAGGCATATTACATAGAAACTGGAAACAAGAGTAGGTCATTCAGCGCTTTGAGCCTGCTCCATCATGATCATGGCAGATCATCAAATTCAATATCACAATTCCCACCCTCCCCACTCTCTCTCTCTCTCTCTCTCTTCCCCCCCCCCCCCCCAATATCTAATTTCTTGAAATGTTGTTGAAGCTTTACACCTTGCACTCATCAGGACAATCTGCAAGACCACTTAATGTAAAGGGAACAATTTATACTTCATGAGAAGGGAGTGTTGGTTGATAGAGGCATTGCCATGGATAATACACCAGTTAATTTATGGCTGACAAAGTTTGTTTAAATTCGAACTGGTAAGATTGATTCTGGTCAAGGCATTGCCCTGGAGAATGAACCAGAGAAAGGTTGCCCCTCAATTTTGTTTCGTTGAAACAGGCTCATTATGTGTACGTTTTCCTTCTGCTTGCAAAAAGCAGGGTTCTGTGGATTAAATATGCAGCTTCTAGAATATGTAGTACTCTCAAATTGGTTATCACCGTAATTCTTAGCACATTCAGGATTGTTTAGCAAACATTGTCCAATTGCAGAATCGCATCTGATGTTGAACACAAGTGTCTTGCATGCATGGGCTGGTTGGAAATGGATGATACCTTGTCTGTTGTGAGCAGCTGAAGGGATGTGCTGTATGATATGATCCACCAGCCTTTGGAATGTAGAGCCTACAAACCTGGCATCGCACTGGCACTAAAATTCATGTAACTGATGTCTCATTTGTGTTGTAAGCAGAACGTCTTTCTGGTTTGATGGCAGCATCCTGTTAGGGGACAACACCACTTATGTTGCTGCTGCATTGAAGCAATGTGAAATGGCTAGCTTCACCTTGTCTCTCCAGTGTAATCTGAGATGAACTGCACTATCCAGGACTGAAATCGGAGGCCTTCGGCCTATTCATAAGTTTGTGCGAAACGTAGCAAGCAGTGATCAGATCAGGACAACCGTTATCTCAAGGATGGTTTTGATGCATTATATTTCAGCATTAAGCTTGCATAGCGAGCAAATGGCTTCATCCCTTTTTACAACGTTATCAATAAGGCCATCTCATGTATGATTGCTCCATTTCAGTGGTGAATTTGAGCACACGATGGAGCCCATTAAGGTATATAAGTAAATTCTTGCGTGTAGCTATGGATTCAAATATAGCAAATGTATCACCTACATATCGGAAATATGCAATGGGTAGGAGATTAGGTCTTCCGTTAAAGATGAGTTTCTTGTGGAACCCAGTGTTTGCAATATGCTGGGCCAGTGGGTGTTTGCTATTATGTGAATCAGTATTCACCGAATTTACCAACTCAGTAACTTGAGTGGTTGAATTCGGGCAGCACAGTAACACAGTGGTTAGCACTGCTGCTTCACAGTTCCAGGGTCTTGGGTTTGATTCCCGGCTCGGGTCACTGTCTGTGTGGAGTTTGCACATTCTCCTTGTGTCTGCGTGGGTTTCCTCCCACAATCCAAAGATGTGCGGGTTAGGTTGACTGGCCATGCTAAGAAATTGCCCCTTAGTGTCCAGGGATGCGTAGGTTAGGGGGATTACTGGGTATAATATGTAGGGATATGGGGGTAGGGCCTGGTGGGATTGTGTTCGGTGCAGACTCGATGGGCCGAAGGGCCTCTTTCTGCACTGTCGGGTTCTATGATTCAGTTGGGCATACGTGGTGGTGTTAAAACTGAATCATAGAACCCGACAGTGCAGAAAGAGGCCCTTCGGCCCATTGAGTCTGCACCGAACACAATCCCACCCAGGCCCTACCCCCATATCCCTACATATTATACCCAGTAATCCCCCTAACCTACGCATCCCTGGACACTAAGGGGCAATTTCTTAGCATGGCCAGTCAACCTAACCCACACATCTTTGGATTGTGGGAGGAAACCCACGCAGACACAAGGAGAATGTGCAAACTCCACACAGACAGTGACCCGAGCCGGGAATCAAACCCAAGACCCTGGAACTGTGAAGCAGCAGTGCTAACCACTGTGTTACTGTGCTGCCTGAATTCAACCACTCAAGTTACTGAGTTGGTAAATTCGGTGAATACTGATTCACATAATAGCAACTGTTGTAGATCACCATGTTATAATGCCTCTGTGCAAATATCTATGGCTTTCTTGAGCGTTACATTGGTGTATAGGCTAGCAATGTCAAATGAGCACATGGACATGGCATGGACAAACAATGGTTGTTTATTCTCCCATACCCCATCAGCGAGCAGTCCAACGTAAGGGGTTATAATATTATCAAGATCGCTATTCTTTGTGTATTAAGAATCCCATCAACTATAGGGGCATCATGAACTAAGCTTCAGTCTACTTTTTTTCCCAAAAGTCTACTTAATTCATAAAATACCTAAACAAGCATCCCAAAACATTTCAATGTAGTCATTACAGAAAGTGTAACGTTCAGATTTCCTCAATTGAGCGTGTTGCATTTTGCGGTGCTTCAAAGCAGTTGCATTATGTGTGATATTTATGATATACATTCAAAGTCTGGTATGCAATCTCTGGGGTTTTACACAGTTTCCAGCCTTTCAGTGCACTGTGGCTGAAAGGCCTTAGATGGTGGCCCTTTTCCCCATTATACCTTTTGAGGTGGCTGCTCCAAGCTTTCGTGCCTCCAGAGAGGAGAGAAGGATCTCTGTTCACCTATTTTCCAAAAGATCACACCCACAGGGTGGCATAGTGGTTAGCCCTGACACTTCTCAGTGGCAGGGACCCAGGATCGATTCTGGCTTTGGGTGACTGTGGAGTTTGCATTTTCTTCCTGTGTTTATATGGGTTTCCTCTGGTGCTCTGCTTTCTTCACAGTTAAGATGCAGAGGTTAGGTGTATTAGCCATGCTAAATGCATGGGGTTACATGGATGGGGGTGGGGCGGACCTAGGTCAGATGCTTTTTTGGGGAGTTGGTGCAGATCCGCTGGACCAAATGGCCTCTTTTTGCACTGAAAGGATTCCATGGTTCTTTAGCAGTACAGAATTCCGTGATGTAAAACTAAAGTGTCTGCCTCGACTTTGCTCAAGTCTCAAGTGGTTTGTGCACCGTTTTGATTCTGCATTTTTATACATAATTGATTTAACTTGCAGAGTTCATTTGCACTTGCTTTATTTTAAACAGTTGCCTACAGTACAATTAATTAATTATGATTTGCTTTTCCTCTTGGTAGAATAATTATTTACCTTTTGATAATCACCCAGTTCAAAGTGGCTGTGGCTTTAAGATCATGGAATGCTTTTTTCCTAACAGTTGCCCCACTGTATGTGGTACTTGTCTTAGAATCATAGAATAGAATCCCTACAGTGCAAAGAGGCTATTTGGCCCATTGAGTCTTCACCAACTCTCCGACAGTGCACCTTTACCCAGACCCTATTTCCATAACTCCATGTATTTACCTGACTAATCCTCCAAACCTACACACCTTGGGATACTAAGGGGCCAGTCAGCATGGCCCATCTATGTAATTGTGGACTGCGGAAGGAAACCGGAGCACCCGGGGAGAATGTGCAAACTCTACACTGTCATCCAAGACTGGAATCGAGCCCGGGTCCCTGGTGCTATTAAGCATTAGTGCTAATCATTGTGCCACCATATTTTCACAAGTTATATTATAAATGTAGAATGTGAACAAATTATGCTGAGTTCTGTCTGGGTGATTAATGCACACTTCTCATGGAGGATAGTTTTGTAATGATTAGACTGGGTATTTGTCCAATGCTGGTGAAGGACAACAGAAGAGCACTTTCTTTATTACCAGAGTGTGCTGTGGCAGGCCAGATAGATTGAATAGTCCCATGAAGGATGTTAAATATAATACTAAAAAAAGGAAAGAAAAATCAAATGTTAGAAATCTGAAATGAAAACAGATACTATTATTGCTGGAAATGCATAGTCAGTCATCTGTAAAGGGAGAATAAATGTTTCTTCCAGCTGTATATTCGATTGTGAGTATTTTTGGAAGGAAGAATTAGGGATTTTTGGTATTTGATTTATTTATTATTGTCACATGTATGGTATACAGTGAAAAGTATTGTTTCTTGCGTACTAGACAAACAAAGCATACTGTCCAGAGAGGGGAAGGAGACAGTAGTGTCATAGCCATAGCTAGGGTGTAGAGGAAGATCAACTTAATGTGAGGTAGGTCGATTCAAAAGTCTGATGGCAGCAGGGAAGAAACTATTCTCGAGTTGGTTGAGACATGCCCTCAGACTTGTATATTTTTCCCGAAGAGAGAATATCCAGGGTGTATGGAGTCCTTGATTACGCTGGCTGCTTTGCTGAGGCAGTGGGAAGTGTAGACACTGTCAGTAGATGGGAGGCTTGTTTGAGTGATGGACTGGGTTTCGTTTGTAGTTTCTTGCAGTCTTGGATAGAGCAGGAGCCACACCAAGCTATGATACAGCCAGAAAGAATGCTTTCTATGGTACATCTGTAAAAATTGGTGAGAGTCATGGTGGACATACCAAATTTCCTTAGTCTTCTGAGAAAGCAGAGGCATTAATGTGTTTCCTTAACTATGCTATTGGCATGGGGGATCAGGACAGATTGTTGGTGATCTGGGCACCTAAAAATTTAAAACTCTTGACCATTTCTACTTCGTCCTTATTGATGTAGACAGGGGCATGCCCTCCACTAAGTTTCCTGAAGACAATGACTTACCCCTTCATTTTGTTGACGTTGAGGAGAGTTATTGATGTTGCACCAGCTCGCCAGATTCTCTGTCTCTTTCCAGTACTCCATCTTGTCGTTTGAGATCCGACCCACTACGGTGGTGTCATCAGCAAACTTGAAAATTAAGTTGGAAAGAAATTTGGCCACATAGTCGTAGGTGTGTAAGGAGGTGTAAGGGGCTGAGGACACAGCCTTATGGGCACTGGTATTGAGGATGATTGCGGAGGAGGTGTTGCTGCCTATCCTTACAGATTGCCATCTGTGGGTTAGGAATTCAGGATCCAGTTGCAGAGGGAGGAGACAAGTCCCAGCCCATGGATTTTGGAGATGATTTTCGTAGGAATAATTGTGTTAAAAGCTGAGCTGCAGTCGATAAATAGGAACCTGACATAGGTGTCTTTATTATCTAGGCGTTCCAGGATTGAGTGCAAGGCCAAGGAGATGACATCTGCCGTGGGCCTGTTACGTGATAGGTGAACTATAGTGGATCCAGGCAATCTGGGAGGCCAGAATTGATTTGTGTCATGACTAACCTTTTGAAGCAATCCATGATAATGGATGTCAGAACCACTGGGCGATAGTCATTAAGGCACGCTGCTTGGCTTTGTTCATGGAATGAGGATATCACTCACAAGGCAAGCATTTATTGCCTGTCCCTAATTGCATGTGAAAAAAATCCCTAATTACCTTTTGATGTTTTAATACTTTCTGTACATTTTAACTATTAATTGTAAGTTGCAGATTGCTAGACATGATATACATATGAACAGGATTTTTTTTTCTTGGCCAGTATACAATGCTGATTCAGGATTTCACTGCTACAGAAATAGCAGACTAACTAGACTGCAGATTATTTAGAGTGCTCTTGTATTCTACCTTCAGCTGTGTCTTATAAAATGACTATGTTTAATGACCGAAGCTGACAACCCTTTAGAGACATCCAAGTTAACAAACTAAGAACCTTGTGCCTTTGTAATCCATCATTGGCTATCTTTTTTATTACAAGGTTCAGGTGCAATATTGGGATATTGCTCAAGAAGCAGGTTAGCAATCAGTATGGCAGGCCCTTCTCCGTAACTTGTGGACCTACATAATGAGTCCTTTAGGTTTACCTTGCATACTACTGAGTAAAGCATCTTCAATCAAATTAAGTTATAGGCAAACAGCGTCAAGGAGCTGCAACTTACTGGATCTGAAAACACATGCAATTATGACCTGCCAAAGCTAGAAAGAGACAGCAAACATTAGGAGGGCAATAAGTTTTTCAGTGATATAAGGGGCAGTATAAATCATACAAGGGCAGCATGATGGCACAGTGGTTAGCACTGCTGCCTCACAGTGCCAGGAACCCAGGTTCAATTCCGGCCTCGGGTTGCTGTCTGTGTGGTTTGCACGTTCTCCCCATATCTGCATCGGTTTTCTCTGGGTGCTCTTGATTCCTCCCACACACTAAAGATGTGTGGGTTAGGTTGATTGGCCATGCTGAATTGCCCCTTAGTGTCAGGGGAACTAATAGGAAAAATACGTGGCATTGTAGGTGGTATAGTTGTTGGTGCAGATTTGATGGGCCAGATGTTGTCCTTCTGAGCTGTTAGGGTTTCTATACAGTAGAATGTCTAGATTGGCAGAGGGCTAATTTGTATCCCTGAGGTCCTTGCCAGGTCCAATTTTATCCTTGGTGCCTGCAGATAACTTGGTTTAGGGCATTCAATTTGATAACTTGAGAGGACACTCTAAGGTATTGAGGAAAACTCTAAAACCCTTCAAGAAACCATAGACATGCAGGAGAAGATTGAGAAATACCATTTAGTATGAATATTGATGAGGTAATACATATATTTTTGGAGGAAAAGCGAAGAATGAAATTAGGCTGAGGGTGAACAGAAACAGAGTGCAGCATAGAACCAAGGGGTAGAGTTTGAGTTTTATAAATGGGGGCTTAGAGTGCAAGTAAAGAAGATGATTGTAGATTTGCCAAGATATTGTAAGAGACGGGAAACTCGTTCATATGATGGGACAGTTACTGAAAGCTGAGGAGATTTCAGTAGAGGTGAATGCTACCATGAACAAATTGTTAAATTCCAAGTCTTTTCCATTAGCTTTTTTAGTGTATTGTGTTTTGTTTTAAAGCAAAAACCAGCTAATTCTTTATCCAGGAATCTATACAGTTGGTGGAAATGTGCTAAAACATTTAAGAACTAAGAAGTCACCAGGCTTTCCAAGTGTTTTCCTGATAAAGTATGCTTTATGCCAACTTAAGGATACCTCTACTCTATTTATCCATGCACTTCACAATAGTTCAGCTGAAATATTGAAGCCCTTTATTGAAAATACAAGACAGATGCAGAATATTCATCAAGGCAACAAAATTGGTGGAAATCCTTGTATTTTAAAACAGTGACATTTATGTAGTGTTGAAACGGTAAATCCAGTTGGCTGATTGCCTAAATGTGCATTTGTTACAGTCTTCAATTTTGAGTACATATGACTCGAAGGATTATATGACCTTTGCAAAACTAGTTTTTTTTCCTTGATCATTGTGCACATAAATGATAGAATGCGCAATATATATACACAGTTCTTGTGAAACTGGTGTATTACGATTGCTAACTTCCTGTGGTCTAGGAGAATATGATCTCAGGATCACGGAATTATTACAATACCGAAGGAGACCATTTGGTCTTGTATCTGCACAGTTCTCTGAATAAGAAAGTCACTTAGTCTGTTTCTTCTACTTTCTACCTATAACCTTGCACTTTATTCCTTTTCAGATAGCAGTCTGATTCCAGTTTTGAATGCCTGAATCAAATCAATCTCCCCCACACGCTCAGGCAGTGGATTCCAGATCCTGCTGCTCATTGTGTGTGGGAGCTATTCTTTGTGTGGTTTTTACTGCTTTTGCCACCTACTTTGAATCTGCATCTTCTTCTCAATCCTTTCACGAGTGGGAATGGTTTCTCCTTATTTACAGTGTCTTAATCCTGCGTGGACTTTGAATACCTCCGCCATCTTCATTCTATCTTAACTGAAGTTTCTCATCCCTGGAAACATTCTTGTGAGTCTTGTCACTCACTCCAGCCTTCACATCTTTTTGAAAGTGCGACGCTCAGAACTGGAAGTATTATGCCAGGTGAGGCTCAGCTGTCTCACATACAAGTTCAATCTAACCTTGCACTTGTGTTCTATGCCCCTATTAGTAAAGTCCATGATACTGTATGTTTTTAACCATGTTCTCGACCTCTCGTTACGTTAAATGATTTATGCACATATATACCCAGGCCCCTCTTCTCCTGCAATCCCTCCATAGTTGTATCCTTTATTTTACATTGGCTCTTCATGTTCTTCGACCGAAATGAAACCATTCACATTCCTCCACATTGAATTTCATCTGCCACTTGATTGCCCATTCCACCAACTTGCCTATGTCCTTTTGAGGTTCTACATTTTGTTACAGTTCACAATGCTTCCAAGTTTTGTATCATTCGCAAATTTTGAAATTGTGCCCTGTACGTGAAGCTATAGGTCATTAAAATGCATCTCAGGAAGGGCAAGGATCCCAATGCTGACCCCTGGAGAACTCTACTCCAACCTTCTGCCGGTTTGAAACTATTAACCACTATTCTGTTTCCTGTCATTTAGCCAATTTCATATCCATGCTGTTGGTTTCCCTTCCATGAGCTGTAACTTCATTCAGAAGTCTGTTGTGTGGCACTGTATCAAATATATTTTGGAAATTCATGTACACCACATCAACAGCATTGCCTTTATCAGACCTCTGTTAACGCTTCAAAAAACACCAAGTTCATTAAACACAATTTTCCCATAACTAATCCATGCTGGCCTTCCTTATTAATCCATACTGTGAACCTTGTCCCAAAATATTGTTGTTAGAATTTCCCCGCCATGAAGTTAAACTGACTGCCCTGTAGCTACTAGGCTTATCTTTACAGAACTTTTTGAACAACATTGACATTTCTCCTGTCCTCAGGAGAAATGTCTGAGGTCTAAGGAAGACTGAAAAATTATGGCTAATATCTTGGAATTTGCCCTTTCACTTTCTTTAGAATTCTTGGATGTATCTTAGCCAGTCTTGATGCTTTCTGAATTTTAAATACAGACAGCCTATCCTCCCCTTTATCAATTTTAAATCATTGTAGTGTATAAGTTATGCATGTATATCATGTTTCATGTTGCCTTCTTCCTTGGTAAAGACAGATGCAGAGTATTAATTTAATAACACAACTATTCCCTCTGCCTCCGTGTAAAAACCCCTTTTGGCTCCTAATCAGTCCTCCTCATTTTACCATCCTTTTACTGTTTATATGACTATAAGAAGACTTTAGGTTTTTTTAGTGTTAGCTACCAATCTCTTTTCAGACCCCTCAGCCCTCTCTTGCCCCTCTCTGCCTTTTACACTATTCCAGTCTATATTCAGATAATTGAAATACCTCATCACATTTCCCTATTGATTTCTTTTTGAGAGTGGAAAGAGTTGTCCTGCATTCGAATTAAGTATTGCCTGGTGTAATTTTTTGTTTTAACTATACAGAACTGTTTCCTTAAATTTTATAAATCATTGACTTTCCTGTTTATGAAATTGACTGTCCATGCAAGGATCTGATGGTTCACAGCACACCCAGGTCTAAACCCGATCCACTTGAAGTTTTATTTAGGGTCTGTTGAATGAATATTAATTAAGTTGGCATCAGATAATTCAGATTCATTAATTGAATTAACTGGAGTGGGCTGGATAGAAAAAATACTGTGGGTTTCAATGGTTGGCATCTGGCAGAGGTGGTGGTGGTGGTATGGTGAGAGAAAATCTTTCCCATCTAGAATATATCTTCTGTGCTAAGGTTACATGTTTGCTCTTCCTTGAGAGACTTTAACCAGAGATAAGCTATCATGAACTATAATTTGGACTCTGAGGCTGAGCAGTTTTTAAACTGGGCAATTCTGCCTGAGAGAAGACAGGAGAACACTGTTCCTTAAGCAAGTCTGTGAGAGATGTGAATCTTTTTAGTGTATTTATGATTTGGGCAGAAGGAGCTGTGAGGCATGGAAAACGTATTGTAAAATAGTTACTAAAAGGAAATCAGCAATATCTTTGGGAAGATATGATTGCCAAGTTCTAGAAGTTAATTTGAATCAAAGTTGAGAGAATGATTGAAGGGGTGAAAATTAGGCTAGATTCTGATCTATTAGATTTCAATAACCTCATCCAAACAAAGAAATTGGTGAACTGGGGGCATGGCTGGGGAAGAAGACACCAGGATTGCGGCTGTCCTTGTTCTTGGCCTGCAACAAAAATAGTGAATCAATACACTGAACATCAGCATCCATACTATACGTTCCATTTGCCCTAATCACTTGCTGCCACCTGCATACTAACTTTTCCTGAATCGTGCACCAGGACCCCCAGATCCCTTTATCTCAGTTTTGCAATCTCTCTCAATTTAAATGATATGCTGCTTTTCTATTCTTCTTGCCAAAGTGGACAAATTTACATTTCCCCACATTATACTTAATGTCTCCACTCACTTAACATTGCAGAATCCTTATGCCCTCTTCACAATTTATCCTCCTACCTATTTTTATCATCAGATTTAGCAACCATACAGTAAATAGTTAAGACCCAACACTGATCCCTGTGGTAGACCATTCATCACATCTTGCTGAGCTGTAAAAGACCCATTTGTCCACACTCTCTCCTTCCTTTTAGCTAAATAATCCTTTTATTCATTCCAGTATTTTACTCCCACCATTATTCTTATTTTGCAAAGTAAAATAAGAACCATGGGAAATACCCTCTTGAAATCCAAGTACAGCACATTTGCAGGTTCTCTTTTATTTACATTGCTTGTTATTTAAAGAACTCCAATAAATTAATCAAACATGATTTCCCTTTCACAAAACTATATTGACTCTGTTTGATTGCGATGAGATTTTCTAAGTGCCCCTCTATAAATAATTTCCTTAGTAATAGATTCCAGCAATTTTCTTGTAACAGATGACAAACAAACTGGTCTGTAGTTTCCTGCTTTTTGTCTCCTGCCTTTCTTGATTAGAGGAGTCGCATTCGGTAATTTCCAATCTGATAAGATCTTTCCAGAATCTAGGGAATTTTAGAAAATTAAAACCAAACATCTACAATTTCAGAATCTACTAAGATCCTAGGATGAAATCCCCTGGAACCTTGGGATTTGTGAGCTTTTAGTTCTCATAATTTTCTCAGTGCCCTTTCCCTGATGATGTAATTGTGATCCTTCCCTCTCTTTCATCTGGTTTACAATTATTTTGGGATGTTATTTGTATCCTCTTTATTGAAGATGTACTTAAAATATCTGTTCAATTCATTTGCCATTCCCTTATTTTCCATTTTTTTCTCCCCCATTCTCTAGAGGGCTAATGTTCATTTTACTTGTTCTTTTTCTCTCTAACACTTTAACCTTAACAGTGCAATCTTCTATTTCTTTCTCCCTCTTGGTTTTCTCTTCACTATATCTATGCCATTCACCAAATCTACTCCCTGTAGTAGTAATGTATTCTATATTCTAGACGCTTTCTGGATAAAGAAGTTTCTCCTGAAGTACCAAACCATATATAAAGGCAATTGTATTTAGCAAATATATTTAAGTATATTTTGTTGTTTGTGTGTTTCTGTTTATTTTTCCCTCAACTTCAGCCACTTTTCAAAATTCACTGCTAAACTTGTGCACCAGTCTAAATTTTCCATAAGGGCAAGATTGTCCACGTAGCTAATATATCCTTTGAGCTTTTGTTAAATGCAGAAGAAGGAGTAAACAAACCTTGACTAACACTGAAATACAATGTCCACTTAAAATAAAAGTAGCATACTTTTTACATTTAAGTGATGTTATTTTACAACATTGAAGATTTTGTCTTAAAGTGGTTCATCGGTGGCTTTGGCCTTGTTCTTGATCTTGAGCACATTTTATTGTGGCAGTACATTTCTTATTGTAAGCTTTAGGCATAACTTGTCCAGCTTATAGAATCATAGAATCCTTACAGTTCCAGAGGAGGCCATTCAGCCCATCAAATTTACACCAACCATAATCCTACCCAGGCCCTATTCCCATAACCCCACATATTTACCCTGCTAATCCCCTGACACTAGGGTCAATTTTGCATGGCCAATCCACCTAGCCTGCACATCTTTGGACTGTGGGAGGAAACCGGATCACCCAGAGGAATCCCATGCAGAGAAGGGGAGAATGTGCAAACTCCATACAGTGGCCCAAAGCTAGAATTAAACCCAGGTCCCTGGCTGTGTGAGGCAGCAGTGCTGACCACTTTGTCGCCCAATTACTGAGAAGTAATTGTTCCAAACCTTCCAAAATTGCAGTCACGAGTAAGTTTTCTTTTTACATTTTTGTACAGCATTTGCTTACTCTGCTTGTGTAATGGTTAAAAATGCAAGTGTACCACATTATGGTTTAATACCAGGTTTAAATGTGGCCTGTTAATTTATTAATCACATGGAATAATGTGGAAAGAGATATGTATTAGATATACGAATAGTGTAAGAAGCCAGTGTTTACATTTTAGGATTAAAAAAAAGCAGGATGGCCTTTTAAATTGAGACAATTTTTTAGAAAAACAAAGCAGCCGTTTTTGCAAACTTTTAAAACTGAGCTGCTAGTGCATTATATATTGACACGTTCTTTGGGTTGGGGATGGCCACAATACAGGAAATGAAATGAATAAAATCAAAGCCATCATGCTTTTTTTCACAATTCCTGTAGATTCATTTTATTTCCCATCTATTTTTTTTCCGTCTGCAATGTCATTCAGCGGTTCGGTGGCAGAGACTTTGTGCTCCATGGTTTATTAAGTCAATCACTAGATTTTTAATGCTCCTCTTTCTCCTATCCCATCATCATGTCCCCCTATCATAATTGAGCATTACATTTAAGAGCACTTGAAATTATCTTCTCATACATCCTGCTCTTTTGTAAAGATAATCATAACTGAAGAATTTCCACGAATTGAATACTGTACTTTTCCAAGTAATATTGGAATATTTGATGCACTGAACCATGTGCATGAGTCTTTTGCACTTTAGTACCCATTGTTCAATTTAAAATCACTTTTTTCTCCTTTAACTCACCCCAAATCGTTGATGCACATCTAATGTGTGATTTGCACCCACCAAAGAGAAAAAATAGTTACAGTACAAAAATTGGTAATTTGATGTTTTTCTCCATATTAATCAAATCTAACCCTCCACTTCAGCTTGCACCTGTACCCTTTTCAGTCATTTAATTCCCATTTAAAATTTTGTGGACTTTCTTTCAACGAGACCTGAAGAGAATTCTATTTTCTATCCAACCACCAAGAATTTTTCTCCAATCGCTCTTCAATTCTTCTTATGATTATTTTAATTGTGATCTCATTAACATTGCTTTTACCAGAGGGAACAAAATCAATACTTATGTCATAAATAGTGACGAGGAAAGTGATTCCAGGAATTCCACTTTCTTTGCTCCACCCAGAAATCGTTTCTGTGTTCTTCACTGTGTGGGGGGAAAAAAACAAAATGTGTCTGCTACTGGTTTGAACCACATCGACTGCATTTTTAAAATCAGTGCCTTTTCTTAAGTATAATTGAGGAAAATTTTATGCTCAGTTGTGGTGGTATGGTGATAGCGGAAGGGGAGGAGAAAGCAAAGGCATTAAAATATGGAAAAGTATTTATGAAAATTAACTTTAAGTTTGTGTAGCCATTGAAATGTGGCTAGTTTTCATTTCAGTACCTTCGGTGGAAGTTTTTAGTTATAATCTTTGCTCGCTTTGTTGAGTGCTAACCTCTGACCTCCAGTAATTTTAATGAAACCTGAATTGTAAATCGACTGTCAACTTCAACTTGCAATTTTTATGTTGTAGACAGTTTGCTGGTACTGCAGTATAAAGGAACATTTCCAGCCTATGTTTGTCTAAACATATCTTTCAGTTTTATACAATAACTATTTAAAATCTGGCTTTCTGTTGCTAGCAGTGAGTTTGAGCTAGATGAAGGTCAAGTGTGTGTGAACCAGCAGCATGGTCAACTGGACAAAGTGCAGTATTAATCTTTAATGTGATCAGAACTTACTCTGGGATGTTCAATGATAGAGATGCACAGATGTTTCATTAGTTTCATCTTCCTTACAGAGAACATAGAAAAACTCCCAGTGTGCAGTTTTCCTCCATAAACATCATGTAATCAGTAAATCATGGTGAATCACAGCTGAACTTGTGCTTTCATGGGCTGTTCCAGGTGACAGCATTATCTCAGTGAGCCCTCAGCAGGTGTGTAATGCTTTGCTGAATATTGTGGTAAAGGTATTTGGAGTTTTGTAATCCGCAAGTCTGCAGACTATGAGATGGAAAATCAGATTAGGCTGGATGGCTACTTGTTGGTTGGCATAAACTCAGTAGGGAAAGTGGCCTAATTTCTTGCTGTAAATTTCAGTGATGGGTGTAAAATATACTGTTGTCCTAGTGATAGCTGGATTAAGTGCCAGCAAGTATTTTAACATTGAACTTGTGGCTTTTACATTGTCGTGAATTTTCAGTAGTGAAATTGAAAAGCTCATTAATATGAGCCATATTGGTGCTATTTGCTGTCATAGTGCACAAGATCAACTGTGGCTGGATATCCTTAATTGGAAGCTAGTCTGTATTTTTTTGCAGCAGTGGGAGTAGGGTAAATATGGTATATTGTTGACCTACCTCATGCTCTAAATTATATTGCACATCATTCTCCAGTCTAAGAAGAATGGACAGTTGTCTTGCTCCAGGCTTCTGCTCATCCTAGTCATACCAGCTCCTGGCAGATGCACAAGAGGTTTAAAAGCTAATTTGACCGGCTGTTGGCAGGGAATTGTTTCTTTTGGGTATTTCACTGACTGTCAGTGTTAAATCAAAAGCTCATTTTGTGGCCAAAGTGGTGCAGTGGGTTGGTATGCTAACAGTGCAGCTTCCAAAAATGATGTAATTAAAATTTTCTCTCTAGCTTACATACAATCTATGTTGAAATCTGCATTCACCAAATTTAACTGAAATTTATCATTTTGTTGATGTGTTGGGATCTTTTGTATCCAGAAAGGTGCCTGTAATTGTCCCCAAATTAAGAGATTAGTTCCAAATAATTTGTACGCCAATCCAATTTTGGCACCCCATCCAGTGGTTTGAACGAGCAGAGGTAAACAGGTACCTTTCCTTTCCAACTTTTCTCCCACTGGGAGCCACCTTGAACTGTCCTACAGACATTTATTTATCTATCTACCTATGTTTGGTTGCAGCCCTCCCCTTATTTATTCCCATCTCCTACGTTTTGCTTTTGTTGGGAGTAATTGAATTGTGAACATGTGATACCTTTGGATATTTTTGCATCCACCTCTTCATATGGGTAGGTGGGCATGTTTTGAAAAAGTGGTAAAGTTTCAATACTATTGGAAATTATATATTTATTTGTGAAGTGCTTTGTGAAATATGTTCAAAGTAATTAGGAAGCTTGAGTTAAATAAGTACATATTTGGCTATTCTAGAAGTTTGATTTGCTGATGCCATGAACAAATTATAAAAATCTGTTGCGTAACTATTATTACAAGATTGAAGTGGGTGCGACTTGGTGTGTGAGTTAGAAATAGAGTGGTCAATAATTTTAAGAAGCATCTATTTAATAGGCTTTGTTTCATAATGATTTCAATAATGCACTACAGATCCTTAAATATAGCACATAACATGAAGAAACTATTAGATGGCTTTTTAACAAAAGCTGTTCGGAATATGTTTTGTCAACTTGGTTAAACTACAGATGATTTGGTTTAATTGTGTTGACTGGAAGAAGTAGGCACTTTGAACAATGCTCTCTTAGCTATGACACTCATTCTACATATAAAGATTCCAAAGGCTTTTTTTAAATAAGTGATGCTGTGATTGAAGCATTTGTATTTGAGAAAATTAGAACATCTCAACCAGAATGAGAATTTTTATTTAAATTGACAATATGAGTTTGCAGAACAATTGCTGGTTGCCCTGCATTTTAAGTGCAGCCATTGGGACGACTAGTGAAACTAAGGTGCTTGAATTTTTCAACCTGACCTTTGTTGTAGATATCAGTTTCAATTGGTCTGGAATTTCATGACAGGAAATACATTGTTGGGTACAAGGGCATTGAGTGACACAGCATACTGTGCAGATGAAATATTGGACTGTCAGCAGGATGTTTTCTCATTGCTGTTTTGAAATCTGCCTAGCTGCTAAAAAATGTGCAAACTTTTTTTTAGCATTCTCTAATGTTTGATTCAGTGATGTGTGGCAAATGTATATGTTTGGTTGTGGGGAACAGAGGTGTTTTCGTTCAGAATGCTTTATTGTTAATTTATATGGCAAAGCAATATATCTTAACAACATTGCAACGGATTGTGCAAATGACCTATGGATTTATAATCCATTTTGACGCTGCCTGGACAGGTTTAATGTGTACTTTATTTCATGAACTCTTCAGCGCATGTTGTAATATATGGAGTGTTATGATTGCTGATGATGCTGCATAAACCCCTGCATTTGAACTTTGCAATTAATGCTAACTAGCAACATTGTATTTTACCTGTTCAGATCACTACAGATCAGTGATAACTTGAGCAACTGATAACTAGGTTAGTTAAATGTATTAGATTTTGTTCATAAATTAGATGGATAGAGTGAAGCCTCAGCTTTAAAAGCATTGATATGTTTTTCAGCACCAATCAAGGTAACAGTGAGCCATATTTAGGCTAATTTGCAATTTCTGAATAAGAAATGACTGAATTAGGCTCCATATTCTGCTGCTTGATGTTGTCCTTCAAACACAAATGCAGTCCTCCATTACCTCAAATTATGAAGTTGAGTAACTTGATTCTGGGGAAATTGCAAGCTTCAGTTCATATAAGAACATAAGAAATAGGAGCAGGAGTAGGCCATCCAGCCCTTCGAGCCTGCCCCGCCATTCAATAAGATCATTCAATAAAATAATTCATCTCTGGGAAAAGCACCTTGCTCATAATCCCTCCCCTATTGTGGCCCAGTGTGTCCTCTTTTTTGATAGTAGTGTCGTATACTTACTTGAGTATGATCCACTGCAGACAGCAGCACCTGACTGAATCGATAATTTTATAAATTATGACTGTTTTCAGGTTTTTCAGGCAAGATGAGGCTGCATCTGGCTGCTGATCTCTTTCTATCAAGATAGCATCCTAAAATTTACAGTCCACCCCCTTCTTCTGTCACTAATTTGTCTGTACTGAAGTCAATTGATCAGCTGGCTAGGCATGGATGTTGGATAGAATCTTTAAATGGTCTTTGTCTACTTAAGTGCACCAGCAGGGCTGAGTCACTAAGGAAGCAGTATTTTCTGTGTTTGTGTGATTGCCAACTTGTGAGTTGGCAGTGTGGTGGTTTATTACAGGTGCTTGGCTAATTGGCTAAAGTTGTGTGCATTTCAAAGATGTTAACTGTCTTGTTTTAAATGTACGCTATATGAAAATATTCCCTTTTTAGATGCTTTTTTGATGTATGTCAACAAAAATGACTTATCATTAGTTACTATTCAGTTTGATCTGCATTTGATTTTAGGCAGAGAGTAATTATTAATATCCTAACAAATACAAATGGTTTCCATTTCGGTTGTATTCCCCAGTTTTAACAAGCCATTGAAGCGGCCTTGAAACAGCACAAATCATTATTTCTGATCTCCATATCATAAAGATGCAGAAGCAGAGGGGGAAAGTGTAAACAAGATTTACCAGAACTGTGATGGTTTTAACATTGGAAACAATTGAAGATGGTTGCCTTTTCTTTTGAAAGGGGAAAACTCGAGGGTGGTGTGATAGATGCCCTTAAGATTATGAAAGATTTGATGGTATGGATATTGAAAAGGTGCTTCCATTTGTCTGTGTGTGGCAGAGTGGAACATAATTTTATGGTCACCATTACTGAGACTATCATTGATTGTTGTAAGAATCTATCTGGTTCACTAATGTCCCTTAGGGGAGGAAATCTGCACCCTTACTTGTCTGTCGTTTGTGTAACTCCAGACCCACAACAATGTGGCTGACTCTTAACTGCCCTCAGATGTAGCCTAACAAGCCACTCTGTTTAAAGGCAATTAGATATGGGCAACCATGCCCACATCCCATGAAAGAAAAATCTCACTTGTGCATTTTGTTGAGAAAGGAGCTGCCCAAAATAAACCAGATTGCTCCAATCAGCTTTCTGAAGCTTCAAGATCTTATTAGTCTTTGGCAGCATGAATTAGTGAGAACTTCCTATATAGAATGGATATACTTGATGCTTGCATCTACATGATATTGAATTCAGCTGCTCAAAATTTGACACTTTGAAAAGTGGAATGCTGGCACAGCAAAGAAAGATTTATATAATTTAGAGCACTAATTGATACAATATATGACGGAAGGTTACTTGATGTAAGTTTTTGCATTTGCAATACAACCATTTCTTGCCTTGATGAGTTCACATACATTGAAAAATATTTCTGTAAGCTTGAGAGGTTTATCATCTGTAATATTATGCCTGTTACTCAAATTTTTGTGCGCTGACTTAATTTTTCAAACCATCTTCACCTTGAAATCAACTTATTCTCATGTTTTTTTAATTGTGCTAGTTCCTGCTGCAAATGTACACCTCAGTACATCCATCACTGACAGCCTGAATTCACAACAGCTGGAAGTCAGTTCAGCCTGCCTGCCAGCAGAGCCGCTGTCAGAATCACTTCATCATTTATGAGGCAGTACATAACCGTGCCACGCTTTCCATCAGCACCACCTTCTTTCCTGTTTTCAAGAGTTACTTTATTGTATTTCTGGATTAATATGTTTCCAAATCTGACTTATTTGGTGGAAACTGAACTACAAAAATGCTGCTATTGAGAGGCATTGTTAATAGTTTTGTTGTGATGTTTTAGTGGCAACATGCAGATTCAGGTTTGGAACTTTATTGATGCTGTGCTTTGTGAATGGGGGAAAGGTATTGCTTCCTTGGAAGAAAATGAGATACAGCTTTTTTTAAAAATTCTGTCACGGGATGTAGACATCTCTGGCTAGGCCAGTATTTATTAACCATCCCTAATTGCCCTTGAGAAGGTGATGGTGACTTGCCTTCTTGAATTGCTGCAATCCGTGTAGGGTAGGTGCACCTACAGTGCTGTTTGGAAGGGAGTTTAACAATTTTGACCCAGTGCCAATGAAAGAATGGTGATATAGCTCAAATTCAGGATAGTCTGAGGAGCTGCACTTATTTGATTTATTATTGTCACATGCATTAGCATACAATGAAAAGTATTGTTTCTTGCCCGCTGTAGAGACAACGCATAGCGTTCATAGAAAAGGAAACAAGAGAGTGCAGAATGAAGTGTTACAGTCATAGGGTGTAGAGAAAGATCAGCTTAATGCAAGGTAAGTCAAAAGTCTTAAAGCAGCAGGGAAGAAGCTGTTCTTGAGTCGGTTGATATGTGACCTCAAACTCCTGTATCTTTTTCCTGATGGAAGAAGGTAGGAGAGAGAATGTCTGGGGTGCGTGGGGTCCTCATTAGTGCTGGCTGCTTTGCCAAGGCAGTGGGAAGTGTAGACAGTCGATGGATAGGAGGCTGGTTTGTGTGATTGGGACACATTCATGACTTTTTGTAGTTGTGGTCTTCAGCAGAGCAGGAGCCATACCAAGCTGTGATACAACCAGGAAGAATGCTTTCTATGATGTATTTATCTCGGTAAGTGAAAAATATTTCATCACATTCTTGACTTTTGCCTTGTGGATGGGAGCAGTCCGTGGGGGTCAGGAAGTGAGTCAATTGGCATAGAATTCCCAGCTTCTGAGCTTAGGATGAAAATGAACCAGTACTCCAGATTTTTACACAGCATCTTTGACATTCTTGTATGCTTTCTCACTTCTATAATCCAGTCCCATCAATGTTTCACACACAGTAAATTATGCAGTGGCTAAGTTAGGAACAAATTTGCCATAATTTTTTAATCTGAGAAAGGATCTCAATCGCATCACATTTGTCAGACATGGTGCTTTTAAAATAGTATCCGTCTTCTTAGATGCTTTATGTAGGCCTCTACTATAAATAACATGACCCAAATACTGGACTGACACCTGGAAAAAGTCACACTTTTCTTTCTTAATAACCAGACTATGTGCTTGAAGATGTCCCAGTGTTACTTCTAAATTAAAGTGCGCTGGATCCTATTATTAGAATATCAACCAGGTAACAGCGTACACCAGAGAGACCACTTAACATCTGAACCGTTGATCTTTAGAATAAGGATGTTATTCCAAAAATGAATCTTTTACAACAAAAAAGGCCTTCATGAGTAATGATGATAAGAATGGTTGAGATTCAGCAGCTACGTTAATCTTTAAATATGTTTGTAAATGATCAATCTTGCTGAATTTCTGCCCACCTGATAGCCCAGCAAACAAACTTCAAGGAAGCGGAAATTGATTACAGCACGTTGGATTTATGGTTGTTTTAAAATTACCACAAATATGAACTGAATCACCTGGTGTCAAGACGGGAGTAGCCCAGTCTCTCATAACTGCTCCTCAAACACCAGTGTTAACAGGTCATATTAATCCTTGTTCAACCCTGGGACAAATTGCACATGGCACCATTCTTGCTTGAGATGTTTCAGTTGACTATTAGGCTTTATTTTGAGTTTCACTTGAGCTCCTTTCATTGACCCCAGTGTCTCTTCGAATACACACATGTATTTATCCAGAATGTGCTGTAGGTCTGTTTTGGCATCCACCATTCAACACTTATGTTGACCGTGATGTAGTCTTTTAACGACATGCTCTCTTCTGTGTATGTACTTAAAATGACATCAGCTGGTTTTATAGGAAAATGCTTCGGCTTTTGTCAGTACGTAATATCAGGGATTAAAGATATGGCAGCAGCAGCATCAACCAACCTAATAGGTTGTCCATTTACTTTGGAATCATTGATAATCTATGTGATCCATCCTGTGTGGATAAAATGTTTGATTGGAGCTCTTCTTCATATTCTTCTTAGAGTTGTAATTCTTCCACGTTGTAAATTCTTTTTGTAGAATTTAACTCGTTCACCTTCTTGAAGGTGCCCAGATCCTTCTGAATATTCTTCTTGGGGGGGGGGGGGCAGGTCTAGCCCAACAAGCTTTTACAATGTGACCCATTTTACCACAATTCTTACAGCAGTTGCTGTGGCATTCACTCAGTGCTCCATTTTGGCACATTGTTGACATGCTTGTTGCTGTCCTGACTTCTTAAAGGCGGTTTCCAACTTGTGGATCTTCATTCCTGTACTAAATTGTGAAGCCTCTTTGCCAGCCAGTTCTACGAACACTGATTTCTACTGCTGTTTAGAAGTCAGCTTGTGTTTGGTAAGCAATGTTCTTTGGATCGTCTCATTTTGGAAGAGTATCTTCCAATTTTTTTTTAATAGTACAGCATAGTATAGGCCCTTCAGCCCTCAATGTTGTGCCAAGCTATGTCCGAACTCAAGATCAACTATCCCACTCCCTATCATTTTGGTGTGCTCCATATGCCTATCCACTAACCGCTTGAAAGTTTCTAAAGTGTCCGACTTCACTATCTCACCAAACTCAATGTTGAGCCAGCATTTTCAAGGTAACCACAAACTGAGCAATGCTTTCACCTTCCACTTGATTCCTTGGTGGAATCTGAATCATCCTGTGATGATCATTGGTTTTGGAGAGTAATGCTCTTCAAGGATTATTAAATCATAAGTTTGGTTCCTGGCTTTGCTGGATGAACCAAGATCCAGAGCAAATTGAAGGTTTTGCTTCTCGCTGTACTAAGGAAAGTTAGTAAAGGCAAATTGTTTACAATTGTATTCACTTGTATAAAGTATTGAAATCTGTCTACATAGGAATTCCATGATATATTTTCTTCATTATAAGGCCCTGTGGCCCCTAATTGACCCACCATTTCTCTTGAAGGCACTAGAGATACTCTTTTTTTTAGGTTTCCTAATACTCCTCTTTTTACCCTTGAAACTGTTGACTTGATGTATTTTTTCAAATGGCCATACAGTAGAGCATCCCTACTTGTGAAATATGCTGGATACTACCTGGAATCTCATTCTTCCCTGATTAGAAAAGCTCATCTTTTAAAGCCACAGAGTCTCCACCCATTTTCAACTGCATAGTAAGTCTCCCACTCTGCCTCTACATATTACAACACGTGCATGGACTCTGTAGGTTAGAGAGGTCTACCCAATTACTTTTTCCCCAATGAGAACAGTGATTTTTTTTTTGTTTTCCCCCCCCCCCCCCCCCCCAAATACTTTTTTCCTTACTTGGCTGTCTTCACTGGCACTTGAATTTTTAATCCTGGTGCTGATTTTCCCCAGCCTTCTAATATTCAAAGCACAAGGACCACAATGTTTGTTTTTCTTAGGATCCTTTCTCAATGTTCTTGACAAAACAAAATTCTGACTTGTCGCCAATTTTATTTTTGTAATGCCCTTACTATGTTAGGGTTGTGGGTTTTGCACAAAAACGTGGTTTGCACATGCAGATTCAAGCTAACAACAGATTTATTGTAAAAGCTGTTGCTTGTACAAAATGAGACAGAAACTAAACGGGAGCTTGTGAAACACCCCAATGACATTCCCATCAAATCATGTGATCAGTTCTTGAAGCAATCACTTAAATCTATAACTGTACCTGATACAGCCAACGCACGCTCAGACAATCTTGTAGTGGCCTCCTCACTAATGGGGATACTTGTACCAAAATTGGGAACGTTGTCTTGCAAACTAGTCAAACAATAAGAATTTGCATTTATATAGTGTTTTAAGTGCAGTGGAGTGCAGAAATGTAGGGTGGTTTGCCGGGCTGGAGGAGATTACTGAGGTAGAAGTGAGCAAGCGATTTGAAAATGTGGATGAGAAAATTGAAATCAAAGCCTGCATGAATGAATGCCAATATAAATCAATGAACAGAAGACAAATGGGTGAGCAGGACCTAATGTGCGTTATGACACTGGTAGAGGAGTTTTCAAGTTTCCCAAGCATAAATCATGGTAAATCAACCAGGAGTGCTGGAATGCCCAGAAGGTCTAGAAGAAATAAGTGCTGGAATACTCAAGGTCTAGAGAAAATAAAGATATGGTTGATGGTTTTAGCAGCAGATAAACTGAGGCAAGGTCAAAGTCAGACATGTTATGAAAATAGGTCGACTTAGTAATGGTGTGGATGTATTGTAAGAAGCTTATCTTGGCATCAGAGTTAACACCCAGGGTCATGAACAATCTGGTACAGTCACAGATAATTGCCAGGGAGAGGGACGGAATTGGTGGCAAGGGAACCAAGTTTCTGAAGGGAACTGCCGTTCCTTCGCAGTTGCTGAGTCAAAATCCTGGAATTTCCTCCCTAACAGCATTGTGGGTTAACCCAAAGCACATAAACTGCAGCGATTCAAGAAGACAACTCACCACCACCTTCTCGAGGGCAACCAGGGATGGGCAATAAATGCTGGCCAGCCAGCATGCCCAAGTCCCATGATGGATGAAAAAACAAATGTGGAAACTGATGGCATAATTTTGGATGTTGCTACTGAATCCAGCATGTAGGTGAAAAAAGAGGAAGCCACCAGAGGCAACAACCTGACATAGGTATGATTCTGTGAGTAAGACTTTCAGCTAACGTCCGAGACTACTTCACAATTTCTGGGTGAGTTGTTGTCCTATTGGCAAGGCAAAATCACCAGATATGGTGGCAGAGTGCTAAATAGGAGGGAGTGGCCCTGCTGAAAGTTCCAAATGACATTCAGTACTCAAAGATTTATCTGCTCTGTTTCATTTTAGTGATGTGTGCCAGTGGCAAAACACTTGGCCATTTTTTTGTTTTGTTGCAGTTCACTGCAACATTGACTCTATACCCAATGAGGTTTCCTGGCTCCAAGCCAAACATGGACATGGAAAGCTCCTGCTGATTACTAACACTATCCACCTTGGGGGGATGATTCAGTGTTCCTTGATGATGAACACCACATGGTGAAGAACTGAAGATGAAAAGGGCATAGAATGCACTTTTGGTGAGGAATTTAAATGTCCATCATCAAATGTGGCTTAGTGGCATCTCTAATGACACATGGCTGAATCCTGCAGGATTTGGCCTTTGGCAGGTGGTGGGGGAGGGGGTGACACCTTTTTTCATCATCCTGCCAATCTGTCTATTTTGGTCATAGAATCATGGCACAAACAGAGGCCATTTGGTCCATCGAGTCCATGCTGTTTTCATGCAGAACAATCCAATAAGTCCAGTTTCCCTGTCCTATTCCTGCACCCCAAGTTTATTTCCCTCAAATGCCCATCCATTCGCCTTTTGAAATCATTAATCATCTCCGCTTCCACTCTACTGCCCTTCTAGGAGTGAATTCCAGATCATTACCACTCGCGGCATACAAAAGATCTTCCTCGTATCCATCTGTCTCAAAGATTTTTCATAAGTATCCCTAGCTGTTCTGCCATCTAATGGGAACAGATTTTCTTTGTCAGCCTTATCTAAGCTTGCCATAATCTTTGATATTTCTTTTGTGGAATATGGGCATCACTGGCAAAGTCAGTACTTGTTGCCCATCTTTAATTGCCCTTGAATTGAGTGGACTGTTGGGCCATTTATGAAACCATTTACAAGTCAACGATATGATTGTGGTCCTAGAGTCACATGTAGGCCAGTCCAACTAAGGATGGCAGATTTTCTTCCCTGCAGGACATGGTGAACCAGATGGAATGTAGGATGTAAGTTCAGGAGTAGCCCTTTCAGCATTTGGCACCTGGTCCGCCATTCAATAAAATCATAGTTCATCTGATTGGGCAGCATGGTGGCACAGTAGTTAGCACTGCTGTCTGACAGTGCCAGGGACCTGGGTTAAATTCCGGCATTGGATTACTGTCTGTGTGGAGTTTGCACATTTTCCCTGTGTCTGCATGGGTTTCCTCCCACAGACCAAAGATGTGCAGGTTAGGTTGATTGGCCATGCAATATTAATCCTAGTGTCAGAGGGATTAGCAGGGTGAATATGAGGGTTATGGGAATAGGGCCTGAGTGGAATTGTGGTCGGTGTAGAGTCGATGGGCTGAAAGGCCTCCTTCTGCAGTGTAGGGATTCTAGGACAGTGGTATCAACTCCACTTTACCATCTGCCCCCATAATCTTTGACTCCCTTGTCTATCAGAAGCCTATGTAACTCTGCCTTGAATAAATTCAGTGATCCAGCTTCCACTGCATTCTAGGGAAGAGAATTCCATATACTAATGATCCTCTGAGAAAAATAATTCTACTTATCTCCACCTTAAATAGTAGACCTCCTATTCTTTATTCGCTAGTTTTATCTCTTCCAAAATTGGAAACATCCTCCTGGTATCTACCCTACCTAGTCCCTTCAGAGCCTTGCATATTTCAACCACATCTCCTCTCGTTCTTCTAAACTCTGCTGGGTATATGCCCGACCTGATCACCCTTTCTGCATAAGCCCCTTATCTCAGGAGTGAGGCATGAGAACCTTCTCCGAACTGCTTCTAACATTGTATCCTTTTTTTCAAATAAGGAAAGCAAAACTGTACTGTAGATGTAGTCTCACCTAGTCACTATATAACTGCAATATTTCCTCTTGTATTCCATTTCTCTTGCAATAAATGTCAACATTCCAATACCTTCCTTAATCACTTGCTGCACCTACGTGCTAACCTTTTTTGATTCATAAACCAGGGCACCATAATCCCTTTGTGTCATCGAGTTTTGCAATCTCTCCACTTAAATGATGTCCTGCTTTTATATTCTTCTTGTCAAAGTGGATAAGTTCATATTTTCCCACATTATACTTCATCTGCCAAATTTTTGCCCACTCATTGAACCTGTCTATATTCCTTTGCAGACTCTTTACCTTCTCTTGACAACTTTCATACTGATTTTGGTTCACCAGCAAATTTAGCTATCATATGTTTGTTCTCTTCATCTGAATCATTTGGTATAAATAGTTGAGGTTCCAGCACTGATTCGTGTGGCACTCCACTATAACAGCTTGCCATCTCATAAAAGACCATTTATCTCTACTCCCTGCTTCCTGTTAACTAACCAATCATTTATCCATGCTCACATGTTACCTCCTACACTATGTAATCTTGTATAGTAACCTTTTGTGTGGCACCTTATCAAATGTCTTCTGGAAATTGAAATACACGACATCGACAGGATGAGCTTTATCAAACTTGCTTGTTATTTCATCAAAGACTCTAACTCATTTTAGTTAAATGCAATTTCCTTTTCACAAGTCAATGCTGAGTATGCCAGATCCAATTTTCTAAGTTTTAATCTCCGTAATGGATTCTAGCAGTTTCCCTATGGATGTTAGGCTAACTGACTTGTCGTTTCCTGCTTTCTGTTTGGCTCCCTTCTTGAATAAAGGCTATTTTCCAATCAACTGGAAGCTTTCTAAAATCTAAGGAATTTTGGAAAATTAAAGCCAATGCTATTATCTCTACAGCCACTCCTTTTAAGACCCTGGAGATTGTTAGCCTTTTGGTTTAAAAGTATTCACAGCACTTTTTCTCTAATGATGGTGATTGTTTAAATTCTGCCCTCCAGTACACCTCTTGATTTCCATGCACTTTTCTATAGTGACGACAAATACAAAATGCATATGCCGTTTCCTTGTTTTCCATAATCAATTCACCAGACTCTCCTGAGGACCAAACACTACCTTTAGTTACTAATTTTTCCTATTTAAATACTTGTAGAAACCCTTACCTCAAGGTTGGTCAAATTTTGCAGAAATCATTATCAACATACCATTGTAGAGGCTAGTTGCATATTCCAGAAGTATTCGTTCAATTTAAATTCCACCACCCATCATGGGTTCAAATTCCACCATGCTCCAGAGCATTAGCCCAGGCCTCTGGATTACTAGTCCAGTGACAGTACCACTCTGCCACCACCTCCCCACAGTTCTCCCCTCAATCTCCTTTGCTCCAAGGAGGACAACCCACATTCTTCAAACTAACCTTTCAGCTGAAATGTCTCATCCATTCTGCTAAATTTCCTCTGCACCCTTTCAGGGACCTTCACAGTCTTTCTAAAGTGTGATGACCAAAACTGGATGCATTATTCAAGCTGTGGTCAAACCAGAGCTCTATAAAGATTCTACATAACTTCCTTGTTTTTGTACTTTCGCCCACAACATCTGTCCTACAACATCTTACCTGGAGGGTACTTCAGAGATGCACCAGGGAACCATTCAGAGGTCGCTACATAAAGATCGCTGCGAAGTTTAAGCATCTGTTGACAGATTGCCCTGCAATGGGAACCATCTGATAATTTGGATCACAAACTTTGGATGGTTCTGACCATCTTTCAGCAATAATTATCCAGAACAAAATTAAAACCATATGACCTCTTGGTAACTGTAATCCCCGCAGTCCCCAACTGTCTCCTCCATGCCCTGACTACTATTCTCTTCCTTACCCCCATCTCCTATGACTATCAACTCAATGGGCTGAATGACCTTCTGCATTGTAGGGATTCTATAATGATGGCTGAGTGGGACTTATTGCACGTTAGGAAACAGGCAGCACAGTTTTTGGAGGATGTAAGAAGAATGTTGGAATAGTCAAGTCTGGAAGTAACAAAGACATGGATGAGGATGTCAGCAGCTGATGAGCTGAGACAAGGGTGGAATTGAGCAATGTGCTGGAGATGATGGTGGGAGTTCTATAAATGCACTATAAGCTAATTTCCTTAGTAATTCCTTTACTTCCAAATTACTTTTAAAATGATAATCCAACTCTCTTTCAAACTATATTAATGCAATTAGCCCAGTGTTGTAAAAGCTTCTGATTTTTCTGTCTGGTTTTACAGTGGTGATTCTGTCTGTCACATGGATCCCAATTTACTAATCAAGTAAAAGATTATTTCAGAACACTCTTAATCATGAAAGTATTATATATAATTTACTACATCTCTGTATCCTTCAGTTCCAGATAAGTGAACGCCAATTTTTCAAGCTATAGTTATAAGAACTTGTTTCTTCAAAAGATGTGGGCCTATCCATTTAGAGAGATATAATAGTTTTTAAGTCAATAAGGAGGCTCCAGTAAAACTTGAGCTGCAGTAGGAGTGGAATTTGACAGTTACGAAGGTGGGAATGTATGGAAAGGGAAAGGATGGAAGAGAGGAAGGAACAAAAAGAAAGGTAGATATTAGAGTGGAAGGCAGGGGACTGTATATTTCCATCTTCGTAACTGCCAAACTCCACTCCTACTTCAGCTCATCTTTTACTGGAGCCCTCATGCATGTGTTTGTTACTTTGAGAGTTGCAAAGTTGTTCATTGCCTTTAACATAGTAAACATCCCAACGTGATTCACAGTGTAGAATTGTCAAGCGCAGGCTAAGTTTGATTAAAGAAGTGAGAGAATGTTCTTTCTGTATGCGGCATTTTTTTGATTTTCAGAAGTAGTTTGATAATGACTTTAACAAACCCCATGATGTGGACTTCTTAGAATACAAGCTCCCAGATTAAGGCAGTAATGGCTTATTCAATTAGGGAGCCCTTCGCGTGTACATAATGGGTGACAGGGTTACTGGCTTTCAGGGTTTATATTTGTATGAGGAAGTATCTGTTTGAGTGTTGCTTATTGTGCAAATAAAGCTAATTTTGATGAAGGGACACTGATCTTGGAGGAGTTATTTCAGTTCGAAAGATATCTCTTGAAAAGAAAATCAACTTTGCTTATTACTAACTTCTGGGAAGTGCATGTTAATGGACAAAAACAGGAACAGGTTTGGATGTGATTAGGTTACTGACTAGCACTTGTTCTTGCTCAGATATAATGGCCACTGAGGTTTGGCACTTGAAGGTTACTGGCACATTTACACTTCAACAGTCTCCACATTATAAGCAGCAGGGATGAAAGTTTGAGAGGAAAGTGAGGGTGCTGCTCTGATAAATTAGTGTGTAAATCTTTGGAAAAGCACATGAAGTGTCAAGAAAATATAAGCTAACAACATCTAAGAATTAGCATACTTAACCGATTTGCTAGTGAGATGAGCAGATCATCTAGGCATTGCCGCCTCTGGTCGAAGCAAATGAATCAGACTGACTGGAAGGTTGCTCAAATGTGTTGTTGTCTAAGGTGACTAATTATGTGATTGAAAAGAACTTCTGTGAAATTAGTATATTGGTTAAGGCAAACTCGTTTTTGTTATAAAGAGATTTTAATTTGAATGAAACTTTGAAATGAGTAATCTAGCTTTTTTTTGTGTTTTTATTTAAGACTTTTAGCTTATTTCACCCCGAAACCTTATTCAGGCTTGAAGGACATTAAGAGAAAAGGCCTGTAAGTTTATGCACTAATGGTGTCTGTGGGTGTATAGGTGGGAATGCAGTTACCAGACCTCCAGAGATGTTATAAATTGAATGCTTAATTTTTCAGCATTTTAAGAAGTTGTGTAGACAGTCAATCAGAATATGTATTTTAAAAGTAAATATTTTTAGTTTACATCAAAAGCTAAACTAACTGAATACAATTTATTTGAATGAGTAAAATTTCAAAGGTTAGATGGTCCAGTATCTCCTCTGCTTTTACTAAATACATGATTTCGCATCTGTTGCCTGCTTACAAAGTTCACCTGAAATTGCATTGTCAGAGTATGAGCATCACACTCCAGTTTAATTGTGTATGAATCAAATGAAAACACGCTGTTGCAAAACCAGCATGCTTAAAAAATTTGCAGTTGAAATGGATGCTGAAAAAGTAATCTGGTGCACATCTTGCAGTTCCTTCACAGGATAAATGTTTTGCTTTGGCCTTGACATATTGGAATCTGCCTCATTAATTTCGGGTGGTAAATTCTGAATATTGGTGACAATACAAAAACAAATGTTAATTTTGCAATAAAGTTTAAAAGCCTATTTAATGTATCAGCCATTCTTTCACTGGAAAATGCATTCCTAATACTTGGTGCTGCAAATCTGAAATAAAAATAGAGTACTGGAAGTACTCAGCAAGTCAAGTGACATTTGGGGAGCGATAAATAGTGTTTCCAATCAATGAGCTTTCATAAAACTGGCAGAAGTTAGAGATATAATAGTTTTTAAGTCAATAAGGAGGCTCAAAGATGAGCTGCAGTAGGAATGGAGTTTGACAGTTACGAAGGTGGAAATATATGGAATGGGAAAGGGTGGAAGAGAGGAAGGAAGGTATGTATTAGAGTGGAAGGCAGGGGACTATATATTTCCACCATCATAACTGTCAAACTCCACTCCAGCTCATCTTTTACTGGAGCCCTCATGCACGTGTTTGTTACTTTGAGAGTTGCAAAGTTGTTCAATGTCTTCAACATAGTAAACATCCCAAGGTGATTCACAGGAATGTTATCAAACAAAATTTGACACAAGCACTGTAGGACAGACAACTGAAGATGCTAGTAATGGCTCAATGATGTCATGATATCACAATGAGACAAGTTGAACAAGCAAGCCCCAAGAACAACCTTAGCCAGTATGAGATTCAACTCATGTCATCGGCACTATAAGCACCACACCTTCTGGAAAAGCCAGCCGTAGTGGTTAGACGCTGCTATTTTTAAAATAAGGAAAGCCCTCCACTGGTTTTCTCCAGTGGAAAGAGTTGCTTGTCTGTTGCCATGTAAGGTAGGAGGAAGAAATTAAAACACTATCAAGCAATCATGCATATCCTTGAGCAGGCAAGTCAGCTTACTGATGCAATGGTTCACAGGTCTACACAGTAAGAGGTCACACAACACCCAGTTAGATTCCAACCAGTTTATTTGATAGTAATCTTACAAGCTTTCAGAAATGGTGTTCCTTTGTCAGGTATGTTGTGAGACTTCTCACTGTGTTTACCCCAGTCCAACGCCTGCATCTCTACATCATTACAGGCCTACACCAGCTTCATATCATTCTTCTTTTCCAGTCCCACACTTGCACCTCAGTCTCGCTGACGGTGGCAATCTTGACACTGCACCTAGCCAGCTGTCTGTAACAAAAGCAGTTCTCTGTCTTCTCTGTCAGCTGTGGCATTATCATGAGGGTGTGTACATTCCAGGCCACTGGTGCCACCTTCATTGTCTTTATTGAAATCAACCTATGATCATGCTGATGGGATCCCTGTTGGTCAGGGAGGTGAAGCAGCCAGTGTTTCGGGTTGACACTGAGGCACTGAAGGATGAACAACTGAGATGCTATATGTTGGGACTGTGTGTTTAGTGTGACTGATGTTTCTCATTTGGACAGCATTTAGCACGGGTGCAAGCCACTGCATTAATTCTGGCAATGCATCCTGCTACTTTATACCTTATTTACTTGTATTTGATTTCAATATTCTGCATAAACAGGTTGAACATTAGGATAGCAAATTATAAGCCTTTCTTTTTACAAAAAAAAGATTAAAGCAACCTTTTATGTTGGCCAAAGAATGTGGAGAACAGCAGACTGAATATAATATTTTATAGACAATTCCCAAAACCTTTGGCGTAATTATGTGATTGCAGTACATTCAAAGCCTTACATTGACTAAAACTTTGCATTTACTGGAACCTTTCACTTTCAAGATCCTACTTTTGAGCATACTATTGTGAAATGGATGAGGCATCATTACTGATTTGCAGTTTTCAGCATTGAAGTAATTTTGGGTCTTTCAGTGATCATGTTAATCTGGAATCAATTGCTTTTGACTCCCTCTAGATATTTGACTTGTTCTTGGAACTGCTGTATGTTGTCTCAAGGAACAGGACCTGTAGGCTCTTATTTGCTGCTTCAAAATATCATAAAGTTATTTTTAATGCTAAACCTTAAGTAATTTTTAAACTGATGAAGAAATTATAAAGCAAGTAATAATCCAGTTGGTGTATTTCATGGTCAGGCAGGGAAAATCAAAATGTTTGTAATGGCAAAGTAGTAAAATCTAGTAATCATTTGGACTCTGTTGTTTAATAAAATGATTTGTTAATTGTTGTAATACAAAAGGAGGCCATTTGACCATTGTGTCTGCACCTGCTCTCTAATTAAACAATTGATTTTGCATTCTCATTTACAATAACATTTTATAATGATGCATAAAGGTCATAACAAAAATGTGTATGGTTTTGAATATTTGTCAAGAAACTGGCTTCTAATTCTGACATTCTCATTTAGTTCAATGTGTCCATTAATTGTACAGATGTTCTGGCAGGAGTTGATCTTGGTTGTTCCAAGTTCTGTAAAAGCACAATCCAACAATAATGATGCTTGATGTTCCTTTGTTCCCATCGGAGCATCCTTTTGTTTTACTTACAAGCTCAAGAAACAGCAATTAATTGTATATCTTCGTTCAGAAGGCAGTAACATTTCAGAGATGTAGCTATGATCTTGCAATTGTGGAAATCACAATCATTGCAGCACAGAAAGAGGCCATTCAGTCTGTGTCTGTGCCAGCTCTGCAAGTGAGTAGTGCACCTTGCAACATTTCCTTTATCCCATAAAACTTAAGCTTGAATTTCTTAGCTTTGAAGCTGAAATGAGTTCATTCTTGGGCTTCATCAGAATAAATCAGGTAGCTGCAAGTGCTGATCAGGTACCGACAGCCCACCTGTGGGCAGGAACTTAACAATTTACTCCAAGCCAAGGCCTAGAGGTAACTCTAAAGTGGTGTTCTGGATGGGCACAAAGGTAGACCGCAAACATAAAATGCTGGAAAATCGCAGCAGGTCTGATAGCATCTGTGGAAAGAGAACAGAGCAAGTTTTGAGCCTGAGTCACGTTTTGTCAGAACTAATAAGCTGGAAATTAGATGAGATTTATACTGTTGTTGGGCGGGATGGCAGAGGGTTTTATAGTTGAAGCAGTAGCAGCTGGATAGAGGGCCAGTGATAGTGGGGGGCTGGAGAGAGATTGACAAAAATGTAATGGATAAAAAGACAAAGGAAGTGTAAATGGTGGTGATTATGGCTAAGGAGGGTGCAGATAGCAGCATGTGAAGATATCAGAATGTTAATGGCAGAATAAAGGTAAGCAGTGTTGGACTGCAAGCTATATATTTTGTGGAGCCAGGAAGTGCACCCCTGCCATTTGTGGTTCCTTTGCGGGGCAACCTTCAACAATCTTATTATGAGCCAGCTGGTGAGGCTGTTTAACACCTGGAAATTCATTTCAAGTAGCCACCAGTGTCACATTTTAAAACAAAGCAATAGCCTGAATTATGTTACGGGCTTCTATACTGCTAAATTGGTTATTTTGTGCCTGTTTTTAAACAATATTAATTAGAATTATACCACAACACTCGAATTCTAGAAATGGACCTTTTCTGGCATGGAGTGAGATTTCTTAAACCTTATTGCGCTGTGGTATCAATCAGCACTTACGCATTTCATTGTACTTTGACCCACAGCAACCTAACTCAGTGCATCACTGCTTTAACATCTCTGAAGACAGGTGGTTCATATTTTTGGCATAAAATATTTGTTAGATGCTTGTGAATATATTTATTTTAGGATTCTAGGATTTTCGTATCATAAAATGTGCTACAGTTCACTAAATATGTGTATTTCAATTTCTTTAATTAAGATTATTGAATCTAATGTTAAAATGAATTGATGAATCCATGTGCCTTTAATGAGGTCTTCCAGTTGTTTCAATTTTGCTATTAAGTTAACAAGGTGCATATTTTACAATTTGGTTGTTCACTTTATAAGGTTTTCAGTGTTGTTTTTCTATTGTCTCCTTAGGAAAGCCAAACAGCATAGAACAGCTAGATCGGATCCTTCTGTCTGGAGTGTTTAATGTTCGGAAAGGTAAAACTCAGTTACACAAGTGGTCAGAACGTCAAGTCATTCTCTGTGGTACCTGCCTAATTGTGTCTTCAGTGAAGGAATGCCAGATGGGGAAAATGCACGTACTGCCCCTTACTGGAGGCAAGGTGAGAAATTGTCTATTTTGAAGGAGCTGGTATTGTGTACATCTTAAGGCAGGCTTTGTCTGTTTACAAATAGTTACATTGTGATAAGCTTATTTTTACTAATCCACAAAGATATGTAAAAAAAAGACAGTAAGATTAATTATGGACATCATCTCCAGTATTCCATTAGAATGTATATTTGATAAACTCCACAGGGTTTATAATTGTTTAAAATCAATCTATGGTTGGAATGCTCACATAGGATTTTAAATCATAGCATCAAAAGTTTGAAGAGGAGCCAAATTCAAATTTAGATTGAGTTTTTTAATTTATCAGATACTATTTACAAGCTTAGTAGGCCAAATACTATGAACTAATGTAGATCTCTCAGTTTGTAAATGATTCAGTAGACATTTATTGTTGAGGTTCTGATATATTGTAATACAGTTATGTATACTTTTCCCTAATGAACAAAAACCAGCATTGGAGTGTCTGTGTAATAATGAATTTGTACCTGATTGACACTGCAGCTGGGATTTCAGGTGGGGATTGGAAATTCCCACAAAAAGTCAATGGACTTTTGACTGCTTCTTCAAAGTTTCCATCCTGCCCAAGATATTTCCTGCTGGAAGATCCTGGTCTGCATGGTCTTGTATGGACCCTGAGCATTAAACGTTCTGCTTCTGATGTAGCATAGTGGCAAACTAAAATTCTGACAAAAGCAGAGTGTCTGTATTTCTTCAATGCTTCTCTTTCCCCTGCTCCTGATTATCTCAGGAGATACAGTGACTGCAATATTAATGTGTTGCTTAATTTATTTCTCTGTCTGTCAGCTTGCTCTAATTTTGCTTCCCACAATAAAGATGTATAACAGAGTAATTTGTTGAGTAGGTTGTGAATAAAATGTTGGGCATTTAAATTGCTTTTTAAGACTTTGGCTTCACGTTTTAGAGCAAGACCAAATCAAGATCGCACTATAGTCTTGATCTTTTCTTTCCCATCAATGCAAAGGGCTGTGGTTCTTAAGACTTGTATTACTTCTTGCCTACTTCTAACAAACCTTCTGCTAACTTGCAAATTAAACTCCAATGACAGTAGCATAGCAGTTTTAGATTGACTTTTGCAAAATGCCTGATCCTCTAAGTGTCTTCATAGATTCTATCTGTCTTCCCTACAAAAGGTGGCAAAAATCCTCTTGTCCAGATCAATAATGTAGCTTGCATTCCACTTAATCTAGTTATATGCAAATATGAGAACTGTGCATATGTCTTGGTGACCTCAAGTAGAGGAAATATCTCTAGCTGTTTGAGTTCAAATTCAGGCATTTTGGGCTTGAGGAGTAGTTAGGGTCATGTGGAGCTTCAGGGAGTGTTTCTTGAATTGTATGTTAGAAGAAGTATTTACCCCACAGAGGTTAGGATAGTTGATGGATGGCAACCTAAAAATATTCAGAAGAGGAAGAAAGCATTTGAGTCTTCTCAAACCGGAACTCAACATTGGAAACTGCTCAGAGGGAAGTCACTTTGAAGGTATGTAGTCTAGATAATGGTACCAATGGAAAAGAGGCTGCACAGGTGGAGCAGTAAAACATACAAATTCAGTTATTGTAGCAGATTTGATTGTTAGGGAGACGGGGCATTTCTGCAACTGTCATAGTGAACCTTGTATGGTGTGTTGTCTTCCTTGGTGCCAGGGTATAGGATACTATGGAGAGGGTGTAGAATATATCCTGCAGGCAGAAGGAATTGAGCCAGAAATTGTACTACTTGAAAAGATAGTAATTTCCAGATTATTTCCAGTGCCAGGAAGAATAGAAATAGGAAGATGGTGGGACAGTGCAGGTGCAGAAGGGAGGGCTGAACATTTTTGGGACATGGGACTAGTTCTGAGAGACATTGTGTCAAAACAAACGGTTTGCATGTCCAACTGTACTGGGACAAATGTCCTCGTAGGAAGGTTCGCTTATGTAATGGGGAGGGTGAGCACCAGCATATGGAAGAAGAGGGATAAGCTGCATAAAGGTGTGAGTGTTGAATAATTCTACAGAGGCAAGGCTTAACAAATTTGATAACAGCACAGCGTGAAGAATAGGAAGACCAGTTTAAAATGCATGTACGGTGATGCATGAACTGTGGTGAATAAGGCTGATGAGTTGCAAGTGCAAAAATAGGCTTGTGGGAATACGATATAATGGTAATAATGGAAACCTGACTTAAGATAGTGAGGACTGTGTGCTTAATATTCACAGATACAAAGTGTTCAGAAAAGTTAGGAAGGTAAGAAGAGAGGTGCAATAACAGCACTGATTAGGGAAGACTATGTTGTGTTGGTAAGAGAGGATATCCTTGAGATGACAACAGAATCCATTTCATTAGAGTTGAGAAACAAAAAGAATATAATCTTGCTATTGGAGATATTCTATGGACCTCCGCAAAATGAGAGAGAGCAAATCTGATGGGGACTCAGAAATTCAAGAGCCATGAAATCATGATATTGGGGGGTCTTTAATCACCCAAATATTGATTGGATAATATTAGATTAAAGGGTAAGAAGGGGGAAAATATTTCTGAAATATGTTCAGGAGAACTTCCTTGACCAGTATGTTCTTGATCTAACTAGTGTAATTATCTGAAAGACAATGTCTATATCATCCTGGCTATATTATAAATTTATTACTTTTGAAATGGACAAAGGCACAGTACTGACTTAAGCTTGAATAGCTACAACTTACACAAAGAGAATTTCTAGCTTTCATAAAATTCCAAGGAAATGCGCAAATGCCCTTTAACCTTCAAAGGCAGAGTTCTGTTCAATGGAATCAATGTGTTTGCAATGACAAAGGACCCAGTATCCTATTAATGGATGCATCATTGATCATCTAAAGAAGTTAGACCAGGAATATATGGCATTTGTCGAAACCAAGGGGAAGAAGTGGGAGTTATGTCACATGAACACACACACACACCACCCACATGTGCGCGCACATCTTGTGGAACTGAACAAAGGTAGTCTTCCATCAACAAAGCAGAAACAGAGTTCTGTCCAGGTTTAACGGCTCATCAAGTCTGCGCCGACAATCCCACCTCAGGCCTTGTCCCTACAATCCCACACGTTTACTCCGCAAATCCCTCTAACCTACATATTCCGGGACACTGAGTAATTTAGCATGACCAATCATCCTAATCTGCACATCTTTGGACTGTGGGAGGAAATTGGAGTGCCTGGAGAAAACTCACATAGACACAGGGAGAATGTGCAAACTCCACACAGATAGTGACCTAGGCTGGGAATCAAACCCAGGTCCCTGGAGTTGTGAGCCAGCAGTGCTAACCATTCTGTCATTGTGCTGCTAAACACCTTTTTATTGTGTGAATGTACCAGGGACTACATTACAAGCCTCCTTCCTATAGTTTGAGTCTCAAATTTGCTGTGCAGCTATTAATAGTGGATTAGATTACTCAGAAGCTAAGGGGTTGAGTAAAATATAATACCACTTAAAAATGGGAGAAATCAAAAAAGCATCTTTCTCTTTATGGACGGGTGAGAAATCACGGCTGTTTTAAATTCAAACCCCTCCTGTCCATAACACTAGGAAGGAAGCATTGATGGATCTGGTACTGTGGCATGAGGTGGACCAGACGGACTAATTATCTTTGGGAGAAGCTGATGTAAGATTGATCATTGTATTATTAATTGTGGATTAGTAATGGCAAAAAGCAAGGATGAATCTAAATTGGAAGAGGGCTAACTTCATAACTGCAGTGGGATAAGAGGGTATGGCTAGGGTAAAGTGGATCCAACGTTTGATGGAAAAAAACTACCAGGGAACTGTAGGCGATCTTAAGGGTTGAAATATTTCAATTATAGGCTAGGTAAATTCTAAAAAGAGGGAAAGCTGGAGAAGTGAAAGTTGGGGTTCTTGGATGTTGGGTGGATTCTTAAGTGAGAACAGACCAGAATGACAATTAATGTTGCACGAAAGGGAACACAAAAACTTCCTACCAGTACGTAATTGGTAAGCAGGCAAGAAGAGGTTCATTAGAAACTATGAAGATAATATATGCTTGGAGTTGTCCTTTTAATTTTTGAAAAATCCCTCCAAAAACAGGGTCAGTTTTATACACCTTGGATGTGGATGGTCATCACCTTTATCATTTGCCATGCAGAGTCTTCTCTGTGTGGATGTATCTTAAATTCCCAAACATCTTCACAACACCACCTATATTGCTGGCTTGATCTTTTGCACCAGTTGTAAGGTACCAAAAGGTAAAACATTCATTTGTGGTTTGAAAAATTGAGGTTAATTACCACTGCATGTATAGCATTTCATGGTTGAAAAGGAATGTTGACATGTTATAATTTAGGTTAGAAACTCAGGTGTTTTTATGAAGCCAGCCTGGATTATAGGTTTTGCACTTTGAATTTGGTTAGGATAAGCATGATATGTTTTAATTCAGGTATGATTCAAATGACCCATTAGGGAGCTTTCCTCAAATAAAGTTTACTTAAGAATATAGTTAACATGTATAGTAAGAAAATTAGCAATAACTTTTTATCAATTGCAAACAAAAACAAAACAACCATGTTAATGTATAACCCTTAACAAATACGTCTAAGATGTTCCAATCAAACAAAAACTTCTCACAGACAAAAAAGCCCTTTTATACAGGTGTATCACAGCAAAGACTATTGCTCAAGTGATACTGGAACTGAGTCCTTTGGTTGGAGAATTGAAAATCTTGATTTCTCAGCCTTCTAACTTAAAGCAATCCTCTGGAACACTTGGAACAGTTTGAAGTCAGAACAGCTGACCAGAACACCAGGAGGAGACTCTGGTCAAGCCATCAATAGCAGATGTTCTATTCCAGGAAGGCAAGAAGTCTTGCTTTCCACAAACCAGCAGATTTTCCAAAATCGGGGACAGAGAGAAACACTTCTTTTCAGCTTGATATCCTTTCTAAAACTAACTACTGCACCCAGCCAAAGCACAAAATGAAACCTTAAATTCACTAGGAAGGAGAAAATTCCAAAACACATGACCTTCCTCTTAACAATGCAGGTCATAAAAGATACCAGAGTAAAAATAAACAACCCCATTTAATCCACTGAAGGAGCAATAAAAAGACTTCTAGAAGGTGGCCCAGCAGCCATGCAACCAAAACAGCTTGTAGCTGTAGAGAACATGATTTTCTTTTAAAAATCATTCCTAGCGTCAGCCTTACATTGAGTATATTGTTATGAAGATTTGTTACATGAAATGTTTAATTATCAGTGTCATCAGCTAGACATATTATTGTATAATATCATTGGCTGGATACATATTATAGAACTTTTCATCTCTGAAAAGCAAACTGAGCTGTTGGTGTTTTGAAAACCCATCAGAAGACTTCTGCAAACAGTTTTTTTAAAGGAGGATTTTGTCTCCAAGTGAAAGTAGAATCAGATTGCCATGACTGCAGCATTGCCTTTCCAGTGAGAAACTCCAGTACCAGTAGCTACTGTGGAAAGTGATCCTTCAGCTATAAACGAGCATCCAGGCAATCTCTCTACTTTTTAAAAAACCTCTCTCCGATCAAGATTTTGGTTATCATTGAATTTTGTCCTTTTGAGCTTTGTATCCATGCACCTGTCTGTGAATTGTCCCAGGATTGTTTTCTAATAAATGTTCTACACTGGTGCAGTCCAGTGATGATTCTTGTTAAATGGTGGGTTTCACTGCGTGTTATTATTCATTATAGTGTAGTCCTTGAAAGATGATAGTGTTGCTAACGAAGAAATCTACACATAGCAATAGCAAGATAAAATTGTTCTATCAGTAGGTGATAAAATGGTCAGAGGGCACAATATCCTTTCAACTTGCACATTGTGATAACAAGATGCCATTTCACACTAGGAAGAATCAACATCGAGGTTCGATCTTGCGTAGTTGGATGATCATTATATTCTGCTGATGACCGGTTTCAAGTATATTTGCATAGGCCATACTTTGCAATATGAATGAACCAATTGATGTCTGCCACTACAAAAACAGAAAATGCTGGAACATCTCAGTAGATCTGACAGCATCTGTGGAAAGAGAATAGAACCAATGTTTTGAGACAGGCTAACTCTTCAAAGGGTCATCCTGACTCAATGTTGGCTCTATTCTCTCTCCTCCTCAGGTGCTGTCAGACCTGCTGAGATTTTCCAACATTTCTGTTTTTGTTTGAGATTCCAGCATCTGCACAGTATTTTGCCTTTATCTTGGTGTCTGCCATTAATTAGGCTTTCCCTTGGCTGTTTAACCACTACAATATTTTACAGTGACAAAGTGAGCTGAGAAACCCAGACACGAGTGAACAGGCCAATCAGCTATCTCCCACGTCAATCAAATTGAAGACTCAAGTGAACAGAGATGTAGGAAAAAATAAAACAAAGATTTTCATTTTAAAGTTCACATTTTAAAAATATCCAACAGTCAAACCCTGAAGCAATGACTCTGTGCTGGTAACGGTTAATTTTCATTGGCAGTAATTAACAATTAGCACATTGTTAAAAGTATCTGACAATTAATCTAAGCCTAATTAAATAGAAATAGCTCTAAAACAAACTCCTTGCATCACTTCAGACAATCTAATTTTTGCAGTGCGTTTAGTTTGCATTTACGACGCAAATTCAGTAACTTCATGCCATTCAGTGCATTTCATTGGTGAGCAGGCAACATGATGCCATTATTGTGGCATGATGATTTGAGTAATGCTCCTCCTCAACTGAATTTTTAGGATTTCTACTTTAATTGTACATCTGCTCTCGCTTGTAAGTACAGTGACATTTGCTCATAATAATCCAAGGCAGCACTAGCCACAGTTATTTTGACAATGAGTTATTGGCCAATGTCTTTTTCTGGCTAAGAGAAGAAACACGCTGGTACGTTCTGAGGGATGTTAGGAATAGATAGAGGACAGGTCAATGCACTGGAAGTAAAGAAATAGGGAAAAGTGAGGCAAATTAAATTGGCTGACTAACTAATAGAATGCTGCAAAGATCAGTGCTGGGGCCTCCGCTATTTATAGCTGACTTAAATGAAGAGGCAGAGTCATGTATTCAAGGTTGCTGGCAATACAAAGGCAGGTGGGAATACAAGCTGTGAGGAGGACATGATGAGGCTGCAAAGAGGTAAGTTAATTGATCAAGTAAAAAGGTGTCAGATGGCGTATCGTGTAGGAAAATGTAAGTGTCAGGGCAGGGACCTGATCATTTAAGACAGAGATGAGAAATTTTTTTCACTCAAATGCTTGTAAATCTTTAGAATTACTCAAGTGGGTTGCTTCATCATAAATATATTTAAGGCCTAGGTAGATTTTTGGCTTGAGGTCACATCACATCAGCCACTATCATATTAAATGCGAAGCAGGCTTGAAGGACTTCTCTTTCATATGTTCTGATGAATGGAGAGTGGGAGAAATATCTGTAAGCATAAACATATGTATATTAATTAGCTGATTAAGGGTGACTGAAAGAAAGTGATTTGCACCATTCAAAAATCCTTCCGTGTTGATTTTGCTCAGAGACCCTGTTTATGTCTGTAACTTTTGGAATGAAAATAATACCATGGGTTTCCCTGGTGGTTCAGCTGAGTAAATCTCTGTAGTTCAACCATTTTGTTTTCTGGCCTTCGCTGGTTGAATTTTTATTTTTAGTTTATTGACCTGGTTACCTAAAGATTGTTTTTATTTTAATCTAGCACACAATGTTATTGTGTGTTTTTCCTGAAAATAGTGAAATTTAAGGTTCTTTAAATTTTTTATAGGTGGAAGAAGTAAAGAGACGACAATGCTGCCTCATGTTCAGTTCTGCTGGACAACAGGGACAAACATACTATATCACCTTTGATTCATACCCAGAATACCTGCGATGGTTCAGACAGGCATCCAAGGTGAATCATGCATGGCAACAGCTTGCACGATGTTATACGTGTGGTAGAAAATAATGTGCAATGTTCTGATATTGAAATGAAAATAAAACTTTTGTGTTAATCATAGGAACTGTTAGTATTTAAGTTGTGATGCATGAACTTGTTCTTCCCCTAAGAAAAGCATATAAATTTTCCAGTTTTAATGAGTGACGGCTAATATACATGTCGGTCACAATTCTGGAATTTGGAAGTTGAATGAATGGGAAAATAAATACGCTGAAGTGCTTTGACTTTGAAGGTTTTTACAATGCTTGCTTTTTAATCTCTAATTGAACCAGTGAATTCCACAATTCTTTTTGATTAGATGGATTAATTTTTTGCACTTGGGTCACTTGGAAACTACTCTGAAGATTTTTCTTAATACCATGTCCAATTCTAGTTTGTCGTGAGACAAATCTTAATTCTACCTACCTTCACCTTGAGGCATAAATATTTGTGTTTGCCTTTCTGTTTAAACCGAACCCAAGATAATTGTTAAATTTGAAATGTATTTGGTACTGAGAACCTAGGCACACTCTCTTTGCTAATGCTTGTCAAATCTTCTACTATTTTACATGACCCAACTGTGAATTATGTGTAGATTTATTCTACTAGAACAATGGCCATCTCTTGGACAAGCATAGGCTGTATTAGGAAATCTAACTTCTGCATTGGTAGAAACTTTTTCATTGGTAGACACTGCTAACTGTAGTTGAATTTGTACTTGGAAGCCCGAATTTATTTATTGTTTAAAAATCAGTCATCTCTGCAGCCCTTGTCTGTTTTGCAAGATGAATTTGTCTCAGGCTGCCCAATACATGGGTGTTGGAAACGAGCAGCCCTCATAACTTACTAAACAATAGAAACTTTTTTTTCTATAAGGCAGTTCCATGCAGTAATATTGATGCTTTCTTAAACAGTTATAGTTCTTTTCATCCCACAGATTGCCACTTCTCTTTCAATTTTGCATCCAATTTAAGTCACTCATTTTTAGTTATTGAACTGCTTTAATAAAATGAATTTGTTTGTGGAGAACAAATGCAATCTGGCTAATTATTTTCCTATTCGCCTGCTTTCAATTGTCTGAAAAGTGATTTAAGACGTTATTGATAGTGATATCAAGCAGCAGCAATAACCTGCTCGCCATTACTAAATTTGGATTCTGCCAGAACCACTCAGTTCCAGACCTTTTACTGCCTTAGTCCAAATATGGACAAAAGAGTTGAATTCGAGAGCAAAGACTTGGCATTAAGGCAGCATTTGACCAACAATAGGAAGTATCAAAGGCGTCTCTGTAAAACTGAACTCAGTAGGAATTTGGAAAGCTCTCCACTGGCTGGAGACATTCTTAGCATCAACGAAAAGGAATGACATTGGAGGTGATACAGGAAAACCAAGAAATTACAGATCAATTAACTGAGCACCCATTGTCACAAAATTGTCAGAGTCTCCAAATTGGTGATTAATCAAGGATTTTTGGGGATTTGTATTGTGTAGGTTGTGCTCAACAAAGCTGATTGAATATTTTGGAGAGATGGCTGTAGTAGTGTTTGGAGTGGCATGTTGGCGCAGTGGGGGGTAGCACTGCAGCCTCACTGTGCCAGGTACCTGGGTTCGATTCTAGCTTTGGGTGGCTGTCTGGAGTTTGCATGTTCTCCCTGTGTCTGCATGGGCTTCCTCCGAATGCTCCAGTTTCCTCCCACCGTCCAAAGATGTGGATTGGCCATGCTGAATTGCTCCTGACGTGCTGAAGTTGTGTAGTTAGGAGTATTAGCGATTATAGATATGCAGGTTTATGAGAATAGCGCGGAGGGGAGGGCCTGGGTGGGATCTCTTTTTTGGAAAATTAGTGCAGACACAATGGGCTGGATGGCCGCACTGTGGGACATTGACTAAGAACCACATAGCAGATTAATGGCTAAAGTTTAAGAATTGAAGTTGAATTATTGACCTGGTGAGGAAACTGGCTGAGCAGCAGGGAACAGGAAATAGAGATATTGAGCAGCTTGTCTGTTTGACAGAATGTGACTGATGGTGGTCTGCATTGGTGTTAGATCACACATCAGCCATGATCTCATTGAATGGCAGAACAGGCTTAAGGGGCTAAATGACCGCAGTTCTGATTTTCCTATCACCTCAGCCTCAGAATGTCACTGCAGGAGTTTCTCAGAGTAATTTCTACACCCAACCAATGGGTTGCCAATGACCTTTCCTCTGTTTAAAAAAAAGTTCTTTAGAACCAAAAATCTGGTGGGGTGAACTCACAAGAAGATGTTTGTCATTCTTACTAATAACTGAAATGCACTTCCTTTTGAACTTGAACCTTGAGTTTACACCTTTGACAATACTATGCTTTGTCAATAATTATTGAGTGTGATCCCACTCCTCCAGTGAATTTGCTAATTACATGTGATAAACCCTATTATTTATTATTTTTAATTGAATATTCAAATATTCATCTGGTGCCTTTGTTGTTGGGATTTGAATTTTGTTGCTGATTTGAAATTAAGATCAGCCTTTTTTATTTAACAAGTTTCTTCATTGTACCACTTGCTAAACTTACTGTACTTTCTCAACTATTCAAGTATATTATAGCTGTAAATGTGTTTTTGTGATATAAACCATGCTTACATTCACATGCTATCTGGCCAATGCTTCACTCTATATGTTCAATATTTCAGAGGCTATGAAGTATGCAGTCTCCTGTCACTGATACCTGTCCAATCAGGTTTCTGCACCTGAAATAGCAGTGAAATGACTCTAATGAAATCGCATGTTATGTATTCTGTGGGTGTGACCATGTGCATCCTTCTTGACTGCTTGCAACCATAAATCTCATTGACCTCCCCATTGAATCCCTCTGATTTGTTATATAGGTCCAAAGTGCCTTTCTTTGATTCTATTCTTACCTACTATCTCTCTTTCATTCTCTCTCAATGACTATCCACTTCCGTCTCCATAGCATCATCCATTTCCTCCCCTCCAACAATCCATCAGCTGCTGACACTGTCATTATGACTTTGTTACCTCCAGGCAGCTGTTCTGATACCTTCTTAATTTGCCTCCCAACTTCTTGTCTTCATAAATTTCAGCTTGTCTCAGTTCTGCTTTCAGTCACTTGACTTATGCAAGGAGAATGAGCAAGAGGGCTCATTGTGCTTATGGATGTCTGTCAGGTTTTTAGAAGGGAAGGTGTCATGCAAAAGTATAACTTATACCAGATATTATGTGACATCTTTAAAATTGAGGTCATATTAAAAACATTGCCATGATATTTTTAGATCTCCACTTGTTTTTATTTTAATAACTGCCATCAATATAATTTTCTATTTAATTACTGTTAGCCTTTTATAGTAACTGGCGCCAACTAATTAATGGTTTATTTACAGGTTGTATCTCAGCGAATTGGTACAGTTGATCTGTCATGTTACAGCCTTGAGGAACTTCCTGACTATCTTTTTTTCAGTCAAGATATCACGCATCTTAATCTACGACATAATTTTATGCAGGCTGATGCTGGCCTTTGCAACCTTAACAGGTATCTGAAATTTTTTTTTCTTTTATTCCATGATATACACTCTTCAACTGTTACCCAATTTTCTCTCGTTCTTAACATATTTTACCCGTGGACTGGTAAGAGAGAAGGGGAAAATAACTGATTGAAGCCAGTCAGTGGTGTACCAATTGTAATATGCAAACTAAACTGCTGCATCATGCCAGTTGAAGGTTGACGTGTAGTCAAATAGTAGCAGTAAAAAAAATCAGCAAATCCATGCAAAAAAAAGGTTGAAATTGTAGTGGCCCTTTCCGAGACTTTAGATCTTAGTGTTTTAGAGAACTTTGGTTTTGGGGAAGTTAAATTTTTATAAGTAATTAAAATGTTCTACTTTAGTAATTGCCAAACTGCCACAAATAATGGATGATCAAAAAGTAACTTGTGTTTATTTAATAAGGTCAGAGAAGAGAAAGAGCTATTGCATGGCAGGTGTGCTCGTTTAGCTGGAAATCTGGAGTCCGTGTGCTTGAGCTACAATGTGCTGTCTTTTTTAGAAAGGTTAATTATTCGTGGAGATATCAGGCTAGAGGGGATTGGTTTTGAAGTTAAGTTAATTAATATAAATTCTATTTGGAACATCCTGAGTATGCCCTATTGCCATGGAGATAGATTGCAGGACTGCTGTCTTATTTGGGGTTTATTTGTATGTTTGGCTCGCAAAGGCAAACAGTTCAGCCTGAAGGTCTTTCAGGTCTGAGCTGAAAGCAGCCAAGTTTGTGATTTGAGTCCAAGCTCAGAAACAGGAAAATAATTTGTCGACAACTGTGGATCATCTGTGGACCAAGAGAATAGAGTTATTAGAAACAGGAGGTGTTTCAATTTTTTTGTCAATCACTGCACAGAAATAAAGAGTAATGTCAAGGCTTTAGCTGAAAAGTTCCAAATCTTACAAGGAGACTGTGTTTGTCCCAAGAAAGTAGATAAACTTCAAGAATCTAATAAGCAGCCAAAGACTTTCTGGAAAATGTCAAAATAAAAAAAGGGGAGGTTCTGTTAAGAATTTTAGTCAAAAATTTGCAATTGTGTTTTATTGTGCATTTCGTCATCAAGGAGGAAATAGCGAGGCATCTTGAGGGGAATTGCTTGATAGAGCAGGCGCAGCACGGTTTCATTAAAGGGAAGTTGTGTCTGACAAATTTACTGGAGTTCTATGAGGATGTGTCTAGGGCAGTGGATAGAGGAGAGCCGGTGGATGTGGTCTTTCTTGATTTTCAGAAGGCGTTTGACAAGGTACCTCACAAGAGGTTATTGCAGAAGGTCAGGGGACATGGAGTTGGGGGTAGGGTGTTAGCGTGGATAGAGGATTGGTTGTCAAATAGGAGGCAGAGAGTGGGGGTCAAGTGCTTATTCGGATTGGCGGATGGTGACCAGTGGAGTGCCCCAGGGGTCGGTGCTGGGGCCTCAGCTATTTACCATTTATATAGATGATCTGGAGGAGGGAACCGAGTGTGTGGTGTCGAAATTTGCTGATGACACCAAGATTGGGGGAACGGCAAATTGTGCGGAGGGTGCGGAGAGTCTACAGAAGGATCTAGGTAGGCTGGGCGAATGGGCCATGAACTGGCAAATGGAATTTAATGTTGGCAAGTGCGAGGTGGTCCACTTTGGTAGGAATAATGGTAGGAAGGATTATTACTTACGTGGCGAAAAACTGCAGCAGGCGACGGTGCAGAGGGACCTTGGGGTCCTTGTGCATGAGTCGCAAAAACCCAGCTTGCAGGTGCAGCAGGTGGTCAGGAAGGCTAATGGGATGCTGGCCTTCATAGCGAGGGGGATTGAATATAAAAGTAGGGAGGTCTTGCTGCGGTTGTATAGGGCATTGGTGAGGCCGCAGCTGGAGTACTGCGTGCAGTTTTGGGCGCCGTACTTACGCAAGGATATTTTGGCCTTGGAGGGAGTGCAGAGGAGGTTTACTAGGCTGATGCTGGAGTTGAGGGGGTTGAGCTATGAGGAGAGGCTGAATAAACTAGGCTTGTACTCATTAGAGTTTAGAAGAATGAGGGGAGATCTCATTGAGACGTACAAGATGATGAATGGGATGGATAGGATAGAGGTGGAGAGACTCTTCCCGCTCAAAAAAGACAGTAGGACTAGGGGGCACAGCCTCAAGATAAAGGGGGGGCGGTTTAGAACGGAGTTGAGGAGGAACTTCTTCACTCAAAGGGTGGTGAATCTCTGGAATTCTCTGCCCGTTGAAGTGGTGGAGGCTGCCTCGCTAAATTTTTTTAAGACGCAGGTTGATGGGTTTTTGATAGGCAAGGGGATTAAGGGTTATGGGGAGAGGGCGGGAATGTGGAACTGAGCCACGACAGATCAGCCATGGTCTTATTGAATGGCGGGGCAGGCTCGAAGGGCTAGATGGCCTACTCCTGCTCCTATTTCTTATGTTCTTATGTTCTTATTTCGGTTAAGAAGGTGTTTATTTAATGATGTTTGCTTTGCTTGATTCTTGTATAGTAAAATTCATTTGTTTTAAATTGTGGAATTTTGTAACTCCATCTCTTCAGTAAATAATGGGATTTCACATTTCTACTCGATTTTAATGGTCTTCAAAGGGATCATAATGGTGTCAATGTCCCTCCAAGACAATACACATTTTCCTGTGCAATAACTTCAAAAATATTAGAGTTTTCTGCACTGAAAATTGACTGAAAAATGCATCCCACAATTCAGAGATATAATGGAAAGGCACGTGTATGCTATAGAAGCCTTTTGAACTTAATGACTTCAAATGTTTTTGAAACTGAAAACCAAGATAGAAATCAAGTCCTTTTGGAGAATAGCAACTAAAGTGCTATGGGCAAATCCAATATGTAAGAAAGTATAGCCTGATTGTTTGAAGCAATTTGTAAAAATTGTAACCTGGTTTTAGTTTTGTCTTCCTATCACCGTAATTGAGAATTTGAAGGTGGAATCAGTTTGGGGTTCGCTGAGCTTTTCTGGTTATATTCATTTTGAGTAGTTACATTTTGATTGCACAAAAATCAGAGCACTGCAGATGTTGGAAATCAAAGGAAAACAGAAAATCCTGGAACCAGTAAGTAGGTCAGGCAGTATCTGCGGAGGTAAGAGAGCTAGCACGTTAGGCATGCATCTTTAGTAAAACATTTGGTCACGTGAAAACAAATTGAGCATGATCAGCAATTTTTTCCCAAATGTTATTTAAAAATCTTAGTTTCTCTACTAATCTGAGGACTCACAACTGTAGCGATAACAAGAAAATTATTGGGCTTGTCTCAGAATTGCTTTCTGCATATGAAATGTTTGTGAGTATATTTTCCACTGAGACATATGTAAGAAGTTTAAACATGGAAACATAAGAGAATAGAATCAATAGAAGATAGGAGCAGCAAGAGGCCATTTGGCCGTTCAAGCCTGCTCCACCATTCATTACGATCATGGCTGATCATCCAACTCAATAGCCTAATCCTGCATTTTCCCCAGAACCTTTGATCTCATGAGCCCGAAATGCTATATCCAGCCGTCTCTTGAATATATGCAATGTTTTGCCATCAACCACTTTCTTTGGTAATGAATTCCACAGGCTCTTTGAGTGAAGAAATATCTCCTCATCTCTGTCCTAAATGGTCTATCTTGAATCCTCAGAATGTGACCCATGATTCTGGACTCCCCCATCATCGGAAATGTCCTCCCTGCATCCATCCTGTCTAGTCCTGTTAGAATTTTATAAGCCTCTATGAGATCCCCCTCATTCATCTGAACTCCAGCAAAAACAATCCTAACCTAGTCAACCCCTCCTCATACATTAGTCCCGCCACCCTTGGAATCAGCATGGCAAACCTTTGCTGCACTCCCTCAAGGGCAAAAATATCCTTCCTCAGAAAAGGAGTCCAAAACCACACACAATACTCTAGGCATTGGTGTATATATACCAGTACCTAGAGTATTGTGTGCGGTTACCAATTATATAATTGGTATATACACAATTATACCAAGGCCCTGTATAATTGCAACAACACATTCCTTGCTCCTGTACTCGATACCTCCTGCAATTAAATCTCAGTTGCAAGCAGGACATCACAGAGCTTACTGAAACTTGCTGTTTGCAAACTGTGCCCTCATGGACAATTGTGGCAAATTAATTTTTAAAGAGAAGTGGAATTTGAATGTATTACATCAGAATAAGCTAAAGAATCAACTCCACTTTTTCTGAGGTAATTTTAAAATCAAAAATGTACATGCTAATTAAAGGGAAGTACGATTGTTTGAATACATATACAGTTGTAAAATCAGGTGAATGGGGAATGACATTTGTATTGTGTTCTAATTGATTGCATGCTATACTTTTTGTTCGTTGAGTTGTTTTAACTTAGTCTGAACAGAACGTTCTGAGACTACTGTAGCACTATTTAAGATTGCAGGGATTATAAACATTTTAAGTCTGTTTTAATAACATAAGAACATAAGAAATAGGAGCAGGAGTTTCACCACCCTTTGAGTGAAGAAGTTCCTCCTCAACTCCGTTCTAAACTGCCCCCCCTTTTATCTTGGGGCTGTGCCCCCTAGTCCTATTGTCTTTTTTGAGCGGGAAGAGTCTTTCCACCTCTATCCTATCCATCCCATTTATCATCTTATAACACTTCTTAGTGTTGTGCATATTTGAAGGAAGATTGGTGTAAAATCCCACTGTCCATGTGGACAGTTCGACAGCAGGGGAAAATTCTGTTTGAGCTTTCATCTGGATCCTATTCACAGGATGAAATATGATTTCATATCTGCATCTTAATCAAATGAGTATCAAATATGTTTAGTGTCTTAGGGTAGAATTTTCCAGCCCACCACCACATGGTGAGTTTAACGTGGTGGTGGTGACGGCGGTGGCGGTCAGTCAACCGCAATAAAGGAACACATGCATATTCATGTTTAGAAAAATTGTTGCTAGAGTGTGAAAGCGCAGTTTTGTATAGCCACCAACAGTGGAATGTAGGTGGCTGAGGAGGCTATAATTAATATATTTTTTTAAGAGTTTTGATAGCAGGAATGTGCCTTTCCTTTGGAGCATTAGTGACAAGGGATGCTCAATTCAAAATGGACATTGAGTGTGTGGAAGGAGATTAAGACATTTCTATCTGCTAAACCATCGGAACGTGCACCCATTGTCACCAAATATGGTCAAGGAAGAGACCATTTTAAAGAAGAGTATCATAAATCCCTACAGTGCTAAAGGAGGCTATTCAGCCTATCGAACCTACACCAACAATCCCAGCCACGCCCTATCCCCATAACCCCACATATTTACATGCTAATTCCCCTGATACTAAGGGGCAATTTAACATGGCCAATCAGCCTAACCCACTCATCATCTCACACGCAGGCACTGGGGGAACGTACAATCTCTACACAGACAGTCACCCGAGCTTGGAATTGAACCTGGGTCCCTGGCGCTGTGAGGCAGCAGTGCTTGCCACCTTGCTGCCCACAGTGATAAGTAGATCAGGAGAAAGAACAGAGCAGCATAAAGTAGTTTTGAATTGAGCTACCTCCAGTATATTGAGAGATCTTTGATATGATAAACCAAATAACTTTCATTTCTGTTGTAAACCTTTGTGATGTTCCAAGCGCAATAGCAACACTTACGACTGTTCAGGAAAGGTTCACAAAAGTGAATTTGCTTTCAAGTAGGAAGAGAGACATGAGATTGAACAGGAAGACTAGATAAGATGAAATTATTTTCTACTTGAATCTATATTACAGATAAACGATTGGCCTAATAATGAAGGTTTATGATTTCAGAAGGATAAAATGTTCAACCTAGTAATAGTAAAATTACAATACAATTTTAACTAGTTCTGGAAATATGTTCTCTTTGTGATTTTCACTGGAATCATCCTACTAAGTGTTTTACTGTGAACCTTTAATCCTTATAAACTTACAAGTGCCTGCCCTACTCAATGATTTTAATCAACACTACTACATAATCTGTTGTTGTATGATCACCAATGTTACATTGAACAAATATTTGACTAGATTGTTATTTTGTGTGGTTTGAGATTATTTTTCCTTTATATCTTTTCTCAAATAAAACGTGATTAAAATTGCTGATTGAATGAGTAAATTAGTACTGGGTGAATGAGTAAACGAGTAGTGGGATATGCCAGTTTAAACTTGAGCATTAATGCTTTCATCAGCAAGCTGCTTAAAAGACTTAACTTTTGACATGTAGATAAAACAATTAGGAATTTGCAAGTACGAAAACTGTAGGTAAATGCAGAAGAGCATTTTTCCAGAGGTAGACACAGATGGAAGTGGAATTTGGAGGGGGAAGTGAGATGTAAGTGGCAAGCGCTACAAGGAGGTCATCAGAGATGGTTTTATCTGTGATTTGTACAATGAGGGTGTGAAGCCACGTGACGTGGAATGGTCAAGTGGGTGGCTGTGAATATGACATGGAGTAAGGGAGGATAGGACGACAATGAACGCAGGAGAGAACATAATGAATAGGGATAAAGGTTGCAAAAATGATGCAGAGGCGAAGGGAAGAAAGCAGTAAAGATAGCGCAGTAAGAAAATTGTAATGGCACTTAGGCATGGAGGGTAGAGAACCAGGATTTTAAATAAGTGGTGAGAAGGATGAAAATAAGTAGGGTGCTTGAGGGAGGAAAAATTGCTTGAGAAGTAAGAGGACATTAAGCAAGGTGAGATTTGGTTATAAAACTTGGTTATACCAGTGCAACAGTCTGGACAAGATAAGCAGTGATAGGTAGGGGAGGTGGTATCCAATCTTCAGGCAGGTTTCTGCCAAGGCCATGACGTTCATTCAATCATCCACAGTATGCTCATAGTTTGCAAAGACTTTGATTATGAGTGAACAGACATTCTGGAGAACAGTGATAGCTGCTGTCAGAACACATAGGCTTAGCACTGGGAAGAACAACTAGGACAGGAAGGTGATTGGCAATGTCAACATGAGATTAAAGTTGCTAATTAAATAAGTAAATTAATAGAGAGATATGCCATCTTTAACTTGATGTGGAGATGCCGGCGTTGGACTGGGGTAAAGACAGTACGAAGTCTGACAACACCAGGTTTAAGTCCAACAGGTTTATTTGATAGTAAATTCACAAGCTTTCGAGGTTAAACTCTTCGTCAGGTGAATGGGAATGCAATCAAGCAAGCTCAAGGATTCTGAGAGTTTAATTCTCCCAGCTATATGGAGGTAGAGTAGGGAAAATCAGAAAGAAATAGCTCGCTTTCTCCTCCATGAGCTAGTCCTAGAGGCAACAGTGGTGGGTAGCCAATTAAGACTTTAAACTTCAGTTAGTCGGAAGGACTTCAGTAATTTTTTTTCCAAATGCCGCAGTATCGGGAGCTTATCAGCTCCAAGGAGGAAAAATCACAGCAGCGCATCATTGCTGCCTGCAACTGACAGACCAACAAAGGAGGAAAACAGGACTCAATGAATTATCAAATTATTCAGAACCAAGGAAGAATAAGAAAGTTAAATCCCATGGGGACAAAGGTGAAAGAGTTCATTGGGATAAGTTCAGAATGTACATTAGGACAAAGAAGTCAAATCTCTTACGGGAGACACGAGCTACAGTAAGAAGGCAAATTAAGAGATGTAAGCAACTTAGAATATAAGGATGAGCCCAAGATAATATTTAAATTATTGCTTTCCTGGTGATTGCTAGAATCTTCCCGCTTTGGTAGCAATATTCCAAGTAGAACTAATTTCAGCATAAATTAACTGGAAGCCTGAGATAAACTAAGGTCTTAGAAAAAGTGGTTAGTGAGGTAGTGTCTGAGAATTCCAAGTGAACTGCCAAACAGTTCATGATTCGATTTTATTTGTAAGTTCTCCTGACTGTTCATTCATAAGTCCCTGATAATACCTCATTGGCAGTTTTCTAGCCATGTTCCTCACTTTTGAATTACATGTTATCTATCTTTTACTACTTTGAGCAATCGACAAAATCAATTGGAATTGAGGGACTGTGACAAAGACGTGGCGGGTGAAGGAATTGAGGGTTACAAAACAGGAAAATGTACAAACACAAAATTCTTCAACTTTTTTTTTAAAAATAGGTTTACTCAGCTGAAAAGTCTGAACCTGTCGAATAATAAACTGACAACATTTCCAGCTTCTTTGTGTGAAATCTCAACTCTTACTGAAGTCAACCTCTCCTGTAACAGGATTCAAAACATTCCTGAGGAGATCGGAAATCTGCAGAAGTAAGTATTATAATATGTCAGAAGTTGTAAAATGTAAAGAAGTTGCTTTACACAATAGTTGTCATCTTAGCTTAGCTGGTGGATGTAATTCATTTTTATTTCTCTCTATCTTCCCAAACTTGCAAAGTAGTGGAGTGCCTCAGGGGTCGGTGCTGGGGCCTCAGCTATTTACCATTTATATAGATGATCTGGAGGAGGGAACCGAGTGTATGGTGTCGAAATTTGCTGATGACACCAAGATTGGTGGAAAGGCAAATTGTGCGGAGGGTGTGGAGAGTCTGCAGAAGGACCTAGGGCTGGGCGAATGGGCCAGGAACTGGCAAATGGAATTTAATGTTGGCAAGTGCGAGATGGTACACTTTGCTAGGAATAATGGTAGGAAGGATTATTACTTACGTGGAGAAAAACTGCAGAGGGCGACGGTGCAGAGGGACCTCGGGGTCCTTGTGCATGAGTCGCAAAAACCCAGCTTGCAGGTGCAGCAGGTGGCCAGGAAGGCTAATGGGATGCTGGCCTTCATAGCGAGGGGGATTGAATATAAAAGTAGGGAGGTCTTGCTGCGGCTGTATAGGGCATTGGTGAGGCCACAGCTGGAGTACTGTGTGTAGTTTTGGGCGCCTTACTTACGCAAGGATATTTTGGCCTTGGAGGGAGTACAGAGGAGGTTTACTAGGCTGATGCTGGAGTTGAGGGGGTTGAGCTATGAGGAGAGGCTGAATAAACTAGGCTTGTACTCATTACAGTTTAGAAGAATGAGGGGAGATCTCATTGAGACGTACAAGATGATGAATGGGATGGATAGGATAGAGGTGGAGAGACTCTTCCCGCTCAGAAAGGACAGTAGGACTAGGGGGCACAGCCTCAAGATAAAGGGGGGGGGGGGGCGGTTTAGAACGGAGTTGAGGAAGAACTTCTTCACTCAAAGGGTGGTGAATCTCTGGAATTCTCTGCCTGTTGAAGTGGTGGAGGCTACCTCGCTAAATATTTTTAAGAAGCGGGTTGATGGGTTTTTGATAAGAGAGGGGATTAGGGTTATGGGGAGAGGGCGGGAATGTGGAACTGAGCCACGACAGATCAGCCATGATCTTATTGAATGGCGGGGCAGGCTCGAAGGGCCAGGTGGCCTACTCCTGCTCCTATTTCTTATGTTCTTATTTGCAGTGTTTTCACAGATTCTGTTTCAAACATAAAATGTGCATTTATATCCAGCTGCCCAATTTACCTGTTTTACTTCACTTTTTAAAAAAACAGCCATTTTATATCTTTTTCCTCTTCAGTATTCATAGAACCTAAAGCAAAGCATTGCAGAAAACTATGTTCTAATTTGAACTTTACCTAATCATTTTGATATTACCTAACCAGTTTTCTCCATAATTGTGCATATCCTAATGGATTGAGGATGTCCTGCATAAATGCTTTTATGATATTGAGCCTTTAAATTTTTTTCTTTGGTTTAAGTAGTTACACAGGGTATATAACAGAGGAACAGGCTATTTGTCCCAACTTGTCTATTCCAACATTTTCTTCTCCACATATGCCTCCTCCTAACCCCTTTCATCTAACCCTGTTCTTATATTCTTTTCTCACTTGTGTGTTTATCTAACCACCTCAATTATACCTGTGCTATATGCCTCAACTGCTTCTCACAGTAGCGTGTTCCACATTGTTATCACTGGTTTCTCCTGAGTTCCTTCCTAGGTTTATTAACGACCACCTAATAAGAACCTCTAGTTTTTGGACCCCCTCACAAGTGGAAATATTTTAGTTTACTCTATGAAACCCTTTCATTATCTTAAAGACTTGTCTTCATTTTCTTTCTGTTTGTATTTCATTAAGCAATTTCTATAGTGATTATAGTGTCATCTTTCACCTTTATAATATTTTAAAGATACAAGTATAGAATCTATGAATTAAGTTCGGCACATTGATCATTCCTTTTTCCTTTTTATGCCCAAAAAGCTCTGTAATTTTTTTTTGTTGGAAGTGGGCATACAGCATATGTAAACAAAAAAGTCATTATTTTATGCACAGGACTTATGATTTCTTTCCATTTCAAGTCTTCAAACCTTCATTCTGGATGGGAATTGTCTTCAGGACTTGCCTTCAGAATTGGGAAATGTGCAACAACTGACACATCTCGGCTTGTCCTTCAATGACTTCAGAGTGATCCCAGCAGTGTGTGAAGTTTTGACAGCCATGGATAAGCTCAGCATGGCTGGAAACCATTTACAGACATTGGCACTGGAAACATTGGGCCAAATGACTCATGTTAAACAGCTGGACCTTAGGTAAGGTAACACTAAATACTGCAACAACAGCTTTGTAAATCCACCTACTTCACTTGGATCTCTGTAGTTCAGGTATGTACAATATTGGTGTACTACTTGTTTATGCAAGCATTTTGCAGCAAAGAAATCTATTGAGATTCGAACTGATGAGAAAGAACATAATACTGAAGTTTCATAGTCTCATTTCTACAACTTTTTCTACCCCTACTTCGCTCTAAGACTTAGGAATTCCCTCTACTTGTTTATTCTCCACTCCTTTTACCCCTCCATTGGCATGCATGCATTTTGACATCCAGCCCTATGCCCTGCTACTCCCTCCCTAAGTTTCTATGTCTTTTTATCTCTTTGTTAATTTGAAGATGTACCTTGCTGAGGTTTTTAGTCAACCCTCATAATATCATCATCTGTTCATTGTTGGTTTCTATCTGATCATATTTCTATGAAGTGCTTTGGAATGCGTTTCTCTGTGAAGGCACAGTGTAAGTGTAAGTGCAAGTTGTTGATGTAAGTGGTCATTCATCTTGTAACTGGACAATGTTTTTGACACACAATAGCAGCCACATTTACTGACATTATGATGTGATAATCACTGGTCTTATGGGTAATTTGTTTGTGAAGCACTTTTGAGATTTATTTGATGTGATGGGAGAGGCAATCATGAAGATGGTGCAAGAAGAGTTACTAGAGAAATGTGACTACATCATAGGGGGTTGTAACATAAGGAATCACAGGAATTGCAGATGACACCACACTCAACCTAGAATAGAAGAAGAGCAATTTTGGCAGACTTAATCAAAAGACACAGCCAATCTTTTGTACTGAACGTAAAAAAGACGAAGACCGATATTCTTGCTCTGAATAGCAATAGAAAAGTCATGATTTGGAACACTGACAGAGAGGCAACAGACAAATTCAAGTATCTTGGCTTGATGATGTATCCAAAAATAAAATCCAGATTAGATTAACCACAACGAGAACCGCGATCAGTGACTTGAGTAACACCCGGAAGTCCAAAAGCATTAGTAAGAAGCCATGTATGGATGTCCAAAAATGTGCAGATTAGGTTGATTGGCCATGCTAAAAAAAAAATTGCCTTTTAATGTCCTGAGATGTGTAGGTTAGAGGGATTAGTGGGCAAATATGTAGGGATATGGGGATAGGGCCTGGGTGGGATTGTGGTTGGTGCAGACTCGATGGGCCGAATGGCCTATTTTTGTACTGTAGGGTTTCTATGATAATTGCACTTTATGGATGTAAGAGTTGGACTCTGAAGAAAGAAGACGAGTGGAGGATAACTGTTTTTGAAATGTTACTGCAGAGTGTGCTAAGAATTAGCTCAATGGGCAGAAAGACACATGAGTGGGTTAGGTCAAGAGTGAAAGTTCAGGAATCAAAAGGGTTACAAGTGAAGTTTAGAGAGAGAAAGAAAGCCAAGTACAGATGTTGGAAACAAAGACCCAACAACTTTGCCCTGGCAACAATTGAAGATGAAATTGAGGATGAAATCAAGAGGATGAAGAAAAATCAGATGTGGGTACCATTTAAGATTTGGACTAAGAAAGGCTTGAAGATTTAAAGAAGCAAGACAATGGCCATTAAAGCTATGGTGGTTAAAAGTGAACAATGCAACATTATCCAGAAGTGTTATTTTGGAGAATAAATCGACTGAAATTTGAGTTGATTATTGCTACACAATGGTAGAGTTAATCTTTCTTTTCTAACTCCATCAGGGTTTGGTTCCTCCCACCTCTGTAATCTCCTTCAGCCTTACAACCCAGTGAGATGTTTGCACTGTTTCAGTTCTGACCTTTTGATTTTAATTGTTCCATCATTGGCAGCCATGCTTTGAGTTGCTAAACCCTAAGCTTCCACCCTAAGCCTCTCTATCTCTCTTGTTTCAGGAGCTCCTTAAAACATACCTCTCCTCCATATCATCTTATCTGGCTTGGTGTCATTTTTGGTTTGATAATGCTCTTTGAAGCGTCTTGGGAAATTGTTCTAATAAATTAAGGGCACTGTATACAAAGATAAGATACAAAGAACAACCCAGCACGGGAAACAGGCCCTTCGGCCCAACAAGCCCGCGCCGCCGCATCACCCTACACCTATTCTACCCTGCGTGTCTACGAATAGAACCCCTGACTTAGCCAGATTCAGGGGAGAATAGTGTCAATTTGGTAAAACCAATCCGCCTAAGAGCACATCTTTGGGGTGTGGGAGGAAACCGGAGTGCCCGGAGGAAACCCACGCATCCACAGGGAGAATGCGCAAACTCCCACAGACACAGGCCCAAATCCATGTATCTGCACAGCTAGCAGTGCTAGTCACCGAGCTGTTGCGGCGCCCGTCTACTGGTCCAGGATCAAGCACACACACCGACACGAAGTACTAGGCCACTCCCGGAACCTGCAAGAGTAGCCCACGCACGACCCACCGTGTGCATGCCCCTCGTTTGACAACGAGGTGGACCTCCACCTGCGGAATAAAAGACAAAAACGTTAATCACAAGCCTGCCTTTCCGGTGTCTCCCGAGGTTCTAACCCTTATTTAATAACCCCTACCATAACCCTCCATCCTCGTTTCACTCATGTGCCTATCTAACTGAACCTTAAACGAGTCCAATGTTCCTGCCTCCACCACCCTACTCGGTAGCACGTTCCATACCCCCACAACTCTCTGCGTAAAGAACCTTCCTCTCATATCCAAATTATACCTCTCCCCCCTCACCCTTAAATCATGTCCTCTTGTATTTGTAACCAATCTAGAGAGCAGTCTCTCACTATTGACTCTGTCTATTCCCTTCAGTATCTTATATACCTCTATCATGTCCCCCCTCAATCTCCGTCTTTCCAAGGAGAACAGTCCCAGTTTCTCCAACCTTTCCTCGTAACCCAGCCCCTCCATGCCAGGCAACATCCTGGTAAACCTCCTCTGCACCCTTTCTAGAGCCTCCACGTCCTTCCGGTAGTAAGGTGACCAGAACTGGACGCAGTACTCCAAATGCGGTCTAACCAACGTTCTATACAACAGAAGCATTAGACGGCAGCTTTTAAACTCTATACCCCTTCCTATAAAGGCTAGCATTCCATAAGCCTTCCTGACAACATTCTCCACTTGTGTCGCAACCTTCATGGATTTGTGAACCTGCACTCCCAGGTCCCTCTGTGTTTCTATACTCCTAATTTGTCTACCTTTAATCACATAGCTCCTCTCTACATTATTCCTTCCAAAATGCATCACCTCGCATTTGTCAGGATTAAATTCCATCTGCCACCTATCTGCCCAATGCACCAACCTATCTATATCCTGTTGTATCACCTCACAATCCACTTCGGTACCCGCCAACCCTGCCATCTTGGTGTCATCAGCAAACTTGCTGATCACACCACCTACGCTCTCTTCCAAGTCATTTATGTAGACTACAAAGAGGAGAGGTCCCAGTACTGAGCCCTGCGGCACACCACTGGTCTCTGGCCTCCAGCCGGACAAAGTCCTCTCCACAACTACCCTCTGTCTCCTATTACCCAGCCAGTTCTCAATCCACCTAGCTACCTGACCTCGTATCCCATGCGCCTTAACCTTTCTACCAGCCTACCATGAGGGACTTTGTCAAACGCCTTACTGAAATCCATATAGATGACATCAACGGCTCTCCCATCGTCAACCGTTTTTGTCACCTCCTCAAAGAATTCCACCAGATTCGTAAGGCAAGACCTCCCTCTAACAAAGCCATGTTGCGTATCCCCAATCAGACCGCAACGCTCCAAATGCTCATACATCCTACCCCTAAGTACTTTTTCCATTAATTTCCCTACCACCGATGTCAAACTCACCGGCCTATAATTTCCAGGGTTATCCCTGCTACCTTTTTTGAACAGCGGTACCACATTTGCTACCCTCCAGTCTTCTGGGACCTCACCTGTGTCCAAAGAAGAGACAAAGATTTGCGCCAGAGGCCCAGCAATTTCATCTTTCACCTCCCTAAGCAGCCTGGGATAAATACCATCAGGCCCCGGAGCTTTATCCGTCCTTACGCTACCTAAAAGCCCTAGCACTTCCTCCCTCGTAATAGATACTTCCTGCAGCTGATCCTCAGCTCCCTCTAACAGACCGCACGATTCCGAACCCCTCTCCTTCGTGAATACCGACGCAAAGTATTCATTCAGGAGCTCCCCCATTCCCTCCGACTCAATACATATCTCCCCACTTTTGTCCCTAAGAGGACCAATTTTCCCTCTAACTACTCTCTTGCTCCTAATATAGGAATAAAATGCCTTTGGATTTTCCTTAATCCTACCAGCCAAAGCCATTTCATGCCCTCTCTTCGCCCTTCTAATTCCCCTTTTTAGCTCCCTCCTACTCTCTCTATATTCCTCCAGCGCACTCTCTGTACCCAGTCTTTTCGACCTAACATACACCTCCCTCCTCTTCCTGACCAAGTCTTCAATACCCCCTGTAATCCACGGCTCTCTAATCCTACCTTTCCCATCCTTCCGCTTAACTGGAACATGCCTCCCCTGCAACCATTTCATTTTGCCCTTAAGAGCCTCCCACTTGCCAACCGTGGACTTGCCAGCTAACAGTCCCTCCCAATCAGTGTCCTGCAGCTCCCTCCTAATCCTGCCATAGTTCGCCTTTCCCCAGTTCAGCACCCTCCCGTTCGGCTGGCACTCGTCCCTTTCCATTTTTATCCTAAAGTAGACGGACTTGTGGTCACTATTAGCCACATGTTCGCCTACCTCTACCTCTCCCACCTGCCCCGGCTCATTACCCAACACTAAATCCAGTATAGCCCCTCCCCTAGTCGGACTAGTTACATACTGCTCTGGAGACCCTTCCAAAACACATTTCACAAACTCCTCTCCCTCCGTACCCCCAGCTCTAGGCCCCCTCCAATTCACTCCAGGAAGATTAAAGTCACCCACTACAACCACCCTATTCTTCCTGCACCTATCCAAAATGCCCCTGCAAATGCCTTCCTCCACTGACCTCGGGCTGTTGGGTGGCCTATAATACACCCCTAGCAACGTAATCTCTCCCTTTTTATTCCTCAACTCCACCCACAGTGACTCAATCCCTATCTCTTCTATATTGTCCTCCCTCTGCACTACTGTGATGCTTTCCTTGACTAACAGTGCCACCCCTCCACCTCTCTTCAACCCTCCTCTGTCACACCTAAAACACTTGTACCCAGGAACATTCAGCTGCCAGTCCTGCCCTTCCCTTAACCATGTCTCTGTTACAGCCACCACATCTAACTGCCTCACAAACATCAAGGCCCTAAGCTCATCTGTTTTCCCTGCCACACTCCTAGCATTGAAACAGACACAGTTCAACCCACAAGTGTCCCTCGGAACCTCCTTCTCCCTGATACTTTTCCTTTCACCCGACTCTTTCCCAGCCACCTCCCCACCCCCCCTCCATATTAGTTTAAACCCTTCATAAACACCCCAGCTAACCTCCCCGCTAAGACATTAGTTCCCCTCCCGTTCAAATTCTCCCCACCCCTCCTGTACAATTGCCCTTCTCTCCTAAACACCTCCCAGTGATCCACAAAAGTAAAGCCCTCTACCCTACACCAATCCCTCAACCATGCATTCAGCTGCATGATCTCGTCATTCTTTGCCCTGCTGGTACTGGGCAACAACCCAGAGAGTGCCACCCTGGAGGTCCTACTCTTTAGTTTGGCCCCCAACTCCCTAAGTTGCCTACGGACCTCTACCCTACTCCTCCTTCCTATGTCCCCCTCCCCTACATGTACTATGACCTCAGCCTGTGCCCCCTCCCCTTTCAAAATTCCCTCTACCCTGTCCGTTACATCCTTGACCCCTGCTCCAGGGAGGCAGACCACCATCCTGGAGTCACGCCTCTGTCCACAGAACCTCCTATCGATACCTCTGACCCTCCCGTCCCCTACCACTATCACCTTGCCAGCCCCCTTCTGTCCCTCTAAGTCAGTCTTCTCCTCCTCCTCCTGCCTATCTTTCTGTGCCCATGTCGACGAACCATGGGGGGCCCCTGGGGAGGCCGGGGGACCCTGACTACTCTTCTTCTTCCTCTTTCCCCTCCTAACAGTCGTCCATCCTCCCTTTTCTTCAGCCCTTGAGACCTCCTCCTGCTCATGGTTCCCAGCCATTATCTCCTCGTTCTCCCTGACTAGAAACGCATCTTCCAGCCGCCCCTCGAGTTGCCTGACCCGGGCCCTCAAGCGCTGCAGTTCTAAACATTTACTGCAGATGTGGATAAATGTAATTTGTTGTAGTTAAATGTTCCAGAGCCTAGTTAACTGCAATTGATATGCAAATAGTTGCTTTCCAGTGACATAGAGCATTGTGGCACAGCAAGCAACCAGCAGATGGCAGCATGTCCCTCCCTCAGCATATAACTGTTTTGAAGAGCGACTGAAAAGATGGATGAAGATATCACACAGAATAATTTTATAGTAGAAATGGAGGAATCAAATCAACACCCCAAAATCAGGGTGTATTTTTTAAATCATTTGATTTCATATTGCTAAAAAGTCATGTGCCTCGAGCAATGCTAATACAAATACCTTCTCTCTGGGCCTTCATTCTATCTTAAAGAAACAATTTAGATAAAATGCATGTATGCAAACACACAAAAAAATAAGGCTAGTGATCTGAGAACTGACTTGTTGAAACCTCTGAAAACAAAATAAATTGTTCAACAAAAACAACAAGCACAGAGAGAACGGTGGGAAAGTAAATCATGCCTCCCACAAGGACAAGGAGTGTTGCCCAAGAATTACTCCACAGGAGGGAAGCAGGTTCCTGCCACAATTCTTGCAAGACTGCACCTGTCTTGTATGTCGTTCAAACCAGAGATGACATCTGGAAGAGACATGTAGATTAGCTGTTGGTAGGAAGAACCAATCTACCAGAAATGGAACTTGCTGAAAATCTGGATTCAACTGTACAAAGTCCTGACCTGAATCTTCCTGAAACTCTGGCACCGACAGACACTTATGTGGAAGACAACACCTCACCATCAGACCAAACACAGTGTCACCTCTAGTTACGTTGTCAAACCGGTCAAAACAACCATTAATAACATTTGTACAAATACAAAAATGCCAGAGGTTACAACTAATGCAAAGAGGGAGATGCCAGAAGTTCTTCATCAACCATTCCAAGAATAACAACCTCCAAACTGTCTGACTTCTGGATTAATGTGCATGTTACATTCTTTGCAATTGTTGGGGATGTTCAATTTAAAGGAGGAGGAATGTCTTAATAGCTGCACTAAGCACTATATATTAGTATTTGAATGTCATCGCTGGAAGTGACATCACCACTTGAAAGAATGGGAAGCTGCCAAAATGAAGAAGCAGCCTGCAGTAAATGCCCATTGTAAATAAAGCTGTTAGTTTTTAATCCTCCAAGCTTCCAGTATCAATGCCACAATACATAACAGATGGCAAGCAATTGTTCCCATTGGCAGAAGTTTCAAGAACCAGAGGATACCAATTTAATGTGATTAATGAAAGAACCAGAGGTGATTGAGGAAAAGCCTTTTCATACTGAGTAGTTAGGATCTGGAATCCATTGGCTATAGGTGTGGTAAAGATTCAATTGTAATTTTCAGAACGGAATTGAATAAGCATCTTAAGAGAGAGAATTTGCAGGGCTATAGGAAAGGGCAGGAGAGTGAGGTTCACTTGAGTTGCTCTTTTAGAGAATTGGCATGAACATGATGTGCCCAAATGGCCTCGTGCTGTATTCATCCTATCACTCAAGTTTATTGTGTTACTGGATATTTGCTCAGTGTTTTTCCCTCTACCATCTCTCCAGCTGATCTTTCCAACACCTTTTCCCTGATTTCTTAAGTTCATTGAAATTCTGTTTTTCTTTTTCCTCCAGCATTTGTACTCCCCTTTGTATTATTCATTTTGTCTTTCCGTCCAAACCTAAAATTTGGCTTCCTGTACATTCTCTGATTTCTCAGTACAATCAAATTGGCATCTAAGTAATTAAAACTTACCATTGCCTCAGAGCAATAAAAGAATCCCAAGAAATTAATTATCGATTGCTTAGAACCTTTGTGCAGCTCTATTTCTTGAGTTTGCATTCATTATCTCTCAATACAAAATTATTTGTGCTTAAGTGTCCACTGTAATTGTGTAGTAACAAAAGTTTAACGAATCAATAAATGCTCTTTTCCTTAAGGCTATTGAAACTTGATGGAATTCTAACTTCACTTGAAACAAGAGTTAATTATTTTTATCTTAAAACTTCTCTACATGGTAATCTATCACATTTTTCTCATCTTTTTCTTAATATTATATCATAGGTATGTATCTCTATGGTCTTCATTTTAAAAATGTATTCCCATATATCTTTTACATGAAATGAACTTATTGAACTAAGTGCTAGATGTAACTTATGCCAAGTATCATAGAATTGTGCATCATAGGAGGAGGCCATTCAGTCCAGAGTCTGCACCAGCTCTTTTGAAGAACAATCCATTTGGATCCACTTCCCTGCTCTTTTCCATATCCTGCATTTCTTTCCTCCTCCATTTTGAATTTGTATCCACCAATCAGCCAATGCATTCCAAATGCTTACCATTTTTTTGTGTAAAAATATTTCCTCAGGTTGCCTTTGGATCTTTTGCCAGTCCCTTTAAATTTTTGCTATCTGGTTATTGACCTTTCAGCTATTGGAAATAATTTTTTAAAAATTCCACTGAACCCTTTGTGATTTTAAACATCTCCAGCAATTTTTCTCTTAGCCTACCTGCTGTAAAGAGAACAGCTCCAAACTCTCCAGTACATCCACATAGCTGTAATCCCTCACCCCAGAACCATTTTAGTGAATCCCTTCTGTACTGTCTCCAAAGCATTCATATCCTTATGCAAGTGCAGTACCCAGATTTGGACACATTATTCCAACTGCGCCTGAATTAGTGTTTCATATATACTTAGCATAACTTACAGGCTTTTGTACTGTCTGCCTCTGCCATATAAAACCCAGGATCCCATCTACTTTATTAACTGCTTTGCCAATCTGTCCAGTCACCTTCAAAAATTTGTACTTATAGATCTAGAGGAATTCTACTTCATTAAAATTGCATGGTATTTGATATGCAGAGGACACTTTAGAACTTTGTGCTGTTGGAGGGAGTGCTGTATCATTCATTGAGTCATGGAGTCATAGAGGTATACAGCACGGAAACAGGGTCTTTTTCCCAACTCGTCCTCGCCGACCAGGCTTCCTAAATTGAACAAGTCCCATTTGCTTGCGTTTGGCCCATATCCATCTAAACCTTTCCTATCCATGTCTAAATGTCTTTCCAAAAGCAACTAGTTGCCAACTATTAATAAATAATTGAGTTGTGATTTGGATGTGTAGATGAAATAACATGTTAGCTTCATTTTGCATGTTCTGAACACTGCCAGAAAGCTTTGGATTTAAAACAAAAATCATCAAACAATCCTGCAATTCAATTTTTTTTCCACAGGAAAGGAGGGAGAGATTATGTTTAGAAATCATGCAGAATAATTGTGCAGGTTTCCATAATAGAAACCAAACACACATTTCACATGGGATACTCTGCATCTTGAAGTGGAGATGCCGGCGTTGGACTGGGGTAGCACGTAAGAAGTCTCATAATGCCAGGTTAAAGTCCAATAGGTTTATTTGATAGCATGAGCTTTTGGAGCACTGCCCCCTCATCAGGTGAGCGCTCTGACATCTCGTGCTACCAAATAAACCTGTTAGACTTTAACCTGGTGTTGCATCTTGAATGAAGCCTTGCTATAAGATGAGCAGAGTTTTATTGATTGTTTTTGGAAACTCAGTTCTGCAAGATGATTTTTTGACCAGATGATATATACGCCGAGTGTTTGTTTTCTTGCTTAGGGAAAACCCTTGTTAGATCTTTACTGTAAATATAGTATCAGGCAGAAAAAAAGTACAATCCTCTTCATTGACCAGGATCATTCATCATCACCATCACTAATAACTTGCACATATACAGTACCTGTAATAACTAAAAGTATTCAAAATTGTCTGCTCCCTTGATCAGCATACCATATCCATATAGGAATATTTATTTTTTAATGCAGGAATTCTGTCATATCTAAATAGTATTCAGTCAGGTTCATCCCTCATAGGCATGGTTCAGCTGAATGATTACAGTTATTGAAACTTTGAGAGTAACTTGACATGTGATTCTTGTTGGATTTTTACACAACAATGATGTAGCCGTTTCTGAATGTTTTCAAGCAATTTGTAAAGTTGACCTCAAGTCTTTGATGATAAACTTCAGTCTTCAGTCCTGCAGGTCATAATGTGAAGCAAATCTGTTTCTGCCATGCCTTCTTTATTTTTCACTTTTGTCGAAGTGCCTCTGTTGTAGATATTGAACAGGATTAGTTAAAAAAAAAAATATAGTTGGAGTGGCAAAAACATTTATTTAGTTGGTAAGTGGATATATGTTGCTGTTCTGAACCTTGGGATTTGTACTTTTCCATCAGGGAATGTAGCTCTTTTGCCAAATGATCTGTGTTGATGCATGAGTGCTACATTGTCAAAGGTGCTGTTTTTAAACATTAAAATAAGGCTAAAGAAGAGGTTTTAAATCTTTAAGCTTCTAACTAGAATTCTACCAACTAACCCAAGTTGATGGACATAGGGCTACAGTTTCCATTGGAGGTTCTGGTTTTTCCAGTGATATAGTCAGATGTAAAATTTTCTGTGACATTATTCAAAGAGGAGATATTTCCCTCATGTTGTCAATATGATTCTTCAATAACATATCTCAATTGCTGTTTGAGACAATTGCTATGTACAAATCACCTGCCCATGCTGGTACTTTAGAAGAGGTAATCTGTAATGTCCATAAATGTAACTTTTCTTTCCAAGGCAGTTTTCATTTTTCTTGTCTATGCTCTGCTTGATAATCATTTTGGAAAATGTCTGAACTATACTTAGCAGCTACAGCAATAGTTTATTGGGAATTTTGAATAATCTTGACTCATAGAGCTGGATTTAATTTTGTTCGGATCTGGCATCCACCAATTTTAGGAAGTTGAGATGAGGAAAATTTCTGAATTAGAACATTGCTGGCATTGTTCCCTTTTTAAGTCATGAACAAAAGGAAATGTGCAAGGTCAAGCATTAATTAATGGAGAATTCACATATTTTTCTTGCACCTGAAAAATGTCAATTTATAAATGCCTTCAGATCGTTGTTTAGCCAGTTTTTGATTCACCTCACAGCACTTAGTTTTCCAAGATCCTTGAGAGATGTTTGATCAGCCACTTTATATACTTACATAATTGTTCCTACTGACTTGTCATGTCCTTGGAAAATTTGTGGTAAGTTAGTAAAATATAGTTTAATTATATATAATCAAGTTCGTGTTGGCTGTAGTTTAATCATATTTCTGTCTGTGAAATAATTCTGTTAAAATAAGAGCCCATGGTGTTGAAATAGTAAATTAGCATGGATAGAGAATTGGCTAACTAATAGAAGACTGAGACCGGAGGTAAGAAGGGCACTTACAGGATAGCAAACTGTAACTAATGGAATGCCATAGGGATCAGTTCTGGGTCACAACTGGGGAGGCAATGGCCTAATGGTATTATCACTAGATTATTAATCTGGAAACTCAACTAATGTTCAAGACCCCATCACAGTAGGTGGTGGAATTTGAATTCAATAAAAAAAAGTCTGGAATTTAAAAAAAGTCTACTGATGACCATGAAACCATTGTCGATTGTTGGAAAAACCCATCTGGTTCACCAATGTTCTTCAGGAAAGGAAGTCTGCTGTCCCTACCTGATCTGGCCTATGTGTGACTCCGGAGCCACAGCAATATGGTTGACACTCTCCTGCCCTCGGGCAACTAGGGATGGGCAATAAATGCAATGCCCTGTCCCACAAATGAATTTTTTAAAAAATTAATGAGTTGGACAAGGGAGGTGAATGTACTATTGCTAAATTTGCAGATGATGCAAAGGTAGGAAGGCAAGTGGTGACAATGACAAAGTCTGCAGAGGAATATAGTCAAGTTGTGAGTAGGCAAGAACTTTACCTATGGAATAATATGTAGGAAAACGTGAAGTTATGAAATTATGCACTTTGGTAGGAAGAATAATGGAGCTGAATATTATTTAAATGGTGAAAGACTGTCAAAGCTGCAGTTTAGAAGGCTTTAGGGTTTCTGTGCATAAATCACTGAAAGGCTAGCATGCAAGTTCAGCAGGTAATAGGGAGAGCAAATTGAATGTTGGCCTTTATTTCAAAAGGAATGGAAGAAAAATGGGGAAATCTTGCTAAAACTATACAAGGCACTAGTTGGACCGCACCTGGAATACCATGAACAATTTTGGTTGTCTTATCCAAGGAAATATGAATTGGTATTGGAGGCAATCCAGGGCAGGTTCAATAGACTGCTTTGGATATGGAGAGATTTTCTTGAGGAGAAGTTGAGTAGGTTAGGCCTCTCTTCTCATTGGAGTTTAGAAGAATGAGAGGTCACCTCATTGAGACATGTAAGATTCTCATGGGGCTTGTCAGGGTAAATCCTGAGAGATTGTTTCCTGTCGTGGGAGCAGAGGACATAATCTCAGTAAGTGGTTGCCTGTTTAAAATGAGGAGGAATTTCTTCTCTCGGTAGTGAATCTCTGCAGTTCTTTACCACAGAGGGCCATGGAGCCTGGCTCATTAGATATGTTCAAGATTTAGATAAACAGATTTTTAATCTGTAAGGTTATGGGAATAAGGTGAAAAAGTAGAATTGAGGATTATCATTACGTATCAGTCGTGATCTCATTGAGTAGCAGAGCAGACTCGATGGGCCACATGGTCTACTTCTGCTTGTGATGTTGTTGTCTGATTGGTGTGTAGAATTTAAATTCCATGCTTCTAGTTTTGCCCATCTCTTTAAGCATGTTGTTTATTACTTAGGTCTCTCAACTACATTTTGTTTCTTTCTGTTCATTAGGTTGAACTCAATTAAGTCAATCGTGATGGGTAGCCTAGAAGCTATTAATCATGTAACGTACCTGGATCTTCGAGACAATCTCCTGACTGAACTTGACTTAAGTGTAATTGCAAGTATTGAACATCTGCATTGTGAACGCAACAAACTGACCGTTCTCTCATTAAGTGGTTTCTCTTTGAGGACGTTGTATGCTGGTTCCAATCGTAAGTCACTAAATTTTTAACTGGTTACTGTCTATGAATTGTCATTTTTTTCTAAAGCCTGAATTTCCTCTAGCTTTGAATTATTGCAATGTAGCTCTTAGGATCTCCTAGGTTAGTGTTTGTGACCCAGCTGAACTACAGATTTGTTAGAATTTAGTTCCCCACATTGTGATGGCTTAACAAACAAAAATACGCCCTTTCATTTGTGTTTAAAAATCTGGTTCCTTTGAACTCTCGAGTATGATAGCGTTAGGAACAAAGATCAGCTGAAAGATAATGCTAAGTGACATCAAGGATCAACTGAGGCATTGTGCTGGAAAAGGGCTGAAAGAGGACATAGCTGAAGCAAAGAGAGCATTTCCAGTCTTCAGGGAGGTGACCAAGGAAAACAAATGGAAATATAGAGGATAAAAGCAAATTACTGTGGATGCTGGAATCTGAAATGGAAAAGATTGGAAAATCTCAGCAGGCCTGACAGCATCTGTAGAAATTGAACAGAGCTAATATTTTGAGTCTGAGCTATAGAGGAGTTGAGTTCAGTACAACAACTGAGAATTTATAAAGTGCAATGTATATTTGGGCAAAGAACTAAACCTCAGAGTGGAATTGTTGGTTTAGGGCCTATGAAAAGATAGTCATATACATTGTGCAGCTTTTCCAATGAACTGCTGTGAAGCAGTGTGCAATGAATGATATATTTGTGTTCAACTTGTTTTCTCATTAAGATTGACTGCAATTTCTATAACAATAATCTGTTTGAACTTAATTTGGATGTTTGTTTAGAACTGACAACACTGAGCATCTATCCACTTCCTGGTCAATTGATTCACCTTGATCTCTCAAGGTATGTGTATATCTGTCTCTATATCTGTATGTAGTTAATGCAGTAGATATTTCATATGCTGCACCAGTAAGTTTAAAATGGCCACAGAAGCATGTGGATGAGCTATTTTTGCTTTTGCAAACTATGATTTTTCAAGTATCAGAAGTTTATTAGATTGTGATCGAATTATTGTATTTTACCCCAACAGGAACAGACTGGAATCTATACCTGACTGGGTCTGTGATGCTAAGAAACTTGAACTGCTGGATGTTAGTCATAATCTGATTACAGAACTACCAATGAGGTGGGAAAGAACAGTAGATCTCGTGATGTATCTGGACTGTTTATGGCATCGAACTTATATTACCTGCAATAATCTGATGTTACTACTTTCCCCCCTCAATATTCTGTAATTCTCTTATGCATTTCTTTTATCAGTTGAAGCAGGCATGGAGACTCAAGTGTTTAGCAGGGAGATTTAGGTCTTGAAAAGTTGGGATCCCCTGACTAGGTTCATTGATGCTGCTTGTGGAGGAGCATTTCACATTAGTTTAGCTCTATTCATAAGATTAATATCTTTATTTCAGACTTTGTAGTGATTGATCATAAAAGCCTCTTGCTCATAATCTAGGCCATCAGATGCACTGATCAAGAATTTGGCATAATTTGGAGGGGCTGTCTTCTCATTGAAGCATTTAATCAATTACTGTCGATCCATTAAAATTTCTCAGAATTCTTAAGCATAAAGAATATCATGGCAAAAGTTCCTTCCTCAACAAATACCAATAAATTACTGTTAATTGGATTATTAACCTCATAATGTTTTCTAATTTTGTATTTAAGTAACAACACTTCAACTAATCCACTGCTTGAAACAACATGACTAGACAAAGTAAATTATTATGAATGATGAGTTTGTCTGTTCTTGGCATTTTGCTACATAGACAAGAGGTTTAGAGATTCTGGGAGATCTGCTTTTGATTCCCTTAATGTTATCCTCTTTGCTTTCAACCTTGTTATTGTAATCTTTCTACCACCACTACTGTTTGTTTGTTTCTCTGTTCTCTTCCTACATCTATTATGGCTTTCTTTCACTTTCTCTGTTATTCTCTTAGTTCGCTATCGCTATCCTGCTTTATCATTTTTCTCTAAATGCAGGTGGGAGTAATTGATCTCAAGACACCTGAAAGTATTTAATCCAAATAAGTACTTTTGAAATGTATTTCCTGTTCCTAATACATGATTGAAGCAGCTGATTTGCAGTCAGCAAAGCATTACAAATAAAATAAATGACTAATTGTCCGTGCTTTTTGGTTGGGTGATAAATATTAGTTAGGATATCAGAAGACTTGTTTTCTATGATTTCTGCAGCAACTCATTGCATAGTGTTATGGCATCTTTTATGCACCCTGTGAGGATAAGTGGGATAGCAGTTTAAAGTCTCAACTGATAGATGACATCACAACACTCACTCAGTATTGCACTATGTTTCCAGCCAAAATTATATGTTCAATCTAGCGTGGAGCTTGAAACCATGATCGCTTGAAACAGCCGTGAGGGTGTTATCATTTGAGCAAGGGGTGACATCTTTAGAAACCTGTGCCCTTGGGGGCTGTGGATATTCAGTGGGTGAGCATCTTCAGGACTGAGGTCAAGTTTGACTGAATTAATCAAGGGATAGGGTGGGAATATGAAGATGATGTAGAAGTTCAGCCTTCATCTCATTAAAGGACAGAGTAGGCGCAAGTGGCCAGACAACCAACTCCTCCCATTTCTTCAGTTTGTAAATCCTGAATTCTTTTCAATTTAGCTTATGGAACAGCTGAAACTGACAACAGAAGCCAGGGAGAGGTAAGGATATTTGCTTATGCATTGTTTTGCACTGCTTCACCTCAGTCCAGTGTTAGACCGTGCTTTGGAATACCAAGGTGTGTGGTGTTGTCTTCTGGTGGAGAAAAGAGGATTAAATCATCTGATTCTGCATATGGTTGGGAAACACTGAGATGATTGGAAGGTAGAATGATAAAGTTTATGGATATGTTTTGGATTCTTTGAGGATGAAATAATAAGTTACTTGCATGTGAATTACGTAGTAAGGTTTACTTCAAGAACCCGTCAAGCTGATTGATGACTGGATCCAGGAGAATTTTTTTTTGTTAATCTCAAAGTAACTAATCTGCTTAACTTTCACTTTGAAGCTAAGCATTTGTTTTATTTTACCTATTGCACAGAGCCAAATGCCATGCGTTTTGTTGTTGCTTAATCATTGAAACATTAGAATGGCATTTTTAGCTTGGTTGCCTTGACACTTTTGAATAGACTGCCTAGTGTGTTACTTAGCCGTGCAAACCTAAACCTGTGCCTCAATTCCCAGTTTGTATGCTGAGTTAGCTGATCTCAGCTGAGACAGCAGTTGGGTTACTATAATTGGCTTCTACGCATTTGAATTATTGGAAGGAAAAAATTTTGTTCCTCTTTACTAGCTAATGATCATCTCTGCTGAACCTGACATGAGGACGAGATTAAACTTGTACTTCAGTAAGAGTTCATCATTTTTTGAGCTCACAATGAATAATAACCCTTTTAATCGGGGTATAAGAATGTTGCCATTGCCCACATAACCATACCACCTCATGAATCTTTTATGAGTAGAAGAAAACCAGATGTGGTAAGGCTGTCTTGTGTAAAAATATAGTTGTATGCATCCTATATATTGTATCTGAAAATATTCTTGTCTGTTTACCTCAGATTACTATGCAGCTTGAGCCTACAGAAGCTATTTGTTGGACACAACCATCTTCAAAGTCTCCCCAGTCACCTTGAACACACACCTCTGGAGGTTTTCGATGTACAACACAACCAACTTAATGAACTTCCAGAGTTTCTTTTCCTCAAGGCTTTGAAGTAAGTAAAAATGTTATGAATTATGTTAAGGGATTTGTGGCTGATATCGATAAATAATGAAGGTAATTGAATGCTGCATTAATTAGTACTATAATGTGTGTCAAATATTTCAAATTATTTAGTACTATTTCAACTGACTTGCTGCCATAAGATGGGTTTCAAATAAGGGTATCTAATTAGAGGTGTGTATGGGATGTCAGGGAGGGGTATTACCTTTGATGGGGGAACATGTCACGTCCTTTCAGGGCGGTTTGTCAATCCTTTGTCCCCAAGTGGCATTCAGCTCTCACCTGTGGCTCCCCGTAGCTGTTTGCATGCGACAGCGGCCACACCCCAGGCAACAGCCTCGACAAGCTGGCTAAACCAGGTGAGGGTAGCCGATGGGCCTCAACCCTCAGTGTGATAGGGAGATGTCTATCCCAGCATGTGAAGACAAAATCCGGCGGATTGAGTGGACAAGACCAATGGAAGGCCCAATGGTCAAGAAGGCAGTCTGTGCAAGCATCGTGGAACACGAAGAGCAGGACAAGACACAGAAGACATCCTGGTCATCCACTGCGCCTAGTCCCACATCCAGCCGTCCTGACTTTTGACTTGCCACTGGATCTAGATGGGAATTGGGAAGAGAGAGTGAGGCTGACGCTGTGCAACTCTCCCTCAAGTGCTAGTTTCCCTTGTTCCAAATCAAGTGCCGGTTTCAACACCATCATCACCATTAGTGTCCTGTTCAACTCTTGAAGTCCTGTGGCAATGGGCGAGCGACAAAGCAGCAGGTGTGGATACACTGGGAGCTGTAGTCACGGCCTGCATGCAGGCAGCTCAGGCCTAATGGTCGTTTTCCACTGACCGAAGCAGCAGTGGAACTCAGCGACTAAGCAATCCTCTTCAGGAACGCACTGCTCACCTCTGTAGAATGAGGAAGGGGCTAGAAAAGGTGCCCTAAACATTGCCTGCTTCACTACACCCTGACCAGTTTATCACGGCTGGCGGGGTTCCCATCTTGCGGTCAAACAAACAAAACACAAAGTGACACTGCTCACCATTGGCATTTGGAACATGCGCACACTTTTGGACAACCCTACAGCAGACAGACCAGAGAGAAGAACAGCCTGAGTTGTCAGAGAGCTTGCAAGATACAACATTGACATTGCAGCCATGAGTGAAACTCGTCTTGTCAACGTAGGTCAGTTGACTGAAATTGGAGGTGGATACGCTTTTTTATGCAGCGGCAGTGATGACCATCGTGATGCTGGAGTTGGATTCGCCGTCAGGAGTCATCTTGTTTGAAAACTTGATAGTCTACCCAAGGGTGTGAATGACTGGCTTATGACATTATAGCTTCCACTACAAAACAGAAGTCAAGCCACCCTGATCAGCGCCTATGCCCCCACAATGAACAACCTGGACGAGATGAAAGACAAGTTCTACAAAGAGCTAGATGCCCTACTATCAGCAGTGAGCAGTACCGACAAGCTGATCTTGCTTGACGATTTCAATGCAAGAGTAGGGTGTGGCTCTGCAATCTGGCAGGGAGTCACTGAGAGGCATGGAGTGGGCAAGTGTAACAGTAACGGCCTACTCCTTAATGAAGACCTGTGCAGCACATGACCTCCTCATCACTAACACAACCTTCTGTCTGCCTACCCGTAACAAGATCACCTGGATGCGCCCCCGCTGTAAGCATTGGCATCTTATCGACTATGTCATTGTCAGGAGAAAAGACAGCCTGGATGTCAGAGTAATCAAGGCCATGTGTGGTGCTGACTGCTGGACAGATCACAGGCTCATTGTCTCCAAAATGAGGGTCCACATCAGACCCAAGAGGTGACCACAAGGAAGCAAGATTATGAAAAGAATCAATGCGGCCAAACTAAAGAACCCCAGCATAGCTTCAGCACTGGCTGAGGACTTAGAAATCAAGCTTGCTGACCCATACCTCACAGGCGGTGCTGAGGACGACTGGGAACGCTTCAGGGATGCTATCCATACATCTGCGCTGAAGATGCTTGGGCCCTCCACCCACAAGCAGCATGATTGGTTCAATGAGAATGATGAGGAGATACAGGCTGTACTTCGGGCCTGTCAGAACGACCCATCATCAGCTGCTGAGAAAAATGCTTTTACCAGTGCTCGCAGGACAGTCCAGAATAAACTGCGTAAAATGCAGGATGCCTGGCTGAGCGTCAAGGCAGATGAAATACAGGGATACGCTGACAGAAACAACTTGAAACAGTTCTGTGAAGCCCTCAACACTCTCTATGGACCTCAGTCTCTCGGGAGTTTTCCCCTCCTGAGTACGGATGGTCCAATCCTCTTTACAGAGAAGGCTCAGATCCTGCACAGTTGGGCTGAACACTTTGAAGCTGTCCTCAACCAACTGTCATCTATTAATGATGCAATAGACAGGATTCCCCAGGTTGATAGCAACAGCACCGTGGATGACCCTCCGGTAGTAGCCAAAGTCACGAAAGCTGTCAGCCACCTATCCAGTGGCAAAGCCCCAGGGGCAGATGCCATACTCACAGAGATCTATAAAGCTGCTGGTTCTGCATTTATTGAGAAGCTCATCGAGTTGTTCCAGTCTTTTTGGAAGCAAGGATCCATTCCTTAGGAACTTAAAGAGCTTCCATCGTACACCTCTACAAGAGAAAGGGCAATCGGCAAGTATGTGACAACCACAGAGGAATCTCGCTGCTCTCCATTTGCAGGAAAAACCCTCGCAAGAGTCCTGCTAAATCATCTGGTCACCCATCTGGAGCTGGGCCTGCTTCCAGAGTCACAGTGTGGCTTCCGCAAAGGTTATGGGACGACTGACATGATTTTTGCTGTGCGCCAACTTCAGGAGAAGCGTCAGGAGCAGAATCGCGAGCTTTACACAACTTTTGTTGACTTCGCGAAAGCCTTCGACGCTGTAAGCTGACAAGGCCTGTGGAGGATCGTGTCAAAGTTCTGGCCCCCCAAATTCATTCAGATGGTACACCAGTTCCATGATGGCCAGAGTACTGGATGGCGGAGAATTCTCTGAGGCAATCCCAGTCACCAGTGGCATCAAACAGGGCTGTGTGGTCACACCCGCATGATGTTTACTGCCATGCTGAATGATGTCTTCCAGAACAGTGTTGCAGGAATCAGCCTCAAGTACAGAGTGGATGGGAAGCTCTTCAACCTGAGGAGACTTCAAGCTATTACCAAAGTGAAAGAGACTGTCCTGAGAGATTTCCTCTTTGCCAATGACTGTATCCTGTATGCTGGCTCAGAGCCAGAGATGCAAGTCAGTGTGGACAAATTTTTCATGGCTTGTGATAACTTTGGACTCACCATCAACATTAAAAAGACCGAAGTCATGCACTGTACGCAGAACCCATAATCACAATCAAAACCAGAAACTTCAGGTAGTGGACCAGTTCACTTATCTTGGCAGCACCCTTTCCCAAACAGTGACTATTGATACAGAAGTTAACTGCAGAATAGCAAAGGCAAGTTCTGCTTTTGGTAGACCGTGTTCCACGGTATGGGAACGTCGAGGAATCAGCCCAGCAACAAAACTGAAGGTCGACAGCGCTGCGGTACTCACTACCCTCCTGTGTGCCTGTGAAATGTGGACTGTGTATCAAAGGCATGCAAAACAGCTCAATCATTTCCACACGACTTGTCTTTGCAGAATATTACGCAGCCGATGGCAAGACAAAGTACCAGACACTGAAGTTCTCTTTAGAGCCAGTCTACCTTCAGTCCACAAACTGCTGATGAGAACGCAGACCTGGTGGGCAGGTCATGTCATCCATATGTCAGATGAGCGCATACCCTAGCAGCTCCTTTTTGGGGAACTCTCTGCTGGAAGACACTCGCATGGAGGCCAGAAGAAACGTTTCAAAGACACTCAAGGCCTCCCTGAAGTCGCTTGACATTGACACGACCACTTGGGAAATGCTGGCACAAAACTGCCCTACCTGGCGCTGCTTCATCCACAAAGGCTGTCGAGCTCACGAAGCAAGGTGTATTGCTGAAGCACAACCTGAGCGCGAGCTGCACAAGTCCAGAGCTACTGGTACAACAACTACAGTGTCTATACAAGTCTGTCCAATATGTGCCTGGACATTCCATGCCCGAATTAGCCTGATCAGCCATTTTTGAACACACTGCAACCAGCCTCAAAATGACTAATGGTGTTGACGTCCTCATCAATGACAATGGACGAACAACTTGCCATCTAATTAGAAATTTTGGGGCTATTTATTTCCTTTGTTGAAGTGCAACGTATTCTTTAGTGGCATGGAATGGATGTTTCATGCATTGGTAGTGGATGCTGCATCTGTCTTGTCCTATTATTTGGTTTTTCAGAAGCCAGCAATGTAAATTTTAGATAATATGGTTTGTGTTGGCAATTTATTTCTCTCAGTATTGTCGCAGCGACTGCATGAATACAGTAATATCAAACAGCATATTCATTGGACATCTTTGTTTCTCATGTCTAGAAAACATAAATCACTAACTAACATTTGCTGGCATATGTAAAGCTCAGTGACAAGTGTAAGTTTATTTGAAGTAGCTGATGAGGTTTAGTGTAGTACAACCAATATTCACATTTAAACACCTTTTAAGGAACTGATTTATCAACCTCAACGCATGGAAGTATTTGTTTTACGAACTGTCTTAAGAATATTATATGTACTAATGGTTTGTTCTTTATGATTATAAACTTCTGACTTGTGTGTGCCACTTGAAGAGTTCCAAAACTTCATAAGGTTACAGTTTTGGAGAAACTGGAAGAGAATTTTCTCTCCTCATGCCTTTATTTGAAGGCAACGATTCGTTGGATTATTTGTGGTGTATATGGATTTCAGTAAAGCATTCAGTAAAGCAGATGGAGTATAATGTTAGCAAGTGTGAGGTTATCCACTTTGGCAGAAATAATAGTAGGAGGGATTCTTATTTAAAAGGTGAAAACCTGCAGCATGCTATGGTGCAGAGGGACCTCGGGGTCCTTGTGCACGAATCGCAAAAACCCATTCTGCAGGTACAGCAGGTGATCAAGAAAGCGAATGGAATGTTGGCCTTTATAGCGAGGGGGATAGAATATAAAAGTAGGGAGGTCTTGCTGCAACTGTACAGGGTACTGGTGAGGCCGCAGCTGGAGTACTGTGTGCAGTTTTGGTCGCCGCACTTGCAGAAGGATATATTGGCCTTGGAGGGAGTGCAGAGGAGGTTCACTAGGCTGATAACGGAGATGAGGGGGTTGGACTATGAAGAGAGACTAAATAGACTAGGTCTGTACTCGGAGTTTAGAAGGATGAGGGGGGATCTTATAGAGACGTATAAGATAATGAAGGGGATGGATAGGGTAGAGGTAGAGAGATTCTTCCCGCTTAGAAAGGATAGCAGGACTAGAGGACACAGCCTCAAGATAAGGGGGGAGCAGTTTAGATCGGAGTTGAGGAGGAACTTCACTCAAAGGGTGGCGAATCTCTGGAATTCTCTGCCCATTGAAGTGGTGGAGGCTACCTCGCTAAATATATTTAAGTCATGGGTAGATAGGTTTTTGATAGACAGGGGAATTAAGGGTTATGGGGAGAAAGCGGGAAAGTGGAACTGATCCACTTCAGATCAGCCATGATCTTGTTGAACGGCGGGGCAGGCTAGATGGCCTACTCCTGCTCCTATTTCTTATGTTCTTATGTTTGATAAGATTCCCCATGGTAGGCTTTTGCAGAAAATACGGAGGCATGGATTGAGGGTGATTTAGCAGTTTGGATCAGAAATTGGCTAGCTGTAAGAAGAGGGTGGTGGTTGATGGGAAATGTTCATCCTGGAGTTCAGTTACTAGTGGTATACCGCAAGGATCTGTTTCGGGGTCACTGCTGTTTGTCATTTTTATAAATGACCTGGATAAGGGCATAGAAGGATGGGTTTGTAAATTTGCAGATGACACTAAAGTCAGTGGAGTTGTGGACAGTGCGGAAGGATGTTGCAGGTTACAGAGGGACATAGACAAGCTGCAGGGCTGAGCTAAGAGGTGGCACATGGAGTTTAATGTGGAAAAGTGTGAGATGATTCACTTTGGAAGGAGAAACAGGAATACAGAATACTGGGCTAATGGTAAGATACTTGGTAGTGTGTATGAGCAGAGAGATCTCAGTGTCCATGTGCATAGATCCCTGAAAGTTGGTACCCAGGTTGATACGGTTGTTAAGAAGGCATGCAGTGTGTTCAGTTTTATTGGTAGAGGGATTGAGTTTCGAAGCCATGAGGTCATGTTGCAGCTGTACAAAACTCTGGTGCAGCCACACTTGGAGTATTGCATACAGTTCTGGATCGCCGCATTATAGGAAAGATGTGGAAGCATTGGAAAGGGTGCAGAGGAGAATTACCAGAAGATGCCTGGTATGGTGAGAAGGTCTTATGAGGAAAGGCTGAGGGACTTGAGGCTGTCTTTGTTAGAGAGAAGAAGGTTAAGAGGTGACCTGATAGAAGCATACAAGATGATCAGAGGATTAGGCAGGATGGACAGTGAGAGCCTTTTTCCTCGGATGGTGATAGCTAGCACGAGGGGACATATCTTTAAATTGAGGGGTGATAGAACAGGACAGATGTTAGAGATAGGTTCTTTACTCAGGGAGTACTAAGGGCATGGAATGCCCTGCCTGCAACATAGTGGACTCTCCAACATTAAGGGCATTTAAACGGTCATTGGATAAACATATGAATGATATCGGATTGATGTAAGTTAGATGGGCTTTAGATTGGTTTCACAGGCTGGCGCAACATCAAGGGCCAGTACTGCACTGTAATGTTCTATGTTCTATTTAATATCATGGATCATGAACTTACCTTCCAATAACTCACTTTGTGAAGTTATATGTGAGCAATAATGGTTTGGCAGAGATCAAAAGTGTGTGTGAGGATTGCAGCTAGAAGGCTATGTCGTGTCACACTGCGATGCAACGTATCAGGTCTCTAGAGGGCTGCCCTACTGTTGCCATCATTTCTGTCCTTGCAGAGGGACACTGTGGTGTAGTGGTATTGTCACTGGACTCATAATACCAGACAAGATCCAGGGACCTGGGTTCAAATTCTGCCATGGCAGATGGTAAAATTTGAGTTCGATAAAAACCTGGAATTAAAAGTCTAATGATGACCATAACACCATTGTTGATTGTCATTAAAAATCCATCTGGTTAACGAATGTCCTTTAGGGAAGGAAATCTGGTCCGGCCTTCATGTAACTCCAGACCCACAGTAATCTGGTTGATTCTGGAATGGAGGGCAGTTAGAGATGGGTAATAAAAAAATGAATAAAGAGAAAATAATTTAAAAATATAGCCCTAATTTTAATAAAACAAATTAATAATAATAAAAAATAGCTCAAATCCAGCTTTCCTTTCTATGCTTCTAATCTCTTGTGTAAATATTATTTTGGGTCTAACCCTGTCTCATTAGATTACATTCACAGGTCCTTCACTAGTATATTTCACCTTTCTTTGTACAGTTTCAATTTTTTGATTTGATTTATTATTGTCACATGTATTAGCATACAGTGAAAAGTATAGTTTCTTGCGTGCTACATTGGACAAAGCATACCGTTCATAGAGAAGGAAACAGAGTGCAGAATGTAGTGTTACAGTCATATCTAGGATGTAGAGAAAGATCAACTTAATGCAAGGTAAGTCCATTCAAAAGTCTGACAGCAGAAGGGAAGAAGCTGTTCTTGCATCGACGTCAGACTTTTGTATCTTTTTTGACTTGGATAGTATGCTACTCCAGGAAGTGAAATGAATAATGAAAAAGACGGCTGCACAGTGGTTAACACTGCTGCCTCACAGCACCAGGGACCCGGGTTCGATTCCCGGCTCAGGTCACTATGTGTGTGACGTTTGCGCATTCTCCCTGTGTCTGCGTGGGTTTCCTCCGGGTGCTCTGGTTTCCCCCCACAGTCCGAAGATGCATGGGATTGGCCATGATAAATTGCCCCTTAGTGTCAGGTGAACTAATTAGGGCAAACGTTTGAAATTATGGGGATGGGGCCTGGGTGGGATTGTAGTTGGTGTAGACTCGATGGGTCAAATGACCTCCTTCTGCACTGCAGTCTTCAATGATTTTCATTAATTTTTTAATGATTTTCTTTTATTGTTTTACAAAAACATAATGCAGAAATGACAGCTCAATTTTCCATAATTGTTTAGTCTATATTCCATAAAATTATTAACTTTGTGGCATTTCTTTTGGATGTTTTGGTCTGAAACGTAGCTCTGGTATTATCTGGTTTCTGTTGAGCCTTTTGAAATCATTGCTTTAAGTAGGCATTAGCTAACTGCTGAACTAAAAAGGTAGTATCTTGAGCAGAAGGAAATAACTCCTACTTCATACTTTTGTGTTTAAGACTTCATGCTTTATTTTGTCTTGGAAGTTTTTTATCCATAAAATTATTACCTGACCTTTGCTGAACAAGGCAAGCTCATAAATAGCAAATACTGACGCACACCGTGAACACCTTGCCAGCTGTGTTGGCTAAACCCTGAAGAAGGCACACCTCATTTGGCAAGAAACAAAACCATTGCAGCAAAACCTCGCACAGTAATTATGTCTCCAGCCATGTACAGCAAACTTGGCTTGTGACACAAGGTGGAGTCTCCAAAATAATTTTCCAGCAGCATGCAGGCAACTGTACAATTTTATTCACCACTGTTAGATTTATATTTTCCTAAATTTTTCACATGGTGATTCTATAAACATCTTTCTAAAAGTTTTGGAGCAATTTCTTTGGTCAGTTCCTGCTACTTGCCAATTTGAGATTATTGGCTGTAAAAATACATATTTTCTGTTCTTTAATCCTAATTATTAGTTACTGACTTTATTCAGCTGCCTTTGATTCATGTTCAATTAATTAAATATCCAGTGATTTTAAAAAAGGTTGCCATTTGAGTCAAAAAGTAATTTTGCTCTCTTGATGTGACACTTTCAAATGTAACATCTTTAAAAGGCATAGATAAGCTCTAAGGATATGACTTTTCAGTATATGGGCATTTTGTTTTATAATACTGCCATTGTTATATTTACCAGTTCTAAAGCATCTGTTTTTTAACTTCCCCACACTCATCCTCAGCAGCTCTATAATACTCCTTTCTATGAGTACTGAATGCCCTCTGGTACTTTGATGTACCTATTAGTCACATGTGAGACTTTAGTTTAAGTTTATTTATTAGTGTCACAAGTAGGCTTGCATTAACACTGCAATGAAATTACTATGAAAATCCCAGGAACATCCCATCAGAAACTAACCTTGTCCTAACCTCACAGCTACAAAGGCACATCCCTAACCAGGTAGCTCAGTTGTGGAGCATCATTAATGTAACGTAACAGCTTTGTAGAAACATAATAAAATAATACTTGACGCTGCTGCTATTGAGCATCGGTGGTGGAGGGAGTGGATATTTGAGGAGGTTGTCAAATGGGCTGCTTTATCCGAGATGGTATCAAGCTTTTTGAGTGTAGTTGGAGTGGCACCCATCCAGGCAAGTGGACATCACACTCCCAACTTATGCCTTGTAGATGGTGGACAAGCTTTGGGGAGTGAGGAGGTGTGTTACTTACTGCAGTATTCCTAGCCTCTGACCTGCTCTTGTAGCCACTGTTGATATGACAAGCTCAGTTGAGTTTCTGGTCAATGATGACCCCAAGGATGTTGACAGTGGGGAATTCAGTGACAGTAACATCTTTGAACGTCAAGGGAGGCTGATTAGATTGTCTCTTATTGGTGATGGTCATTGTTTGACATTTGTTTGATGTGAATGTTATTTGCCACTTATCAGCCGAAGCTTGGATATTGTCCAGATTTTGTTGCATTTGAACATGGACTGCTTCAGTATCTGAGGAGTCGTGAATAGTGCTAAATATTGCGCAATCATCGGCGAATAACTAGACTTCTGTCCCAACGACAGAGGGAAGGTCATTTAGGCAGCTGTGGATTCTTGGGCCTAGGCCGCTATTCTAAGGGACTCCTGCAGAGCTGAAATGACTCAGGCCCTTCAGCCATTTTCCTATGTGCCAAGTATGACTCCAACCAGCAGCATGTTTGTCCCCGATATCCATTGATTCCAGTTTTTATTTAGGGCTCAGTTGAATGCAGCCTTGATGTCAAAGGCTGTCACTCACCTCACCTCACCTCTGGAATTCAGCTCTTTTGTCCATGTTCAAACCAAGGTTGTATTGAGGTCAGGAGTGACCCTCGCGTGAGTAGGTTATTACAGAGCAAGTGCTACTTGATAGCACTGTTGATGATGCGTTCCATCGTTTCACTAATGATTGAGAATAGACTGATGGGGTGATAAATGGTCATGCTGGATTTGGCCTGTTTTGTGTTCTATTCTGCAGAAACTTGAGGTTCATTAAATAACACCTCCCAAACTCATGTACTCTGCCCCCAGAAAAACCTCCCTCATCCTACTTGGACTTGTATTGCCATTCGTCCATTGTCACTAGATTAAATTTTTGGAACTCTCAACTAAAAGCATTTGTGGACTGCAACAGTTCATACAGAAGGCTGCCACCACTTTCTCAAGGATGGACAATAAATGCTGGCCTTGCCAGAAATGCCCACACCCAGGAATAAAATCTTCTTTAAAAAAGAGCAAAGTTAAACAACATTTAAATTTATTGAAAATTTAATTTTTGTTTCTTTTAGCTTACGATGTCTCAATGTATCTGCAAACAATCTGGAATCACTGCCTCCTAACAGTGATACTGAAGACAGCCTCAGTGTGTTGCAAGAGCTTTATTTAACAGGTAACAACCTGACTGATAAGTGTGTTGCAGTGCTAACTGGACACCCACGTCTTCGAGTCCTTCATATGGCTTACAATCAGCTTCAGTCATTTCCAGCAAGGTAAAACATGGTTTCTCTTTATATGGCACAGAATCAGTAACAAGTCAATAAAAAATTCTAGAATTGTAAATTTTATGTATGGTTTGAAAGTTAGCCAACAATAAAGGATAATTTGGAGGCATTGATAGGTCGTTTACAACTAAAAATGTTGTAGCTCAATGAGCAATTATATTCAAAACTGGCTGTTTAAGTCTGTTTGGGAAAGCTATTTTGCTGTCACGTGACTCCTAGGAAGTGCATGTGGTACTAGATTTGAAAGGACAATTTTCTAATCTCCCTGTTCTATATAATGATTTAAGATTTCACATACTTGTTTAAGTGGTGTAATTGAATTCTCTCTGGTATGCTAATTGGTTTGCTGTTTTCCTTCAGTAAGCTGTCGAAACTAGAGCTACTAGAGGAGCTCAATCTAAGTGGAAACAAACTAAAGGCTGTCCCTACCACCATCACAAACTGCAAACGATTGCACACGCTCATCGTTCACTCGAATAGTATTGCCGTCTTTCCAGAGATCCTACATTTGCCTGAAATTAAGGTGCAAAATGTGGTCTGAATGTTTCTGATGTTTGTGTTTTATGGTTGTTGTCTTCCCCCAGCACTGTTTATTTTGCTGAACAGTCGACTGTCTTTTAATACAAAGCCACTATTAATATCTCCTTAGTTTCTTCTTATTATTAATGCTTGAACTCCATCATCTTCATTACATTTTCCCTCGTATGCTGTATGCTTCTATTGCCTTCTAATGGTAGGTCTGCAGTAAGTTGCTGCTAATGTATCCTAAAAAACACTTTTTTCTTATTCTAGCTGTTTTTTCATGGATGTAATTAATCTAAGTTGTCATGTTTCCTTGTGCAACATCTGATGCAAGTAGAATTTGTGTTGGAACTTACAATTTTAAAAACTTCAGCTATGTAGATTTTCATAGAACCCATACAGTGCAGAAGTAGGCCATTTGGGCCCACCTAGGCCCTATATCCATAACTCCATTTATTTACCCTTCTGGTTCTTCTGACACTAAAGGGCAAATTAGCATGGCCAATCCACCTAACCTGCACATGTTTGGAATGTGGGAGGAAACCAGAGCACCCGGAGGAAACCCACACAGACATGAGGAGAATGTGCAAACTCGAGGCCAGAAATTTCTTTTGGCTGCAGGGCTGTAAAATCTGAAAATTTAGTGCTGCCCCGAAAGCACTGTGGGCCTTAGGCAGAGAGCTCTATGGCCAATATTTCACTGTAAATCATAATTAGCCTTTGCTTTTAATCTCCTATTATGCACTTTGCAACTACATTGTTATCTGATTTGGCTTGAGTGAAATTTTTAAACAAAATATTGCACATCTCATTTTTGCCACGACTGCAGTGAAACTTGGAGCTTAAAATACTCTGGACTTACAGTCAATATTCCTTATTTAGTTGGATTTGTTACCTTTATTTTATCTGTGGGTAGTTTGACTTATATTTGCAAGGAATGACAGTGGAGCTTATCTATTAGTCATTCACTCTCTTGCTCAGTTGGTAAGCAGTGAAATGTACATTATCGGCTCACACAGCTGGTACCAGTGTTACCATTAATTTATCAGTTGTCCTTGTCCTGTTTTAGCTCGTAGACCTCAGCTGTAATGAACTAACAGAGATCTTGATGCCTGAGACACTACCAGCCACTCTGCAGGAGCTGGATCTGGCTGGCAACACAAACCTGGTCCTTGACCACAAGACCTTGGAGATATTCAGGTAGATACCCACCTATTCAAATAGTGTCAAAATAAGTATAGATTAAAAATGTGTTTAAAAATGCTGGAAACCTGTAGCAGGCCAGATAATATATGTAATGGGCTAATTTTTGAAAGGCAGCCAGGCAGGCCTGGAATTCAGTATCGTTGACCGATTCCAGCACAATTCCGCCTCTGAACCATTTTCAAAAAGGTTGGGTCTGGAGCAAAGCGACTACTCGTCTCCAAGCGTTGGGAAGCCAACCAAGGCAATTATGCAGCCTCCTAGAACCATAGAAAAGTTACGGTGCAGGAGGAGACTGTTCAGCCCATCATGACTGCACTGGCCAAAAGAGCGAATGAAGAGAGCCACTCATTTTAATTCCATTTTCCAGCACGTGGTCCCTAGCCTTGCAGGTTACACCACTTCAGATGCAATTCCAGGTACCTTTTAAATGTGTTGAGCGTTTCAGACTCAAACACAACTTACGTGATGAATTCCAGAGCACCACCACCCTCTGGGTGAAGAAAATGTTCCTCGTGCCCCTTCTAATTCTTCTACTAGTCACCCCAAGTCTGTGTCCCCTGATAGTTGACCCCTTAAGAGGAAATATGTTTTTCCTGTCAGTAACTTCATTGTGGTGTTAATGTAAGCCTACTTGTAACACAAATAAATGTTTTTTTTTAAAATCCTATCTAGGCCCCTCATAATTTTGTATACCTCAATCAGGTCAGTCCTTTGCCTCCATTGTTTTAAGAGAAGCAACCCTAGACTACCCAATCTCTCCTCCATAGCTGCTATTTTCATGCCCTGGCAGAATTGTTGTAAATCTCTTCTGCATTCTCTCCACAGCAATTATTTTTTCCCTGTAATGCAGTGATCAGAACTGTACACAAAACTCTAGCTGTGACCTAACCAGTGTGTTATACAATTCCATTGCATCCCTGCTTTTGTATTCAATACCTCATTCAGTAAAGTATTCTGTAAGCTTTCTTATCTATCTGTCCTAACACCTTCAAGGACCTGTGGACATGCACTTAAACCTCTCACTTCCTTAATCCCTGTCTCATGCCAACTGGAATTTCCAGTCAGCAGGTGGGCCCTGATGGTGGCCAAACACAGCTGTGAAAGGAGGTGATTTTCCAGCAGATTGGTTGGGGGCCAGTACTTCAGAAACATTCAGAAACGTTCTCCCATCCTGTGGTCAAAAAATGACCTGAAGACTTGTGCTATAACTAAAACATTAAAATATTATTTTTCATTGTGAAATGAGAAGATCCTTATTGTAGTTTTGTTGCAAATCATTAGGTTGTCACATATGTGCTTGACAACCTTTGGCTACATCATAGGTTACGCCAGTGCAGCCAATTAGGAAAGTAAAAATTTTACTGAACTTCTCTCCCTAGTACAAAAACATTGGATGGATTATATGTTGCGGGGGAAATGACAGAAATGTTGAAAATCAAAATCAAATCTGTATATTTTGTTGATTACAGTCATATCACTACCCTGAAAATTGATCAGAAGCCGACTGCACCAACTAGTGATCCAGCAGGAGCAACAACGTTCTGGAGTCATGGCTATTCTGAAATGGCGGGACACAGAAACAAGTAAGTAAAGTAGCATTGGGCCTAGTTACTGTTTGCTTACTTTATTGAGCTAAATATTGTAGGTTCAACTGTTTATTTTCCCAATGGCGCAGTGCAAATTTTAATCCCCCTTTATTATCTTTAACTTTCCATTGCATGTGATTTGGTTGACTTTTCCATTTTTTTTTCCACGCAAGGAACTGCTCATACTTACTTCCAGTGTTTGCCCCGTGAAGCTAGCCCTCAAAAAGCAAAGACAATTACAACACAGGAACAGGCCCTTTGGCCTCCAAAGCCTGCACTGACCATGCTGCCTGACTTAACTAAAATCCCCCACCCTCCTGGGGGCCATATCCCTCTATTCCCATCCTATTGATGTATCCACCTCCACTACCTCCCCTGGTAACGAGTTCCAGACACCCACCACCCTCTGTGTAAAAAAAAAACTGCCTCGTACGTCTCCTTTAAACCTTGCCCCTCGCACCTTAAACCTGTGCCCCCTAGTAATTGACTCTTCCAGCCTGGGAAAAAGTTTCTGATGATCCACTCTGTCCATGCCTCTCATAATCTTGTAGACTTCTACAAGATTATGAGCAGCATGGACAGAGTGCCTCCGGTTCAGTGAGAATAAACAAAGTTTCTCCAACCTCTTCTCGTAGCTAATGCCCTCCATACCAGGCAACATCCTGGTAAGTCTTTTCTACACCCTCTTCCAAGCCTCCATATCCTTCTGGTATTGTGGCGACCAGAATTGAACACTTTATTCCAAATGCGGCCTAAAGGTTCTATAAAGATGCAACATGACTTGCCAGTTTTTAAACTCAGTGCCCCAGCTGATGAAGGCAAGCATGCCATACGCTTCTTGACTACTTTCTCCACCTGCATTGCCATTTTCAGTGACCTGTGTACATGTACACCCAGATCCCTCTGCCTATCAATACTCTTAAGGGCTCTGTCATTTACTGCATATTTCCTATCTTTATTAGACCTTCCAAATTGCATTACCATACATTAGTCTGGATTAAACTCCATCTGCCATCTCTCCACCCAAGTCTCCAACCGATCTTTGTCTTGCTATATCCTGTGATGGTCCTCATCTCTTTCCACAAATCCACCAATCTTTTCCATCTGCAAACTTACTAATCAGACCAGTTACGTTTTCCTCCAAATCATTTATATATATTACAAACAGCAAAAGTCCCAGCACTGATTCCTGAGGACACCACTTATCACAGCCCTCCAATCAGAAATGTACCCTTCCACTGCTATAATCTGTTTTCTTTGACTGAGCCAGTTTTGTATCCACCTTGCCAGCTCACCTCTGATCCCATGTGACTTCACCTTCTATACTAGTCTGCCATGAGGGACTTTGTCAAAGGCCTTACTGAAGTCCATGTAGAATATCCACTGCCCTACCCTCATCAATCATTTTTGTCACTTCCTCGAAAAACTTGATCAAGTTCATGAGATATGACCTCCCCTCAACAAAACCATGTTGTCTCTCACTAATACATCCACTTATTTCCAATTGGGAATAAATCCTGTCTTGAAGAATCCTCTGCAATAATTTTCCTACCACTGATGTAAGGCTCACCAGCCTGTAATCGAGCAATGGTCAGCCCTAGAGGTCTCTAAATTCCCTTGTCCTTTGTTTTTCATTCATTTATGTGTAGGCTCCCGGCAACAATATCTGTGGCATAGTTTCTATATGTCAGTTTCTATATATGTATATATAGTGATGACACCCAGTCTACTTCACTTCTTCTGTGTTGTCAGATCATCAAGCTTCTACAACCTCAGAGATGCTTTGCTTCGTGACATAGCTTTTAGTCATCAAAGTCGAATTCTCTAAATCCCTGCCTAAACCCCATCATCGTGCTACTTTCATCTGTCTCTTTCAAGCCTTCTTTAAAATCTATAATTTTGACTGTGCACTTCACCTCTCCTAATTATACTCTTGTTTTTACTGCTCTCTGCTTTGCAGCTTTTAAGTACAATTAAAGGTACAATGCAAATGAAGTTATATCCAATACTTACTTACCAAATCGTAAAGGTTATAATGGTGAGACACATGAATCACGTATCAGTGTGTCACAGTCGCCTTGTTAACTCATAGTGCACTTAATAATCGCTAGCTATAGATTATGCAACAAAATTGTAAATAATTTGTCATACTCCTTCTGTTGTGATCTGGAATGGGGACTCTGAATTGTGGGGGAATACAGATAATTTATATTACTGGGACTACTGTCAGAATACATTACCAGTATCCCCTTTAATTTCTCTTTGTTGGATTGTGCAATCCCTTGAAGACTCTGTGGCCCAGTTATTTCCTGCATGGTGCATTTGTTCTGCATATGGCAGCGTTGGTTCTGACAGCAGCAAAATCAAGAGCTCTACCGTGGAACTCTTTGGCGTCTGAATGATGACAAAAAGCTAACAGACATTTATAAAGTAATCACTTTAGAGCTTCTGAAACTCTGCCCCATAATATCTGTGCCTCATTTTCCTGCAGTAATCAAAAACTGATCCTATTGTCCAACTCTTTTCCAATATTAATTTTCCATCTAAAAATTGCAATGGACTCTGCCTTAACCATTCCAAAGATGTGCAGGTTAGGTGGATTGGGCATGCTCAGTTGCCCCTAAGTGTCAGGAGGACTAGCTAGATAAATGCATGGGGTTAAGGGGATATGGCCTGGGTGGGATTGTTGTCGGTGCAGGCTTGTTGGCCCATCCTTGTGCACTGTAAGGATCCCATAACTCTGTGGAAAAGCAGTCAAAGAACAAAGAACAACCCAGCACGGGAAACAGGCCCTTCGGCCCAACGAGCCCATGCCGCCGCATCACCCTACACCTATTCTACCCTGCATGTCTACGAATGGAACCCCTAACTTAGCCAGATTCAGGGGAGAATAGTGTCAATTTGGTAAAACCAATCAGCCTAAGAGCACATCTTTGGGGTGTGGGAGGAAACCGGAGCGCCCGGAGGAAACCCACGCAACCACAGGGAGAATGCGCAAACTCCCACAGACACAGGCCCAAATCCATGTATCTGCACAGCTAGCAGTGCTAGTCACCGAGCTGTTGCGGCGCCCGTCTACCGGTCCAGGATCAAGCACACACACCGACACGAAGTACTAGGCCACTCCCGGAACTTCCAAGAGCAGCCCACGCACGACCCACCGTGTGCATGCCCCTCGTTTGACACGAGGTGGACCTCCACCTGCAGAATAAAAAGACAAAAACGTTAATCTTACAAGCCTGCTTTTCCGGTGTCTCCTGGGCTACTGCCTGAACTGAGTGCAGATGGGCGTAGGGTTGATAGGATTAAGGAAGTGAATGGGTGGCTCAGGGATTGGTGTGGGAGGAATGGGTTTGAATTTATGGGGCATTGGCACCAGTATTGGGGTAGGTGGGACCTGTTCGGGCGGGATGGGGTTGGTCTGAACCGTGCTGGGACCAGAGTGCTGGCGAATCGAGTAAAGAGGACTGTAGGCAGGGCTTTAAACTAAGTGGGGTGGGGGGGTGCGAGGGTAGGCGATGTTACGAGGTCTAAAGTTAAGGAGAGGGTACAGGTAAGGGAAGAGGCCGAGGATGTCCCAATAATAGAGGGAGTGAGGGCGTGAGTATGGTTGGTGGCGTTACGGCAAATAGGGTCCAGGTGAAGGCTGGGATGAAAGCGCTTTATCTGAATGCACGAAGCATTCGGAATAAAGTGGATGAGCTGGTGGCGCAGATCGACACAAATGGATACGATCTGGTGGCCATTACAGAGACGTGGCTGCAGGGTGACAGGGACTGGGAGCTGAATGTACAGGGCTGTCAAGTGTTTAGGAAGGATAGGCAGGAGGGAAAAGGGGGGGGCGTAGCTCTGCTGATTAAGGATAGCATCACGGTGGTAGCAAGGGATGATATTGGAGCCAAGGAGCAGAGGGTGGAATCGTTGTGGGTGGAGATTAGGAACAGCAAAGGGAGGAAGACGCTGGTGGGTGTCGTCTATAGGCCCCCGAATAATGATCTGGAGGTGGGGCGGGCTGTTAACGCGCAAATAAGTGCGGCGTGCAGGAATGGGACAGCAGTAGTTATGGGGGATTTCAATCTGCATATTGATTGGCCAACCCATGTTGGACGCGGAGGGCTCGAGGAGGAGTTCTTGGAATGCTGCCGAGATAGTTTCCTCGAACAGTGTGTGTTGGAGCCGACGAGGGAGCGAGCTATCTTGGATCTGGTGCTATGTAATGAGGCGGGTAGAATTAGGGACCTTGCGGTGAAGGATCCTCTTGGGGAGAGTGATCATTGTATGGTGCCCCAGGGGTCGGTGCTGGGGCCTCAGCTTTTTACCATTTATATAGATGATCTGGAGGAGGGAACCGAGTGTAGGGTGTCGAAATTTGCTGATGACACCAAGATTGGGGGAACGGCAAATTGTGCAGAGGGCATGGAGTGTCTGCAGAAGGATCTAGATAGGCTGGGTGAATGGGCCAGGAAATGGCAAATGGAATTTAATGTTGGCAAGTGTGAGGTGGTCCACTTTGGTAGGAATAATGGTAGGAAGGACTATTACTTACGGGGCGAAAAACTGCAGCAGGCGACGGTGCAGAGGGACCTCGGGGTCCTTGTGCATGAGTCGCAAAAACCCAGCTTGCAGGTGCAGCAGGTGGTCAGGAAGGCGAATGGGATGCTGGCCTTCATCGCGAGGGGGATTGAATATAAAAGTAGGGAGGTCTTGCTGCAGCTGCATAGGGCATTGGTGAGGCCGCAGCTGGAGTACTGTGTGCAGTTTTGGGCGCCGCACCTGCGCAAAGATATTTTGGCCTTGGAGGGAGTGCAGAGGAGGTTTACTAGGCTGATACCGGAGCTGAGGGGGTTGAACTATGAGGAGAGGCTGAATAAACTAGGCTTGTACTCGTTAGAGTTTATAAGAATGAGGGGAGGTCTCATTGAGACGTATAAGATGATGAATGGGATGGATAGGATAGAGGTGGAGAGACTCTTCCCGCTCAAAAAAGACAGTAGGACTAGGGGGCACAGCCTCAAGATAAGGGGGGGGGCTGTTTAGAACGGAGTTGAGGAGGAACTTCTTCACTCAAAGGGTGGTGAATCTCTGGAATTCTCTGCCCGTTGAAGTGGTGGAGGCTGCCTCACTAAATATTTTTAAGAAGCGGGTTGATGGGTTTTTGATAAGAGAGGGGATTAAGGGTTATGGGGAGAGGGCGGGAATGTGGAACTGAGCCGCGACAGATCAGCCATGATCTTATTGAATGGCGGGGCAGGCTCGAAGGGCTAGATGGCCTACTCCTGCTCCTATTTCTTATGTTCTTATGTTTCACTCATGTGTCTATCTAACTGAACCTTAAACGAGTCCAACGTTCCTGCCTCCACCACCCTACTCGGTAGCGCGTTCCATACCCCCACAACTCTCTGCGTAAAGAACCTTCCTCTCACTTCCAAATTATACCTCTCCCCCCTCACCCTTAAATCATGACCTCTCGTGTTTGTACCCAGTCTAGGGAGCAGTCTCTCACTATTAACTCTATCTATTCCCTTCAGTATCTTATATACCTCTATCATGTCCCCCCTCAATCTCCGTCTTTCCAAGGAGAAAAGTCCCAGTTTCTCCAACCTTTCCTCGTAACCCAGCCCCTCCATGCCAGGCAACATCCTGGTAAACCTCCTCTGCACCCTTTCCAGAGACTCCACGTCCTTCCGGTAGTAAGGTGACCAGAACTGGACGCAGTACTCCAAATGCGGTCTAACCAACGTTGTGTACAACTGAAGCATTAGACAGCAGCTTTTATACTCTATACCCCTTCCTATAAAGGCTAACATTCCATACGCCTTCCTAACAACCTTCTCCACTTGTGACGCAGCCTTCATGGATTTGTGAACCTGCACTCTGTATGTCTATACTCCTAATCTGTCTACCTTTTATCACATAGCTCCTCTCTGCATTATTCCTTCCAAAATGCATCACCTCGCATTTGTCAGGATTAAATTCCATCTGCCACCTATCTGCCCAATGCACCAACCTATCTATATCCTGTTGTATCACCTGACAATCCAGTTCAGTACCCACCAACCCTGCCATCTTGGTGTCATCAGCAAACTTGCTGATCACACCACCTACACTCTCTTCCAAGTCATTTATGTATACTACAAAGCGGAGAGGTCCCAGTACTGAGCCCTGCGGCACACCACTGGTCACTGGCCTCCAGCCCGACAAGGTCCCCTCCACAACTACCCTCTGTCTCCTATTACCCAGCCAGTTCTCAATCCACCTAGCTACCTGGCCTCGTATCCCATGCGCCTTAACCTTTTCTACCAGCCTACCATGAGAGACTTTGTCAAACGCCTTACTGAAATCCAAATAGATGACAGTCCATTCCCCAATAGTCAACTTTATGAAGAAATTTTACCTAAACCACCCTCTCAATTTCTTGTAACATAATTGTGCTATTTCTTTGGCTTTTTCCATTTTGATGGAGATATTTTTATCAGTATTAACTTTTAAATGGTGTTTAAAGCAGGAGCCTGCTGTATTGTGTCAGGTATATCATACAGCAGATCGTAACTGATCCACTCAGTCTAAATGCAACTCTTCTCTGGGTAATGAATCATTGGGCGGCACGGTAGCACAGTGGTTAGCACTGGTGCTTCACAGCTCCAGGGACCTGGGTTCAATTCCTGGCTCGGGTCACTGTCTGTGTGGAGTTTGCGCATTCTTCTCATGTCTGCGTGGGTTTCCTCCGGATGCTCCGGTTTCCTCCCACAGTACAAAGATGTGCAGGTTAAGTTGATTGACCGTGCTGAAAAAATGTTGCCCCTTAGTGTCTTGAGATGCGTAGGTTAGTGGGATTAGTGGGTAAAATATGTAAGGATATGGGGGTAGGGTCTGGGTGGGATTGTGTTTGGTGTGGACTTGATGGGCCAAAGGGCCTCTTTCTGCACCGTAAGGTTCTATGATTAAAAGGAAAAGAAAGCACAATTGCATGAGAAAATTTGGTAATGTCATGCTAACACAAATCTCAACAGAAAAAAAGCCACAGAAAAAGAAAAGAGGACCAAACAGTTATAGAATGGCTGAGAAATAGTGACATCTGCCTAAAGTTTGTAAAAGGATCTTTAAAAACAAATATATAAAAGTTAAGTCACTAAATTAGTTGAAATCCAAAGTGCTTTTTCCCAATCATTATAAATCTTGAGCAGATTACTCTTCTTCGAAATTAGATTTTGAAATGGCACATTTAAGATTTATTTTGCATTCAACCCCTTGCAGAAGAGAAGTCAAAACGGAATCTCTATTTTATGTCACTGTAAATCAAAAAGAGCTTAAACAATTTTCTTTGAAACTTTAAAAAATGGACTGCTCTGTTAACTTTATTTTTCCATAGAAGTATTCAATTTAAATTTTTGCTGTGTATATATTTTCAGCAGGTGAACTTTAAAAAGAAACAATGATTCAACAGAGAATTTGGATGCAACCTTACCAGAACAATTTGAAGTGTCATAAAAGTCTGATAACTGGAGTGTTCATGCTGGTTGTTCCAGCATGTTCAGCTGTGCAACAGTCCCAACTGTCAATTTTTTTGACAGGTGGGAGATTCGCGTGTGGCAGGGGGGAGGAAGGGAAGCCATGCACATGCAATTCTGTATAAATCAGCTTTGTGCCCTTTCTAGGTGCAAAGCCAGTCCTGCTGGGAAGATAACGTGTGGCACCAAACCGATACTGGATTTTTAGCCTCACATGCTATCTTCCTGGCATGTCATGCCAAACAACTGGCACAGTGAGCTGGTAAGATTGCACCCTTTATCTTCTGTTGTTTACAGACAGAATATATTACCCTGTCCTTCCAGTGTATTACCCTACCTGTTGGACGTTGGAAAATCAAATGCTCCACTTCCTACAAATATTACACTCTTATTTTAAAAATATCCTTCTTGGAGAGAAAATTAATTCTCACTTGGAGAAGCAAATATTAATAAGCAGCAGCTAGCTTGGATTTGATGAAGGCATATCATATTTGACTACGTTTATTTGAAGTAAATGGATTAGTAAAATACCCATGTAGAGTATAAACACTGCAGACTACTTGGGCCAGCTGCTTCATTTCTGTGTTGTATATTCTGTGATTTTGTAAATATGCTTTGTTACCTTAATTGAGTGGAGCTTCATTAAATCAAATGAACAATCCAAGTCAGACTATCTTTGAGAGAAATGGGAGCTATGACCTTTTCAAGTTGATATCAGATCACATTTATATTGCCCTCTGTCAGCACTGAGAAGTGCTGGCTTGTCACCGTCTCCATGAATTGGTACGAAATGCCTGCTCACTCTTAAATATATATATTTTGGATTTTCCAGACTTTGCCTTTCAGTTCTTGCCCTCGATAGTTTTGGAGATAACCTGGAAGCATTGTATGGAATATTTGATGGAGACAGGAATGTGGAAATCCCTCGTTTGTTGCAGTGCACTGTGGGTGATGTGTTGGTGGAAGAATTGCAGCAATCCAATGTGGATAGTGTTTATATGACCCACACGTTCCTTGTCTCTCACAGGTGAGAAAGCTGCAGTTGCAGTTTACAAAATCAGTTTCCATGTATCTAAATGGAGAATTTTCATGACAAGAAAGACATCATGTTCATATAAATATTCACAAATAACTGGCTTTAACAACACCAGGTTTATTTCATGTACCGTGTGCCAAAGATATAACAAGAAGATAACATATTTCCACAGAGCAACAAACAGAGTTGTTCATGTAATGAAATAAAATGGAAGATAATTCCAATGCAATACATCAATGAGTATGATAGAAATATGACACGAGCCAGCTTACTTTCATGCAATTGTTGATTAAAAAAAAACCACATAAAGCCAACACAATAACACAGAAAGTAACTAAATTTCTTAGCCAAAATTCAAGATGCCTGAAGCAGAGGTTGGAACTTGGTGTTTCCAAAACAATTAATCTACTTCTCCTGATCTGTAAATTAATCACTTTTCTATCAGCAGAACAACGTTCAGAGAGGAGTGGTTGGGAGGCTAAGGGAACAAGAGAACAAAACTGGGAAAAGCATTCTTTCAAATTGGCGTGAGATGTGATGGAATCTTGATTCCACAATCAAGTAATGACAGAAATATAAGCCTAGGTTTTCACCAAGCCGGGATGACTCTGGAGTGCTAATTCCATGGCTGGACTTCGATTTTCACCAGGGCCACTAAGGGGGCAGGCTGGTTCAAGTCAGGAGCCTGCACTTTGCAGTGCTGACCTAGCCTGTTCCATTGCAGAGAAAGGCATAGAATCAATACTGTGCAAAAGAGGTCCATTTGGCCAACTGAGTCTGCATTTTCTGAAAGGGCATCCAACCCAGGCCCTCCTCTCTGCCATCTCCCATTGACAGCGGTGGGATCAGAAGAGCACGCCACCACCCACCATGAGAAACCTCTGGGGAAGCCAGAGAATCCCCCTGCCAAAATAACTTTTAGTCAGTTTAGTCATTTGAAAGATGCAGTGAAATATTACCACCATTTATCAACCATTCTGAGAACATCTCATTTTTTTATTGATCTAATTTAAAGATTATTTCATAGTGACTAATTTTGTTTAGATATATGTTTATCTATTTATGATATTGTATCACGTAATCAAATAAACAATGCATTATTGAATCCAAAGGTGTGATTGGATCATTTCATGTTAAGATGGGAGGACAAATGCTGAAATTAGTGCTATTGTCCCAGTAACAATTTGTTTGCTTTTCTTTGTTTTTAAGAAAACTTGGAATGGTGGGGCAGAAGTTGGGTTCTTCGGCTGTATTGTGTCACATTCGCCGTGATCCCAGTGACCATAGTGGCTATTTCACTCTTACGGTGGCCAATGTCGGCAATAGCCAAGTGGTGTTATGCAGAGATGGGCAGCCACTGCCCCTTTCAAAAGTGTTCAGTCTTGACCAATGTGCTGAGGAACTGGAAAGAGTGAAACAACATAAAGCCATTATAACTGAGGTAGGCTTCAGAGTTTAATTTGTTTTTTGCCTGTGACAACTGATGCAAATATTGATTTGCTAATTTTAGAATATGTATAACATATTTTAATGCTTCTATCCAAATGTTACATTCTATAATTCCAAAACTGTCTTGCAGGTCTCAATATCATATGAATTGTCTGATATATTTCGTTAACTTGTTTTATTACCAGTAAAAATTCAGTAACTAATGTATATTTGTTTATTTTCCTTAGGACAATAAAGTAAATGGCGTTACTTGTTGTACACGTCTGTTGGGCTGCACTTACCTCTTCCCATGGGTCCTTCCAAGACCCCACGTTCACACTATATCACTTACTGCTCAGGATGAATTCCTTATCTTGGGCAACAAGACGCTCTGGGAAAATTTATCCTATGCTGAGGCAATTGAAGCTGTTCGGAATATTCCTGATCCTTTAGCTGCAGCTAAGAAACTCTGCACACTTACCCAGAGTTATGGTTGCCATGACAATGTTGGGGCTGTTGTAGTGTACTTAAATATTGGGGAAGACAACTGTACATGTGAGGTACATGGAGTTCCCTTACCTAGTCCAGGTGTATTTGCCCCTGTTAACATGATAGTAAAAGATAGTGCTCACTATTCTGTCACCCCGTCATCTAGTAGTGGTATAGCATCTGAATTTAACAGTGAGATGTCTGCTTCTGAAGTGAGCAGTGAAGTGGGATCTACAGCATCTGATGAGCAGCCAGCTACAAGCCTAGAGGCTGGTACAGTCCCTCGCTCCGAACGCCGCTGCAGCCTCCATCCAAGCTCTTCCACTAGTGTTTTCCAGCGGCAGCTTTCCAGTGCAACATTCTCCAGCAACCACTCAGATAATGGCCTTGATAGTGATGATGACCAACCAGTAGAGGGGGTAATTTCTAATGGCAGCAAACTGGAAGTAGAGGTGGACATCCATTGTTTCCATTTCAAAGTTCCAGGAAGCTCCACTGTTTCACAAGCCCGTGATGAGGGATTGTTTATTAGTATGTCTGAGGATGACAGTCCAGGAAACTATTTAAAGGTACAGAGACAAAATGGTATGAACAGTGGGTCATTGTCAGCAATTAACAAGGAGGGAACTGATCTGAAGAAGTCCTCATCTGCATCAAACCTACAGGGTAAGAAATTTTCAAATGGATCTGTGGTCCCTCTTGAAAAAAGCCACAATATTATTGAAGTGGCTACAGAGGCACCAAAGAAAAAATGTGGATATTTTGCAGCACCTGCACAACCAGACCCAGAGGACCAATTAATTGTGCCACCAGATCTAGAAGAGGAGGTGAAAGAACAAATGAAACAGCATCAGGATCCTGTTTTGGAAGCTGAATCTGAGAGAGACAATGGACTTACCCAACAGGAAGTCTATGATACAGCTCTGTAGCACAGTCTTCTGGCAATGGAATGTCTGCTATTCATACATTGTCAAAATGAAGGTTAGGATATTACTATGTTAGATATTTCTTGTATAAAAGATAATCATGCCAACTCTAAAGAATATTATTTAAATTGTACATAAATCAAAATAGATTTCAAATGCTTCAGCATATGTCAAACCAAAATCAACAGTGTGGTTTTGGCATTGAACTCATAAGATTTTTAAGTTATCATGTGATGGTTTTGTGTTTTCATTTTTAAATTAAAACTCCATTATCTTCTTGACATGAACAAATTGTATTTAAAAATGGCAGAAGTCTATGGCATCCAATTTTACATATTACCGCCTGTGTAAAATGTTTACAAAGCTTTTTCAATTAAATGGACTGCATCTAAATACATTTTGACGATTTAAAAGTAATAGCAGCATTTCTAAGTAGGTGAATACAAGTTCAGTGGTTTCAAGTTTTCTTTGCACTGACCAAGTTTTCCTTTGAGCTAAAATTAAGCAACCTAAAATGTCTTGATTTTTTTAAATCAGTAATTCAAAAAACAGTGACCACAAAATGTCCAGGTCTTTTTGAGATGTTTGGTTGTAATGTCAGTCAGGTTTGCATGGTTCTGTCTGCTCTATTTATAATCTTTGCTGCTAAGCACTCCAAATAGTTGGGTGTCTAATAAGGCTTGCACCTGGTTTGAGCAATGCAACCTTTTCAGGCATCCTTATTTAAGGATGATTACCTTAGAAGTTCATAAAATTAGATTTTATGTTAAAGCACAGTGATACTGCAGCTTTAAATTTAAAAACTGTAAACCTAATGCAAGTGCAAAGAAGATTCTGAGTGAAGGTTGTCTTCAGACAGTGTTGTGCTTTATGAAAACTATTGCAGGTGTCTATGTCTTTATGTTGCAATGAGTTCATCTGGCTTTTTTTACTTGTGCTCACAAATTTCATGGATAAATACATCCTGAATTGTAGCTGATGATGAGATTTCATACTTGATTTGCATGTTTATAAAAAAAAAAGTTTTCCATAGTTTGATGTCAGAAAATCTGTAGGACTGCTCAGAGAATTAGATACATGTGCTTTGTCTGTTTAATAATCTGTTTTGTATTTATTTATTTACCTTTAATACCTTCAGTGACTTCTGAAAAATATTTCATTAGTTTGTGGAGGGGAGGAAATGGTGAGCATTGGAGCTGCAAAGAAAATGCTATGTTTTGTGTAGGCTTTGCTGGCAAGAAATGATCTCAAACAAATGAACTAAACTGACACAATGTGATAATCTTACTAAATGACTAACATTGTACGAGAAAAATTCTAGTTTTGATTTAATTTAGTTGAGTTGTAAACTGGCAGTAACATTTGATTTAGAGTCTCCGGGGTCACCTGCATTTAGATTACTGTTAATAAAATGGCATTGATCCATGACTGAGTTGGGGAATTAATGTAGCTGGTGCAGGGGACCTGTAGGGGTGTCTCTGAATGGTCAGAAGCAAATGGAACTTGCTAACAAAAATCAATCTGAAAAATGGGGTGAAGGCATTACAATGCCTGACGAGCTAATCTCTAAAGTAAAGAAATGGGCCAGACTCAACAAAATTGGAATAAAGAAGGATCATCTGGTCTGGCTGGAAAAATCTGCAAGTTGCTTTCCTAGGAATTGAATGATGACACTGACCAAAATTCTCAAATCCTTGAGTATTTAGCTGTTTTCGAGGTCAGCTTAGGTAAAGGTAGAAGTCTCATACTGGAAGAACATTTTTCAACATGTTCACTTTTGAAAAACACACAAAATTTAAGCAGAGGCCTAAAAAAATGTTTTCAAATCATTATCAGCTATATCCCTGATTCAGAGTTGAATTTCCCTGCACCATTGTCAGCCGTAGTGATAAGTGCAAATGATGTCTCATGAATGGATGCAGTATTATTCATGTGCAAAGATTTAGCCAGAGTACCACACAAAATCATCTTTTGGGTGGCTGCTAACATGCTAATTTGCCAGAAATATGAAGGGATGGGCAGGCAGTATTACAGCTCTTGCTTCATTGCTGATGATTTCAGTATAACCATAGCAGAAAACCAAGCAACTAAGTGACATCCTTGTTGTTCTGACTGCTGCTTTGATTCCAGTTTTGATCTGAGATATATGTTGGAACAAAGAGGATCTTGGTTAGGGGGGGTGGTGGAATGTGCTACAATTGGTCTGTGTCCTAAGCCAAGAAAGCAAAATTGTCCTAGCCTCTCCTGGGCAACCACCCTTACTGTCATGTGATGACTGAATATGGTTTGGTTGCAATGACTCTTTACATGAAGTCCCTAGAGTCAATTCACACAAACTCCTACGTGAAGGGCAACCACTTAAGCAAGATATTGGAGGACTACAAGCAAATGCAGAAGGAAAATTGAGACAAAATTGAAGAAAAATAAATTGAAAAGTGAGAGAAAAGGTTGAAATCTGTTTGCTTAATTATGACTCTCTTACATTTATCTTTTATTGTTTAAAATTGCACATGTATCTAATTCCATGAGTCTGTCTAGAGCAGATAAAAGGCAATTGGACCAATTCATATGAATGCATTTGGCTTTAAAAAAGAGCTTAAAAATGACCTTGCAGTACAAAATACTTGCAATTTGGAGCTGCACACAGGCTGACAATGATGTGACTTTGCAGATAAGGGCATAGATGTTAATTCAAGATCTTTTAAACGAACAAATGAATGCCAAATCTTCCTTGGAATGAATTGAACTTTTGTTCTTCTACATTATTGGTTGTGAGCACTGAGATTTTACTTATCTAGATATAATGTGCAGGGAGTGCTTGCACTGAATGATGTATCTAGCATGACCCCCTTGACCTGTATAAGATCAACTATCTGGAATGTGGTGAATTTTCTGGGTACTATGAATATGGAATAATTTAAATTTATATATATATATAAAAGATTAATATTTTTATTTAATGGATTAGGTAGACAGGACTTAAGGAAATGCACATAATTGAAGTTTGCTGAAAAAGATCACAAACTTTTTTCTTGTAGCTATAGTTTACCCATATATAGACAAAAATTACAAATAATGAGATATTTTCACCTGTGCAGTGATGTAAGTTTCATTTTTTTGGTAAGTCTTAAATGTATACAGAGAGTAGTTGTGACCACATTTGAGAAACTGCAGCCTGAAGTATTTCACAGTGCCATGGACAGTGATGGCATTAAAATATCACAAGCTTATTTTCAAGAAATGCCCCATTATAGTAATATTCAGGTAGAAACAAAACTTTTAGCACTGGGTTTATAAAACGAACTAAACAAATAGGATTAATTTTAGTAGCGTATAATGAGACAGCATATCCCAAAATTCACTGTAAATATAAAGTGTAATGAAATTTCTAATTTTTTATGCCGCAAATCCTATTATATCAGAGAAGACTAATTTGTACATATTGTGCCATATTCATATAAATGACACTGGATATGTCCATAATTATATATTGATTATTGATTTATAAGGTACAGTATTAAAAGTTTTTCCTGCACAAACACAGCAGGAAGGCAGCACAGATTAATTTTGTCATTTGAAATTTTAAAATAAGTGTATATTCCTTTATCGTACTATAAAGTTGAATGGTACAGTGGCACTGGAATTCAGTAAAGGACTAATGATTTCAAAGTGTATACTTTGTCCTTCAAAGAACTACTAGGTTGAAAGGAGCTTTTGAGGCTTTATTCAACAATGTTGGCTCCAAAGGCAATTATTTTAACCTTTGTTCCTTCATAATGACTTCACCTGAATTTGTTAGATATTTCTCCCATCCAGCTCATACAAAATTTCAATTAAGTTCCATGTGTTTTTTGGGTTTTCAGCCCTGCCTTGCCTGGATACCAATTTGGAAACTTTTGTCTCCAGAGTATTGTGCATGTAAAAATTGGTTGAAAAATGTGAAAGATGTAAAGTTTTATTTTGCAGAGAAGGATCAAAAGTTGAGAAATAGCCTTTGTCCTGCCCTAGTTTTTACTGTGTGATGAAATTTGCACAATTCTGCTTGATCAAATTTTCTGTATATCTGCTAAAGGAAAAACAAATAACTCCTAGGAGTGGTGAAATTAATTGTGACTTAGTCACACCAATTTACTAATCTTCTCTGAGAGAATGTAGCCAATTCAAAAACATTTTATTGTAAATACAGTAGCACTTTCCTCGGTCTTTAACTGTTAAAAGATGTTAATTAAAAATTGTTTCTTTTTGTTGAGCTGTATATTTCTGGTTTAAAAAAGACTTGGCAGTTGGTGAACTTTTCCAAATAAGACAATCAAATTCGGTAGGCCTGTGTTCTTTCTTCCTTTGCAAGAAAGATTTTTCAAGATAATTTCTGATAGGATTACACTCTTCAAATCATACTTTATAGATATGCAAAGTTAAAGTATTTCAGATAATTAACCAGAGGATGGTGTACTTGGCAAGCTCGGTCTTTAATGGCATTTTATGTTCCGATGGAAGTTTGGTGACTTCATCTAGCTCCTTGAGGGTAAAGTTGTGTTGCAATCTGGAGGGTTGAAATGCTACTCATTCTAAAGGAAATATCAGAGGAACTGTAATTCAGAGAGAAGGGAGCATAGACAATGGCATCACCAATATCTAATCTAGAAATACCCTAGACCAAAGGTTGGTTTGGGGAAGTTTCATCAACTTGGGTTGGAAACTCAATATTCTAGAAAGTAATTTTCAAATTTCTGATTTGTTTAAAATAACTTGCAAATACACAGTAGCTTATATAACTGATTTAGTCTTAAAATTGAATGCCATCACATCAAGCTCTTACAACAATGCATATTTCCATATTTTACAAAGTGAAACAGAAGTCTGCAATTTCCATTTCTTAAGTAAAATGTCTCCCACCAAGAATGCTGAAAATGTGTATAGAGCAAAAAGTGTAGTATCTGGAAGAGCCAACAAGTGAATTTTATTTTAAATTAAACTAACTCTTTGAGAAAAATGTGTTTATTCTCATTTTTTTTTACACTAAGTATGTTTCAATACAATTGTGAGTCCAATTGTTAAGTTAACCTCTCAACAAAAAAACTGAAGACTGCAGGTGAAGTCTTTCAAACAGGGCATTCATGTGAGGAGGAAATTTAAAAGCACTTATAATTGACAGATTTTTGTTGAACAACAAAAATATTGAAGCAAGTTTTGTAAATTAGCTTTTTTGCAGCTACAGAACAATCAGTTATATTGTTGTGAGTGAAATAGCTCTAAATGTTTTTGTCACATTTAGATCATTTTTTAATTATTTTGATGTCTGTCATTGGTACCTCTAATCCACCCAGTTGATTTTGCTGCATCTCCTGTGATTCCTGAATCTGTAGATTAATATTATTAACTGGTATGCCTTATGTTAAAGATATATAAGGAAGTTGTTGCTGGTGCAATCATCAAAATAAACAGATATTGTACTCACTGGAGCTTCCAATTGGAGTTAGGATCTCCAAGTATCACAGAGCAGCCAAAGTTGAATATATCTGGCTCAAAAGTGCCTTTGGAATCTTGCCAGTGATACTCAATATGTGATACCTAGTAACTCATTTTTAGGCATGACAGTAACTTCCCTTTTTAAAGGGTTTTCTGTTGAACGGTTTTATGATAATGAGATGTCACCACGGTCACTAATTCTGATCAGCTTTCGGCTAATGGAGCTACAGATTATCTGCATTTTGGGCAATAGGTTTCTCTCCCTTTTTTTCCTTCAATTTTATAGAAGTTTACAGGGCAACTTGGGATAAGAGGCTTGTAGAATAACTTTCAGGACCATCATTTTTTAACCAGTAAAATAATATATGCCTTATGAATGAGTTTCAAAGTATCTTGTAAACTTCCAGGAAATGTTTTGATTGAAAATTGCATTTATTGAGCAGTTGTATGTTTTAATCTACATGACCATTTTAAACATTCCTTTTTGTCAATCTATTTTCTTCCTTCTATTTCTTTCCACTATTACCCACTTTATGTATATATCCCTCCTTCAGTTTGAAAGACAATCTGAGAAAGGAATTAGAGCAATCTCTGCAACTTAACCCCTTGCAAACTGACTATCCTGATGGTTCAGAATTTATTTTGTAACTACTAAGGAATAGAAATTTAGTTTAGTAACTACTGTTGGTTTTGATCTTTATTTACAATGTCTGGCAGCAATTATGAATCCTAGTATTGTTTTCCAAGCCTTTTGATATTGAGACTTTGCCAATTTGTTTACTTTTCCTTGATGATTGTAATCAAGCAAGCCAACTACTACCACTAATATGTCTTAGACTTGGCAATTGTAGACAACATAGTAATTTGTTTTTGTTCATTTATTAGTTAGTGGGTAATGAGCATTTTTATTAGATCAAGTTTGGCAACTATAGCTTATCATTTTATATATTGCTCTTTACATAGAAGGATGTTCCATGATGTTCACAGAGGTGTAATTAGAAAAGATGGCCACCAAGCTAATGAAAGAGATGTTACTTGTGGTCAAAATTTGGCTAAAGGAATGTACTTTAAGAATTTAAAACAAAGAGGCGGAAGAGTTTAGAAATGGAAACCATAATGTGAGGACTATCTAGATTAAATATTGGCTGCCAATATTGAGGGTAGACAATGTATAGAATAGAATAGAGTGGGTAGACAAGGCCAGAGTTGGATTCTGGGAGTGTGCAGTTTTGGGCGCTGCACCTGCGCAAAGATATTTTGGCCTTGGAGGGAGTGCAGAGGAGGTTTACTAGGCTGATACCGGAGTTGAGGGGGTTGAGCTATGAGGAGAGGCTGAATAAACTGGGCTTGTACTCGTTAAAGTTTAGAAGAATGAGGGGAAATCTCATTGAGACGTATAAGATGATGAATGGGATGGACAGGATAGAGGTGGAGAGACTCTTCCCGCTCAAAAAAGACAGTAGGACTAGGGGGCACAGCCTCAAGATAAAAGGGGGGCGGTTTAGAACGGAGTTGAGGAGGAACTTCTTCACTCAAAGGGTGGTGAATCTCTGGAATTCTCTGCCCGTTGAAGTGGTGGAGGCTGCCTCGCTAAATATTTTTAAGACGCGGGTTGATGGGTTTTTGATAAGAGAGGGGATTAAGGGTTATGGGGAGAAAGCGGGAAAGTGGAACTGAGCAGCGACAGATCAGCCATGATCTTATTGAATGGCGGGGCAGGCTCGAAGGGCTAGATGGCCTACTCCTGCTCTTATTTCTTATGTTCTTATGAGTGTTGAGGAGGGTAAACATGATGTGACAACCTGTTCACAAATTTTGACAGGAAGAAAATAATGAGAAATGGGTCAGTGGTTTTCAAGACAGAGGAATTAAAGGATGCTTTTATGAAGAGGTTTTGAATGAGATGCTTTTGAAAGTGGGAGTGAGATGGTATGTAGTCTCTGCAGAAAGGGGATTATTTACAATGTAATGTGCGGCCAGGGAGAGAATTTAAGTAATCAGCAGTTTCATTGGAATGAGAATCCAGGGAGCAGGAACTGGCTTGTATGGACAAGGTAAGTATGGAGAGAGCATTCAGGAAAATGGAAGAGAAAATAGAGAAAAAACATGGATTTGGGGGTAGGATAGGAGGATGTTTGACTTGATGGGAAGAGGAGTCAGCAGAGGCAGCTGAACATCTGGTTTAATCTTAGTTGCTCAAGAAAGCCACGAGTTTTATGCACTTGTTAGAGGTGACGATGGAGGGAGCAGCAAAGAGAGTTCAAGGAAACGGGTTATCTTTCAGTGTTATTATTGTTATAAATATTATGCTAAATTAAAGTACTTGAAAATTTTGATATAGTTGAAAACATGTCAGACCTGTGACCTGAGTGACCAAAAGTGCTTTGCACATCACTACTAAATGTACAAGCTAATGCATCATATGTTCATTTCCTACTGGCCTGGTAAAGATCAGTCAAGTACAATCTTCCGTCCCTAATTTATGCTGCTTGACCATGCTGGGTTAAAGACCTGTGCTCCTAGACTGTGGAGAGGGAAAATAATTGGCAGGGACTCCTATTCCTAAGCACTAGCCACTACACCTGGATAGAACTTGCACATGCAGAGTCCTCTGTTGAGAACAGGACAGTCTTATTTCTGATATCCAACTTTAAAATTAGCTCTCTCCTCATACGATGGAATAACCTAGTGTGACTGTCCACAGTCACATCAAAAGGATGCCATTTGGACAAGAGCTGTTGATCCCCATGCAATTATACTGCCTTCAGGAGAGGAAACTAAGAGAATATTAAACAAATTAGTCCAAAACTGCTGTATTTTTCATGGTGCAATATGAGAAAAAGTTATGCTGTTGAGTGTTTAAACTAAGCTGCATAAGATTCAAAGAACCACCAGTAAGTAACATAATACAGAAAACAAAAGATTTCTCTTTCTGGGTTGAGGCATAGTTTATTCAACTGTTTAAATAGCTGTTATTGCATTTAAAATGTTTGTTTCATCATTAACAACCTTTTAAGACATTTTTTAAAACCTGGAGTACAAAATCCTTTTTGATTCCACATGATCTTTAGTTTTCAGAATTGTAAACATCTACATTATGTTAGGTTTCCAATACTAAGTTGAGAAGTTCCTCATTTTTAATGTAGCCTGCTGAGCATTAAGCTCATCCCTAAATCAATTTCAATATGCCATTAAATCAAATGCCATTTATCACTTTGTTGCACTGCATAGAACTTGTGGATCACCACCTCTATTAAAATCCACCGTTGGAAAAACAGTTTAAATACTCAACTCTTACGCACCAAAGGGATATAGCAGTTCTCATACATTTATTTTTACAGGTTGGGTGCAGCGCAAGTTGAGGCGATTCCATTTTTCACGTTGTTTGTATTTATATAATGCTAAATGTACCAGATACATTTGAAGGATTTCTTTTGTAGGAGACATCCAGTACTGCATTCAGTGACAAAAATATTTTCCTTAATTTTCTCAGTACAACTTGCCTTGATGTGATTATTATCCTGGAAACTTCTACACAAGTGGGCATGCATTTAATGTTACTGTGAACTTATAATTTATGTAATTTTAATTCATTCAGTGTTCATGTTGCACATGATTCAATCAGGACTGAAGTATAGAAAATATTTTAATGTATATGTATTTTAGCATGCAAAATTGTGCATAAAATGTAATGAAATTCTGTTCTGTTATTACTTAGTGTACTTTGTTTCTCTGTGCATATCATTGTACAAGTCTGAGGCACTTTGGAGAACTGAAGACTGGGTTTATGAGGATTAATAATTCCCCTAGTTACCAGAATATGTTTCTTAAAGATGCTGCTATAGATTCTGGAGGATCCATCTGTATTTTTGATTATCTGTCAAGCCAAAGTAGCAATAAAGATTTATACCGCATACAACATATACCATGACGTTTTGTTCAAACTTAATTAAGGAGTTGGATGTCGCGTGGTGCCAGACTTGGACAATTTTCCTCGTGGTACCATCTGAAATTTAACTATATTTTACTAACTTCTTGCTATGTCCTCCCAGACCAAGCTTACTATTTTTCTCTCAAGCCTGCGCCCCACTGCACCACCACCACCGCCCCCACATTTAGTTAAGAGCAGGTAGCCTGCTCATAACAAGTTAAACATTTTGCTAAGGTATGAATGAAATTTTTTTTTGTTCATTCATGGGACATGGATGTTGCTGACTGGCCAGCATTTATTGCCCACCCCTAATTGCCCAAGGGCAGATAACAGTCAACCTGCAGTGGCTCTGGAGTCGCATGTAGGCTAGACCAGGTAAGGACAGCAGATTTCCTTCCCTAAAAGACATTAATTAGTGAACCAGATGGGTTTTTCTGAAAATTGACAACGGTTTCATGGCCATCAGTAGATTCTTAATTCCAGATATTTTTTATTGAATTCAAATTCCCCCATCTGCTGTGGTGGAATTTGAATCCAGGTCCTCAGAACATTAGCTAAGTTTCTGGATTAATAGTATAGTGATAATACCACTAAGCCATCGCTTTCCCCAATATTGGCAGTTGGCAGAGAAAGGGAGAAAAGTGATAAACCAGCAAAACTAAAACATGATAAGATCCCAGATGCAGAAGGTATGCAAACATGCATACTCAATCAAGGAAGATGGTAGACTATCAATGACGATCCTACGGAAAATAAAGAAAATCATAGGAACAAGCCCTTCGACCCTCCAAACCTGTGCCTTAAAAAAAAACTGGCCTTAATGAATCCATGTCCCTCTTTCCTCCTCGTTCACATACATTGTATACAAAAGGGGAGATGGAACAAAACCTGGAAGTGAATTTTCCCGTTTCGTCCACCACAGGAATTGTAGTGGGCAAGGGGCGAACCATGGAAAGGTCTGTTAACCTTGGACAGGATTTTCCATTTTCAGGATGATCATGGCTGGAAAATTCTGCCCCTGAAATCTATAGCCTAATTATCTTCATGTCAGCGGCAGGAAACACGTTAGAATCTGTACCTGTACTTAATGCAAACGATTGAAGAGCATGTAGAAAAGATTGCTAAATGGATAGCAAATTTGCTAAAAGAATAGAAAGCAGAGGGTGGGGTGTAAAGGGTCAATTGGAGGAAGATATGAGAGCAGTGTCACCGCTAGGACCACTGTTAGTAATAATTTACATAGGCTGGAATCTGGGATTTTTAATAAATTCTGGCATCATTACCTTCGGAATCTGCAACTTCAGGATTTAGTGTAAGTGTAGATTAGCACAGAAATCACAGTTTATGTATTGCTCCATCACAGGTTGTACTGTGGACTTTCCCATTTGAATGTCCCAACTTTGATTTCACTCTAAAACTTTAAGAAGAGTGATATGATTGTTCATGCTTTTCATTTCCTTATTAGCTGGCGGTGAGAATTCCTTAATGTGATTGTTTGCTTGAGCAGCATGTTATCACTGCAGTTCAATCTACATTAAACAAGGCTACAATCAATTGCATATTGAACAAGTTCAAATTCTCACTAGAGATATTGCTGTGACTCAGCAGAGTTTTCTTTCAGGTCAGTGGTAAGTATTGTCACTGACTGTAAACCTGGATCACTGATGAAATTGGGAACAAGTAAGTTGATATTTAAACTTGCAGATGATACCAAACTCAAGGATATGGCTAACCCAGGTAAAATGAAGCACAGTTCAAGAAGGCATTAGAAAACTTACAAATTGAGTAGTTAAGTGGCAAATTAACATGAGAGATATTAATTGGGTTGCAGACATAGTAAAGAGGATAAGGGAATGGTGTTCTCAAGATGTGTTCAAGACTTCTCCCATCCAATAAATGAAGACTGACTATTGGTTCCTGTTAAGGGGCCAAAACTAGAGCAGATAAGAAAAGTAAAAAGGGACGTATGGGAAATAGTGACCATAATGTGTCTAAGATTGTAGAGAAGGGTTTGAGAATGATGAAAATCAGGGTAATAGATTCAAAAAGGTTAATAGATTTTGATAAGCTGAGAACTTGGGGGAAAAGAAAATAGGCACTGATGTTGACAAACAGCAATGTGTTAGGAATCCTTGTTTATTTTTCATTTTCTTCTTGTTTCTACATGCTGTTCAATCTTTTGTATTGAAGTACAGGTATAGATTCTAGTATGTTTCCTGCAGCTGACACAAAGCTAATTAGGCTATGGAGTTTAGGGACAGGATTTTCCAGCTGTTCTCGCCCTGAAACTAGAAAGCATTTCATGTGGTGTTCAGCAAGAGTGCTGGCAGAATTATAGAATTGTTACAGTGCAGAGAGAGGCCATTTAGCCCATTGTGTTTGCACTGGCTCTCCAAATGCACTTTTGTGACTCAGTGCCATTCCCTCTCCTTTCCCCTGCGTGCTGTTCCTATTGAAATAATGATCTAATGTTACTTGAATGCCTCAATTGGATGAGCATCCAATACACTTCCAGGCAGCACATCCCAGACCCAAACCATTCGTGTGATAAAGACTTTCTCTCACATCGATTTGTGAAAGAAGCAAAATCGTTTAGATCTGTGCCCTCTCATTCTTGATCCTTTTATGAGTGGGAAGTTTCTCCAGATATTTTCTGTCCAGCTCCTCTAATTTTGAAAACCATTATCAAATCTTCTAGCCATCTCTCCAAGGAGAACAATCTCAATCTCACTTCATCCCTGGAATCATTCTTGTAAACCTTTTCTGCACTCTTCAATTTTTCAGACTTTTGAATGGACCTACCTCGCACTGTTGATCTTATTCTACACCCTAGCTATGATTAACACTACATTCTGCGTGCCCTCCTTTTCCTTCTCAATGAATGGTATGCCTTGTCTGTATAGTGTGTAAGAAACAATACTTTTCACTGTATGCTAATGTGACAAATCAAATCAAATGTCCAATGCATTCACATCCTTATGAATAGGCACACAAAATAGAGCAGAAGTAAAGTTTATGTAGTTTATACATTAGTATCACCAATAGACTTACATCCACAGAGAATAGCACAGGAACAGGCCCTTTGTCCTCCAAGCCTGCACCAATCACTTCTATCTAGACCAACTGCCTGTAGTTCTCTACTCCTTGTTTGTTCATATATCTATCCAGATAAGTCTTAAATGCGGCTAATGTGTCTGCCTCAACCGCCTCACTTGGCAGTGCATTCCAGGCCCCAACCACTCTGCGTAAAAATAAACTTCCCCCACACATCTCCACTGGACCTTTTCTTGAAACTGTGCCCTCTTGTAATTGTCATTTCTGCCCTGGGAAAAAGCTTGCAGCTGTTCACCTTATCTATACCCCTCATAATTATATAAACTTCTATCTGGTCGCCCCTTAGTTTCCGTCTCTCCAGGGAGAACAATCCCAGTTCATTCAATCCCTCCTCGTAGCTAATACCCTCCAGTCCAGACAACACCCTGGTAAATCTTTTCTGTATTCTCTCCAAAGCCTCCACATCCTTGACGCTGCAATGAAGTTATTGTGAAAATCCTCTATTTTTTGCACTCTGGTGCCTCTTTGGGTAAGCTGAGGAAGAATTTAGCATAACCAATGCACCTAACCAGCAGGTCTTTTGGACTCCAGGAGGAAACCCACACAGACACAGAGAATGTACAGACGGTGACCCAGGCTAAGCATCAAACCTGGGTGGGCCATTTGGCCTCTCAAGCCTGCTCTGCCATTTGATAAGATCATGGCTGATATGTATGGGTTGGTTTCCACATTCTCCATCTACCCGACAACCTTTGATTCCCTTGCCTAACAAGAATCTAAAAATATTCACTGACCCTGCATCCATTTTTGAGGCAGAGTTCCAATATTGCACAACTGTTTGAGAGAGAAAATTTTCCTCATCTTTATCTATAAGGGTGACCCATAGATCCGCACTCATAAGAGGAAACATCCTTTCATCCACTGTTTTGTGATTGATGCACAAGAATGCTTAAATCCTTCTGCACCTCAACATACTGCAGTCATTTTCCATTTAAATGATACTTTTTTTTCCTGCCAAAGTGAACAATTTCACTCTCTTCCACATTATACTAGGGTGGCATGGTGGCGCAGCCACCAAGTCTGGCACTGCTGCTTCACAGCACCAGGGATCCAGGTTGTTACCGGCTTGGGTCACTGTGCAGAGTTTACACATTCTCCCTATGTCTGTGTGTGTTTCTTCCAGATGCTCCGGTGTCCTCCCATGTGCTGGTTAGGTGCATTGGCCATGCTAAATTCTCCCTCTTTGTACCCAATCAGGTGCCAAAGTGTGGCAGCTAGGAAACTTGTACAGTAAATGTAATATCTACTTGTGACTAATAAATAAACTTTACTCCACCTGCCAGATTTTGGCCCACTCAGTCAACCTGTCTATATCCATCTGCTAATTCTGTATGTCTTCACAACTGACTTCCCTACATTAAGTTCAAGTCCAGCATTGACCTGCCAGGGCTCCACTTGGCACATCCTGCCGATCAGAAAAAGACCTACTTATGCATGCTCTGTTTTCAACCAGACAGTCTTTAGAGTTGTACCACTTATTTTATATTGGCTGTATGTATATTCTCTACAATGTTGTGGAGGCAGAATACATTCTCCTGAAAGGAAAAAAAACAAACTAAACACTAGTGGTATTCTATGGGAAGATTGTATCATGGAACACCAAAGAAAATTGTAAAATATTTATCTTCCTTTAAAAGGAAAGCTGTGTTGGGAATTGGACTTTGGTGGGATAGACAGGATAATCCCATGGGCAACAATAGTGAGATGGCAGAAATATTAAATAACTAATTTGCTGGGGAGGAAAAAAACAGGTAGATATGACCTTCCCATTTCCTGTAAGGAATCTAATCCATTCTCCCAATTCTCTTTGTTGCATCTGTTCCGATGATTCCACTTACCAGTTTAGCATTTTTGATATTTCTTCCTTTTCCCTCAGGAGGATTGTTCCCCACCTTAGTTGACAGGCCTTCAATATTCTCCAACCTATTTTGTGCACTTACAGTCTCACACTTACCTGCCCTCCCAAAATTATAGTGGGGTTTCCCCTTGTCCCTCATCTTCCACTCCACCAAGTCTGCGTTCAACAGATTGTCTTCTGCTGTTTCCATCACCTCCATCATGATGCCATTACATCTCCTCACCAACATTCTGGAGGAATGTTCCCTCTGTAACACCCAGTTCCACTCTTCAATTACTGTCAAGCTGGGTAATCAACATCTGAGAAAATCAAAAAAGAGACACTTCAATGGGGAGGGGAGTAGTGGTGGGGGGTGGGCTTGCTGACAAGGCTGGGGTGGTTTGTTGATAAGACTGGGGGTGAATCAGGGAGGGGGATGGGATTGGTATGGAAGCATCCACTCAGAATTAAAGGGTGGCAAGTGCATAAAACTTAACCACTGATGCTTGTACACTGAGAAGGATTTGCTGCTGTTGTGCAATCATCGAGGTAGTTTCACTGATAATCATTTCCATGTTCTAAGATAAAGGTGGCTTTGACAATCTGTGTGGTCTTCACCAGATGCTACTCTTGTTGCTCCCCACCACAAAAACACATCCTCTACCCAAACCCCCACACAGACTCACTCAGTAGTTCCCCTTCCTAAATCCCTCTGCCATTCACTCAGCCCTCCCCCCATCACAGAATCAGAATTGTTACAACACACAAGGAAGCCAATTGGCCCATTGTGTCTGTATAAGTTCTCTAAGTGATTATAATGACTTACTGGCATTCCCCTGTCATTTCCCCATACCCCTGCTCATTGTTTCGATTCAAATAATTATGCCCTCTTGACTGTCTCAGTTGAACTTGCCTTCACCACATGTCTAGACGATGCCTTCCAGACCCAAATGACTTGTCCTTTTTATTCACTGAGCTATCTATAACTTTTCTCACAAGTCTGTTGTGTAGCACTGTATCAAATGCCTTTTGAAGTTCAAGTACATCACATCAACAGTATTATCCTCATCAACCCTTTATGTTACCTCCTCAAAAAATCAAGTTGGTTAAACATGATTTCCCCTTTAAATAACCATGCTGGCTCTTCTTAATCTGCCCACTTTTTTCCATGTGACTATTAATTCTGTCCTGAATAATTGTTTCTAGAAGCTTGCCAGTATGAACATTAAACTGACTGACCTACAATTACAGGGGCTATCCTTGCAACCTTTTATGAACAAGTGCATAAATTTGGAGTTCCCTGGCACCTCACCTGAGTCTAGAGAAGACTGGGAGATTATGGCCCCACAATTTTCATTCTTACTGCTTTCAATATCCTTAGATGCATCTCACCTGATCCTGGTGGTTTTGTCAATTTTCAGTTCCAAGTCTATTCAGCATTGTCTTCTTTTAATTTTTAACCCCTCTAGGGACAGAATTTCCTTGACTGTCACCTTGTCCTGGGTAGCATCTACCTCCATGGTGAAAATGGATACAAAGTATTCATTTGTCTTGCAAAAATGTATTTTATTCATAAAATATCTGAAAGAACATTACAAACATTTCAAAATGGCCATCACATTACAATGCAATAATATTCAGGTTCTTTACATATATCATGTTGCACTCAGATGCTTCAATGCAGTCAAAGCAACATTACAGACATTATAAAATGGTCATTCTAAACTGTGCAATTGATTTAAATTGTTTATATAGATCAGGTTGTGTTCTGAGATGCTTTGATGCAATTGTGATACATGTAATGTTCACTGTCTTCATTCAATGAGTCATTTGGCCTGAAGGGGTTCTATACAATTCCACTCACAGTTCACTGGCTTAGACAGTGACCTTTCCTCTTTGTACCTCTGCTGTGACTGCCGCAAGCTGAGAATCTGCAACACTTGATCAGGGACAGTTACCTCAGCCATGCTCCCTGCCTCCATGTGGTAAATGCCATTTTAGGTTCCCAATCAGCCCTACTCCTTTTACCATCTTTTTCCCTATTTATAAGCCTAAAGAAGACTTTGGTATTCCCCTTTTATGTTGGCTGCCAGTCTTTCCTCATAATCCCTCTTTTTCACCTCTCCTCTAAAAATATTCCTCTTGGTTCTGAACAGTATTTTCTACCTGACATTTTGGGAAGAGACTACCTTATTTTTCTCAAATTCCCTCTCTCACTGAAGCAGTTTTTGAAAGTGCTGTTGAGGAGAGCCACAGCATTCTGGCTGCCTCTCCCCTGCCCTCTGAAAAGGCCTCGCAAGCTATTCAAGGACAAGTAGGGATAGGTAACAAATGTTGGCTAGCCAGTGAACCCCATGTCCAACAAATGAACAAATTAACCTCGAATCACAAGGTTGAGAACTTGAGTAGGGAGACAGAGGAGGGAGAAACAAGGATAGAAACTGAAGACAGAACTATAAGAAGCAAAAGTGGAAGGCAGAAAAAACAAGGATGATAAACAAATGGTGCCATAATGCAAAATAAAGCTTAGGTGACTAATGACTAACATAGTTTAAAAAAAAGTCTAAAGGCTTTGGGTGAGGTTCTTACCAAAAAAAGCTCAAGTGCCAAATGAGTGTGAAAACAGGAAAAAATCTTGCTCATGTTTTGGGCAAGCTTGTATGGCACTTAGGAAAAAAGAGCCCAAATGTGATTCTCACCAGCAGATGGAGTGGGTGGAGCCTATTCATTGCCAGGAAGCTGGTTGCTGAGCTCTTGGGATGCCATTGCATAGATCTCTCAGTGCGCTGAGTGTACAGACCTCCAAAATACATTGCAGTTAGCCTAGAAGTGAGGAAAGGGAGAGATTATTTCAAGTCTATTGTCTGCAACAGTGGAGTTTCTATTTTACCTACCAAAGTGCATCACTATATAAGAAATACACCATTGGTACAGACTATTCAGTCCAATCAGTTTATTCTAGCACCTATGTTTTCTGTGATCTATCTTTCCTCATCTAAATCTGTCATTATAGCCCTCTAATTCCTGAAGGGGGTAGGGCCTGACAGGGAGGAGAGAAGAAGCTTCATAAATTCCCCCTCCCTGATGCAGAGTACCCCCCCTCTTCTCTTCCCCTCCTCCCTTTAATGGATCTTCCCTCACCCTCTGCCTCCCTGTCATGGGAGGGAGCGGGTCAGGCTGGGAGGAGGCCAGATGGTGGGGGCGATGTCTATGGGGACCATCACTCCTGGCTGCTTTATCCGCTTTTTGTGGTCTGGGAGCGATGTGACAGCAGCACAATTTTCACATTTCTTTTCTAACTGCACATGTGCAGTTCAGAGCTCTGATCATTTCGGGTGTGCTAAACCAGCCCCTCCCATCCCCACCCCCAACAGCGCAATTAAACCCTGCAATTTTTTTTAAGGCTAAGTGCATATGGGGGCGCCTGAAAGCAGATTTCCAAGTCGGATCTGAATTGCGCCCAGATTCAACAGTTAGAATGGAAATAGTAAAATCGGGCCCGTAACATGTACTTAGTTATCTTAAAGAGTAAAAAAAAATCACCACTGCTCAGTCCACAAGATGGTATTTGGAATGGTGCAGGCATGAAGGATTCTTTCTTGATGCACTGAAGAGAAATGAAAGTCAGGGGTTCCTGGAGATAGATTCACACTGGTTTCCCCAAACTACAGCAACCGTCTGACTTTCCAGTCAAAGTTGGTTAACTATAATCTTGCAGGTAAAACAGATAAGGCCCAACTCTTTGCCTATGGTGACATTTGAGGTGGTGTGCTCTTTATGCTGGATGAGAGATGGTTTCTCTCTAGCCTTTATATCCTAAATTGACCTGTTGGGATGCCCTTGTGGGTTCATAAAATTGACTATCTCCAACCAAGTTTAGTCATGCGACAAAGCATCAATGTATTCCATTGTCCACACAAATGATTTGATGTCATAAACCATTGCTACACAATGGGGAATGAGTGGCAGCCTTTCACAGCTGACTGTGATAAAATGGTTCCTTCACAGGCCACTTTACTACATTTCAAATTTGCAGACGCTGGGTCTGGGGTAACCATTATGTTTTTTGTTTAAATATCCATCCTGCAAATTCCCCAAATGATCTTGTTGTGTCCTGATCATTGTCAATATAAGATTCTCCACATGGACATTTGCATTTACCAGACATTGCAGAGGTACGTTCAGACACAAGATAATCCTTGTCTATAATGAAGTCAGGGTAGATTTGTTGTCAATGCAGGTGCGATGGTCATTTCCATCACTATCACCCATCCCATCAGCCACCTCCCCATTCTCTGACCCTCACCTTTCCAATTTTTGTCATCTCCTCCAGAATATAAATTCAAACTGGGCAAAACCCTATGGCCAATTTGACATTCTTGATATGGAAATTTGTCCATTGTATTTTGCCAGAATATTTGAACGTGTAGGCATAATCTTTGATCTTGTCCTCATCTTATTCTGTAAGGATGCAAATTTCAGCAATATCGAATGATAAGACAAGAATAACAGCTGTTTCCTTTTTCTCTCTCAAGTAACACTGAGGTTATGCGTATTGCTTCCTCGGCTGGCAATTCAGCAATAACTTAAGATTAAATATGGGCTCCTTCTGCTCTGTGCAGCTTTAGCACCACATCATAAGAACATAAGAAATAGGAGCAGGAGTAGGCCATCTAGCCCTTCGAGCCTGCCCCGCCATTCAATAAGATCATGGCTGATCTGTCGTGGCTCAGTTCCACATTCCCGCCGTCTCCCCATAACCCTTAATCCCCTCGCTTATCAAAAACCCATCAACCCGCGTCTTAAAAATATTTAGCGAGGCAGCCTCCACCACTTCAACGGGCAGAGAATTCCAGAGATTCACCACCCTTTGAGTGAAGAAGTTCCTCCTCAACTCTGTTCTAAACCGCCCCCCCTTTATCTTGAGGCTATGCCCCCTTGTCTTAAGACCCTTTAATTATTTCTGTTTAGTTGCTGCAACTTTCGATAAAATTGTACCGCTAATATTGCACTACCACAATAGGATATGGCAAGGAGTATTCCAAAGCTGGCTGCTGCTGCATCAGACCCAGATAAATCACAGTTCATCCAGTTGAGACCATACCTTGCGTAAAGAAGTTCCCTCTCCTTACAAACATCGGTGCTGTTAACCTGGAGGATAAAATACAAATAAAGACCGACTGCTGCTGCATAACCCAAGGATGCTAATACATTGAAAATAACTTCAAATATCAGCCACTTCACAGATGATTTATGCAAAAGTTGAGCATTCTTAACCATAACGCCCAGAGTGATGGCAAACATGGCGATAGTCACTCCAATGCCAGTGTAGAGTTCAGGTGCCCGCATTAAAATAAACTCCCGATCAAGCTTCTGTGCTTGCTTCAGTTGCTCCCCTTCTAGAGGCGAATAGTCGCTGTTGATGCTGAAGAAACTTGTTGCCAGTCCACCATTACTGCTGTATCCTGACAGAATAATATATGATGCCACTACACAAACCAACACCAGTAAATGTAACACGGCCTCCAGCATCTGAACTATACCTGACAAGAAAGAAATAATTGGTGAGTGATTAATTAATTATCTTTCAATTCCTATTTTGTTATACTCTTCTTCCCTTTGTAACCCACCTTTGAATGAAAGGATATTTGTCCCTCTTGCTCTTTTATTTGGCTAAGTGACCTTGCAGTGGAACACTAGTTACCTGAATTAGATTGGTCTGTCCATGTCTCAGTTGGTTTTCACAGTCCTGTTAAAGGTGATCAAAGAATAGACGTGAACAGAACCAAACACTAAAGGATATGTTGTCTGGTCATAAATTAATATTGATTGTTTTAACTAATTTGAGGAATAAAAGCACCAGTCTCTAAGGCAGGGATATACCGTCTCTTCAAAAATGGTTATGGTTCTTGATATCGTCCTTTTATCACCTGTTACATATTTGACTTATTTCACGTGTTGTATTGCCAGCTCATTCCACTGAAATCAAACCAAGTAGATAACTCCTTTTGGAGTATCAAATTTTATTATTAGTCCCAGACAAGCTGATCAATGCTAATTTTGAAGTGAAGGTAACAACATATTCATTTAAAATTAACTAGAGGAAAATGGGTTTTTTTATTCATTTGTCAGACATGGGCTTCACTGGCTGGCCAGCATTTATCGCCCCCCCCCCCGCCCCGCCCCCGTTACCTGAGGGCAGATTGCTGTGGCTCTGGAGTCACATGTAGCCATCCCAGGTGAGGACAGCAGATTTCCCTCCCTAAAGGCCATTAGTGAACCAAAGAGGTTTTTCCCGACAATTGTGTTATGGTCATCAGTAGATTCTTAATTCCAGATTTTTTTAAAATTCAAATTTCACCATCTGCTGTGGTGGGATTCAAACCCAGGTCCCCAGAACATTACCTGAGTTTCTGGATTAATAATCCAGCAACCTGAATCCTTCCATTGTTTGCTGGAGCAGACGAGTGAAGGAGCAGAGAGAGAGATAAGAATTTACCTGTTAAAAACCTGTTTAAATAAGTTTAAAGCACTTTGTTCCTTGTAGAACTGATTAAATCATTTAAAAGCATTTTTGCGGGCTTTTTGTATTTACCGCTTTAAGAATTCTGAGGGAGTGGTTAGAAGGGAGTTGTGGGCCAGCCTGCTTTAAATCAGCGCCAGGTTTAAAAGGCCTGCTATAGACAGCGAGCAGCGTCGGAGCAGGCAGCGGAGTGAGAGGGCAGCAGAGTGAGCTATTAGGGCTTAATATCAAAAGGGCTGGGGAGAAAAAGGGCCAGGTGAGTTAGTGTGGAAATTTTCAATATTACTACAGTGAATAATGGAGGGGCATGTGATGTGTTGTTTCTGTATGATGTGGGAACTGGTGGACCCCAGGGTCCTTCCCAGTGACCATGTCTGCAGTAAGTGCAGGTTGCTGGAGGAGCTCCAGCTCAAGGTAGATGAGCTGGCCTCTGAGCTACAGACACTGAGGCTCATCAGGGGGAGAGAGGGTGCCATTGTCAATGGGGTGCAAGTGACATCCACCCCCCCTAGACTGGCTAACTCTAAGGGTCAGGAACAAGAGGGGGCTGCTGAGAGGAGGAAGGGGGGTGGGGAGAGGAGGCAGGAGGATGGGGAGCGGAGGCCTCAGCCTCTCAATCTGCATAACAGGTTTGAGGTTCTTGCTTCCAGTCTGGACGAGGACGAGGGAGGTGAGGTTGGTGAGCAAACTGCACACGGTACAGTGATGCAGCAGGACATAGGCAAGGAGAAGGTGAAAAGGAACGTAGTAGTGATTGGGGATAGTGGGGTGAAGGGTATTGACACTGTCCTTTGTCACAATGACAAAGTGCACAGAAGGGCGTGTTGTCTGCTTGGTGCTCGGGTCCGGGATGTCGCATCTGGGCTGCAGAGGAACCTGGAGTGGGAGGGTGAGAATCCGGTCATTGTGGTACATGTGGGTGCCAACGACGTAGGCAAAATGCGAACTGAGGATCTGGGGAGGGAGTATGAAAAGCTGGGAATGGAATTAAAAAGTAGAACCGACAAGGTGGTTATCTCCGGACTACTGCCTGAACCGAGTGCAGACGGGCATAAGGTTGATAGGATTAAGGAAGTGAATAGGTGGCTCAGGGATTGGTGTGGGAGGAATGGGTTTGAATTTATGGGGCATTGGCACCAGTATTGGGGTAGGTGGGACCTGTTCGGGTGGGATGGGGTTGGTCTGAACCGTGCTGGGACCAGAGTGCTGGCGAATCGAGTAAAGAGGACTGTAGACAAGGCTTTAAACTAATTAGGTGGGGGGGTAGGGTGCGAGGGTAGGTGACATTACGGGGTCTAAAGTTAAGGAGAGGGTACAGGTAAGGGAAGAGGCCAAGGATGTCCCAATAATAGAGGGAGTAGGGGGCGTGAGTATGGTTAGTGGCGTTACGGCAAATGGGGTCCAGGTGAAGGCTGGGATGAAAGCACTTTATCTGAATGCACGAAGCATTCGGAATAAAGTGGATGAGCTGGTGGCGCAGATCAGCACAAATGGATATGATCTGGTGGCCATTACAGAGACGTGGCTGCAAGGTGACAGGGACTGGGAGCTGAATGTACAGGGGTATCAAGTGTTTAGGAAGGATAGGCAGGAGGAAAAAGGGGGGGGGCATAGCTCTGCTGATTAAGGATAGCATCAGGGTGGTAGCAAGGGATGATATTGGAGCCAAGGAGCAGAAGGTGGAATCGTTGTGGGTAGAGATTAGGAACAGCAAAGGGAGGAAGACGCTGGTGGGTGTCGTCTATAGGCCCCGAATAATGATCTGGAGGTGGGGCGGGCTGTTAACGTGCAATTAAGTGCAGTGTGCAGGAATGGGACAGCCGTAGTTATGGGGGATTTCAATCTACATATAGATTGGTCGACCCATGTTGGACACAGTGGGCTCGAGGAGGAGTTCTTGGAATGCTGCCGGGATAGTTTCCTGGAACAGTGTGTGTTGGAGCCAACGAGGGAGCGAGCTGTCTTGGATCTCGTGCTATGTAATGAGGCGGGTAGAATTAGGGACCTTGCGGTGAAGGATCCTCTTGGGGAGAGTGATCATTGTATGGTGGAGTTCTGGTGCAGATGGAGGAGGAGAAAGTGGGTTCCCGGACGCGCGTCCTTTGTTTGAACAGAGGGGAGTACGGTAGGATGAGAGAAGAATTGGTGAATGTGGACTGGGGGAGCGCGTTGGAGGGTAGGTCTGCTGAGGAGCAGTGGAGGATCTTTAAGGAGATCTTTCTTGGTGCTCAGCAGAAATTTATTCCAATGGTCAAAAAGGACCTTAGGACGAGAGGCAATAAGCCGTGGATAACGAAGGAGGTGAAGGGAAGTGTTAAATTAAAAGCGGAGGCGTTTAGAGTAGCTAAGAGTAGTGGGCGAGAAGAGGATTGGGAGAGGTTTAAATGTCAACAAAGATTGACAAAGAGATTGATAAAGAAGGGTAGGAGAAACTATGAAGCTGGGCTAGCACTTAATATAAAAAAGGATAGCAAGAGTTTTTATACATATATAAAAAGGAAGAGGCTGGCTAGGGTGAACGTTGGTCCCTTAGAGGATGAGAAGGGGGACTTAGTGGTAGGGGATGGGGATATGGCTAAGGTATTGAATAACTTTTTTGTTTCTGTCTTCACGGAGGAGGACGTGAATAATTTGCCGGGTGTTAGAGATGGAAAGGTGGTAGGACTGGAGGGTACTGTTACTAGAGAGGCAGTGCTCGACAGACTGGAGGGGCTGATTGTGGACAAGTCGCCAGGACCGGATGGAATGCATCCGAGTGTCCTGAAAGAAATGGCGGAGGTGATAGTGGATGCCTTGGTGGTTATTTTCCAGACGTCACTGGATTCTGGGGAAGTGCCGGAAGATTGGAAAACAGCTAATGTTACACCGTTGTTTAAGAAGGGTGCAAGGCAAAAGGCAGGGAATTATAGGCCGGTTAGTTTAACGTCTGTTGTAGGTAAAATGTTAGAATCCGTCATCAAAGAGGAAATAGCGAGGCATCTTGAGAGGAATTGCTTGATAGAGCAGACGCAGCACGGTTTCGTTAAAGGGAAGTTGTGTCTGACAAATTTACTGGAGTTCTATGAGGATGTGTCTAGGGCGGTGGATGTGGTCTTTCTTGATTTTCAGAAGGCGTTTGACAAGGTACCTCACAAGAGGTTATTGCAGAAGGTCAGGGGACATGGAGTTGGGGGTAGGGTGTTAGCGTGGATAGAGAATTGGTTGTCAAATAGGAGGCAGAGAGTGGGGGTCAATGGGTACTATTCGGATTGGCGGATGGTGACTAGTGGAGTGCCCCAGGGGTTGGTGCTGGGGCCTCAGCTATTTACCATTTATAGAGATGATCTGGAGGAGGGAACCAAGTGTAGGGTGTCGAAATTTGCTGATGACACCAAGATTGGTGGAACGGCAAATTGTGCGGAGGGTGTGGAGAGTCTGCAGAAGGATCTAGATAGGCTGGGCGAATGGGCCAGGAAATGGCAAATGGAATTTAATGTTGGCAAGTGTGAGGTGGTCCACTTTGGTAGGAATAATGGTAGGAAGGATTATTACTTACGTGGCGAAAAACTGCAGCAGGCGACGGTGCAGAGGGACCTCGGGGTCCTTGTGCATGAGTCGCAAAAACCCAGCTTGTGGGTGCAGCAGGTGGTCAGGAAGGCGAATGGGATGCTGGCCTTCATAGCGAGGGGGATTGAATATAAAAGTAGGGAGGTCTTGCTGCGGCTGTATATGGCATTGGTGAGGCCGCAGCTGGAGTACTGTGTGCAGTTTTGGGCGCCGTACTTACGCAAGGATATTTTGGCCTTGGAGGGAGTGCAGACGAGGTTTACTAGGCTGATGCTGGAGTTGAGGGGGTTGAGCTATGAGGAGAGGCTGAATAAATTAGGCTTGTACTCGTTAGAGTTTAGAAGAATGAGGGGAGATCTCATTGAGACGTATAAGATGATGAATGGGGTGGATAGGATAGAGGTGGAGAGGCTCTTCCTGCTCAGAAAGGACAGTAGGACTAGGGGGCACAGCCTCAAGATAAAGGGGGGGGGGTGCGGTTTAGAACGGAGTTGAGGAGGAACTTCTTCACTCAAAGGGTGGTGAATCTCTGGAATTCTCTGCCCGTTGAAGTGGTGGAGGCTGCCTCGCTAAATATTTTTAAGACGCGGGTTGATGGGTTTTTGATTAGAGAGGGTATTAAGGGTTATGGGGAGAGGGCGGGAATGTGGAACTGAGCCACGACAGATCAGCCATGATTTTATTGAATGGCGGGGCAGGCTCGAAGGGCTAGATGGCCTACTCCTGCTCCTATTTCTTATGTTATGTTCAATAATAGCACTAGGCCATTGCCTCCCCTTGATGTACTTTTCTTTTGCAAGTCCTTTCAAAAATTGTAATAATAATGTTTATTTTTGTAAATGGCAAAACAGTTTCATTACTAATGTTTTCTTGCTAAACTCTCGAAGTAATTTTTCACTGATGTTTCTGTGGCAGGAGGTGAAATAGGTGGTGAATTTAGACAACACTTCTTGACAGGATGCTGATGTTTTTAATTCTCTTCAGTAAGCAACAATTAATGGTAGAGCAATTGCTGATTTACAATCTAAGAGTGACTGATTTTTGTAAACCGTAGGTATTGAGAGATATGGGACAAAGATAAAAAAAGGTATTTTCTTTTTCTTTTACAGTGAATTCCGGCTGAGAAGAGAAAACCGGCATGCAGTTCACAGGCTGCAAAGTTACCTTTCGTTGCCACATTGTGCGGCATATGTGTGCAGAGAAAATCTGCAGACGTGGCTCATGCCGTCACATGGGCCAGCAATCCTGATCGGAGACCCGATCGCCAATAAGAAAAGAACTCCACACACCCCACCTCCCCAGTGGATCTCCTCCATAAGGAGAACACCACACACACACACACAGACACACACACACACACACACACACACACACACAGACACACACACACACACACACACACACACACACACGGGGGAGCCCCATCTACATGAACAATAACAACCACACCCCCCCCCACCCCCACAAGCAAAGGAACCCCCAACCCTAGATAAGAGGAACCACTCCCCATGGATCGCCCCAGAAGGCCCCCGTTCACACTACCCCTGGCATAGTGCCAGCAGCAGTGCTGGGGGCAGTGCCATGACACTGTCCATGTGTGTCCCATTCCTCCTGGCAGCTATACTTACCTGTACACTTTAGCAGGTTCTCTTCGCCGGGTTCCCATATTTAAAAAGCAATTATAAATCTCACTGACATGATGTCATGCCGATGAAGGGGAATTCCTAATATGGGGACACACCTTTTAATGAGATGTAATGAGGTCCACGACCTTTTGGATAGTCAGAGGCTTTTTCCCAGAGCTGAAACGGTTGCCACAACAGGACATAGGTTTAAGGTGCTGGGGAATAGGTACAGAGGGAACGTCAGGGATAAGTTTTTCATTCAGAGAGTGGTGGGTGCATGGAATGGGCTGCCGGCAATGGTGTTGGGGGTGGATTCGATAGGGTCTTTTAAGGGGCTTTTAGGTAAGTACATGGAACTTAGTAAGGTAGAGGGTTATAGGTAAGCCGAATAATCTCTAAGGTAGGGACATGTTCGGCACAACTTTGTGGGCCGAAGGGCCTGTATTGTGCTGTAGTTTTTCTACATTTCTATGTTTTGGGACAGGTCAGCGGTCAGACATGAAGATCAGAGGAAGTGAAAAGCCATTTGTCTTCACTTTACCTCTCTCTATAGATCCTGGAGGCAAATCTAAATGCTCAAACTCAATCCTCCCCTGCATTTAGCATGGATAGGGGATTGGCTGTCAAATAGGAGGCAGAGAGTGGGAGTCAATGGGTGCTATTTGGATTGGCGGTTGGTGACTAGTGGAGTGCCCCAGGGGTCGGTGCTGGGGCCTCAGCTATTTACCATTTATATAGATGATCTGGAGGAGGGAACCGAGTGTATGGTGTCAAAATTTGCTGATGACACCAAGATTGGTGGAACGGCAAATTGTGCGGAGGGTGTGGAAAGTCTGCAGAGGGATCTAGATAGGCTGGGCGAATGGGCCAGGAACTGGCAAATGGAATTTAATGTTGGTAAGTGTGAAGTTGTCCATAAGAACATAAGAAATAGGAGCAGGAGTAGGCCAACTAGCCCTTTGAGCCTGCCCCGCCATTCAATAAGATCATGGCTGATCTGTCGTGGCTCAGTTCCACTTTCCCGCCCTCTCCCCATAACCCTTAATCCCCTCTCTTAGCAAAAACCCATCAACCCGCATCTTAAGAATATTTAGCGAGGTAGCCTCCACCACTTCAATGGGCAGAGAATTCCAGAGATTCACCACCCTTTGAGTGAAGAAGTTCCTCCTCAACTGCAGTTGTAAATGCGTCTAGTTTGGGGGCGTTTAAGAGATCTCTGGATAGGTTTATGGACGAAAAGGGATTGGTATAGGCTAGTGGGTCATTGTTTTTGTAACTGGTCGGCGCAACATCGTGGGCCGAAGGGCCTGTTCTGCGCTGTAATGTTCTATGTTCTATGTTCTTTTTAACTCCGTTCTAAACCCCCCCCCCCTTTATCTTGAGGCTGTGCCCCCGAGTCCTACTATCCTTTCTGAGCGGGAAGAGTCTCTCCACCTCTATCCTATCCTATCCATCCCATTCATCATCTTATACGTCTCAATGAGACAATGCCCTATACACTTTGGTAGGAATAATGGTAGGAAGGACTATTACTTACATAGCGAAAAACTGCAGCAGGCGACGGTGCAGAGGGACCTTGGGGTCCTTGTGCATGAGTCGCAAAAATCCAGCCTGCAGGTGCAGCAGGTGGTCAGGAAGGCGAATGGGATGCTGGCCTTCATAGTGAGGAGGATTGAATATAAAAGTAGGGAGGTCTTGCTGCAACTGTACAGGGCACTGGTGAGGCTGCAGCTGGAGCACTATGTGCAGTTTTGGTCGCCGCACTTACGCAAGGATATTTTGGCCTTGGAGGGAGTGCAGAGGAGGTTTACTAGGCTGATACCAGAGTTGAGGGGGTTGAGCTATGAGGAGAGGCTGAATAAACTAGGCTTGTACTCATTAGAGTTTAGAAGAATGAGGGGAGATCTCATTGAGACGTATAAGATGATGAATGGGATGGATAGGATAGAGGTGGAGAGGCTCTTCCCGCTCAGAAAGGACAGGAGGACTAGAGGGCACAGCCTCAAGATAAGGGGGGGGCAGTTTAGAACGGAGTTGAGGAGGAACTTCTTCACTCAAAGGGTGGTGAATCTCTGGAATTCTCTGCCTGTTGAAGTGGTGGAGGCTGCCTTGCTAAATATGTTTAAGACGCGGGTAGATAGGTTTTTGATAGGCAAGGGGATTAAGGGTTATGGGGAGAAGGCGGGAAAGTGGAACTGAGCCACGTCAGATCAGCCATGATCTTATTGAATGGCGGGGCAGGCTCAAGGGGCTGGATAACCTACTCCTGCTCCTATTTCTTATGTTCTTATTTAGAATGTGTTCACAATTTTATGCTTTGACAAAAATTCTTGGAAATTAAAGTGAAAACTTCTTTTGTGTTGAATGGCAATAGGAGACAAACACTGGTGACAAAATATGACGTTCTCCAAAGATTTACTGGAACATAAGGTTTGTAGTATTTGTAAAAGATCAGAGAGTGGGTATTGGGTGTCAATCTTTTGCCCTTGAGTTTGACACGAGTGGAATTTGATTCAGTGGGAGAATTCTAACAACAATCTATTTTCTATATTTCTATATTAGATACAGCTCTGGAGACTAAAGTGATAGGGGGGAAAGATGAGATCAGGCTATTGAATTTGATGATCAGCCAAGATCAACATAAATGGCAGAGCAGACTCGAAGGGCCAAATGGACAACTCCTGCTTCTATTTTCTACGTCTATTCATACACAGGATACATTTGAACACAAAGGGTAGGATTTTATGGCCTTGTTTGAGTGAGACCAGAAATTCCTGCCTGAAGTCAACGGACATTTCTGCTGTCCGACTCTCGCCCGCTCTGATTCCATGGTGGGCAAAGCAGTAGAATTCAGGTGAAAATGTCTACATTCAGGCTGCCTATAACCAGTATTTCTGAATAATGAAATGTAGCAACATGCAGTGGCTGGAGGCACAGACGAGGCTGCATCTCTCTTCACTATGATTAGGATAATGGAGAATTCCTTTTGATGGAATATACTCCTCTCCTTCTAAACGATATTGCAAAACATCCTGTCAAGTGTTCAAATGTGCCAATCTGGCAATGTTCAAAAAGTGTAATAAATCCAGACATGTTTGCCCTGTTAAGGCCACTAGCAGGTAAACAGAATACCACCAAGCATCCACATCAGTAAGGCATTAACAGCAACTAAGTCTATGTTGGTTACAAGTCTTTAATATACAGCAAACTTGAATGGAAAGATCTGAAAATGTATTTGATCATCTAAGGTACCAGTCACTTCCTCCAACTGAAAAGGTCCAGTGGAACAGTGGTTAGCACTGCTGCCTCACAGTGCCAGGAATCCAGGTCCGATTCCCAGTTGGGTCACTGTCTGTGCAGTCTGCACATTCTCCCTGTGTCTGCATGGGTTTCCTCCAGGTGTTCCAGTTCCTCCCAGAGTCTGAAAAACTGCTGGTTAGGTGCACTGGCCATACTAAATTCTCCCCCAGTGTACCCGAACAAGTACTGTGGTGATTAGGGGATTTCCACAGTAACTTCATTGCAGTATAATACAAGCCTACTTGTGACAGTAATCAATCAACTTTACAGAATAAATTAGAGATCCACTCTCAGAGCTGTTAGCTGTTATAGAAAGGGATTACCAGCTGTCTGTGTTTGTGTTTGTCCCGTTACCAAATAAATTTTGCATGGAATGTGAAAATCTGAAATGTAAGAAAGTTACTAAAGTTTTAAAAATGAAATTTCAGAATGATTTATTAGCATATATCTGAAGCTGCTACAATTTTGCTTTACTTTTTGACACCACTATTAGTTCCGTCCAATTCGGTTCTGTTCTGCTATCGTCTCTATTAACATGAATAAGTATATAGTTTAAATAAGACATTGTTTTTAATTTTAATAATCAACCAAATTGATATAAAAATACTGTTCACAAATACATCTTATAAAAGCATAGAAAAGCTGAATTTACATTAAAAGCTCAAAATGCAATTCTTCAAACAGGTGGAATATTCCCAACAGACATTTACAATTTTTGACACAAATTTTGAATTTGTTCAGAATTTTAATTTGCAATGCATTAAAACTTTGATGCTTTTTGGCTCAAATAAAAATCTACAAAAGCCCTAAGAAACAATACAAAGTCCACTACTGCATTATTCTTTTAAGATCATTTCTAGTTGCTTTTGTGACATGATGTTCTTAGTATCTCAGTTCTATTCACTGTAATTCACAACTGTATGATACAAACATGTGCAGTTTCATTTGTTAAATAAAAGAGAATAGAGCAAACTGCTGATTCTTTACTTTTATATCAGAGAATTTGTGGATGAATTAAACAATTGTAGTTTCGACATAGACTTCTTCTCTCTTACTCTTTAGTCTTTTAACCTTTCGAAATGCCAGAATTGCTGCAACTGCGTTCAGCAAGTATGCTATGATAGCAAGGCAGGCACACAGACCACCAACAATGTCAGCACCATGTAGACTACAGGTAAACCCATCGTAACCTTTACTTTTGTACATTCCCTCTCTCTCTTTACATATTTCTGAATTGTAGCTCTTAATCAGGTACTGAAAATAAAAATAAACAGCAGGAATATAGGCAAGCCCTATTGCTATGTCCAGAACACATTCAATAATTAGCAAGAAGGGAAATCGGCAAGGTATCCGAGCCAGGCCTAAAACCAGCATAAGGCATGCAAAGGACATCAATGCCCCACTATAAGCCATTACAGCAATGATTGTAGGCAACTTTAGCTGGTAAAATGCAACATCCAACTCCTTAACTTTTTCAGCCTCTGCTCCTTGAAATCCACTATAGGCTGATCCAAATGTGTAGTAGTAGAGACTTCCCAGGCTGGAGAGATCTGTGTAGCCTCCAGTGCCACTGTAGGAGATTGCACCACATATCAGAATTAATAGATTCAGAAGCACCTCCACCAACTGACAGAGACCTGCAACAAAACAACCAAAACACAACCAACTATTAACAACTAATCACCGGGATACAAGCCCTTAAACTCTTTCACCTGTAGCAGTAACTTTGGTCAGAAGTCTCACAACACCAGTTAAATCTCACAAGCTGTCCTGGCTGGAGACAATACGCACCTCTTTAACCTGTGTTTAACCCTCTCTCTGCTCACATTGTCTGTACCTTTAAGACTTGATTACCTGTAAAGACTCACATTCCAACAATTATCTTGTAAATTGAGTTTGTGTCTATATTTGCCCTGTTTGTGAACACAACTCCTCACTCACCTGAAGATGCAGTGAGACTCTGAAAGCTTGTACTATCAAATGAACCTGTTGGACTTTAACCTGGTGTTGTGAGACTTCTTACTGTGCTTACCCCAGTCCAACGCCAGCATCTCCACATAAGGAATAACTTTAGCCAGCTTGAAAAAGTTACGATAGAGAAAGGTTTCCAGTGCTGGAGGATCTGTTTGCCAATTCAGTTACTCTAGTTCAAGACCAAATGTGCATCACCCATACAAAGTACAATAATATACACATGGAACAGAATGAAAGTGTCTTACCACTTTTTTTAAAAGTTTATTTATTAGTCACAAGTAAGGCTTACATTAACACTGCAATGAAGTTGCTGTGAAATTCCTCTAGTCACCACACTCCAGCACCTGTTCGGGTCAATGCATCCAACCAGCATGTCTTTCAGAATGTAGGAGGGAACCGGAGCACCCGGAGGAAACCCATGCAAACACGGGGAGAACGTGCAACCTCCACAAACACAGTGACCCATGCTGGGAACTGAACCTGGGTCCCCGTCGCTGTGAAGCACCAGTGCTAATCACTGTGCTACCGTGCTGCCCACTTGATGGTTTAACAATCTTCATATGGAGCCAGCTGTCTCTTGAATTTCAAATGCCAATCATACTACTGGGTGACACAGTAGCACAGTGCTTAGCACTGCTGCCTCACAGCACCAGGGACCCAGGTTCGATTCCCAGCTCGGGTCACTATCTGTGCAGAGTCTGCACGTTCTCCCCCTGTCTGTGTGGGTTTCCTCCAGATGCTCCAGTTTCCTCTCAGTCTGAAAGATGTGCTGTTTAGATGCATTGGCCATGCTAAATTCTCCCTCGGTGTACTCGAACAGTCACCGGAGTGTGACGACTAGGGAATTTTCACAGTAGCTTCATTGCAGTGTTAATGTAAGCCTACTTGTGACACTAATAAATAAATAATATTACTTGGGAGAAAAATTGCACAGTCTTACCCAGCAATTGAGGGGTGTCTAAATTCTATAAAGCTCTGATAATTCTGATACAGCAAGCAATCAGTGAAAAACTCCTAATTACCAGCGAAATCTGTGAAATTTAGTTGTTAGTATTTAGGACAGCTAATTTTAAGGTGCTTTTATCCTTCAGGTAATAAAAATTGTGTTTCCGGAGACAGCTGGTAATAACCTCCCTTTCTGACTCTCTCCCCATTTATTTTATCTCACTTAGCATCAGCCCCTATGTCCAAGATATTAAGGAACATAAGACCAGCGTTCTGTGCAAGAGTGGTTCATAATTCTAATTGGGAGCCTTTGTTTCAATTTGAATATTTTAATTTGATACAGCTGAAATCATCATGCATGAAGAATGTACAAAAAAGGCATTAGAAAAGAACAGAACAAAACATCAAGGTTTTCCTCCACAGAGCAACAGTAAAAAGTTAGGTCATTAAAAGATAAAAGTAATTACTTACAGGTTATATTCCAGAAATTTTGCAAATAAAAGGAAGGTACTGTTTTCCTATTTATCTTTGGCTCCCTTTGAAATCTCATCTATATACTGCCCCTCAATGACAACATTTCAAAAGACAGATAAAGTTTACACAAGTACACCGATAAGACCCAGTTCTACCTCAACACCATCTCTCTTGACCACTCCATTGTCTCTGAGTTGTCAAACATTTTGTTGAACGTTCAATAGTGGAAATATTGGTTCCTGCCACAAACTCTGTTTTCTGGCCACTGACTCCACCTCTCTCCCAGGCAACCATCTGAGGTCAGACCAGATTGTTTGAAATCTTGATTTGTATTCAATCCTGAGAGGAGCTTCTGGCTACATGTCCGCACCACAGCCTTTTTCCACCACCATAACATTGTCCAACTCGGCCCTGACTTAATTCATCTACTGCTGAAATGCTGGATCTTGTTACTTCAAGACTTGACTGTTCCAATGCATTCATGGTCAGTCTCCTACACTATAAACTTAACGTTATCCAAATTTCCTTTCCCACTTCCTAACTTGTGCTGGTTAAACAGGATTTGGTACATCTGTGGTTGCTGACTTATACTGATTCCTGGTTAAACAGCTCTTTGATTTTAAAGTTTTCCATGTTTTCAGATTTCTCTGTGACCTCTCCTTTCCCTATCTCTGTAATCTCCTCCAGCCCTACAGTCCTCCAGAATATCTGTGTTCTTCAAATTCTGGTCACTTGAATACTGCAGTTTTCAACCACCAAGGCCCAAAGCTCTGGGATTCCCTCCTTAAACAACTCTGCCTTTCTAACTCTCTTTCCTCCTTAAGATTCCCCTTAAAACCCACTCATTTTGACCAAATTTTTAGTCACCTGAATTAATATTGCACTACAGGTCAAACTTTTGTTTCATAATGCTCATATGAAGAACCTCGAGATCAATGTTCCCTCTAGGTTGAGCAGCAGTCCAGAACTTAACACACAGGGAACAAAGAAGGCCACACATTAGGTGGTCACAATAAGATGTGCGCAAATGCATTAATCATAAGGGGACAAAGCCACGCAAAAATGCATCCCAAATAGTGAAATTAGTGGGAACATTGCATGTGATGCCCTACTGCATTAAAAAAAGCTATGTAACTAGGTGCTATATCGAGAAGTTGTTATTGGTATTGATACCGATATCAGAGGTGAAGGGCTGGACCCCCCAGCCATGCTTGCCCCAAGACCAGAAATTTCCACCTGAGGTCAATGGACCTATGCATGATCCGCCAAATTTTCTATCCCACCTGCTATGATTCAGTAAGAACGGAGATAGCAGGCAAGCTAAGCTTATTGCAGGATAGGATACAGGCAGCCAAATTTTTGAAATATTTATATTAACTGGAACTTACAGATTGAAAACTTCTCAAAGTTGAGAAGAATGGTCAAACTACAAACTAACTGAAAATACGAAGTCCCACAAGAATCAGGCTTGTGTTCTCAACACCCTCATTTACAGTGATAAGGTATAGATAACTTATGCATGCTGAGAACTAGTTTTCACCTCCACTGCCTCAGAGGAATATCGGGTATCTCTCGGCAGGTCAGAGTGCTAAATACACCTGTGTGCAGGAATCTACAGCATGTTTGCCCTCTTGAGTCAGTGGCGACTTTGTTGGCTGGGTCATGTGCACTGAATGGATGACAGCCACATTTCCAGAACTACGCTATATGGCAAGCTTGCCATCAGGACAAGACCAACAGATCACCCACAAAGCCAACTGCAAGTCAGACCTCAAATTAACTGGGATTGCAGCAATGTACAGGAAATCCTTACTGCTCTTCGGGGATGAGCAATCAGGAAGGGTGTGAAAACAGCAGAAGACAACAGAAATGAGCTGATGGTGAAAAAAAAAGCAAAAGGGGAAAGGAAAATTCAATCTGAGGCCAAAGTTATTCCTTTTTGCCAACTGTGGGATTGCCACTTAGAAATCAATCTCCATAGCCACAACAGACAATCCAAAGTAAGTTCATCTGTCATCTCCCCAGGTGTCTACTATTACTGCCATGACAGAGTTTGGAATTTGAAAACCAGCAAGCAGAAAATTAGAATAAATCTGTGTGGAGGCAGTAAAGGCATGGCTGAAGGTTGTAGAGGATTATGGGTGGAAGCAGATAATGATACTGATGTGGAAGTAGATTGTCTTTGTAATAGATACAGTTTGAATACGATTCAGAGAGAGCTATCAGTCTGGTGCTGACATTATCCTATCTTCCAACTTTATTCCTCTACTGAACGTCTGATTTTAACTCTGGACTCTGAAATGAAACTTCAGAGGCCAGGCTGCTACCTGCCTCCTAACAAGACCTTTAGCAACTTGTTTAATCACCAGGCAGTTTCTGACCAATACCCAGAGAAAAGTTGAAGGAACTCTTTGGCATCAGTGTGAACCTGGGGAGATGAGGGGTGTTTGAAGGGGTGATAGTGTGTGCTGCCAGAGCTGTAAGGGGGGGGGTGCAGGTGCAGTGGTGCGGAGTTCCTGAGTCTGAGTGTGGGGCAGATGCTATCGGAGCTATGAGAGTGGGGTGGGTTCCATGAGTGTTTCAAGCCACCAGAGAGAACATCGAGGGGCAGCACAGTTCCAATAGTGGCTTCAAGCAACCTGGGGCTTGGGACAACTAGCTCAATATGGGACAATCTTGTAAAAGCTGGAACAGTTAGTCTCCCTGTTTTTGACTGACTTGCTGAGTGTTTCCAGCATTCTCATTTTTTTCAATCTCTTTGCAAAGGGTGTTTGAAGAATAACAGAAAAAGAATGTGGCCAACACACCCTCCCAGACCAATGTATCTTTCTCTGTAGTCCGAGTATGTTCATTGTGCACAAGACTGCCTTACTGTTGCTCACCTTTAACAGTTCTGCATAACAGGAAGAAAACAATACATGCTAGTGCTGTAATGCAACATGATTACGTGACTGATACGCACAACCAGTTAAACCAGAAATGCTGCATTCTTTCTGGCCCTGTTGATTTGCTCTGACTCAACACAGCGACTAAGAGCAAGCCGAGTTTCGCATATCTCTGTGGTTCAAAATCATTGCATTGTACATTCCGATTCAATGTTGCTGCTATTTAAGCAGTTTCAGTTTGAACTCCAAAGCAAGCTTTTTATCTTTAGAACGCATCTCTCTCTGTTAATTTGGCATCCAATTAGTTTTGGGAGCATTACATGAAAATCACAATACAAATCTTCAAGGCTGCAGCATGGAGAGCAAAAGGTGGTGGAGGCATGGTCATTAAATATCTTTAATGTGGAGGTGGACAGATTATCAGGGTTGGATGGAAATGCGTAATTAGAAATATAAACAGATCTTATGATGAAGAGAACTTAAGAGACTGAATGGCCTATTTCTGTTCTTATTTCGTATGTTGTCTGACCTGCTGAGTATTTATAACTTTTTGTTTTTATTTTCGATTGCCAGCATCTGCAGTTTTTTGCTTAGGTGCAGACATTTTATATTTATTACAATAAATCTGATCTTGCCATCTTACCTCGATTCGTACAGAGGTAACGATAGCTGTAGCAATTTAGGATCCCTCCTGAATCTTCTGGCTCCATGTTTTGCATCTCAGATCTTTTATCTTCGGTTATTACGTAGTCTGGTGGTGCAGTTTCAGCATAACTATTTAAAAAGTGGAATAAATGTTTTGTTATATTGCACCCTGAGAAATCCCTCTCTCCCAGATAAATTATGCTGAGGTTTGACCATATTTAGATTTTAAAATGAATTAGTTTAAAATGTCTAGAATTTAGTTTTGTCCTTAATAGATTAAAGTTTTTCCATTTAATTAACAGATACCAAATCCTTGTAAATAGTATACTTTTGGCCTCACTTTCATATCAGTACCTACCTCTTGGCTCCAAGGATCTGTCTAACACAAGCTGAGAACAACTCCCTCCCAGTATATTTTTGTTTCCCAACCACATTTGAAGGAAAATACTAATTTAATGCTAACTCTCACATGGACTTGTGCTGACCTGAATTAGCTTGCAGGCCGATTTCATTCAGTGGTCTATGGACGTTTAGTGATCAAAAAACTTTTCCCACCCCCAGGTGTCATAGAATGACAGCATCCTTATTGTGCAAAAGGAGGCCATTTCGCCCATCGAGCCTGCACCAACAACGATCCCACCCAGCTCTTATCCTAGTAACCTCATATATCTACTCTGCTAGTCTCCTGACAGTAACAGACAATTTTGTATGGCCAATCCACCTAGCCCGCATGTCTTTGGACTGTAGGAGGAAACCCACACAGACACAGAGAGAACGTGTAAACTCCATACAGACAGTGATCCAAGCGAGGAATTGAACCTGTGTCCCTGGCACTATGAGGCAGCAGTGCTAATCACTGTGCCATTGTGAACCCCTGAGCTACATTTACAAGTTTTATTCCCATTCCTCTGCACCTGTAAGAAATGCAGAGATAAATCCACCAGAGACAAACGTCATCTGCCTGATGGATCAGAAAGGACTAAAGTTTGATTCTTGAATTGTATTGATTGTACTGAGTGGCAGTGGAAGATGAGCTACATTTGGCCACAGCTAGGCTGAGCACTGAACAGCTACTGCTATAGGGCATAGCTGTTTGTGAGTGCTGACTAAAAACAGAATTAATTCCACTTGAGAGTCCTACATTAAAAAATGCACTTAGCTGAACACTAACAGAATGCAACTTACATTACAAAAACAGAAAATGTTGGAAAATCTCAGCAGTTCTGACAGCATCTGTGGAGAGAGAATAGGGCCAATATTTTGAGTCTAGATGACCCTTTGTCAGAGCTGCTCTAACGAAGGGTCATCTAGACTCGAAACATTGCCTTTATTCTCTCTCCACAGATGCTGTCAGACCTGCTGAGATTTTGCAGCATTTTCTGCTTTTGTCTTAGATTCCAGCATCTGCAGACATTTGCTCTTATCATGCCAATTTTCATTACGCATTATTTTTCTCCACACATTCCCATCTTACTTGTTATGTCTGTAGGAAATTCTCTCATTATGTGGTAACGAACTTTCCTTTTCATTTCTGTAATTCTGCTGATTAATGCGTGTTGAATTTTCATCAGTGTGGGAATGATGTTTTCTTTCTCGATGGTAGTGATGGTCTCGATTCTCCCTTTTATGGTATCCCCTCTCTCTCCTATCTCGATCCTCTCTTGCGCGATCCCCATTACTGTGGCCACCTCTAGCATGAGATCTTCTCTCTTCTGATCTTTCCTTCCTCCCGTCTCTGTCGCGATCCCAGTTTTGTTTAGGGTAATCCCTTTCTCCGTGGTTTCTGCTGTCACCATCCTGATTCCTGCTCGGATAGGTATGCTCATTGTGACGACGGTGATCACGATGGCGCTCCTTGTTGGGATGATCTCTCTCACCTCTTGTTAAATTTTTCTCAGTCCTACTTTCCGGGTAGCTTGTTGGCTGGGGCATCTTCTTTTCGAAAAAAACAAATGTTCTGCAATTTGTTTTAAAAATTAATTCATGAGCGTGCCATTTCGAGGAAGGGCATTTACCACGTCAACACTGAGGGAGTTATGACCGAAGAGCAACTTGAAGATTTCTAAAATAACGGCAGCAAGACTGGAGGTCAGCTTCATACAAAATGTCTGGAGGAAAAAAAAACCCAACATCTGGTTAGAACTTTAAAGTTGGTTCATAATTCTGTAACAATTAACAAATCCATAAGGAAGTTTCAGGTTCTGAACAGTTTAACTAATTTATTCCAGTTTCTACTGTTTACACGGTTGCCCCAGAATACCATCAATGTGTATTACTTTCAACAGTTAACTCAATAATGTAGTTGAGAGATTACAATGAGGCTCTAACTATAATGGGATGGAAACTAATCTGGCATCAGCATCTTCTGTTAATTTTCAATGACTGTTCTATCAAGAAATGATCATTATATCAGTCTTACTAAAGATTTCAGTTGATATGTTCTTGCCAATTTAAATTAAAAAAATAGAATTTGTTTTTTTAAGTACCTTAACAACTGTGTAGCCTGGAGACAACACTACCACAGAAAAGCAGGAGCAATATTTCATCTATTTATCCAGTGGCTACAAACACAAAGCTGTGTTTACCGAGTAGTGATTTGTTACAGACATGCTATCTTATAAACTGGATCATGCTGTATAGTTTTACATGTTGTTAGTTCCCCCTTTATTCCATGTGCAGTAACTTTTCTTACATGCTGTGCAGCAATGTATCAAATGTCGTTTGGAAGTCCATGTACATCACACCACATTAACCCTGTCTGTTACCTCTCCACATGTTAGTTAAACATGATTTTCCCTGAAGGAATCCAGGCTGACTTTGCTTCATTAATCTACATTTGTCCACGACAATTACTTTTGCCCTAATTATTGTTTCTAGAAGGTACCCTACCATCAAAGTTAAACTGATTGGCCTATAGTTGCTGGGCTTATCTTTACACCCTTTTCTGAAGAAAGTGGCAGCAGGGTGGTTAGCACTGTTGCCTCACAGCGTCAGGGACAAAGGTTCAATTCCAACCTCTGGTGACTCTGTGGAGTTTACACATTCTCTTCCTGCCTGCAAAGGTTTTCTCCAGGTGCTCTGGTTTCCTCCCACACTCCAAAGATGTGCAGGTTAGGTGGATTGGCCATGATAAATTGCTCCTTAGTGTCCCAAGATGTGTAGGTGAGATGGATTAGCCATGGTAAACGTGTGGGATTATGGGGAGAGGGTCTGGGTAAGATACTCTGTCTGAAAGTTGATGTAGACCTGATGGGCTGAATGGCCTCCATCTGGACTGTAGGGCTTCTATAATGTAATGCTCGCAATTCTCCAGTCCTCTGGCACCATCCGAGCCCAAGGGAGATTGAAAAATGATGAGGGTCATCTCTGTGATCTCTACTCTCCCCTCATTACCCTTGGATGTATCTCATCCAGTGCTGGTGCCTTATCAACTTTAAGTACGGAACATTTCATTTGAAAGATATCATCTCTAAGATGTAGCAGCCCTTCAGAGGAATGTCAGCCTAGATGTTTGTGCTCACGTCTCTGGAATAGGGCTTAACTCACAATCCTCCCACTCAGAGGCAGGAGTGCTACCACTGAGACAAAGGTGGTGTTGGTGCAATTTACATAATGCCTGAATCAGTGACTAGTGTCAAAATCTGCACATGACATGTTCATACTGAGAGTGTTACAGGCTGCTCAGAATACACTTCATGGTTATATAGGAAATAAGAGTCATAATTCGAAAAGAAAAAGGGAATAAATCATATTGCCCTTCCAGCCTGCTCATTCTGGCTCACCTATGGCCTCAACATTTTCCTGCTGCCCTCCATATCCCTGATTCCTTCAGACACCAAGGACAGGATTTTCTGATCTGGTACATATCAGCTCCGCTGCCAGTGAGAATGGAGCTCAGCCAAAACTCTGTTCGCTGCAGTGGTACCGGAGAATCCCAGCCGCAGACAACATGGATGGTTTTGGTGCAAAAGTCTTATCTCACCTTTAAACAGCAGGATGACCACAGGCCTCTGGGGTGAAGAATTGCAGAGATTGGTAATACTCTCACAGACTGAAGGTTTGTGCTACCTATTGATCTTTCATTCTCCATCAGATCAAGGAGTTAAATGAGATTTACTTACTTTTTATGGAGACTAGGCTGTTTATCCAAATTCAATCAAATCAAGTCCAATTCAGAGTCTCAACAAGTTGAGACATTCCCGATCCAAGCTGACAAGACAGGGCTCTCACCTCCTGTCTTGGGCTTGATCTACGTGATCCAAGCTGATTGGAGTAGGCAGAGCTCCTCCTCCAAGGTTTGATCTCATTTGCATCTTAGCCAAAAGGCCGAGATGCCGCTTTTAAAAATTGCTTCAAATGAAGCTAAAATGTAACCTGATGACTTCATCCGAGCATAGATTGTCGATACTACACTTGATCTTAGCCGAGACAAGGCTGTTAAATATGTTTATTTTAGTTAACAAAAGTCTGAGGTCATGTACCAATTGACTCAAGAACAGCTTCTTCCCTGCTGCCATCAGACTTTTGAATGGTCCTACCTTATATTAAGGTGATCTTTCTCTAAACCCTAGCTATGACTGTAACACTACATTCTGCACCCTCTCCTTTCCTTCTCTATGAACCATATGCTTTGTCTGTATAGCGAGCAAGAAACAATACTTTCCACTCTATATTAATAAATGTAACAATAATAAATCAAAGAATTAAAAAGTATCAATTGCAACATTAACGAATGTTAAAAGGCTGTTCGTTGCCAATGGTGTTTCTTTCAAGGATCTAGCAACGAGCAGAAAGTTGTGGTTTTCTATCTGTATTAGATATTAAGAATAAAAAGTTATTGTAGTTTGTTTCCAGTTAGTGATCGCTGTCTCACCTGGACAATCTCCTGCTCAAACAAACCTCAGTAGCCGATGTTTTCTGGGGGGGGGGGGGGTTCAGACTGTATAAACCCTCTCCGGTGAGAACAGATGATTCTGGGGGAAATGTTGACCGCGCCAAATGGTTGGAAATCTGACACCCAAGCACCTGACCGAAACCCAACCCTGAGCCAAAACTTCCCCCAACCACCAAAAGCTTCCTTCACCGTGCCCCCCCATCCCCCAACCTGAGAAACACACTGAAGCCTGCAATCACACAGGATCAGCCACTTACCGCGGAATCTAGTCTGTGGGGGAAAGTTAATAAAGACTGCACTCAGTAAATAAATCCTGCCTTTAATGAAATCTGTACAAAAGCCTTTACCTTCCTGTGGATCACGCCTGCTCATCTCCAGCGCTCCTCCCAACCTGTAGACTCGACTTCACCCGAAACTTCCACACTGTGAAATTTCCATTCCCTATGAGTACTCTGCAGCGTTTACATTCTCGTCTTCTTTATTTAGACACGTGGGAGATTTACTCGACTGATAAATATATTTTGTTTCTGTGAATCAAAAGGGTAACATGTAAGTCAGTAACGACTAGACTCGGAACGCTTAGTTCCCGTCGTCAACAAACAAGTGGGGAAGGCGGTGCAAGGAGCTACAATGTTATTAGCCTCCCTCCAAGCCTGGGGCTGAGTTGTAACCTTGGTGATCTTACGGAGAATTATTTTCATTTGTTCTTGAGCTGGCCTTGAGTTATTGCCCATCCTTAATTACCCCTGAAAGGGTGATTTTGTTTGGAATTTGTTCTTAGGGAGGGAGTTTTTGATCTGGCCACAGTGGTGGAATGGTGAAAGTTCCGAGTCTTGGAAGGGATGCCATGAATGTGCCTAGTAACATGCAATATCAAGAATGTAAAAAACTAACAGGTAGAATTTGCCAACACTTCAAAAGACATTTACAGGATGTCAGTCTCTCAATAACCAGATTAGCAGGCTATGAATAGACCAGAAGATATGGGAGCAGAATTAGGCCATTCAGCCCATCGAGTCTGCTCCGCCATTCAATCACGGCTGATATGATTCTCATCCCCATTTCCCTCCTTTCCCTGTAACCCTTGATCCGCTTACTGATCAAGAACCTATCTATCTCTGTCATAAAGATACTCAATGACCTGGTCTCCACAGCCCTCTGTGGCAATGAGTTCCACAGATTCATAAGAACATAAGAACATAAGAAATAGGAGCAGGAGTAGGCCATCTAGCCCGCCCCGCCATTCAATAAGATCATGGCTGATCTGTCGTGGCTCAGTTCCACTTTCCCGCCCTCTCCCCATAACCCTTAATCCCCTCTCTTATCAAGAACCCATCAACCCGCTTCTTAAAAATATTTAGCGAGGCAGCCTCCACCACTTCAACAGGCAGAGAATTCCAGAGATTCACCACCCTTTGAGTGAAGAAGTTCCTCCTCAACTCCGTTCTAAACCGCCTCCCCTTTATCTTGAGGCTGTGCCCCCTAGTCCTACTGTCTTTTTTGAGCGGGAAGAGTCTCTCCACCTCTATCCTATCCATCCCATTCATCATCTTATACGTCTCAATGAGATCTCCCCTCATTCTTCTAAACTCTAACGAGTACAAGCCTAGTTTATTCAGCCTCTCCTCATAGCTCAACCCCCTCAACTCCGGTATCAGCCTAGTAAACCTCCTCTGCACTCCCTCCAAGGCCAAAATATCCTTGCGCAGGTGCGGCGCCCAAAACTGCACACAGTACTCCAGCTGCGGCCTCACCAATGCCCTATACAGCTGCAGCAAGACCTCCCTACTTTTATATTCAATCCCCCTCGCTATGAAGGCCAGCATCCCATTCGCCTTCCTGACCACCTGCTGCACCTGCAAGCTGGGTTTTTGCGACTCATGCACAAGGACCCCGAGGTCCCTCTGCACCGTCGCCTGCTGCAGTTTTTCGCCACGTAAGTAATAGTCCTTCCTACCATTCTTCCTACCAAAGTGGACACCACCCTCTGGCTGAAGAAATTACTCAGTTTTAAAGGAACACCCCTTCACTCTGAGATTCTGCATCATACATATATCATCACACAAGAAATATCCCAGGAACAAAGGGTTTATCATATGAGGAGATGTTGAGGAGTCTGTGTCTAAACTCAATGGAATTTACAAGGATGGGGGGGGGGGGGCTCTAATTGAAACTTACAGAATATTGAGAGGCCTAGATAGAGTGGACATGGGGAGGATGTTTCCACCAGTGGGAGAGACTAGAACTTGAGGGCACAACCTGAAAGAGTCCTGAAAGAGTTCAGATCCCTTAAATATACCTTGGATAAAAAAGGATAATTTGTAAAGTAAAAACTGTGAGGGTGTGTTTAGTAGTTCCTATATGGAACCGTTGTAGATTATTTTGGTCCTGTTTGCGTGTATGTATCTCTTTATTGTAATATATAGTCTTTAATAAGTGCTATACTACGTTTGCACTGGTTAATTTCTCACAGGTTTTTCACGTCACTCCTCACACCATTTCCAAAACATAATTATACACCATGAACCAGTGTTCCAAGTTGTGATTCCCTCACAGATAACCTCAGCTGGGTTCATGATAGGGGAACATTCACGTAATGGTGCTCCCTTGCACCTTTTGCCTTGTGTCCTAGATAGTAGTGAAATGGACTGTCAAAGGAGCCTTGATAAGTTGTTGCAGTACATCCTCTAGATGATACACATGGTTGTCATGGTGCTGATGGTGAAGAGAGTAAATAGCTAAGGTAGTGGAAGTGGTATTATCAAGCAAATAGTTTTGTCCTGGATGATGTTGAGTTCCTTGAATGTTACTGGAGTTGCATTCATTCAGCAAGTGGAGAGTATTCCATCACACTCTTAACTTGTGTCTTATAGATGATGGACAGACTTCGTGAAGTCAGGAGACAAGTAATTCACCATCATTCCTGCTCTTGTAGTAACAGTATTCATGTGGCAAGTCCAATTAAGATTCTGGTCAATGGTGACCCCAAGATGTTGATAGTGGGGGATTCAGTGATGATAATATCATCAACTATCAAAGGGACATAGTTAGATTTTCTTTTGTAGGAGATAATCATTTGTTTGGCACCAACGTCACTTGAGTTATGAACCCTGCTGCTGTTCAATGTGAGTACAGCCCAAATCCCAGAAGGGAAACTTTGAATGCAGGTTCTTAACTATTCATTTTTGCAATTGGGAAAAAATGTGAGAAAAGAGTTGAAACTCGGTGAGGAAAGGATTGTAAATTATTTGAATAATAACATGTTTAGTAAACTTTAAAACATAACAAGAAAGGCAAAAATAAAGAACAACATTTACAATTAACTACAATGATGGTTACCCAGATATTATACATAAATTATCCACCTAAATTTACTTTCCTAAACTCAGCAAATACACCTTCCCCAAAACAACATCCAATAGGTTTTAACACTGAACCAAATCCTGCAAATAATTAGCTCACAGGGCCTGTAGCTTTCTTTTGGGAACCTTAATTCTAGTTTAGAACTTATGGGGGCTGGTGCAGCTTGATCCTCAGGGAACTCTGCTCCTAGACTGCTGGACCTCACTTTGTTAAGCAAAGTATTAGTTTCATTCTGCCACTAGGCTCATCTGCATTTCAAGTGCTCAACGCAGCTAAATTCCGATCAGTTTCTTTTTTTATTCAAGTCTTTACTTTTCATTCCAACTTTCTAACACATCCTGCCATGTTTTAGAACTGAAGCATCATAATTGAGAGAGAATTCCATTTCTCAGTTACATCTTATCAGTTCTACCTAATCTAAAATTACAAACATTAGAAACATGCATTAACATGAAATAAAACTCAAAGTGTTTGCAAATAAGGTCCACATCAGTTCTTTCTCATCCTTAACAGTGCATCAGCAATGATATTCTCTCTCCCAGTGATATCACAAAAGCTTTTATTTTGTTTTCTCGAAGTAACAGATTTCAGTTTATCATTTTCAAGATGTAGAGTATTCCAATAGTTACGTAGGTAACAAAATCAGTTGAATTTAACTCCCATTTTTCTCCCTGCTTCATTACTGTTACTTTATTCCTATTCACAGCAGATGCCATCTCCCTGGCCTACACTCAATCTTGAACACCTGGATAACAAGGGCACTTATGCCAAACTCTTAATTGTTGACTACAGCTCAGCCTTCAACACTGTTATCCTAAAAAAATTCATCTCTAAACTCTGTGCCTTGGCCCAGTTGCTCTGTCCTTTGACTGGATCCTCAGCTTCCTAACCCGCAGACCACAATTGATAAGGATAGGTAATGACACCTCCTCCACAATTATCTTCAACACTGGTGTCCCGGAAGCTGTGCCCTCAGCCCCTTACTATACTCCTTTTGCCTTTATGACTGTGTGGCTAAATTCCACTCCAACTTCATTTTCAAATTTGCTGATGACACCACTGTAGTGGAACAGATCTCAAACAATGATGAGACAGAGCACAGGAAGGAGATAGAGAATCTAGTGAAATGGTGAGATGACAATAATCTCTCCCTCAATGTCAGTAAAATGTTGGAGATAGTCATCACTTCAGGAAACATAGTGAAGGACATCTCCCTGTCTATATCAACAGGGATGAAGTGGAGATGGTCAAGAGCTTCGAGTTTCTAGGTGTTCAGATCACCAACAATCTGCTCTGGTCCCTCCACATCAATGCTATAGTTAAGAACCCCTCTACTTTGTCAGTAGGCTAAAGAAATTTGGTTTGTCCACTACGACACTCACCAATTTTTACAGATGCACCATAGAAAGCATCCTTTCCAGATGAATCACAGCTTAGTAAAGCTCCTGTTCTGACAAAACTACAAGAAATTACAAAGGGTTGCCCAGTTCATCTTGCAAACCAGCCTCCCATCCATTGACTCTGTCTACACTTCCCTCTGCCTTGGGAAAGGAGGCAGCATAATCAAGGACCCCATGTACCCTGGACATACTCTCTTCCATCTTCTTCCATCAGAAAAACATATAAGTCTGAAAACACCTACCAACTGACTAAAGAACACCTTCTTCGTTGCTGCCATCAGAATTTTGAATGGTCCTATCATATATTAAGCTGATATTTCCCTTCATCCTATCTGTAACTGCAAAATGATATTCTGTAGCCTATCCTTTCCTTTTCCCCTATGCACTCCATGAACGGTATGTTTTGCCTGTCAAGTGCACAAGAAACAATTCCTTTCACAGGACATGTGACTATGACAAATCAAATCAAATAAATGAAATTTGGTAGTGTGACTGTCTATTGTATTATCTAAGTCATTAACAAATGTAATGAATAGCTGAGGCTCCAACACAGACCCTTGCAGGACATCATGAATCACATCCTCCCATTTACAGTACCTGCCTATTTATTAACCAATTTTCTGACCAATCAATAACATGTTTTCAATTCTATGAGTTCTGACCTTTAGCTAACAATCTCTCATCAGGGACTTTATCAAATGCCTTCTAGAAGTCTTTGTAAGTAAGATCCATAGATATGTCCCTATTAATTACTTTAAAAATCTCTCCAAAAAACTGGATTTGTCAGGCATGACCTACCTTCAGCAAATTATGCTGCCTTTCTATGATCAGCTGAGAAAGTTCAAGCTGTTGAGACACTTAATCCTTATTAATAGACTCTTGTGATTTCCCACCAACAGATGTTAGGTTAACTAGTTCATAATCCCCTGTTTTCCCTCTCTCATCTTTTTTAAAAAGCAGAGTAATATACACCATTTTCTAACCTCAAAGAATGGTTCCTGGAGCTTTGTAGAATTGTAGTTAGGGCATCTGCAATGTTCTCACCTTTTTCTTGGGATGTGTGGCATGCAGGTCACTTCCTCTGTTGCAAACACTTACACAATGTAATTAGTCAACTTATCATTGACAGCAACACCATCATCAGTTTTTGAATATTTCTGACCACCTACTTTTGCCTAAAGCAATCATAGAAGTTTTTTTGTGTTGATCTTGATTTTTCTTGCAGGTTTCTTTCCATGCTTATGTATTTTACTAGTTGCTTCCCTCTTTATTAATATATGGAGCAATTACCATCTCTTGTCACCCCTTCCCACCCAGCATCCCTAATGGGAACAAATTTTGTCCATTTTCTTCCTATCCTATTCATCCCCTCCCAGGTTTGTGGTCTCAGTGATCATCGGGTCAGCTATCACCACCCCTCTCTGCATCTCATTCAGGATGTTTGTTCACTGTAGAATATACATCTATCCACATATTGTCATATGACCTGTGCACCAATAGTGATACAGACCATGTGGAGGGGAGTGGCAGAAGTTACTCTTGTGTGACTACAGGCACAACGGGTAAGAGCAGTTGAAGACCTTTGTAAAACTGTTGTAAAATTATCACTTGTGTTATCATTCCCACACAATAATTTTCACATTTCCATAAGGGAAAAAATAATTCAAACTATAAAATCCCAGTTAAAAAAGAAATCAGTTATGCTGGCACCAGTAATACTGAAGTTCCATTTTAAGGTTTTTCGATAAGTTTGAAGGGTATCTTTCACTTCCAGATCTTTTCTGGATGTCCCTTCTGGGTTACCTGTAAGTCGTTCTTCATAGTCTATCTTGACTTTTTTTAAATTCATTTGTGGAACAAGGGTGTCGCTAGCTGGCCAGCATTTGTTGCCCATCCCTAGTTGCCCTTGAGGAGATGGTGGTCAGCTGCCTTCTTGAACAGCTGATACAAACAGCCAGCATATCAAGGACCTCATGCACCCCAGACATTCTCTGTTCCATCTTTTTCCATTGGGAAAAAGAAACAGAAATCTGACATAACATACCAACAGAATCAAGAAAAACTTCTTCCTGCTGCCATCAGATTTTTGAATGGACCTACCTTATGTTGAGCTGATCTTTCTCCCCTTTCCCCCACCCCAGCTACGACTGTAACACTACATTCTGCACTCTCTCCTTTCCTTCTCCTTTATGAATGCAATGAACGGTATGCTTTGTCAGTATTGGTCACAAAAAACAATACTTTTCACTATGTACCAACACGTGACAATAATATGCCAAATCAAATACAACTGAGTGGCTTGCTAGGGCATGTCAGAGGGCAGTTGAGAGTCAACCATATTGTCGTGACTCTGGAATCATATGTGGGCCAAACCAGGTAAGGATGGCAGATTTCCTTCTCGAAAGGACATTAATGAATCAGATGGGTTTTTTCAACAATGGTTTTATGGGCATCAATTGATTCTTAATTCCAGATTTTTTTTATTGAATTCAAATTCATAAGAAATAGGAGCAGGAGTAGGCCATCTAGCCCTTCGAGCCTGCCCCGCCATTCAATAAGATCATGGCTGATCTGTCGTGGCTCAGTTCCACATTCCTGCCCTCTCCCCATAACCCTTAATCCCCTCGCTTATCAAAAACCCATCAACCCGCATCTTAAAAATATTTAGCAAGGCAGCCTCCACCACTTCAACGGGCAGACAATTCCAGAGATTCACCACCCTTTGAGTGAAGAAGTTCCTCCTCAACTCCGTTCTAAACCGCCCCCCCACTTTATCTTGAGGCAGTGCCCCCTAGTCCTACTGTCCTTTCTGAGCGGGAAGAGTCTCTCCATCTCTATCCTATCCATCCCATTCATCATCTTATATGTCTCAATGAGATCTCCCCTCATTCTTCTAAACTCTAATGAGTACAAGCCTAGTTTATTCAGCCTCTCCTCATAGCTCAACCCCCTCAACTCCGGTATCAGCCTAGTAAACCTCGTCTGCACTCCCTCCAAGGCCAAAATATCCTTGCGTAAGTGCGGCGACCAAACTGCACACAGTACTCCAGCTATTGCCTCACCAATGCCCTATACAGCTGCAGCAAGACCTCCCTACTTTTATATTCAATCCCCCTCGCTATGAAGGTCAGCATCCCATTAGCCTTCCTGACCACCTGCTGCACCTGCAGGCTGGGTTTTTGCGACTCATGCACAAGGACCCCGAGGTTCCTCTGCACCGTTGCCTGCTGCAGTTTTTCGCCACGTAAGTAATAGTCCTTCCTACCATTATTCCTACCAAAGTGGACCACCTCGCACTTGCCAACATTAAATTCCATTTGCCATTTCCTGGCTCATTCGCCCAGCCTATCTAGATCCTTCTGCAGACTCTCCACACCCTCCGCGCAATTTGCCGTTCCACCAATCTTGGTGTCATCAGCAAATTTCGACACCATACACTTGGTTCCCTCCTCCAGATCATCTAAATAAATGGTAAATAGCTGAGGCCCCAGCACCGACCCCTGGGGCACTCCACTAGTCACCAACCGCCAATCCGAATAGCACCCATTAACCCCCACTCTCTGCCTCCTATTTGACAACCAATCACCTATCCACGCTAACACCCTACCCCCAACTCCATGCCCCCTTACCTTCTGCAATAACCTCTTGTGAGGTACCTTGTCAAACGCCTTCTGAAAATCCACCATCTGCTATGGCGGGATTCAAAACTGGGTCCCCAGAACATTAGCTGAGTTTCTGGATTAATAGTCTTGTGGTAATAGCACTAGGCCATCACCTTCCCAATCAAATTCAACTGACTCCTCTAAACTTATTCAAGCGATTTACTAATACCTTAACAACAATCATAACATACCGTTGCAGCTTTATAAAACTTTGGTTAGACTGCACTTAGGGGTTTTCATTCAATTCTGGTCACCACGTTACAGGATGTGGAAGCTTTGGAGAGCATGTAGAAGTTTACCAGGACCCTGCCTGGATTGGAGGGTATGAGCTATAAGAAGAGGCTGGATATACTAGGGTTGTTTTCTCTGGAGTTGTGGAGGCTGAGGGGAGAACTGATGGAAGTCTATAAAATTATGAGAAGCATAGATAGGATTGAAGTCAGAATCTTTTTCCCAGCATTGAAGTAATACTAGGGGGCATGCACTTCAGGTGAGAGGGGAAAAGTTCAATGGAGATAACGGGGCAAGTTTTTTTTTACAAGGGGAGTGGTAGGTGTCTGGAATGCACTGCCGGGGATGGTAGATACGATAGGAGTGTTTAAGGGGCTTTTTAGTAAGCACATGAATAAGCAAGAAATAGAGTTTAAATTTATTTACTAGTGTCACAAGTAGGCTTACATTAACACTGCAATGAAGTTACTGTGAAAATCTCCTAGTCGTCTCACTCTGGCGCCTGTTTGGGCACACCGAGGGAGAATTTAATGTGGCCAATGGACCTAACCTGCACGTGGTCTTTTGGTCTGTGCGAGGAAACCCACTTAAACACGGAGAGAATGTGCAAACTTAGCACAGATAGTGACCCAAACTGGGAATCAAACCCGGGTCCCTGGTGCTGCAATGCAGCAGTGCCAACCACTGTAACACAACAGAGGGACGTCGACCCAGAGCAGGTAGAACGGATTAGTTTAACTTGGCGTCATGTTGAGCACAACATGGTGGGCCAGAGAGCCTGTTCCTGTGCTGTACAGTTCTGTGATCCTTGAGAACAGAAGATTCCAAACACGTTGACAAAGCTCTCTGCTCCTCAGTCCAAGGAGCCAGAAAGACAATAGAGTCGGAAGGGGGGAGATGAGTGACAGGAGAAACCGCCAATCAGACATGAGCATTGGCTCGGGAGCCGCCCGAACAGAGACCAGTCAGGCTGAAGAGTGGGCGGGGACCTTTCTCCTTCTCCAATCACAGACCAGGATTTACAACGGTCGCTGTTGCTAAGGCAATCAGCGCCGGCTGCGATTGGATGGGTGGTGGTCCCCCACCCAATGGGATGGGGTTTTGTTGCAGGGTAGCTGCGGGCGCAGAGCGTCTCTGGGAAGTGCTGATTCAGCGGTCTGTGTTGTTTATTGGAGGGGGTTACAGCGGAGCAGCCCCGGGGGTTCCAACAGCAAGTTAAAATGCCATTCAGGGTTGGCAGGAAGGATAAAATGGCGTTTGTAAGTGGGATCTTATTTCTTCTCCACACTGAGCTTCACATAATGGACACGTCTCATGACAACGTCGCTGCCAATAACTCTATCCTAAACTTAACAGTCGCTGCGGAAAATGATAAAATTGGTTGCTGTCGGATTTTTTTTTATATTCAATCATTTATAGTTTCACTCACTTAGCATTCTTTATAACAAGAACAGAAAATTCGAGGCGGCAACCAACGTGGTTTTTTTTTTCAAAGAAGTAATACTTTCTTTGTCTTTATAAGAATTACTAGTGCTACATGATTTTAAGATTATTTTGGAACAAAGAAAACTCAACTTAGTAACACAACAGGGGAACATGTTCGCTGTAAAATGGAGTTGGGTCAGAGTGAGTTTAAAATTTACTTATTGGTGTCACAATTGCAACGTTGCTGCTGTGAAAATCCCCTATTTGCCACACACTCTTCCTTTTTTTGGATACACTGAGGGAGAATCTAGCATAGCCAATGCATCTAACCAGCATTATATTTTTTGGACTGTGGGAGGAAACTGGAGCACCTGGAGGAAACCCATGCAGACATGAGAATGAGTCACTGTGCAGAGTCTGCACAAACTGGGAGTTGAACCTGGGTCCCTGGTGCTGTGAGGCAGCAGTACTAACCAATGTGCCACTCATTTGATGCTGAGAATTAATTTAAATCTGCTAGCATCACTGCTCCACAGGAAAAAAAAATCTCTTGCCCCTTCTTTGTAAAAATTATCTCCAATCTCTCTTTTCTCTCTAAAGTACTTGAGATGCTGTTGCTTCCCAAATCCATGATCATCTTTCGCAGAACTCCATGTTTGAATCCCTCCAATGTGGTTTTCATTGTGTGAAATAGGTTAACAAAATCATTGTTACTGTGACAAAGGTTAACTATCTTGTCTTGTGTTTCTCAATCTGTCACCAACCTTTGACATGGTTGACCACACCACCTTTCAACAGGATATGAGGGTACCCACTTGTTTCCATATTTGTCTATCTAATTGTAGCCAAAGAACCACTTGCTCCCACACTGTCACCCAAACATCTCTCCTTGGCTCCCTCCTATTTTGTATTTACGTGCTGCACCCTGGTAGTATCACCAGAAAACACTGCCTAAAAGTTTTCACCTGTGTATTGATGATACCCAACTCTACCTCACTGCCACTTTCAACCATTCCACTGTCGTTAAATCGTCTGATCCATCTGACAAAAAATAGAAATTTATTCCATTTAAGTATTGGTTCCTGCTCTTCATCCCTAGCAGGCAGTTTTATTCTTCTCCCTGTCAACTGCCTGATGCTGAACTAGGCTGTTTGCAACCTTGATGGCATATTTGATTTTAAAATGAGCTTCTGACCACACATCTGAACTATCACCAGAAAAGCCTATTTTTATCCATGTAATGTCCCCCCTCCCTGCTCCACCTCATCTGCTGTTTAAAATCCTCAACAATGCCGTTATTACCTCTAGATTTGACTATTCAATGCACTCCTGGTTGGTCTCCCATGTTCTACCCTTCAGAAACATGGTGTCATCAAAAGTCCTGATGCCTGTGTTCTAATGCTCACCAGATACTGTTCATCCATTACTTCTGTGCTTGCTGGCCCACATTAGCCCTGAGTTGAGCAGCCCCTCTATTTTAAAACTGTATCTTCTGCCAATGCAAGATTGCTGCCAATACCCTGGGACAGGTGGGACAATGTAATAGGGATTGAGGGGCAGAGAATAACAGTTTGGGTTTGGTATTGGAGCTATTGTCTGGAAGGAGATGGGAGTCAGTTAGCAAGTGTCCTCCGGCAGCTAGGCCTTTCCATCATAAAACAGTGATGGTCTTCTCAACAGGGTTGGGAATAAAGAGCTACAAATACAAGAAAAATGGATCAGTGGATAATGGGGTGCGGAAGCTCAGATGGGATTCCTTGCACAGACACAAAACTGACTCCTTTTGCCTGAGCAAACTTCCCCCAGAGAACTGGGCTGTGTGTAGAGCCAGAAGGCCCTGGGAAGGGCTGCGTTATTAATGTCATTGCTGGAGGGAAGAGTGCGGATTGCAAATTAGAATGCATTGGTGTGAAATATCAGATGGTGAAAGAGAGAGAGAAAAGCTTGAGAGGCTTAAAAGAGCTACCTAATTACCTTGTTTCTCCATCATTGCAGCCATTGGGAATTTGAGGCTTAGATCAGACTGGTTCTCTTGATGCTGCTTGTCAATCAGTGCAGTATGTGGATTCATTTTGGAGTTGCCAGATAAATTGTACTGTCAAGATATTTGGTGGTTGGGTGGGGAAGTTATGTTCTGTGCTCTCTCTACATTTGTGTTACTTTCTCCTTTATAGTTTTCTATCTCTTCCTGTAAGATTTTTGTTCTCTTCCTGTTTACTACTTTCACTGTCTCCCTTATTGTGTTATAGTTACTCTTGCTCTTTGCTCTTTTCCTTATTGTAATTTTTTTTTGTGTCTTTGTGTCTTCCTTTCTCTCTGTTTATTTCTCCAGCTTTCTAATGCTAGAGCACCTCTTGTTCCTGCTGCACCAATGGTGGCTTCAACACCTCCACCCACCAAAACTTTCACTCTCTGCCCTGCTAGCTTAACACACTTTTGTTTTCAAAAAAAAATCCTGTCTTTTGTACATGCTTTTGTCTCCTCATTCTATCCACTTCCTTTCATCTTTGCTTTACCTCCCCATCGTATAAATACTGAATTAAAATAGAAAAGGCTGCAAAAGCTCAGCAGAGAAACTGTTAACATTTGTACGAGTGTTATGGATGTGAAATATTAACTTTGTTTGTCTCTCTCTATAGATGCTGCCAGACCTGCTGAGTTCTTCCAGCATTTTGAGTTTACTTCATAATTCCAATATCTGTAGTATTTTGACTTCTGAGGTATTTCTCTGAATAATGATTGCTTAGGAAATGAAAGTTATTATTTTCTCTGCACTTAGTGAAGTCTCTGAATTAGAGATTAGTGGGATGAGCTAATGAGTGACAGTTAGGTAGGCGCAATATTAATAATAGTCAAATACATAAAATTTGTACAAAACATTAATGCAAGATGTTTGGTGAACATTTTCCCTTTTCTGACACTTCTATTGAAAAGAATTAGATATGATATTTACCATTCATGCCTGAGATTTACAGGATACAAGACTGACTCACCTTTATTATTTTCCCTATCCAAACTATTAGCAGTTCCACAACCCAAATCAATTTCAGCTGGAAAGCAATGTACCACTACATGCCAACCATCGTGAATGAAATTGGATGCGGATGCATCAACTATCACTTTTGTGGAACAACATTGATTATAACAGCGCTATTATAATCATTGAAGCACTGAGACTTACAATAAATATTTGGACTTTACATGTGCCAGAATATCTCAGCCTTAACTGGAATTTTGCTTACTGACAGAATTGAATAGCCATGTTAATTTAATGTCTACAGTTGCAATACAGTTAATTGTGCACTTTATATTTAACATGTAACTGACTTATTTCAACATTCAGTTATTACTTTGAGACAAGAACATAATGCACATGTATTTTTTTTAGTAGAATGACTACAGTAACATTGCTTTCATCTGGGATGCCTAACTCATTTCAAGATGTTCTTGATGAATCATCATCACTGATTATTGTCACCTTGTTGGTACTCGCCTTCGTTCTTTGTTTGTTGGGTTGTCCTAGCTTTTCTGATCTGCATGCATGTTATCTGTCTGTGCAGTACATTGTTACTTTACTTTTTCTCCATATATTGAGACTTAAGTTATTAGTGAAATAATTTACAAGTTTCATGTTTGATTAAACTCTTAATCTTTGCATTTTGCAGCTTAGCTTTGAAAGTTCTTTACAACCTTTGAGCTATCTTTTCTTTCTAGAAATCTGCATTTTTTCTGGGGGAAAGCGTGGTTTTTATACCTTCAATTCAGCTTAGCATAGTGTGTTTATGAGGTTTATCTTTGATAAATTGAGGGGATTATTTCAAAATTGACAGGCACTATCATTGCTGGATATTCGTTTCCCAATGATCTGATTCTACAGTTAGCTAGTGCTTAATTCTTTATAGAAGTACTAGGTTATGAATCCATTCACCTCCAAGATCCTTTCCTGTTTGGCGGTATCTGTGGAGAGAGAACCAGAGTAGACATTTCAGATCAAATATGACTCCATATTTCACTCAAAACATCATCTCTCCACAGATGCTACTCAGACACGCTGGGCATTTCCAGCACTTTGTTTTTATTTAAGATTCCCAGCATCTGTAGTATTTTGCTTTTATCCTTTCCTGTTAGTTATTTCATTGCGATAACATTTCAACCGTAATAATTGAGAAATCTTGGGTGAGATTTCGGTGCAACCCACTGTTTATTTCTTGGCAGTGGAGGCAGTCTGCCATTGCCCGGCAGTGGGATCGTCTGGTCCTGGCACTGCCAATGGGATTTCCTGCTGAAGGCATCCCTCAATGCCAGGAAACTCATGGCGGGGGTGTGCCATCAGTGGAGCTGGAAGACCTTGCCAGCGTGAATGGCTGGAACGTTCTGACCTTGTTCTGAGGGCAGCACGATGGCACTGTGTAACACTGCTGCCTCACAGCGCCAGGGACCTGGGTTCAATTCCTGGCTTGGGTCACTGTGTGTGGAGTTTGCACGTTCTCCCCCTGTCTGTGTGGGTTTCCTCCGGGTGCTCCGGTTTCCTTCCACAGTTCGAAAGGTGCTGGTTTGATGTATTGGCCAGGCTAAATTCTCCCTCAATGTACCTGAACAGGCGCCGGAATGTGGCGACTAGGGGATTTTCACAGTAACTTCATTGCAGTGTTAATGTAAGCCTACTTGTGACTAATAAATAAACTTTATAAAAAGGATTCTTCTCCACTAGATGACACTAGATTTATGCCTTTTTAGTTTTATTTTTCCAGAACTTTAAAATTTTGCCGAATTCTCAAAATCCTTTGTTTTACAGAATATTTGTATTATGTTACAAACACTGAAGTAATTATTTGGGCCATCAGTGAGGTTTAGACACAAGAGTCTTGTGCAGCAGCTAAGGAATTACATACAGACCTAGATAGTATTTGAAAGTGGGTAGAACTGAAGTGGCTGAAATTCATTGCAAATAAGTGCAACTATGTTAGCATGTTGAATTCAAAATTATTGAGATTAGTTCTTTAATTGGGTAAGAGGATAAAGAGGTGAAGGAGTTACAATAAGCCTAAGGCTGATTATTTTTAGATAATACAAATCAGCAATTAACGGCAGACAGAATGCTGAACTATATTGCCAAATCAATTGAGTATGAGTGTGTGGCAGTCGTGCTGTGCAACCCAAGTTGCTCACTGAATGACAAAGGAAACATGCAATTCTTGGAGGTAGTACAGAAAAGGGCCACAAGGCTGATCCCTAGTTGGTGGGCAGGAAAGCTTAGAAACACTTAGATAGTTCAAACTTAAGGGAGGTGAAAGAAATGGGACTTTATTGAAATATAGAAAATACTTTGAAAAAAGTTAATCCTCTACAACTGAAAAAAGACAAAGTTCAAAGCTAATGTCAGAAAGCAGTTCATACAGAATGAGTCAGACCTAGAATGCTGGAAGAAAACAAAATCTGGTGTCATTCAAAATAATTAGTTCCCTGATACATAGATTATATTATTCTGTGGAAGAAAAGCTAACTGAAACAAATTACCTCCTCCATCTTTTCTTAACTTTGAAGAGCTGTCTCCATTCAAACATTAAGATAATCTCTGCCATTTGTGTCCTTTTCCTTCAGTGCTTGGAAACTGGTGCATCTTTTCTAGTAGTTTCTCTAAATTGGATTAGAGCTACAAGAGGAGGTGAGCAGGAAAGTAGCTGTGGGTAAAACTGACTAGAGAGTCTAAGGAGCAGACACAGGTAGGCAGGAGTGATGAAGCATGCTCATGCCTTTGTGCTCTGCACATGAATTTTTAATGTTTGGCTTTAAAATGTGGGCTGAATATTGATTACTATTTTAATGCAGAGTGACCTCCTTTTAATGATTCTTAGTTGATATTCCAACCAGTACCATTCTCTAAATAGTAGTTTGTTATTGTTAATAATTACATGGGAATTTGTTAATTTCCATGAGTTGAGCTTGTATGTTTTTACGTGCTGTTTATGCTACAAGGACAATGCTTGATTGACTTGGTGCATCAATAATGTTTTCACGTGTGCTTGAAACTGGATTTTTTCTTAGGAGTTGCTATAAGTAGGTCTTGTGGTGCAGTAGGCTGGGCCCCTGTCTCTGAACCAGAAGCTTTGGTTTCAAGTCCCACTCCAGGACTTCATAGCTAAGGAAGGAGCATTCATAACACGGTCAATCAGGTTGAGCGTTAAACTGCAAGTCTTTCAACATACGCCAATAGTAGGCAGTGAAAGTGGGAGATATTCCTGGTCAGCTGTATGATGGGAAGGAAATTAGAGTCTCTAGCTTCACTAGTGATAGGTCTGGACTACAACATGCATGTAGAACTGCATGTTCCTTCAACAATTCTGACTTCTTGGGGAGCCAATTGGCTGGTCAGCCAGTCTGGATTAAGTTGGTACCAACAGAACTGGGTTTGATCTCCTTTCTGGCTTGGGTAGATTCAGGATCTACATCCTTGCCCTGCCCACTGTGCAGAGGTCACGCTGCTGTTCTACGGATCTCCCTTTCAGTAGTTAACTAAAGAAGTGATGGAGTTGCAAGCTGGCAAGTATCCAGGTCCTAATGTACTTCATCCTAGGTGGCTGTAGAGGCTGTAAATGTGTTGGTATTAATTTTCCAAAATTCACCAGATTCTGGAAAAGTTTCATTAGACTGGAAAGTAGCAAGATAAGCCTTCTATTCAAGAAGGGAGAAAGGCGGAAAGCAGGAAACTGTAGGTCAGTAGTTTGATGTCTGTCATGGGAAAGCTGTTTGAATCGATCATTGAGGAGGTTACTGCTGTGCACTTAGAGAAACTGAAACTAACTGGGAAAAGTCAGCATGGTTTTGTGAAAGGGAAATCTTGTTTAACCAATTTATTGGAGCTCTTTGAAGGAGTGTGGATAAAGGAGAGCCTGTAGATGTGCTGCAGTTTTCAGAACGTATCTGATGAGGTGCCGTGTCAAAGGTTATTGGGAAAAATGAAAGCTCAGCAACTTGGGGTTAAGCATGGATAAAGAATGGCTGGCAGGAAACAGTATGCATAAATGTGTCACTTTCTGATTGGCAAGATATGACATGTAAAATCCTGTAGGGGTCTGTGCTGGGGCCTCATCTTTTTATAATTTATATGAACGGAATAAAGGCATGGTTGTTAAATTTGCAGGTGAAAGAGGCCATATGGAGGTTGCAGATGGATATAGATAGTTTGAGTGGGCAACAATCTGGCAGCTGGGATATAATGTAGGGAAAATGTGAAGCTGTTTGTTTTGGCAGGAAGAATAAAAAAGCAGAGTATTGCTTAAACAGAGATGGGCTGCAGATTCCGAGGTTCAGAGGAATCTAGATGTTCTAGTGCATGAGTTGCACAAAGTTATTATGCATGTACAGCAAGTAATTAAGAAGGTAATGAAGCGACCCTTCATACAAGAGGAATTGAACATAAAAGTAAGGATGCTATGCTTCAGCTATAGGGCATCAGTAGGCTTGTATCGTGAATACTCTGCAGTTTTGGTCTTATTTGAGGAAGGTTTTAAGTGTGTTTGTTTGCTTCAGACGAGGTTTACTAGATTGATACCTGGTTATGAGTGAGTTGTATTATGAAGAAAGGTTAGCTAAACTCAGCTCGTTTCCACTGGAGTTTAGAAGAGCGAGGGGGTGACTTGATTGATGTGTGTAAGATCCTGAACAGTATTGACAAGGTAGACACAGAAAGGCTGTTTTCTCTTCTGTATGAATCCAGAACTAAAGGGTATGATATTAAAATTAGACGTTACTCTTTTAGGGTAGAGATGAGGACATTTTTTTTCCTCTCATTGGGTTGTGCAACTTCGAAAGTCTCTGCCTCAGAAAGCATTGGAGGTGGGCACATTGAACATTTTTAAGGCAAAGGTAGGTAGATTTTTTGTTAGGCAAAGGAATCAAAGGTTATCAGGGGTAGATGGGAATATGGAATTTGAAACACAAGCTGATCAACCTTGATCTTATTGAATGGTGGAGCAAGCTGAAGGGGCCAGATGGCCTACTTGGTTGTTCATTTGTTCACAAGTTGCTATAAGTAGGGTTCTGGTAGTTGCCTTCTAAAAATATGTTCCATAAGAATATAAGAACATAAGAAATAGGAGCAGGAATAGGCCATCTAGCCCTTCGAGCCTGCCCCGCCATTCAATAAGATCATGGCTGATCTGTCGTGGCTCAGTTCCACTTTCCCGCCCTCTCCCCATAACCCTTAATCCCCTCTCTTATCAAAAACCCATCAACCCGCGTCTTAAAAATATTTAGCGAGGCAGCCTCCACCACTTCAACGGGCAGAGAATTCCAGAGATTCACCACCCTTTGAGTGAAGAAGTTCCTCCTCAACTCCGTTCTAAACCGCCCCCCCTTTATCTTGAGGCTGTGCCCCCTAGTCCTACTGTCTTTTTTGAGCGGGAAGAGTCTCTCCACCTCTATCCTATCCATCCCATTCATCATCTTGTACGTCTCAATGAGATCTCCCCTCATTCTTCTAAACTCTAACGAGTACAAGCCTAGTTTATTCAGCCTCTCCTCATAGCTCAAGCCCCTCAACTCCGGTATCAGCCTAGTAAACCTCCTCTGCACTCCCTCCAAGGCCAAAATATCTTTGTGCAGGTGCGGCGCCCAAAACTGCACACAGTACTCCAGCTGCGGCCTCACCAATGCCCTATACAGCTGCAGCAAGACCTCCCTACTTTTATATTCAATCCCCCTCGCTATGAAGGCCAGCATCCCATTCGCCTTCCTCACCACATGCTGCACCTGCAAGCTGGGTTTTTGCGACTCATGCACAAGGACCCCGAGGTCCCTCTGCACCATCGCCTGCTGCAGTTGTTCGCCACGTAAGTAATAGTCCTTCCTACCATTATTCCTACCAAAGTGGACCACCTCACACTTGCCAACATTAAATTCCATTTGCCATTTCCTGGCCCATTCACCCAGCCTATCTAGATCCTTCTGCAGACTCTCCACGCCCTCCGCACAATTTGCCGTTCCCCCAATCTTGGTGTCATCAGCAAATTTCGACACCCTACGCTCGGTTCCCTCCTCCAGATCATCTATATAAATGGTAAAAAGCTGAGGCCCCAGCACCGACCCCTGGGGCACTCCACTAGTCACCATCCGCCAATCCGAATAGCACCCATTGACCCCCACTCTCTGCCTCCTATTTGATAACCAATCCTCTATCCACGCTAACACCCTACCCCCCAACTCCATGTCCTTCGACCTTCTGCAATAACCTCTTGTGAGGTACTTTGTCAAACGCCTTCTGAAAATCCAGAAAGACCACGTCCACCGGCTCTCCTCTATCCACCGCCCTAGACACATCCTCATAGAACTCCAGTAAATTTGTCAGACACGACTTCCCGTTAATGAAACCGTGCTGCGTCTGCTCTATCAAGCAATTCCCTTCAAGATGCCTCGCAATTTCCTCCTTAATGACGGACTCTAACATTTTACCTACCACAGACGTTAAACTAACCGGCCTATAATTCCCCGCCTTTTGCCTGGCACCCTTCTTAAACAACGGCGTAACATTAGCCGTTTTCCAATCCTCCGGCACTTCCCCGGAATCCAGCGACGTCTGGAAAATAACCACCAAGGCATCCACTATAACCTCCGCCATTTCTTTCAGCACCCTCGGATGCATTCCATCCGGTCCTGGGGACTTGTCCACAATCAGCCCCTCCAGTCTGTCGAGCACCGCCTCTCTAGTAACAGTAATGTCATTAAGACCCTCCAGTCCTACCACCTTTCCATCACTAACACCCGGCAAATTATTCACGTCCTCCTCCGTGAAGACAGAAACAAAAAAGTTATTCAATACCTTAGCCATATCCCCATCCCCTACCACTAGGTCCCCTTTCTCATCCTCTAAAGGACCAACGTTCACCCTAGCCAGCCTCTTCCTTTTTATATATTTATAAAAACTCTTGCTATCCTTTTTTATATTAAGCGCTAGCCCAGCTTCATAGTTTCTCCTACCTTTCTTTATCAACTTCTTTGTCAATCTTTGTTGACATTTAAACCTCTCCCAATCCTCTTCTCGCCCATTACTCTTAGCTACTCTAAATGCCTCCGCTTTTAATTTAACACTTTCCTTCACCTCCTTCGTTATCCACGGCTTATTACCTCTCTTCCTACTGTCCTTTTTAACCATCGGAATAAATTTCTGCTGAGCACCAAGAAAGATCTCCTTAAAGATCCTCCACTGCTCCTCAGCAGACCCTCCCTCCAACGCGCTCCCCCAGTCCACATTTGCCAATTCTTCTCTCATCGTACCGTACTCCCCTCTATTCAAACAAAGTACGCGTGTCCGGGAACCCACTTTCTCCTCCTCCATCTGCACCAGAAACTCCACCATACAATGATCACTCTCCCCAAGAGGATCCATTTCCCGTTGTAGCTAGGTCTGTACTGAAGCAACTGTTTCACAAAGCCTGATGGTTGTCTAGGCTCTCAGCCAAGCCTCATTATGTATGCTTGCTGTGAACCCAGACAGTATTATTCCTGTTGAAACACCTGCACCCCAGTGAAAACATTGCTTGATTTCTGCTGTTGATTTCACAAAATTTGTTTACAAAATGTTACCTGATGCCAAAGATTTGTTTTTTGTTATTGATATTTTAAAGATTAATTGATATTGATGCTTTTATTAGCTTGTAGTGAAATGATATTTTATAATGGTTATGAATTTATGGAAATTACTTTGTTTCACAACTTTTATTGACATATTCCTGTCTCTACAGGGTTCACTGTTTCTAGACAGCGTATGATGGTTTAGCATGGGAGGTATGAGGAGCCACAGTGGGTAGGAAGAAGCGCAGTAGTCTCTGCATGTCCACTCTATCAATCCCTCTCATCATCTTATAAACCTCTATTAAGTTGCCTCTCATCCTCCTCCGCTTCAAAGAGAAAAGCCCCAGCTCCCTCAACCTTTCCTTATAAGACCTACCCTCCAAATCAGGCAGCATCCTGGTAAATCTCCTCTGCACTCTCTCCAGTGCTTCCATATCCTTAGTGTGGTGACCAGAACTGAACACAATATTCCAAATGTAGTCTCACCAGTGTCTGATATAGTTGCAGCATAACCCCACAGCTCTTAAACTCAAACCCCCTGTTAATAAATGCTAACACACAGAGCCTTCTTCACGGCTCTGTCCACTTGAATGGCAACTTTCAGAGATCTGTGGATATGAACCCCAAGATTTCTCTGTTCCTCCACATTCCTTAGAACCCTGTAATCTGCATTCAAGTTTGTCCTACCAAAATGAATCACCACACACTTATCAGCTTTAAGCTCCATCTGCCACTTTTCGGTCCAGTTCTGCATCCTATCAATGTCTCCTTGCAACCTGCAAGAGCCCTCCACCTCATCCACTTCTCCATCAATCTTGGTGTCATCTGCAAATTTATTAACCCACCCTTTAGCCCCCTCTTCCAAGTCATTGATAAAAATCACAAAAGCAGAGGACCCAGCACTGACCCCTGTGGTACACTGCTGGTAACTGGCCTCCAGTCTGAAGTAACCTTGTAACCTGAAGTAATTTTGAAGTCACCTTCCTAACAGCATTTTGGGTGTTTAAAGTACATCTGGACTGCAGTGGTTCAAGAAGGCAGCGCACCACCGCCTTCTCAATTAGGAATGGGCATCAGTGCTGGCCTAGCCCACAATGCCCACATCCCAGAAAATATATTTTTATGTTCTTATGTTAATACTGATTCAGTACTGTAATCTTAATTTCATTAGTTTTGCATATTTTCCCTGTTTTCTGTTGTCTTGACTAACCAAGTTTTGATCATTTGTCTAGAAACACATAGCTCATGGCTTGGTTCCTGCGGCCACCATAGCTCCCAGAGCTGCTGTTCCTCGCACCCCTCCCCCTCGTAGCCCAGATCCTTCTCCAGAGAGACCAAGGTACGTTGGACTATCAGTTTCATTGGTATTTTTAAATGTTTGTTTTCCTAAAAAATAATCTAAACGACTTGGTTAACTGGGCTTTCATTAAAGTTTAAGTTGTTCACTTTGTTCACTTTCAAAACTGCATTTTTTTAAATCTGTTTTGACCGCATCTGATGAAATTGCTCACTTGTATTATGTTTGATTTGGCGTCGTCATAATTTTATATAACTGCTAACTTTATCTGAAATGACAATGCTTGAAATTGAAATGTCTTGTTTAGATTATATGGAAAACGTTTGTTAATTTGCTAAATCTTGATGCTCATTTAGATAAAAGCACCTTTGCTGTTAGCAGAGGGACTGGTTTGTTCAATTGGCCAAACTGTTAGCATGTGATTCAGAATAGCATTAGACACTCTTTTTCCCAACTGAGAAAGACTTTGGGCCCTGCCTCCCCACTTTGCAATTATTGCAGTATCTGTAGTTTGGTGACCTTTGAATAATTGAAGTTGCTATCTATAGGAGCTGTTGTTACCTGCTGATGTATTGAGTTATGACCATAGCAGATGTTAATTGCTGACAAACCAAATCCCAGAAGAAAACTTGGCTTCCTGGGCCATACCTTTTTTCTTTATTCTGAAAATGAGAAGAAAATGTACTGAACTCAGTAGCACAAAATCTAGTAACACTTTTGGCACTTTCAAAGTAAAAGGTTTACTTACAAGAAGAAAAGAAAATGTAAGCACATAAGTATATAGAACGTAGAACACTTCAGCATAAACAGGCCCTTCGGCCCATGCTGCGCCGATCATATCCATACCTACTAGGCCATAGAACTATCTGTAACTCCCAATCCCATTAAATCCCATGTACTCATCCAGAAGTCTTTTAAAAGACTCCCGCGAGTTCGCCTTTACCACCACCGACGGCAGCCGATTCCACTCACTCACCACCCTTTGAGTGAAAAACTTACCCCTAACATCTCCTCTATACTTGCTCCCCAGCACCTTAAACGTGTGTCCCCTCGTAGCGACCATTTCAGCGCTGGGAAATAGCCTCTGAGAATCCACCCTATCTATGCCTCTCAACATTTTATAAACTTCTATCAGGTCGCTTCTCAACGTTCGTCTCTCCAGGGAGAAGCAACCTAGCTCCCTCAACCTATCTTCATGAGGCATGCCTCCCAATCCAGGCAACATCCTTGCAAATCTCCTCTGCACCCTCTCAATATCTTCCACATCCTTCCTGTAGTGAGGCGACTAGACTGCGCACAGTACTCCAAGTGGGGTCTGACAAGGGTCTTATAAAGTTGGAGCATTACCTCCCAACTCCTAAACTCAATCCCTCGATTAATGAAGGCCAGTACACCATATGCCTTCTTAACCACATCCTCCACCTGCGAGGCCAATAGAAGAGTCCTATGGACCCAGACCCCAAGGTCCTACAGAAGGTTAGGGTGCACGGAGTTGGGGGTAAGGTGTTAGCGTGGATATAGGATTGGTTGTCTAATAGTAGTCATGATGTGGATATGCCGGCGTTGGACTGGGGTAAACACAGTAAAATTGATGAAGACGAACATCTCGCCAGGGCCATCCCCACACCCCCACTTCTTGCCTTCAGACAACCACGCAACCTCAAACAGACCATTGTTCGCAGCAAACTACCCAGCCTTCAGGAGAACAGTGACCACAACACCACACAACCCTGCCACAGCAACCTCTGCAAGACATGCCGGATCATCGACATGGATACCATCATCACATGTGAGAATACCATCCACCAGGTACACGGTAAATACTCTTGCAACTCGGCCAACATTGCTTACCTGATACGTTGCAAGAAAGGATGTCCCGAAGCATGGTACATTGGGGAGACCATGCAGACGCTACGACAACGGATGAATGAACATCGCTTGACAATCACCAGGCAAGACTGTTCCCTTCCTGTTGACGAACACTTCAGTGGTCATGAGCATTCAGCCTCTGATCTTCGGGTAAGCATTCTCCAAGGTGGCCTTCACGACACACGACAGCACAGGGTCGCTGAGCAGAGACTGATAGCCAAGTTCCGCACACGTGAGGACGGTCTCAACAGGGATCTTGGGTTCATGTCGCACTATCTGTAACCCCCGTGACTTGACTGGGTTTGCAAAGCCTCACTTACTGTACTGTCTGGGGACAGTACACATCTCTTTAACCTGTGATCAGTGCTCCTTCCACACACATTGTCAGCCACTTTAGGACTTGAACAGCAGGTTAGGTGTAGGTGTAGACAGCGGGCAGCGTCGGAGCGGGCAGTGGAGTGAGAGGGAAGCAGAGTGAGCTATTAGGGCTTAATATCAAAAAGGGCTTGAAGGAAAAAAGGCCAGGTGAGTTCGTTTGAAAAACAAGGGAAAAAAAATTTTTTTTCAAAACTACTACAGTGATTAATGGAGGGGCATGTGATGTGTGGTTTCTGTATGATGTGGGAACTGGTGGACTCCAGGGTCCATCCCAGTGACCATGTCTGCAGTAAGTGCAGGTTGCTGGAGGAGCTCCAGCTCAAGGTGGATGAGCTGGCCTCTGAGCTACAGACACTGAGGCTCATCAGGGGGAGAGAGGGTGCCATTGTCAATGGGGTGCAAGAGACATCCACCCCCCCTAGACTGGCTAACTCTAAGGGTCAGGAACAAGAGGGGGCTGCTGGGAGGAGGAAGGGGGGTGAGGAGCGGAGGAAGGAGAGTGGGGAGAGGAGGAAGGAGGGTGGGGAGCGGAGGCCTCAGCCTCTTAATCTGCATAACAGGTTTGAGGTTCTTGCTTCCGGTCTGGAAGAGGACGAGGCAGGTGAGGTTGGTGAGCAAACTGCACACGGTACAGTGATGCAGCAGGACATAGGCAAAGAGAAGGGGAAAAGGAACGTAGTAGTGATTGGGGATAGTGGGGTGAAGGGTATTGACACTGTCCTTTGTCGCAATGACAAAGTGCACAGAAGGGTGTGTTGTCTGCCTGGTGCTCGGGTCCGGGATGTCGCAGCTGGGCTGCAGAGGAACCTGGAGTGGGAGGGTGAGAATCTGGTCGTTGTAGTACATGTGGGTGCTGGTGACGTAAGCAAAATGCGGACTGAGGATCTGGGGAGGGAGTATGAAAAGCTGGGAATGGAATTAAAAAGTAGAACCGAAAAGGTGGTCATCTCTGGGCTACTGCCTGAACCGAGTGCGGACGGGCATAAGGTTGACAGGATTAAGGAAGTGAATGGGTGGCTCAGGGATTGGTGTGGGAGGAATGGGTTTGAATTTATGGGGCATTGGCACCAGTATTGGGGTAGGTGGGACCTGTTCGGGTGGGATGGGGTTGGTCTGAACCGTGCTGGGACCAGAGTGCTGGCGAATCGAGTAAAGAGGACTGTAGACAGGGCTTTAAACTAATTAGGCGGGGGGAGGGTGCGAGGGTAGGTGACATTACGAGGTCTAAAGTTAAGGAGAGGGTACAGGTAAGGGAAGAGGCCGAGGATGTCCCAATAATAGAGGGAGTAGGGGGCGTGAGTATGGTTGGTGGCGTTACGGCAAATAGGGTCCAGGTGAAGGCTGGGATGAAAGCGCTTTATCTGAATGCACGAAGCATTCGGAATAAAGTGGATGAGCTGGTGGCGCAGATCGACACAAATGGATACGATCTGGTGGCCATTACAGAGACGTGGCTGCAAGGTGACAGGGACTGGGAGCTGAATGTACAGGGCTATCAAGTGTTTAGGAAGGATAGGCAGGAGGGAAAAGGGGGGGGGGTGTAGCTCTGCTGATTAAGGATAGCATCAAGGTGGTAGCAAGGGATGATATTGGAGCCAAGGAGCAGAAAGTAGAATCGTTGTGGGTGGAGATTAGGAACAGCAAAGGGAGGAAGACGCTGGTGGGTGTCGTCTATAGGCCCCCAAATAATGATCTGGAGGTGGGGCGGGCTGTTAACGCACAAATAAGTGCGGCGTGCAGGAATGGGACGGCCGTAGTTATGGGGGATTTCAATCTGCATATTGATTGGTTGACCCATGTTGGACGCAGTGGGCTCGAGGAGGAGTTCTTGGAATGCTGCCGGGATAGTTTCCTGGAACAGTGCGTGTTGGAGCCGACGAGGGAGACAGCTATCTTGGATCTCGTGCTATGTAATGAGGCGGGTAGAATTAGGGACCTTGCGGTGAAGGATTCTCTTGGGGAGAGTGATCATTGTATGGTGGAGTTTCTGGTGCAGATGGAGGAGGAGAAAGTGGGTTCCCGGACACGCGTACTTTGTTTGAATAGAGGGGAGTACGGTAGGATGAGAGAAGAATTGGCGAATGTTGACTGGGGGAGTGCGTTGGAGGGAGGGTCTGCTGAGGAGCAGTGGAGGATCTTTAAGGAGATCTTTCTTGGTGCTCAGCGGAAATTTATTCCGATGGTCAAAAAGGACAGTAGGAGGAGAGCTAATAAGCCGTGGATAACGAAGGAGGTGAAGGAAAGTGTTAAATTAAAAGCGGAGGAATTTAGAGTAGCTAAGAGTAGTGGGCGAGAAGAGGATTGGGAGAGGTTTAAATGTCAACAAAGATTGACAAAGAAGTTGATAAAGAAGGGTAGGAGAAACTATGAAGCTGGGCTAGTGCTTAATATAAAAAAGACAGCAAGAGTTTTTATAAATATATAAAAAGGAAGATGCTGGCTAGGGTGAACGTTGGTCCTTTAGAGGATGAGAAAGGGGACCTAGTGGTAGGGGATGGGGATATGGCTAAGGTCTTGAATAACTTTTTTGTTTCTGTCTTCACGGAGGAGGACGTGAATAATTTGCCGGGTGTTAGTGATGGAAAGGTGGTAGGACTGGAGGGTCTTAATGACATTACTGTTACTAGAGAGGCGGTGCTCGACAGACTGGAGGGGCTGATTGTGGACAAGTCCCCAGGACCGGATGGAATGCATCCGAGGGTGCTGAAAGAAATGGCGGAGGTGATAGTGGATGCCTTGGTGGTTATTTTCCAGACGTCGCTGGATTCCGGGGAAGTGCCGGAAGATTGGAAAACGGCTAATGTTACGCCGTTGTTTAAGAAGGGTGCCAGGCAAAAGGCGGGGAATTATAGGCCGGTTAGTTTAACGTCTGTGGTAGGTAAAATGTTAGAATCCGTCATTAAGGAGGAAATTGCGAGGCATCTTGAAGGCAATTGCTTGATAGAGCAGACGCAGCATGGTTTCATTAAAGGGAAGTCGTGTCTGACAAATTTACTGGAGTTCTATGAGGATGTGTCCAGGGCGGTGGATAGAGGAGAGCCGGTGGATGTGGTCTTTCTGGATTTTCAGAAGGCGTTTGACAAAGTACCTCACAAGAGGTTATTGCAGAAGGTCGAGGGACATGGAGTTGGGGGTAGGGTGTTAGTGTGGATAGAGGATTGGTTGTCAAATAGGAGGCAGAGAGTGGGGGTCAACGGGTGGTATTCGGATTGGCGGATGGTGACTAGTGGAGTGCCCCAGGGGTCGGTGCTGGGGCCTCAGCTTTTTACCATTTATATAGATGATCTGGAGGAGGGAACCGAGCGTAGGGTGTCGAAATTTGCTGATGACACCAAGATTGGGGGAACGGCAAATTGTGCGGAGGGTGTGGAGAGTCTGCAGAAGGATCTAGATAGGCTGGGCGAATGGGCCAGGAAATGGCAAATGGAATTTAATGTTGGCAAGTGTGAGGTGGTCCACTTTGGTAGGAATAATGGTAGGAAGGACTATTACTTACGGGGCGAAAAACTGCAGCAGGCGACGGTGCAGAGGGACCTCGGGGTCCTTGTGCATGAGTCGCAAAAACCCAGCTTGCAGGTGCAGCAGGTGGTCAGGAAGGCGAATGGGATGCTGGCCTTCATAGCGAGGGGGATTGAATATAAAAGTAGGGAGGTCTTGCTGCGGCTGTATAGGGCATTGGTGAGGCCGCAGCTGGAGTACTGTGTGCAGTTTTGGGCGCCGCACCTGCGCAAAGGTATTTTGGCCGTGTAGGGAGTGCAGAGGAGGTTTACTAGGCTGATACCGGAGTTGAGGGGCTTGAGCTATGAGGAGAGGCTGAATAAACTGGGCTTGTACTCGTTAGAGTTTAGAAGAATGAGGGGAGATCTCATTGAGACATATAAGATGATGACTGGGATGGATAGGATAGAGGTGGAGAGACTCTTCCCGCTCAAAAAAGACAGTAGGACTAGGGGGCACAGCCTCAAGATAAAGGGGGGGCGGTTTAGAACGGAGTTGAGGAGGAACTTCTTCACTCAAAGGGTGGTGAATCTCTGGAATTCTCTGCCCGTTGAAGTGGTGGAGGCTGCCTCGCTAAATATTTTTAAGATGCGGGTTGATGGGTTTTTGATAAGAGAGGGGATTAAGGGTTATGGGGAGAGGGCGGGAAGGTGGAACTGAGCCACGACAGATCAGCCATGATCTTATTGAATGGCGGGGCAGGCTCGAAGGGCTAGATGGCCTACTCCTCCTATTTCTTATGTTCTTATGTTTATATGCTCTGTCTGAGGCCAGAACTCTCCATTCACCTGAAGAAGAGGGAAACCCCTCGAAAACTAGTGAGTTTACTATCAAATAAATCGGTTGGACTAAAACCTGGTGTTGTCAGACTTTTTACTGTGTCTAATAGTAAGCAGAGAGTTGGTATCAATGGGTGCTATTCTGATTGGCAGTTGGTGACTAGTGGAGTGCCGCAGAGATCGGTGCTGGGGCCTCAGCTATTTACCATTTATATAGATGATCTGGAGGCGGGGGCTGAGTGTAGGGTGATGAAATTTGCTGACGACACGAAGATGAGTGGAAAAGCAAATTGTGTGGAGGGTGTGGAAAGTCTGCAGAGGGATCTGGATAGGCTAAGTGAGTGGGCGTGGACCTGGCAGATGGAGTATAATGTTAGCAAGCGTGAGGTTATCCACTTTGGCAGAAATAATAGTAGGAGGGATTACTATTTAAAGGGTGTAAAGCTGCAGCATGCTACAGTGCAGAGGGACCTGGGGGTCCTTGTGCATGAGTCGCAAAAACCCAGTCTGCAGGTGCAGCAGGCAATCAAGAAGGCGAATGGAATGCTGGCCTTTATAATGAGGGGGTCGAATATAAAAGTAGGGAGGTCTTGCTGCAACTGTACAGGGTACTGGTGAGGCCACAGCTGGAGTACTGTGTGCAGTTTTGGTTGTCGCACTTGCGCAAGGATATATTGGCCTTGGAGGGAGTGCAGAGGAGGTTCACTAGGCTGATACCGGAGATGAGGGGGTTGGACTATGAAAAGAGACTAAATAGACTAGGTCTGTACTCGTTGGAGTTTAGAAGGATGAGGGGGGATCTCATAGAGACGTATAAGATAATGAAAGGGATGGATAGGGTAGAGAATCCCTGCATTGCAGGAGGCCATTTGGCCCATTGAGTCTGCACCAACTCTCCAAGAGAGCATCCGCCTTGCCCTATCCCCATAATCTCATACGTTTATCATGGCTAGTATATCTAACCTGCACATATTTAGTCACTAAAGGCAATTTAGCATGGCCAGTCCAGCTAACCTGCACACCTTTGGACTGTGGAGGAAACTGGAGCACCTGGAGAAAACCCATGAGCCATGGGGAAAATGTGCAAACTCCACACAGTCACCCAAGGTTGGAATTGAACCCAGATCCCTTGATGCTGTGAGGTATCAGTGCTAACCACTGGCTCTTTTAACAAATGTAAGGTGTTGGAGTTCTGCAAAAGAGAACAGAATTCTGGTAGAGAGAGATAAGTATTAGTGGAACTTCACTATTAATTCTGAATCAATAATTGTTTGTTCTATATTGGATCCTCAGTGTAAGAAAATACAGGAAATCACTTCTAGAGGGTGTTTTGAAGGATAGTAGCATTGGGATTGGTAAACACAATTGTCATTATCATCTGTTGTGCTGCAAAGCTGGAAAGACTTCTTTGAAGAATAGAAATCTGAGAACAAAATGTGCAAGATTTCAGTTTGCAAAATGCATGAACTTATGGAGCAAAATAATGCAATATTTGGCTAAACTCAATATCAAAATCTTAGAATTATCTTCTCTGAAATTTTTTCGACTGTTCATGTAGTATTTCTGTTGTAAATTGAATTTATTTACTATTTCAGATCAGCATTGGCAGCAGTGATTTTAACTTCTTGCTTGACTGGTCGTACAGTTGCCATTCCTCAACCACATTTGACAGGGCTTCGTCAGAGGTCCTATTCTGAAAGTGATGGAACACATTCAGATCAAAGGAGCTTTCTTGAACCTTATGCCACTGTAGCTGATCTGGAATTAAGGTACAGTACATTTAATTCATAGCATCTTGATTGACTGGTTTATTCCATACAATTGTTACAGTCTTTCTGAAGAGAGATAAGTAATATTTGTTTGAGTAATTATCAACACAAAATTTCCCCAATTCTTTATCTTCTTTGTCTTTTCAGATTAAAATTGATCTCTCAGTCATGTCTATTCAATCCCACCAATGTGTTGAAGGATAAACATCCTCTTTTGTGTCGTGCCTTATAATTGTTGCTAGTTTTCACTTTATATGCACTATACTGAACTGTTTCTACTGATTTGTTAATTGCTAAATACTTGGAAGCTCTTTGTTCCAAAACTAGCTTAATCTTGCAAAGTGTCAAGATATACATATCCTGGGTCTCTGTTGTCAGGTAAGTATTTGCATTGTTTGTCAATATTGAGCAATACTTGACTGCTTACCCATTGAAGAGGTCAGAATATCTGGTGGAAGAGCAGTGTGCTGGGGTAAGCTGTTCTGGATTTCCTCCAGGAATTACTAGATAACTTCTCTCAAAGGCCCCCTGCTGCTGCTGCAAGCATTGTTTTGAAAATAAGTTTAAGTTCTTTTTGAAGGATTCAGAACATAATTCTGTCTGAATCCCCAGATAGTCTGACCAGGAACTGATCTTTCTTTTGACTGAGTAGCAAGGGATGCAGGAACTTGCCACCTTTTGCTTCAAAGGCTTTTTAAAGGACAGGTGATACATTTTTTCTTTAAGACTGCGCATTAATTGTGAGATTCACTGGGCCATGTTCTTTTTTTTGTAATTTTTTGAGCAGAGATGTTTCCTATGGAGTGTTGGCAAAATAATCAAAATACTTTAAGGATGGTACCAAGAGTGTACAAGCCAGCAATACACACCATACAAATGAAATGCATACATTATTGGTCATTGATGTTAAATCAAGAACTGTTCAATTTGAAGAAGTCTGTTGTCCATTTTGGTTCAGTGCTGAAATGTCTGTTTGTTAATGATATAATGATATGGATGTACCAAGCTCGTTGGATTCCATGAAAAGTCCTTATAATGAAAGTGCTAATTATTATCAAGTCCTGTTACTCTAATGATTTGGAATATATCATAAGCCAAAGCTTTGAATCACTTTGTTGTCCTGTTTTAATATTTGTTATCTATCTACATGTACTTGTGCATAATTTTAATCTAATTCACCTGGCAGGAAATTGACAATTGGGCTGATTTTACATTTTGTATAAATTTACCTGCATTAAATTTAATAGAAAATAAAAGATAAGTGCCTGGTCCAATTCTGTCAGTTTATCATCGTGTGGGTTAGGTTAAAATATGAACAAGGAGCAGAAGTAGGCCTTTCAGCACCTTGAACCAGTTCCACCATTTAATAAGATCATGGCTGATCTGATGGTAACTTCAAATGTGCATCCCACTTACTCTAGATAATATATTACCCCTAACTTACCAAAAATCTCCACCTCTGCTATAAAAATATTCAAACACTTTGCTTCTATCGCCTTTTCAGGAAGTGAATTCTAAGATTCGCCACCCTCTGAGAGGGAAAAAAACCCCTCATCCCCATTTAAAATGGATGGTCCCTTACTTGTAAAGTGACCCCTAGTTCTAGATTCTCCCACAAAAGGAAGCATCCTTTCCACACCCACCATGTCAAGACCCCTGAGAATCCTAAGTTTCAATCAAGTCACCTTCTATTACCCTTAATGCCAGCAGATATAAGCTTAGCCTGTCCAACCTTTCCTCATAAGACAGCTTACAGCTCTAAACTGCTCCCAATGCATTTACATTCTCCCAAAAGTAAGGTGACAATACTGTACACAATGTGGTTTCACTAGTGCATTATACAACTGAAGCATAACCTTCCTGTTTTTGTATTCAATTAACCCCACAAATTATAATAAGAACTAGGAGCAGTCCTCGAGCCTGCTCCACCATTCAGTAAGGTCATGGCTGATCTTTTCGTAGATTCAGCTCCACTTACCCACCCGCTCACCATAACCCGTAATTCCTTTACTGTTCAAAAATGTATCTATCCTTGCCTTAAAAACATTCAATGAGGTAGCCTCAACGGCTTCACTGGGCAGGGAATTCCACAGATTCATAACCCTTTGAAGAAATCCCCCCTCAACTCAGTCCTAAATCTGCTCCCCCTTATTTTGAGGCCATGCCCCCAGTTCTAGTTTCACCCACCAGTGGAAACAACTTTCCTGCTATCTTATCTATTCCCTCCATAACTTTATATGTTTCTATAAGATCTCCCCTCATTCTTCTGAATCCCAATGAGTATAGTCCCGTCTACTCAGTCTCTCCTCATAAGCCAACCCACTCAACTCCAGAATCAACCTAATGAATCTCCTCTGCATTCCTTTACAGAGACGTATAAGATAATGAAGGGGATGGATAGGGTAGAGGTAGAGATTCTCCCCAGTTAGAAAGGATAGCAGGACAAGAGGACACAGCCTCAAGATAAGGGGTGGGGGGGGCAGTTTAGATCGGAGTTGAGGAGGAATTTCTTCACTCGAAGGGTGGTGAATCTCTGGAATTCTCTGCCCGTTGAAGTGGTGGAGGCTACCTCGCTAAATATATTTAAGTCACGGGTAGATAGGTTTTTGATAGACAGGGAAATTAAGGGTTATGGGGAGAAAGCGGGAAAGTGGAACTGATCCACTTCAGATCAGCCATGATCTTATTGAATGGCGGGGCAGGCTCGAAGGGCTAGATGGCCTACTCCTGCTCCTATTTCTTATGTTCTTATGCCCCTTCCAGTGCCAGTATATTCTTTCTCAAGTAAAGAGACCAAAACTGTACACAGTACTCCAGGTGTGGCCTCATCAGCACCTTATATAGCTGCAACATAACCTTGCTGTTTTTAAACTCCATCCCTCTAGCAATGAAGGACAAAATTCCATTTGTCTTAATTACCTGCTGCGCCTGCAAACCAACTCCTTGTGATTCTTGCACAAGGACACCCAGGTCCCTCTGCACAGCAGCTTGCCACAATTTCTTACCATTTAATTAATAGTCCATTTTGCTGTTGTTCCTACCAAAATGGATGACCTCACAATAACCAACATTGTATTCCATCTGCCATAATATTCTCTTAGCTATCCTAATTATTACTGTACCTGCGTACTAGCCTTTATGATTCATGCACTAGGCCTCAATTCTGGCCTTGGATCATGTCTGTGTGGAGCTTGCGCATTCTCCCTGTCTGTATGGGTTTCATCCTGGTGCTCCAGTTTCCCCTCACACTCGAAAGATGTATGGGTTAGGTTCATTGATCATGCTGAATTGATCCTTCGTATTGGGGGGACTAGCAGGGTAAATACAGGCTAAAGGGGATAGGGCCTGGGTGGGAATGGCTCAATGGGACAAATGGTTTCCTTCTACACGCTAAGGATTCTATAATATTCCACTTTTTTATTCTTCCAATCAAAATAAACAATTTTACAATTTCCTGCATTATACTCGATTTCAATTCTTGATTCCAGTTCTTCTGTTTGTGAAATTAAGTACCTTAAATCTTTTCATATGGAAACTATTTCCTGATGTCTCTTCACAGATGCTGCCAGACCTGCTGCTGAGTTTTCCCAGCACTTTCTGTTTTTATTTGATTTCCAGCATTTGCTTTTACCTTAAAACTGCCACACACTTGTGAATAAGAAATATTGGTGTAGAATTCATTTTTGCATGTTATTTTGCTACAAGTTATTTCTTTCTAGATCTGTTAAGTAGATTTTGAACAGTTATGGAAGATCTTACTGGTTTCTGTCATTGAATGACTTTCCCTTTGAAAAGGAATGAAAGGGAAAGCACTATTAGGGGCAGGCCTCAATTACCACTGCCTTCTGATTCTGAGGAAGAATATCATGAAGAAGAAGAAGATGATGACCTAGATATGGAGCAGTTGACCAATAAAGCAGTTGAATCACATTACTATGTTCTAGAAAAAGAAGAGGAAGTACAAAATAAAGAGCCCATGTATGCTATTCCTCACAAGGAGAAACAGGTCAGTGTTTATATTTGATATATTGTATTTAAAATATGTTGTGAAAAATCAGTATTCTTTTCATGGCAAGTATGGTTTTATATCAATATATGAATTCAATACTGTTATACAACTTTTAGTTTAGATATGGAACAACCTAAAATATCAAGATGAAATGTAAATCTGAAGAGTTTCATAGTGAATCCTGCTGTTGCCATACCTTATCCCTTTATGTCCAAGGGACACTCACCAGAGTATATCTGATGCACAGTGTTATGACCAGGTGAGAAGAGGTGAACTGGTTCTCCTCTATTAATCCTCTTTGGTCCAACAAATATTTAAGTTTCTTTCACGACGATATGCCCTTTCCAAATCCAAAGATAATTAACTATTTAAACTGTGAGCATTAAGGAGCCAATTAAATTATGTTCTCTCGAATCAAAGCACAAATTTATTAACCGCTAAACCTAAGGAAAAAACATGTGCGCACATATCAGAAATGAGGGAAGTTAGAATCCAATAAAAAGATTAAAAATAAGAACATAAGAAATAGGAGCAGGAGTAGGCCATCTAGCCCTTCGAGCCTGCCCCGCCATTCAATAAGATCATGGCTGATCTGTTGTGGCTCAGTTCCACTTTCCCGCCCTCTCCCCATAACCCTTAATCCCCTCTCTTATCAAGAACCCATCAACCCGCTTCTTAAAAATATTTAGCGAGGCAGCCTCCACCACTTCAACGGGCAGAGAATTCCAGAGATTCACCACCCTTTGAGTGAAGAAGTTCCTCCTCAACTCCGTTCTAAACCGCCTCCCCTTTATCTTGAGGCTGTGCCCCCTAGTCCTACTGTCTTTTTTGAGCGGGAAGAGTCTCTCCACCTCTATCCTATCCATCCCATTCATCATCTTATACGTCTCAATGAGATCTCCCCTCATTCTTCTAAACTCTAGTGAGTACAAGCCTAGTTTATTCAGCCTCTCCTCATAGCTCAAGCCCCTCAACTCCGGTATCAGCCTAGTAAACCTCCTCTGCACTCCCTCCAGGGCCAAAATATCCTTGCGCAGGTGCGGCGCCCAAAACTGCACACAGTACTCCAGCTGCGGCCTCACCAATGCCCTATACAGCTGCAGCAAGACCTCCCTACTTTTATATTCAATCCCCCTCGCTATGAAGGCCAGCATCCCATTCGCCTTCCTGACCACCTGCTGCACCTGCAAGCTGGGTTTTTGCGACTCATGCACAAGGACCCCGAGGTCCCTCTGCACCGTCGCCTGCTGCAGTTTTTCGCCACGTAAGTAATAGTCCTTCCGACCATTATTCCTACCAAAGTGGACCACCTCACACTTGCCAACATTAAATTCCATTTGCCATTTCCTGGCCCATTCACCCAGCCTATCTAGATCCTTCTGCAGACTCTCCACACCCTCCGCACAATTTGCCGTTCCCCCAATCTTGGTGTCATCAGCAAATTTCGACACCCTACGCTCGGTTCCCTCCTCCAGATCATCTATATAAATGGTAAATAGCTGAGGCCCCAGCACCGACCCCTGGGGCACCCCACTAGTCACCAACCGCCAATCCGAATAGCACCCATTGACCCCCACTCTCTGCCTCCTATTTGACAACCAATCCTCTATCCACGCTAACACCCTACCGCCAACTCCGTGTCCCCTGACCTTCTGCAATAACCTCTTGTGAGGTACCTTGTCAAACGCCTTCTGAAAATCCAGAAAGACCACATCCACCGGCTCTCCTCTATCCACTGCCCTAGACACATCCTCATAGAACTCCAGTAAATTTGTCAGACACGACTTCCCTTTAATGAAACCGTGTTGCGTCCGCCCTATCAAGCAATTCCCTTCAAGATGCCTGGCAATTTCCTCCTTAATGACGGATTCTAACATTTTACCTACCACAGACGTTAAACTAACTGGCCTATAATTCCCCGCCTTTTGCCTGGCACCCTTCTTAAACAACGGCGTAACATTAGCCGTTTTCCAATCTTCCGGCACTTCCCCGGAATCCAGCGACGTCTGGAAAATAACCACCAAGGCATCCACTATCACCTCCGCCATTTCTTTCAGAACCCTCGGATGCATTCCATCCGGTCCTGGGGACTTGTCCACAATCAGCCCCTCCAGTCTGTCGAGCACCACCTCTCTAGTAACAGTAATGTCATTAAGACCCTCCATTCCTAACACCTTTCCATCGCTAACACCCGGCAAATTATTCACGTCCTCCTCCGTGAAGACAGAAACAAAAAAGTTATTCAAGACCTTAGCCATATCCCCATCCCCTACCACTAGGTCCCCTTTCTCATCCTCTAAAGGACCAACGTTCACCCTAGCCAGCCTCTTCCTTTTTATATATTTATAAAAGCTCTTGCTATCCTTTTTTATATTAAGTGCTAGCCCAGCCTCATAGCTTCTCCTACCCTCCTTTATCAACTTCTTTGTCAATCTTTGTTGACATTTAAACCTTTCCCAATCCTCTTCTCGCCCACTGCTCTTAGCTACTCTAAATTCCTCCGCTTTTAATTTAACAATTTCCTTCACCTCCTTCGTTATCCACGGCTTATTACCTCTCTTCCTACTGTCCTTTTTAACCATCGGAATAAATTTCTGCTGAGCACCAAGAAAGATCTCCTTAAAGATCCTCCACTGCTCCTCAGCAGACCCACCTTCCAACGCACTCCCCCAGTCCACATTCGCCAATTCTTCTCTCATCCTACCATACTCCCCTCTATTCAAACAAAGGACGCGTGTCCGGGAACCCACTTTCTCCTCCTCCATCTGCACCAGAAACTCCACCATACAATGATCACTCTCTCCAAGAGGATCCTTCACCGCAAGGTCCCTAATTCTACCCGCCTCATTACATAGCACCAGATCCAAGATAGCTCGCTCCCTCGTCGGCTCCAACACACACTGTTCAAGGAAATTATCCCGGCAGCAATCCAAGAACAACTCCTCGAGCCCACCTCGTCCAACATGGGTCGACCAATCAATATGCAGATTGAAATCTCCCATAACTACTGCCGTCCCATTCCTGCATGCCGCACTTATTTGCGTGTTAACAGCCCGCCCCACCTCCAGATCATTATTCGGGGGCCTATAGACGACACCCACCAGCGTCTTCCTCCCTTTGCTGTTCCTAATCTCCACCCACAACGATTCCACGTTCTGCTCTTTGGCTCCGATATCACCCCTTGCTACCACCTTGATACTATCCTTAATCAGCAGAGCTACGCCACCCCCTCTTTCCTCCTGCCTATCCTTCCTAAACACTTGATAGCCCTGTACATTCATCTCCCAGTCCCTGTCACCTTGCAGCCACGTCTCTGTAATGGCCACCAGATCGTATCCATTTGTGTCGATCTGCGCCACCAGCTCATCCACTTTATTCCGAATGCTTCGTGCATTCAGATAAAGCGCTTTCATCCCAGCCTTCACCTGGACCCTATTTGCCGTAATGCCACCAATTGGGACATCCTTGGCCTCTTCCCTTACCTGTACCCTATCCTTAACTTTAGACCTCATAGCGTCACGTACCCTCGCATCCTCCCCCCCCCTAATTAGTTTAAAGCCCTGTCTACAGTCCTCTTTACTCGATTCGCCAACACTCTGGTCCCAGCACGATTCAGACCAACCCCATCCCGCCCGAACAAGTCCCACCTACCCCAATACTGGTGCCAATGCCCCATAAATTCGAACCCATTCCTCCCACACCAATCCCTGAGCCACCCATTCACTTCCTTTATCCTGTCAACCCTACGCCCGTCTGCACTCAGTTCAGGCAGTAGCCCAGAGACGACCACCTTGTCGGTTCTACTTTTTAATTCCATTCCCAGCTTCTCATACTCCCTCCCCAGATCCTCAGTCCGCACTTTGCCTACGTCGCCAGCACCCACATGTACTACAACGACCGGGTTCTCACCCTCCCACTCCAGGTTCCTCTGCAGCCCAGCTGTGACATCCTGTACCCGAGCACCAGGCAAGACAACACACCCTCTGTGCACTTTGTCATTGTGACAAAGGACAGTGTCAATACTCTTCACCCCACTATCTCCAATCACTACTACGTTCCTTTTCCCCTTCTCTTTGCCTATGTCCTGCTGCATCACTGTACCGTGTGCAGTTTGCTCACCAACCTCACCTGCCTTGTCCTCTTCCAGACTGGAAGCAAGAACCTCAAACCTGTTATGCAGATTAAGAGGCTGAGGCCTCCGCTCCTCACCCCCCTTCCTCCTCCCAGCAGCCCCCTTTTGACCCTTAGATTTAGCCAGTCTAGGGGCACCCTCTCTCCCCCTGATGAGCCTCAGTGTCTGTAGCTCAGAGGCCAGCTCATCCACCTTGAGCTGGAGCTCCTCCAGCAACCTGCACTTACTGCAGACATGGTCACTGGGAAGGACCCTGGGGTCCGACAGTTCCCACATCATACAGAAACCACACATCACATGCCCCTCCATTATTCACTGTAATTTTTTATGGGGAAAAAATTTTTTTCCTTGTTTCTTGCTGTAGTAGTTATGAAAAAAATTTTTTTTCCTTGTTTTTTTTCAAACAAACTCACCTGGCCTTTTTTCCTTCAAGCCCTTTTTGATATTAAGCCCTATTAACTCACTCTGCTTCCCGCTCAGACGCTGCCCGCTGTCTACACCAGGCCTCCTTTTAAACCTGGCGCTGATTTAAAGCAGGCTGGTCCACAAATGCCTTTTCACCACACCCTCAGAATTCTTAAAGCAGTAAATACAATAAATAAATGCTTTAAACAGTTCTACAAAGAGTAAAGTGCTTTAAACTTATTTTAAACAGGTTTTTAACAGGTGAGGCAAAGATTTTTAAATGCTGTGGCCAATTGAATTAGCTGGTTTTGTAGATGTGGTCTTATATAGAAGATGTTGCAGTTGTTAGGAGACCTAGGTTTGCTGGTAGGTTTCTAGTAAAGTTGGCTTCTGAATCAAGTAATATACTTGTTTCCAAAAGTGAGAGGCTGAGACAGCTGAGCTTTCAGCCTGTTTTTTTTTTTCTGCTGACAACTTTTTTGCAATCTCTTTCTGCATTGACTACAGCTTAACTTGAAATACTTCATCCAATGCATATTTCCAACTGGTTTTGGGTGGGTCTATCTGTGGCTGCTGTTTCAATATCCAGCGTTTTGACGTCTCTTCCTTAGATAATGACGAGTTGCAATGGATCTTTGAATGATTGGAAATGTCTCTCTGTTCACACCCCACTGAGATGTTTTGTTTGTTTTTCACCAATGCTCTTGTGTAACAAGATGCTAAAAAAGCATAAGAGAGATCTGATTAAATTTACTGGTGAATCTTGCCACTACATGGGATGGTTGAAGCAGATAGTATGGATAAATTTAAGTACAACCTTAATGCAAATTGAGGGAGAACATACTTCAGCATTATAAATTCAATTGAATCCTCTGGTTAAAGTCCAATAATATTGTTACCGCTGAATCTGAAGTGTTTTCTTGGTTTCATGATCCTGGATATGGAGGATGGAGGCGAGGTATTGGGAAGGATAATGTGTCAACTGCACCAAAGACAACAGTGAGTTAACATTTACAAGGAATGCTATTTGTGGTAAGGGTTAGTTCTGTTATAGTGCTCTGACAGTAGTAGAAATCGGATTGGAGAGATTCAAATACAGAGTTGTGGGAAAGGTAATCGTGGAAAAGGGATGTGATGTATACACTCGAGTTTGGGAGAGCAAAGCAAGTTTGGCAGTACAGTGGTAGTTTGCAAGAACTGAGTGAGATGGTAATGACAAAAGGAGAGGAATATTGCTTGAGAAGGAACCATTTAGTGTCAGGGACAGAAAAGTTAATGATATAAACCTTGGATTTAATGGTTAGCTAAATAGACTGGTAAAATAAACATCATATAATTTTTTTTAAGGGTGCATACGTGCAGTAAATGAACATGCAGGAAAAGGTCTTTCTACAACCATAGGGTGGTGCTCTACCTCCACTGTCAAAATATCTGCTGTGACCTGCTTATGTGACAATTGTCTAAGTACATTTCCACAGCACCATTCTTTGTTTGATATCAAAATTCCTAAGATACTATTATCAAAGTCACAATTGAAGTGTGTGTGTGTGTATTTGTGGGGTGGCGGGGGGGTGGTGGTGGGTTAATATCTTTAGGAGATGTTAATGGGGTGTTTTAAAATGGAATTTAGGATGTTCAGCAGGAGTTTCCTTGGACTCAGAAACTTATAAAATTATGTGACATTGCACCATAGTTCAAGTGAGTATTTTAAACTTGCCACTATCCCATCTGAATAAGACCTCACTGATTACAGTTGGTGTTCAGTTTCCTCTGATAAACATTTGACATGGAATTCTTGAGTGGAAAGTTTATTTTCCTCAACTTTGGAAGCTTTCAAACTGACACAATCAGAACATTGGAGGTGTTCAACAACATGTCCAAAGAGGAACCCTATTACCATTCAATGCTGTGACAGCATGCACAGAGAGGTGCCAAGGTCACAGGAGATGATGCCAAATTTAGTTTTTTTTAACATTTCAGTTTTTTTCACTCAAGGTGCTGATGAGCAAATTCCAGAAAGGTAAGATCTGGCACATTAAAATTGAGGTATGAAGTAAAAAAAACTAAAGCAAAGTCAAGGCAGTAATTTGATAATTTTAAAAAATGAGTAATAAATGAAGATAACCATTAGCTGGTGAAAGGGCAAGTGTGTCCTGCTGACTCCCAGTCTCAGGGCGCTCACTCATTCATTCTTACCCATGCCCACTGTGCATGTGGGTGTGAGTATCTGTTGGTGTTTCAGGTGATGGAATGAGAATCCTGAGACAGGGAGTGAGAACCCACTCTCCCACCCTCTCTCTCTCATGCACACACATACACACCAGCAGCCAGTTCCTTCCAACCTCTGCCTAGCAGTCCTTCTGCCCCTTCACCGACCTAGTCTGGCCGTCTCTCTTCTCACTCACAGCACTGCCCGATAGTCTCTCTTTGTCACCAAGGGAAAGATTCAAAGTTGTTAAAAGTTTTTTAAATGTGTTGCCTGAGGTAAGAAGTTTGCCATTTTGTACAGGATGATCAAAAAAATGGCAGAGGTATTTAATAAGTGCCTGGCATTGTTCATCACTAAAACAAAGGACATTGGTAAGGGGATGAAGCTGAAAGTATTTGAGAATGAGATGAACAACATCGTGATGGATGACTGAAGCATTTTCAATGTTTGTTAGTTAAGCTGAAGAAAGATCAAGTGCCGGAGCTTGATGGGATACATCCTAGTTTCCAGAAAAAAGATTCAGGGTAGAAATTGCAGAGGTCCATGAAAATATGTTTCAGGGCTGTCCTTAATGTGAGTGAGTACCTAAGGTTTAGAAAGTTACCCAATGTAGTGCTCACTTTTAAATGGGATATAGAACTCATTTCTTTCATTATTAGAAAGAAAAGAGAGTAAAAACTAAGGGTTTTTTGAGTGGCTGAAGGTGGTTAACAGTGTCTGACAGGGTTCAGTTTTGGAGTCATTTATATTCACCATATCAGTGATTTTGGATATAGGTCGAATGGGATGGTGTCTAAATTTGTGGGTGATACTGAAACAGGAATGCTAATTAACTGCTCAGATTTTAGAAAACTGTCAAGGGATTTTGATAAATTGATGGCATGTAAAATTCGATGTTAATTATTGTGAAATGATAATTTTGATGAAAATAAATAAGAGCAGTAATTATACTCTGAATGGAATTAGGTTAGGTACTATGAAAATGCACAGGGACATGAGATGCAAGTTTACCTTAGGTTTCTAAGAATGGGAGATAAAAGTAGTTGAATTTTATCCCAAGCATATGGAATATAAAAACCAGTAGCTAATGATAAACCTATGTAAATCCTTAATCAGACATCAGGTAGAGATCGTTGATGCAGTTTTGGGCTGCACACCAATGAAGGATATTGAGGCTTTAGAAAGATACAGTGCAGATTAATTTAGTGTGTGCCCAGTATGACATAATACAAATACAAAGAAGGATTTGATAAAGTGGGCCTTATTTTATATGAACAGTACAGATTGTGGAGCAATATATAGAAATGTTTAAAATAATGAAAGAATGGGAACAGGAACTAGGAAGAGACTATTTCCAGTATTTAAGGGGTCTAAGGATGAAGAGCTAATAGATACAAAATTATATGTAGGATATTTAAAACAGCTGATAGGAGAATTGCCTTCATACAGAAAGTTCCATGGCTAGTGAAACTGAAACTACATCAAAATTCAACATTTAATAAGAAAGGGGGTTGAGGAATTATGGGAATAGTGTGTAAATAAACGTTAGATTCATGAGATGCAAACAGCATTAATGCCTCCTGCCAGCGGAAAGATTGATCTATCGTTGGGAGCATTACAATATGATTTTATGCTTGCATGCGTTTTGCGCACCTCCGCCACCAAATCTGCCACAGGTGGGCTGGGAAAATTCTGCCCAAATCCAATGGAATGAGACTTTGCATCTGTTAATGTTAGTTTTAACTTTAACACTGGAGTGGATAAGCCATAATTTCTCTGAAGAGTTTAATATGTGAATATCAAGTTCATCAACATCACACTTTTACTGGTAAAGTGCCATTCTTTGCAACATTTGAAGCAGATTGCAAGCAACTTATTGATTTTTGCATTTAATTGCAAGTGCAATCACTCAAAGTTTGACAATTTTATACTTCAATAATGATGACCACAGTTAGTCTCACCATTGGTTTTACTGTAGTGTGTCCAGTTCTAGCTTGTTGGTAAGAGGTCTGTAGTAGTAAAATGCAATATTACTATAATTAGCCACTTCTGGTAAGAGGAAAGTATTTACATGAAAAATGTTGTAATTTCCATATATTTGCTCAAACTGTTCAGTTTGAAAACCAACCTGCATGTTTGGAGTGCTTCTCTGGAATTTTATTTTACCAAAATGCTGACATTGGGAGGGATGGGCTACATTTGAAACAATATTAGAGCAAAGTCTGAAGTTCTTGAGGTTTTGATGTGATTTTTTTTGAGAAATTAATACTTTGCTGAACCTGGCTGTTCAACTTTTTTTGTGTTATTTATTTAGGATGAAATCCCACTATCTGTGAGCAGTGAACTTACTGACATTTCCTCCTATGATATAGCATCTGTCACTCTGATACATGAACCAAAACATGGACAAGTTAGAGGTAAACAATATTCAATACTTTGTTACTGACTTTGAAACATATTGGACTATTATTTTAGATTTGAGGGTATAAAGCTATTTTAGGTAATAACACAGATACAATGATCTGGTCTGTTTCTTTCTAACTTGTGATAGTCAAACTCGTTTATCAGATTTATCAGAACTATTCCTAAATACTTCATAAACAATAGGTTAGATGAATTAATGCAAATTTACTTCTTAACAATACTGCTTAAACTATGCAAGACCTTTGTTTTATGGCTCTCTGGTGGCCATGGTAGGTGTGATTTGTTCAGTCTGAATTGCACATTCTTGGGGAGATGTGTGTGTATTATATACACAAAAATATTGAATTAGGTAGCTGAGCAGGTTCTGGCATACAAAATTTTTAACATTTCAGGAATTTTTATTTAGACCAAATAAAAATTTTTGCAAACTTGGTCTTTTTAGCCTGTTAAAATTCACCAAGCACCCAACCAAATTTGGGATACTTTATACCCTGATGCAAGTTGCTTGATCATTCTCCATTCATCAGCCACTGTCTCAGGGTGAGATAGTTTACAGTTATGGCTCTTGCTTAACCTAGAGCTTCGTTTTAAAAAGTGTTTTAATTTCATTATTGCTGATCTCAAATCCTACTCCTGTGCCCAACTGCCAGAAGCTTTAGAAGTGTTTTTGTCATGTTTAGATTTAACTATTTCAGCATTCTCCTTGCTGGCCTTCCTCCAATAAGCCCCAATTTACCACATGTAATCTATCCTACACCATGTCCCACTTCTCTCTCATCCCTGTCCTCACACAGCTACATTGACTTTCTGCCCCACTTGAATTTAAATCTTTTATTTTAAATCTGTCTGGCTTTGGCCAGTCCCACCTTTGCAAACTCCTCATGCCCTTCATCTTTCCCCTGTAAGCACTCCATTCCTTTAGCGGCTTTCCCATTCCTTTCACTTCTCCCATCAGTAGGTAAACCTTTATCTTCCTACTCATGCAGTTCTCTCACTAAGCCTCCCCAGGACTCTACCCCCTTTCCTCCTCTTATAAATCTTCTCAAAAGTCATCGCTTCAACCAATCATTTGGTTAGCCCATCAAACCTCTCTCTCCCCGACTTTGTGTTTGTTTGGTAAAAAGCTATATAAATACAAATTGTTGTTGTGACCTACATCAAAGTTCTTTGGATTTGGATAAAGAAGTGGCATTCATACAGGGAGAATTGCCCAACATCTTGTTGATCTAGATGTTTATTTTAACTAGTGATTTTATTTCCAATATACTTTCACATTCTTTCTTGTAATGATTCACAGACACTTACATTTATTGCCAGTCACAGTATTCTTAGTTTCATTTTACAGTGCATTGTGGTAATGCCTTGTAGTGATTCACTTAATTTATATGTGGAATTTGTTTTATTGCTGATAACCATCTCACTTTAAACTATTATTGATTTTCCCTAATGCTCCCATCTGGCTCTTTTGCTAACTCTACCCCCTTAATCTCTCATCTTAACTTGTTAAAATGGAGTTTCTCCCTGGAACTCCTGTCACCTTTTTAGGTCTTGTGAAGTGTTGAATTGCAAGTGTTATATATGTATTTCATTTACAGATCTTCAGGTTTGCATCTTATTGATTATTTATGAAAATAAAGATAGTTTTACTAACAGAAATAGATCTGTGTTAGTAAGGGAATATTCAGCTACTGTACAATTAGATTTTATGTATTAATGTAGACAGGGGAATTAAGGGTTATGGGGAGAAAGCAGGAAAGTGGAACTGACCCTCTTCAGATCAGCCATGATCTTATTGAATGGCGGGGCAGGCTTGAAGGGCTAGATGGCCTACTCCTGCTCCTATTTCTTATGTTCTTACATGCAAAGCATCCATGTGTCAGATAATTGTACTTACGAACAAACTAGAAGCAGTGAATTTCACTTTTACTAATTCTGAGCAGTTTTCTCTGTGCTGGGTTTGGTCTATTTTAGGATAAATGCAACATTTTTCCACAACAGGTTAATTTAAAAAAGTTGATAGCTTTATATTCTGACTGGCAAATTGACACAAAGTAATTTTAATCTAATTGATCACAGATGTTTCTCTTTAGCTAATGAAGTGTACAATGATTTTGTTCCAAATGTTATTAACATCACTGTCGCTGTGCGGTCATTGCATATTGTTAGGATACAGCCACCTACAGAGTAATTACTGACTTTGCAATCAATAACCATTTTGTTTGCAAATTTTCCAGTGTATAGGTCTTTTTAACTGAGATCTGAGAAACTGATTGGCGTTGTTTTGATTTTTTTTCTCATTTTATGCTTCTCTAGACCCTTTTTATTTGCTAAATCAAATTTTTTAAAAAAAACATACTTTAAAACACTTGGCATTGGGTCTGCACTCACTGTCCACAAGCCTTGCTGTTGCTTGTCATGACATGTGGCCATATTATCATTTATAATTGCAAATTGCTATGTCCACATTTCCCACTTAACTAGTGTTATTGCAATCTTTGGCTAGTGGTTGGGGCTGTGGAATGAGTTTATGAACTCTTTCACCTAACTTTATCACCATCTTGTACAAAAAATTGACACTTATCAACTGACCATAGGCAGTTTGTTCAATGATTTTGAAAATCTTCCTTTTTCCTCTTCCAGAACAACATCCAATTCAAATGCCAAAGGTAAGAAAGACAAAAATGTTAACCATTTTATCAGAGGAGGACAATGGTAAGAAATATAAGAAGCCTGCTCGTTCTTTTTTCATTCGAAAACAATTTGCCGCAGGAATCAGAACCTTCTTTGGTTGCTTTCAGTGCAATTTATCCTTTGAGTAAGGAGACCAAAACTATATACAGTAAGCCAGGTGTAGTCTCACCAATGCACTGTACAGTAATCCAACCCCCCTTCAATAAAGGCCCTCATTCCCTTTGCCTTCTTAATTACATGCTGTACTTGCTGATCACATAAGTGTTCTGGTACAAAAGGAGGCCATTTGACCCATTGTGTTTGCACTAGTTCTCCAAATGAGCATTATGACTTAGTGCCATTCTCCTGCTTTTTCCTTGTCCCTTTGCACATTGTTTCTACTCAAATAATCACTTAATGTTCTCTTGAATGGCTCGTTTCAATCTGCCTGCACCACGCTTGCAGGCAGTGAATTTTTTTTCTCACATATTTGCTTCTTTTGCAAATTATTTTATACTGTGCCCACTTGTACTCAATCCTTTTACAGGCACAACCAGTTTCTCACTGACTACTCTTGTCCTGCCCCCTCATGATTTTGAACACCACTATCAAATCTCTTCTCTGTCTTCTCTTCAAGGGGAGCAGTTATGACCTCTCCAATCTATCGTCATAACTGAGCTTTCTCATCCCTGGAACAGTTCTTTGGTAAACCTTTTCTGCACGCTCTCCAATGTGTTCACATCTTTCCTGTAGTGTGATGCCTAGAATTGTACACAATACTCAAGCTACTAAGGTCTAACTGGTGATTTGTGTAAGTTTGGCATAACCTCCTTGTTCTTGTACTCTACGCCCTTATTAATAAGTCCAAGGTACGAGATACTCTCCTTCCCCTGTCCTCCATCTCTCCCCTGACCCCCTTGCAGTTTACAATGCTTCCAGAATTTGTCATATGCAGACTTTGAAAGATCTAGATCAATAACATACATCAGACAAAGCAAGGGTCTCTGTACTGACCTTAAGGAACTCCATGACAAACATCCCAGCAGCCCAAAAACTATTAATTGACAATTATTCTGTTTCCTACTGCGCAGCTAATTTTACATCTGAGAGCTATAACTTTTCTCACAAGGCTGGTGTGTGGCTCTGTATAGATTGTCCATGTGTACTACATTAACATGATTACTGGAATTGACCCTTTCCATTACCTCTTCAAATAACTCCAGCAGGTTATTTAAATGTGATTTCATGATTTCCCCTTCAGAAATCCACGTTGGCTCTTCCTAATCAACTCACATTTTTCCATGTAACTATTAATTCTATACCAAATAATTGCTTCTAGAAGCTGCCTATCACTGAAGTTAAACTGATTGGCCTGTAATTGCTGGGCTTATCCTTAGTTTTTTTGAACAAAGGTGTAATGTTTGCAATTCTCCAGTCCTCTGGCATCTCCCCAAAGTCTAGGGAAGACTGAAAGATTATGCTCAGTGCCCCTGCAATTTTCACTTTTTTTTCATACATGGGACACAGACATTGCTGGCTGGCCAGTAATACAACCACGTGATAATATTATATATTTTTTTATAACTTTCAAACCACACAAGATTGTCATTGGACAATTACATATTCTATAACTGTTGCCGTGTGATGATTTATCAAATAAATATTTTTTGAAGAGCATATACAGACTACTGCAAGGTTGTCGTATGAATGCTCAACTCATTCATATCAAATTCTTTATTATTTAAAATAAAGGTTACCTCACTTAATGTAACATGTTTGAAGAATAATAAAACTCTTAGCAAGTTCTGAGTCAGTGGTTGAAAATTGAGCCAAGCTTTATGGTGATATAGGTGACGTGTTGCTGCTGTAGCATGTAGGGTTCTGTTGGACAGTGTGATTCACAACAGCCACATCTGCAGTTGTTGCCTGCAGTTTGAGGAACTTCATTCCAGAATTGATCATCTGGAGTCCAAGCTTTGAATGCTGCAAAACATCTGGAGTGGCAGTGATGGCATCAATAACCTGGACACTTCTTCCCAGAAGGCGGTCATACCCCTTAGATTAGGTACTTAAAATTTAGTCTGTGGTTAGGAACAAGAAGCTATGACTATTTTTTGAGGCAGGTATGGGAACCCAGAAGGTAGCCCATCCCCAGTTGCCCTTGAGAAGGTGGTGATGAGCTGCTTTCTTGAACCGCTGCAATCTATGTGCTGTTAGGGAGGGATTCCAGGATTTAGACCCAGTGATTGTGAAGGAATAGCGATATATTTCCAAGTCAGGATGGTGAGTGGCTTGGAGGGGAACTTCCTTTAGTTTCTCTGCATACAACTCATCCAGTCCCCTCCAGTACTTGTCAATCCAGTGCTTCCGCCTTTCAATTTTGAATCCTTCCAGTGATGGAGTTTGCTCCTCTGGCAATTTGTCCACACAGGCAAAACAACCTTTGGGATTCTCGTTGTCAACTACAGAAAACAGTATGTACCCCTCACTATGCTGTCCGTCTTCCCCGCCCCTCCAAAAGCTTTGATTAGTTTGGCTATCCTCGCTGCAGTCTCTGCTTTCATCCACACAAGCTGCAAGAACATAAACCTATTGGACAAATGCAAGGGCTGAGGTTCTGCTATTGCTACCTTCTGGGTTCCCATACCTCCCCATCCAGATGTTTTGCAGTCTCCAAAGCTTGGACTCCAGTTGATCAATTCTGGAATGAAGTTCCTCAAACTGCAGGCAAACTACTGCAGATGTGGCTGTTGTGAATCACACTGTCCAACAGAGCCCTACATGCTACAGAAGCAACACATCACCTTTATCACCATAAAGCTCGGCTCAATTTTCAACCTCTGACTCAGAACTTGCTAAGAGTTTTATTATTCTTCAAACATGTTACATGAAATAAGGTAACACTTATTTTAAATAATAAAGAATTTGATATGAATGGGCTGAGCATTCATATGACAACCTTGCAGTAGTCTGTATATGCTTTTCAAAGAATATTTATTTGATAAGTCATTACATGGCAACTGTTATAGAATATGTAATTGTCTAATGACAATCTCTTGTGGTGTGAAAGTTATGAAAAATATATAATATTGTCATGTGGGTGTATTGCAGAGGAAGCAGAACAGATTAAAATGGCTTGTGAAAAGATGTTTTAAAAGCATTATTAATTTTGTTTTCAGGGACAACAAGTAATTGAAAAGGAACAGGCAATTCCAGAGTTCAGCCCAGTGCCAGGTAATGCGATTAGTTAGTGTCTTTTTTTTTCCTTTTAACCCTGGTTTGATCAGTTGTATCAGACAAAGCTTTTTAAGTACAATACCAGAAATTATGCTTTACGTAGATTAGTAATAGAGCATGTTTGTGAAAATAAAAAGAACATGCCGTGTAAATTAATCATAAAACTATAGTATGACATTATAGGCAATCAAACAGGGCAAAGACTGAAATCCGAGCCAGAGGATGGGGACAGGACTACATTGGGTATTTAGGCACTGGGAATGATTTTGTGCTTGACACAGAAAAGAGAAGATGCTGCTTACAAATCAGACAGACTGAGGAATGGCAGGCTGAAAGAGACGTTTACAGAATAAGGAAAGTTAAGATTGGCTGACAGGGTTTGGAGAATAGTTGAAAGGCTAATTTGGAACAAGCTAAAAGGCACAGTCTTACCAATAAAATTTTACATGTCAAAAACCCTGAAAACTGGAATGTTTTATTCATTTGGGTGAGCTGTTCCTTGCAATCTTTCCACACTCTGTCAATTTTTTTGGCAGTTGGGAGATTCATGCTGGTAAGGGATATGTATGGCAGAGTACATGCAAGCCAGGAAGTCAGCTGCAGAGCTCTTGGATGCCATTGTGCAGGCACCTGGATCTCCCAGTACGCTGTGAAACCTTCTGCCACTCCCGACAGCCCCAGCCCCCCGCCCCGCCCTGCCCTGGACATAGGCCCACCCACAGATATTTTCTCGTGCTCGCCCCATCATAGTGTCAGTGTAACTGCCCCACTTCCTCAGTGGTAACACAGGTCGCCGGCATTTGGACACTCCTGATGAGTCCTTTGTCATGCCACCCTCTCCGTGGCACAGCACCCCTCCCCCTCCCCACCCACCCCTTCATATCACGCTTTGCCCCTGTCGTAGTCCAAAACGTTGGCACTGCCCCAGCACAGTTAAGGTGCATGGTGGGCAGTGCCATGCTGGCAATGGCCGATGGGTGCCCCCCCCCCCCCCCCCCCCCCCCCCCCCGATAACATAGGACTTAAATGGCCTCCAATTCCCTCAGGTGTGGCCATGGCACCTGGTCCCCTTTGGTGGGTGGCGATCATCACTGATTCTCACTGGGGAGATCCAGGAGGTCAGAATTGTCTGTGCGGGACATATTAGTTACATGATATATTCAAATTGGCTTCGCACCCTTTATGCATGTGAAGCTGACCCCACTGGCAAAACAGGAGCGGGGAGATGGCATTTGGCGCCAAACGGCTGCGAAGTGGAAAAAAATCTCTTACATTTTTATAGTACCTTTTACAAAAAGATCAATTGTCAAACATACCCAAATGTAATTTCACTTCAAATCGCTGTGATTAATGCAGTTCTTGATTCTCTGCTCTCTCCTCCCTTCTCTTATTTTTGCCTTTTTTGCAATCTTACGAAAAATGCCCCCTTCACCTTGAGGGGTGAGGTGCAGTTAGCTGGTTAGTTGATTGTAGATCAGATTGCAAACAGCATGGGGTTTGATTGATCCCCATTCCAACTAGGGTGGATTTGGGATCTGCCTCCTTAGTGGAGGCTGTGGGTCTGCCTTCAGGCAGAGAACTCAAAGAAGTTTGCATACTAATTGAAACTGATGTGGTTGATTGCTGCTTGTTTGCTGAGCTTTTATTTACACTGATTGAGGAAAATATGATGGTATCTTCAGTATGAACAGAAATGAAATTGCTACTTTTGACAGTAACATCTTGTTCTTAAGGTTTGAAAAACAGCACAAGTGTTGAAAGCCCCAGAACACCATCTTCTGTAACTCAAAAAAAGAAAAAATCAAAAATAAAAATGATCCCAGAGGAGATGCAACCAGGTAGGAGAGCAATTTAAGTCTTCAAATAATCAATAATAGGCCTTTAAATAAACAAATGTACAGTTTTGGACCAGTTGCCATGTGATCCATTGTTAGATGAGCATTTTCCTTATTTGACGATGAACAGTGAGGTCGATTGTGATGCTTTAGTTGCCACAAACTTGTATTAGCACAGACCAAAAATCAAAACTTTTACCTGTGTAGAATGATGGAAAATGTTGTCACATTCAGTGTGCTTAGTACAAATTCCTGATGTTGGTCATTCCATCATCTACTGAGAACTTCAGAAGTTTCTGAAGTTTTTATTTTCCCATCCCTGGTCACTTACTTATTGGAAGAGTTAATCCAAACTGATTTCTTTCTAACTAAGCCTTCTCCTTACTTAAAGGAACTCAGGCCAAATATGGTACTTACTATAACATCCACATTTTTGACAATTATTGATAAATGGCTGAATTTTGACTTGTGGAGAATACCTAAACATAAATTGTGATTAAATTCTGTTCAAAACACATTGCTCTCAACTGAATGCAAATTAAAGTCCAGAGCCTACCCCATATATCAACATTTTTGGGAATGAGCTGTAAGGATTTAGAACCATGGATCCCGTTCAATGCAGAATGAGGCCATTTGGACCACCAAGTCTGCACCAACTCTCCAAAAGAGCACCTTACCCAAGCACCACCCACTCGATGCCTGTAACCTTGTGCATTTACCATGGCTAATCCTCTGAACCTACACATGTTTGACACTAAGGGGCAATTTAGCATGGCCAGTTTACCTAATCTACACATCTTTGGGCTGTGGGAGGAAACTGGAGCACTTGGGGGGAATGTGCAAATTGCACACAGACAGTCACCCGAGGTTGGAATGGAACCCAGGTCTCTGGAGCTGTGAGGCAACCACTGTGCCACCAGGCCGCCCTCTGCTCTGCTCTGATGTCAACAGCAGTCACATTCACTTCTGGAGTTCAGCTCTTTTATCAATGTTCCAACCAAGGCTGTAATGAAGTCAGGAGTTGAGTGACCCTGAGGAACCAATCTGAGCTTCAGTGGGCAGGGTACTGCTGAATAAGTGGTGCTTGAGTAGCACTGCTACTGACTCCTTTCAGCACTTTATTGATTGAGAATATACTGATGGGGCGTTAATTGGCTGGGTTGGTTTGTCTTGTTGAGGCCGTATGTTGTCATGTTGAGGCCATACCTGGGCAATTTTCCACGTTGCCATTGTTGTAACTGTACTAGAACAGATTGGCCAGGGCCATGGCAAATCTTCAGTACCATTGCCGGAATATTGTCAGGATCCATAGACTGTGCAATATCTATTTTTATCATTCTTCTTTCTCCCTTTTATTTCTCCATTACTGCTTCCCAGCCTGCCCACCACGCTCCCCACGATAACTGCCTTAACCATCTGTTCATCTTAACCTCTGTTCATTCATGCATTCTGATCACTTAATGGACACTTAGCATCTCTCTCAGCCTTTATCGCCTTCATATAAGTTTTCTTTGTTCTATTACAGCTCCCCCCAAACCCTCATGGTATAAATAGAACAAAGAAAAGTACAGCAGAGGAACAGGCCCTTCAAGCCTGGGCTGATCATGATACCTGCCTAAACTAAAACCGTATGCACTTGCGGAGTCCATATCCTTCCATTCCCACCCTATTCATGTTTTCATCTAGTTGCCCTTAAATGCTGCTATCATGCCTGTTCCCACCAGCTCCCCATGCAGCGCATTTCAGACGTTTGCCACTCTCTGTGTAAAAACAAAATCTTTTCTCGCACACCTCTAAATGTTTCCCCATGCACCTTAAACCTATGTCCCCTAGTACTAGACTTTTCTACCCTAGGAAAGAGCATCCGACTATCCACTCTGTTCATGGCACTCGTAATCTTGTAAACTTCTATCAGGTCACCCCTCAACCACTGTCATTCCAGTGAGAACAAACCGAGTTTATCCAATCTCTTCTCGTAGCTAATATCCTCCAGACCAGCCAACACCTTGGTAAACCTCTTTTGTACCTTCTCCAAAACATCCACATCCTTCTGGTAGTGTGGTGACCAGAATTGTACACAATATTTGCGTGCTCCAGTCTCCTCCCACACCCCAAAGATGTGCTATTTAGGCTGATTGGAGGTAATAAATTGTCCATAAATTAGTTTCCCTCAATGTGGAATGCCATAAACAATAGATAAGGGTCATGGGTGGAGGGGGGACTGGTAATGTTAAAATGGCGGCGTGGGCTCGTTGGGCCGAAGGGCCTGTTTCCCGGGCTGTTTTTGTTCTTTGTATATTCTAAATGAGGCCTAACTAAGGTTCAGTACAGCCGTAGCATGACCTGCCAATTTCTATACTCAGTGCCCCAAATGAAGGTAAACTAGATGTTTTTGAAAACCTAAAACAATGGGGTGTGGCACAGTGGTCAGCACTGCTGCCTCACAGCGCCAGGGACTCGGGTTCAATTCCAGCCTTGTGTGACTGTCCAGGTGGAGTTTGCATGTGCTTCCCGTGTCTGCATGGGTTTCATCCAGGTGCTCCGGTTTCCTCCCACTGTCCAAAGACATTCAGGTTAGGCTGGCTACGCTAAAATTGCCATATGCCTTCTTGACTACCTTATCCACCTGCATTGCCACGTGCAATGATCGGTGGACATATACGTCCAGATCTGTCTGCCTGTCAATATTGCTAAGGGTTCTATCATTTACTGTATAATTCCTACATGCATTGGACCTTCCAAAATGCAATATCACACTTGTATAGATTGAACTCCGTCTGCCATTTCTCTGTCCGAGTCTCCAACCGGTCTATATCTTGCTGTATTCTCCGACAATTCTCTTCACTATCCTCAACTCCATCAATTTTTGTGTAGTCTGCGAGCTGACTGATTAAACCAGCTACATTTTCCTCCAAATCATTTATATATACTATGAACAACAAACGTCCCAGAACTGATCCCAGTGGAACATTGCTAGTCACAGCCTTCCATTCAGAAAAATGCCCCTCTACTGCTACCTCTGTCTTCTGTAGCCAAGCCAGTTCTATATCCATCTTGCCGGCTCTTCTCTGATCCTGTGTGACTTCATTTTTCGTACCAGTCTACCATGAGGTACCTTGTCAAAATCTTTTCTGATTTTCTTTGGCTTAGCTGTGATGAAGGGTCATCCAGACTCTAAAAGTGGGCCCTATTCTCTTTCCACAGACGCTGTCAGACCTGCTGAGGTTTTCCAGCATTTTCTATTTTTGTTAGTCATGAAATACATTAAATAACTTTACAAATGACAATTTATGAAGTGTTACTAGTCATGAATCTGGATGATTAATACATTTTAATTGTTTGTATGTAACTGTTTTGACATACATAAACGGCTGATTTTAAAAAAACATTTTTACTCTGATATAAATCTCAAATCAATCTGCAAAAACTTACAAATAGATAGAAGTTATGCATGTAGCCACAGCAAGTGGATGAGATACTTAATGAATACATTGTATCAGTATTCACCAAGAAGAATGATATAATGTATGTTGAGGTCATGGATGAGTGTCTGAACACTCTAGAGAATGTCAATATCGAAAGAGTAAATGTCAATATATCAAGTTGGGTATCCTAGATTACATTAAGGTAGACAGGTCCTCGGGGGCGGGATGGGATCTATACCAGGTCTATGAAGGAGACAAGGGGAGAAATAGCTAGGGCCTTAACAGATATTTTCACATCCTTTTTGACCACAGGTGAAGTTCCAGAGGATTGGGGAATAGCCAATGTTGTTCCCTTGTTTAAGAAAGGAAGCAGGGGTAATCCAGGAATTTATAGGTGGTGAGCCTGATGTCTGTGGTGGGGAAGATATTGAGGGACAGAATATATTCACATTTGAAAGGAAATGGACTGGTTAGTGACAGGCAGCATGATTTAGTATGGGGAAGGTCACGTATCACCAACATTGAGTTTTTTGGAAAGTGACAAAGTTAATTGATGAGGGAAGGGTTGTGGATGTAGTTTATATTTAGTAAGGCGTTTGACTAGGTTCCACATGGCAGACTGGTCCAAAAACTAAAATTGCATGGGATTTGGGGTGAGCTGGCTAGGTGGATACAAAACTAGCTTGGTTTAGAGAACAGAGAGTAGTGGTGGAAGGGTTTTTTTCAGAATGGAGATCTGTAGCTCATGCTGTTCAGCAGGGATCAGTGTTAGGATCTCTCTTGTTTGTAGCACATATCTGGACGAAAATGTGGGTGGTCTGATTAGTCAGTTTGTGGATGACATGAAGATTGGTGGAGTTGCTGAAAGTGTTGGGGATTGTCAGAGAATTTAACAGGATGTAGATAGGTTGGAGACTTGGGGACATAAATGGCAGATGGAGTTTAATCTGGATAAATGCGAGGTGATGCATTTTGGAGGATCAAATTTAGCTGTGAAATGTACTGTAAATGACAAAATCCTTAGGAACATTAACATACAAAGTGATCTGGGCATACAGTTCCCTAAAAGTGGCAACGCAAGTGGCTAGTGTGGCTAAGAAGAAATAGAACATCGATCATAGAACATTTCAGCATAGTACAGGCCCTTCAGCCCTCGATGTTGTGCCAAGCTATGTCCGAGCCCAAGATCAAGCTATCCCACTCCCTATCATTCTGGTGTGTTCCATGTGCCTATCTAATAACCGCTTGAAAGTTCCTAAAGTGTGTGACTCCACTATCACAGCAGGCAGTGCATTCCACACCCCAACCACACTCTGAATAAAGAATCTATCTCGGACGTCCCTCCTATATCTCACTACCATGAACCTTATAGGCATGCCTCCTAGTAACAGCTACATTCACTCGAGGAAATAGTCTCTGAACGTCCACTCTATCTATCCCCCTCATCATCTTATAAACTTCTATTAAGTCGCCTCTCATACTCCTCTGCTCCAAAGAGAAAAGCCCCAGCTCCCTCAACCTTTCAAACAAACAAAGAACAGCACAGCGCAGGAAACAGGCCCTTTGGCCCTACAAGCATGCGCCACCCATTTTAACACTCAGTGCCTTATTCAAGTCTTTCGTCGATCGTTGACGTCTTTCTCTACCTCTAGTGGAACTCCACAATAAAGGGGGTGCAAATTTAGGGAATTATATGTCCGCCAGATTAAGGGAGATCCAATTCAGGGACAATTTATTGACACCAATCAGCCTAAAAAGCACGTTTTTGGGATGTGGGAGGAAACCAGAGCACCTGGAGAAAACCCACGCAAGCATGGGGAGAATTTGCAAACTCCCACAGAGATTGATCCAAGCCGGAGATCCGACCTGGGTCCCTGTAACTGCACAGCAGACAGTGATAGTCACTGAGCTGACGTGTTGCTCGTCAATTGGTCCAGTTTAAGCGTACACTAACGGATGTGAAGCACTAGGCAACTCTCGAAGCAACATCCAAGAACAACCCTCCCACGACCCACCGCATGTATGCCCCTTGTTAGCCAACAAGGTGGACTGAATCGCCTGTGGATGTAAACGGAGACATCAATAAACATAAATAGACATACAACAGGCTATACAGACATTAATGGAAGATCCCCAATATCTCCAACGTAAGCCTTAAAATTTGTTGGATGACTGTTAGGAATCTATTAATTCCCAGGAACGTCCTGAGGCTCTTGATCGTCAACTAGAACATTCTTTAGTATCCCTCCATCTCCAATCTGCTCATGTGCCTATCCAGGTAAATCTTAAACAACCCTAGCGCGTCTGCCTCCACCACCCTATTTGGCAGTGCGTTCCAGGCCCCCACAATCCTCTGTGTAAAAAATCGTCCCTCTGACATCTGAGTTAGACCTCGCCCCTCTCACCTTGAGCCCTTAAGATCTACCCTCCAAACAAGACAGCATCCTGGTAAATCTCCTCTGCACTCTCTCCAATGCTTCCATATCCTCCTTACAGTGAGGTGACCAGAACTGCACACAATATTCCAATGTCCTGTATAGTTGCAGCATAACCCCACGACTCTTAAACTCAAACCCCAACTAATAAATGCTAACACACTATAAGCCTTCTTCATGGCTCTATCCACTCGAGTGGCAACCTTCAAAGATCTGTGGATATGAACCCCAAGATCTCTCAGTTCCTCCACATTCCTCAGAACCCTGCTGTTGACCCTGTAATCCGCATTCAAGATTGTCCTACCAAAATGAATCACCTTGCACTTATCAGGGTTAAACTCCATCTGTCACTTTTTGGCCCAGCTCTGCATCCTTTCAATGTCTGTTTGCAGCCTACAAGAGCCCTCCACCTCATCCACTACTCCACCAGTCTTGGTGTCATCAGCAAACTTACTGACTCACCCTGCAGCCCCCTCTTCCAAGTCATTGATAAAAATCACAAATAGCAGAGGACCCAGCACTGATCCCTGTGGTACACCGCTGGTAACTGGCCTCCAGTCTGAAAATTTTCCCTCCACCACCACCCTCTGTCTTCTATGAGACAGCCAGTTACTTATCCAATCGGCCAAATTTCCTTCTATCCCACACCTCCTTACTTTCTTCATAAGCCTACCATGGGGAACCTTATCTAATGCCTTACTAAAATCCATGTGTATGACATCAACTGCTTTACATTCGTGTACACACTTAGTTACCTCCTTAAAGAATTCAATCAAATTTGTGAGGCAAGACTCACCCCTCGTGAAACCATGCTGACTACCCCAGATTAAGCAGCATCTTTCCAAATGGTCATAAATCCTGTCCCTCAGGACCTTTTCCATTAACTTACTGATCCACCGTAGTAAGACTAACTGGCCTATAATTTCCTGGGTTATTCCTATTTCCTTTCTTGAAGAGAGGAACAACATTTGCCACTCTCCAGTCCTCTGGCACAATCCCCGTGGACAGTGAAGACCTAAAGATCAAAGCTGAAGGCTCCGCAATCTCATCCCTTGCCTCCCAAAATATCCTAGGATGTATCCCATCTGGCCCACGGGACTTATCGCTCGCCTTCATTGGCTGGGGCATTGGGTACAAGAGTTGGCAAATTATGTTGCAGCTATATAAAACCTTGGTTAGACTGCATTTGGAGTATTACGTGCAATTCTGGTTGCTACTCAACCAGGAAGACGTAGAAGCTTTGGAAAGACTGCAAAGAAGGTTTGCCAGGATGTTGCTTGGTCTCGAGAATATTGGCTATGAGGATTGTTTTCACTAAGATTATTTTCAGTGGAAAGATGGAGGCTGAGAGGAGACCTGATAGAGGTGTACTAAATTATTTGAGGCATAGGTAGGATGGAAAGTCAGAGGCATTTTCCCAGGGTGGAAGTGTCAGTTATAAGAGGGCAGAGGTTCAAGGTGAGGGAGGGAAAGTTTAAGGGAGATGCGCGGGGGAGGTTTTTCACGCAGAGTGGTGGATACCTGGAATGCAGTACCAAAGGAGATGGTGAAAGCAGGCACTTTAGCAACATTTAAGAGGCATCTGGATGGGTACATGAATAGGTAGGGAATCGAGGGTGTTGGACCAAGTAAGGGCAGAGGGTTTTTTGTAGTTTGGTTAGGTCATCATGATCGGCATGGGCTTGGAGGGCCAAAGGGTTTGTTCCTGTGCTGTACTGTTTTGTTTCTCCTGGATTCTCAGCTGAAACTTAGAAGAAAATAATCCACATAAAGTAGGATTTTAGTTCCATTTTTAGCTAATTTGACTTTGATTGACGTTGAACATTTTACTGAAATTTTCCTTTAAGCTCTGCAGACTGTAGGTATGTTAAGAAACTGTTTTCATTTACATATCATACTTGGGATGATGACCAAAAGCTTGGACAAAGGTTTTAAGGAGGAGTATATTACAGGATGCAATGAATACGGCATTTATTTCAAACTAAGAACAATTTTGAACTTTGGCCACACAAATCTATGGTACAGCAGAAATAATTTCCTAAAAGCTATATAAATTATGCCTGTCATATAACTTCACCTAAAATACTCAGGTGCTGTTTTTGTATCAGTTTGAATTATTTCCATGGACTTGCATAACCAAGATATTGGTATCCTTTGTTTTGGGTTTTTACCATGTAATGTGTTGTATTTGTGGTACTGCAGGTTCAACAGTTAAAGCTAACCGAGAGCTGTTGGAGATCCGAAAGGAACTGCTACAAGAACTAAAGGAAAGAAACCAGACATTGGTTACGGAAAATCAGGTCATTGCCCATCAGGCTTGCAGCCTGACTCAACGGCTCGAAGGGATGAAGCTTAAAGTGGAGCGACTGGAAAAAGAGAATCATAAACGGCAAGAAGCTGAGAATAGCCAAGCAAGGGAAGGTCTGAAATATTATCTTTCCTTCAATAATACAGTAGTGGCTAAAAGATTGAAACTCTTTAACGTCAAGAGTAAAATATTTATTAGAAACATGCTATCATAAACTGCAAAGTATTTTAATTCTACAGATGCTTTTTTTTGTGCATAATAGATAGCTACTTTCACCTTTAGCAAAGATTTTTGAAACAATTTGTTAGTAAAATTTCAATAAATACCAGAACTTCTTTTAACTTTCTGATGATCATTTCCTAGTTGAAAAAACAGAACTACTTTCACTCAGACAACAAGCTCAGGAACTTGTGGATGAAAATGATGCCTTGAAAATGACCATCCATCGTTTAAATGTAGAACTAAGTCGTTATCAAACCAAATACAGACCTGTAAATGAGGTAAAAAAAATTCTAAAAATTGAATTTCATCCTTTTCCATTTTTTATGTAGCCTTTTCAGTGTTGAGCACAGTAATTTCCAAGTTAATCTGCTCACTCCTCCACTATTTAAATGTACAGTACTCATCAAATAGATATGTATTTGTGCTGTTCACATTTTCTCCATGAAGAGCTTGTTAACACACAGATGTTAGGCAGCTGATGCAACTTTGTTACAGGTATAAAACAATCTTAGTTTTCAACCTCGAACTTGTTTTGTTCCCTGGCCAAAAAAAATTAACTGCATGAGACTTGCTACATCAAGGCCCCGATTCTCCCAAAAGTGCTGAGTTGGTGGGAAAACTATTCTAAATCCTGACTTCTGTCACTTCAGCTTCTCACATGAATCTCCACACTCTGCGCACTGCAGAGGCGGGGTGGGGGCAGGCGGGGGGTGCGGAGCGGAGCCTATTCACACCAGAATCTGGCAGTTCTGGAGCTCTGCGTATGCGCAGAGTCCCAAGCTGTCAACCCGTTTGCAGGCCAGCTCAATTGCTGGCCAGCCCGGGACCCCTACAGTGCTGCCCCTCCAGCCCTCCACATGGCATGATGATGTCCCCCACAGCAATTCCTGGGCCAGCTCTGGACCTCCCTCCCCCTCTCCCCCACCGACCTCCTCCCCCCACTCCCCTGATCTCCCCTCCCCTACCCCCCTCCCCTGACCTCCCCTCCCCTACCCCCCTCCCCTGACCTCCCCTCCCCTACCCCCCTCCCCTGACCTCCCCTCCCCTACCCCCCTCCCCTGACCTCCTCTCCCCCCCCTCCCCTGACCTCCTCTCCCCCCCCTCCCCTGACCTCCTCTCCCCCCCCTCCCCTGACCTCCTCTCCCCCCCCTCCCCTGACCTCCTCTCCCCCCCTCCCCTGACCTCCTCTCCCCCCCCTCCCCTGACCTCCTCTCCCCCCCCTCCCCTGACCTCCTCTCCCCCCCCTCCCCTGACCTCCTCTCCCCCCCCTCCCCTGACCTCCTCTCCCCCCCTCCCCTGACCTCCTCTCCCCCCCCTCCCCTGACCTCCTCTCCCCCCCCCTCCCCTGACCTCCTCTCTCCCCCCTCCCCTGACCACCTCTCCCCCCCCTCCCCTGACCACCTCTCCCTCCCTCCCCTGACCACCTCTCCCTCCCTCCCCTGACCTCCTCTCCCCCCCCTCCCCTGACCTCCTCTCCCCCCCCCTCCCCTGACCTCCTCTCCCCCCCCCTCCCCTGACCTCCTCTCCCCCCCCCTCCCCTGACCACCTCTCCCTCCCTCCCCTGACCTCCTCTCCCCCCCCTCCCCTGACCTCCTCTCCCCCCCCTCCCCTGACCTCCTCTCCCCCCCCTCCCCTGACCTCCTCTCCCCCCCCTCCCCTGACCTCCTCTCCCCCCCCTCCCCTGACCTCCTCTCCCCCCCTCCCCTGACCTCCTCTCCCCCCCCTCCCCTGACCTCCTCTCCCCCCCTCCCCTGACCTCCTCTCCCCCCCTCCCCTGACCTCCTCTCCCCCCCCTCCCCTGACCTCCTCTCCCCCCCTCCCCTGACCTCCTCTCCCCCCCCTCCCCTGACCTTCTCTCCCCCCCTCCCCTGACCTTCTCTCCCCCCCTCCCCTGACCTTCTCTCCCCCCCTCCCCTGACCTTCTCTCCCCCCCTCCCCTGACCTTCTCTCCCCCCCTCCCCTGACCTTCTCTCCCCCCCTCCCCTGACCTCCTCTCCCCCCCTCCCCTGACCTCCTCTCCCCCCCCTCCCCTGACCTCCTCTCCCCCCCCTCCCCTGACCTCCTCTCCCCCCCTCCCCTGACCTTCTCTCCCCCCCTCCCCTGACCTTCTCTCCCCCCCTCCCCTGACCTTCTCTCCCCCCCTCCCCCTCCCTTCTCTCCCCCCCTCCCCTGACCTTCTCTCCCCCCCTCCCCCTCCCCACCCCCCTCCCCCTCCCCACCCCCCTCCCCACCCCTCGACCCATTGCTGTCCTCCCTCCCTCTCCTCCATCCCAGACCAATCCCCATGCAGAGTGGCAGTGGGGACCCCCACCAATCACCCCTAGGCCCCACTACAGTCAGCCCCATCCCCTTGGCACTGTCCGTGCCTGGTGAGCAGTGCTAAGGTGCCCCTTAGGCATGGGCACTTTGCCCCTTGGGCAGTGCAGGGGGCACAGGTTGGTCCTGCCAGGGTGCCCATGTCCCAGGGATTCCACCCTCCTGCTGCCCGATCCCCCCTTCATTCCAGCGGGGCCTCCTGTTAGTTCCCTGAGCGTGGGGAGCTATTCTAAACTCTGCCGGAATGAAGTACTAGTGGTGGGGTGGGAAATTTGACAATGGACAAATATACGTATTTAAAATATGTGCAGAAAAGATTTAAATGACTTGCCTGCCTTCCTGCTGGTTTCCAGCGTGGTCTGACTGGCGACTGTTTGCCGGCTCTGGGAGATGAACATGCATTCCTGGCGCATGCGCAAATCCCTGTTCAAGGCTGCTGACAGAAAAGCTGCGGGTTGCATTGGGAGAATTGCAGCTCGAGTGAGCAGCTGGGTTACACTTGCATGTTTTGCTAAGCTCTATCAATATATTTTATCCTAATTTCCATCTTCATGCAACCATTAACTTCTATGCTGCCTTGAATTTGTTCCCTAGACGTATTGTGTGTCCACCAATTAAAGCTATTGAAATGTAACTGGTACCGTTACCACTTTTTCTTTACTTTCCTTTAGATTTTAGCACTGTCCCCAATCTAGGTGTGTACCCCACAATCTAACTCAAATTAACTGCACCTATTTGCTTGAAAGAGATCCAAATTAGTCATCGACAAATGCTACAGCTGACTGATAGTAGGAAGCAAGTGCAGATAATGTTGTATTAGTTTCTCCTTTTCTAACTCCCATCTCTCCAGAGGAAACTAGTGTTTCTTCTCTTCAGATTTTGAGGATGGAACTTTTGTAAGAGGTGAAATGGATGTATGTTTCTGTGATAAAAATCTGTTTTCAGAGAATAAGGACCATAGCAGCTGCTGTTAGATTGGTTCAGCATAGTAGTGCTGCTGCTTACTTCTGCTGGGCTGGTCACACAAAGCCAGAGGCCAGCCTCAAAGTAAAGTTGTCAGAATCACAAAGCTGGACCCAGAAAGATCTAGCTTAAAAGATTTTTTCTGGAAATTTACTGTTGGGTTAACAGTGGCAATCCAAGACCAGGGCTTTGGGATTTGAAATTGCTACCAATTATGTAGCTCCTTTTGTTCAGATTTTTCTCATTTTGCTGTTGTTGAAGTTATCTTTTCAGACTCTGGATTTTATTGAAAGATGCTGCACACGTGCGTTTGTATTTTCAAAACTATTCCTGATCCTTTTGTCGTAAATCTCATTTTAACCTTAAAATATTCCGAAGGGTATATTTGATTTATGTAAAAATTATTTAAAATCTAGTCAATGGACGCTACTTGAATGACTGATCAGAATTAAGATCACGATTTTTGCATATACAGCTGTTAAATTCTGTATCCTTCTTTGATTTCTCTGGATTCCCACACTGTCAAGAAACTGTATCTATTCTCTCTGTTAGGGACAAAATTTAACATTGCTGAACCTCAGCTTCTAATTTTTTCTCGTACTGAAGGTGCATGTAATTTCTAATGGGTGCTTTAGTGCATAAGGAAATGGGGGAGATTGTGAGCTAGTTCCTGGGATGGGGATCTCCAACTGATGCATAGCCCAAGGATGCAGACTATTCTATTTTCTAATTGCTGGTTTTAGGATGCAGAGATCAGATGTGTGATAAACTCACATTGACTGACATGATGCAGGCAACATGCAGTCTTTGTTGCCCACTAATCTCAATGAATGTGATGCATAGCCAGTGCTAAATGTACTACTGACTGCTGGATGTTCAGTGGGTGACTGAGCTGTGTCTGTGGTTAGCACAAGTTGCAGCCAGCTACACTTTTCATAGGCAAACTCTACAACCTAAAGGGGAAATGCATTCAGACAGCAGCAGTTGATGGAACTGTATATCAAAAAATGTTTCAGAGAAGGAATGAGACTATCCATTGAACTGCAGGCCGGAGAGAGAGAGCTCTCAGGTTCTGTAATATATTGCTAGAGACATCAGTCCAGAAGGTGCAAAAGAGGCATCCAGGAAAACCTACATGTGCACTGCAAAAGGGATGGGAGCAGGAAGCCGCAGATGTCAGCTCAAGGAGTACAGGCCAACAACGTGGCTGCAGTACTAGTGACTTCATGCGAGAGGTCAAAGGCGGTGAATGCATCTTTTGCTGCCACCTCCTACCCACCACACCATCAACTTCACACACTGCTCAGTGCGCCAAACACTCATTATTCACCCATTAATAATCTCTAGTAATCAGGTCTCATGCCTAACATTCAGATGATTCACCTCACCCTTACACACTAACTACATCATAGCTTTCACACCCTTTTAGCTATGATAGGAACATTTCCCAAATACTTTGCACCATATTGGCTGACGCTCTCCCCCGTCTCTTGAAGTATAAAGTTACCATAACAGGAGGCAACAGCAGAGAATTGGCAGGAGATAGATATGCCTGCAGCTACTGAATCACTTGAAAGAGATGATCTGTGAATTATCGTATTGGCACTGACTGAGAGCAACTGGCATTACCGGTAACATGCAGAATGTTCTTGCCCTGTTCACCTTCACAATCTAACTTCACACACGTTCCACTATCTGGCATAAAGTGCAAGATGCAGATGATGGGACTTCAGGAGAAATGTAATCTGATGGGAGGTGATCATGTAGTGGTATTGTTACTGGACTAGTAATTCAAAGACACAGGTCGTTCCGGCTTTGGCTCCGCCCCTCTGGCTTTTGCCTCTTCCTTCTTAGAATTTACATAACCCAAGTCCTCCAACTTCCATCTCCCTAACTGCATTATGTAAAAAAAAAAGTTTATTTAGTCACAAGTAGGCTTACATTCACACTGCAATGAAGTTACTGTGAAAATCCCCTAGTTGCCACACTCCAGCGTCTATTCAGGAGCATTTAGCATGGCCGATGTACCTAACTGGCACATTTTTCAGACTGTGGAAGGAAACTGGAGCACCTGGAAGAAACCCATGCAGACACAAGGAGAATGTGCAGACTCTGCACAGCTAGTGACCCAAGTTGAGAATCGAACCTGGGTCCCTGGCACTGTGAGGCAGTAGCAGTACTAACCACTGTGCTTTCCCTGCAACGTCTAAGTTATCACCCTTGGGCAACTTGCTAATTTATAAATACATGTGGGTAACTAATTCTTGCATTTATTTCAGGCATTGAGTAGTACTTGCATTCCAATGTCAGGACCACCACCACCATGGCTCGTAAGTACATGATAACATTTTAGGATTTTAAAAAGCTTAGTTTGACAGAAGCAATTTATGAACTTTCTAATTATACTTTTAGCCTTGGCCATATTTTAGAATGAAAAAAATAATTTTAATGATTTCAGCAAGTATGTGCCATATAAAATTGATGCATTTCCATGAGCACCCATGTAAATTTATGGCCTAGGTCCTAATCTGTTGCAGATATCCTCTTTCCCATCAAGTGTACAATAAAGTGATTTCTCACCACTCATGAACATGTAACCCTAAAGAACACTATTGAAAGCCACAATCTGGTTACTGTTTCAATGTATTCGTGTTTACATAAGTGTTGCTATTATGATTATTTGAAGACCAACCTAGAACTAATATAAAATTGTATACAGGGTGAAATCATTGTTTCGTAGTAGTACCTTAGTTTTTATATGTACTTTGTATATGTGTATTGAAAATTCCTTACGTTTGAAATTTGACTTGGATGCCAATGCAAAAAGGGAGATAATTAACCAGCATCTCATTTTATACTCTGCCCTCATAATGAAGTAAAGTATGCCACACTTTTTCAGCTTGCCAGGTATTACTGAATGTACTTTTTATACGAATTTATTAGTAAATATATGCCTTCTGTCTCTATAATATTCCTGTGTCTGCACAAGATTAGATGTCTGTGCAGAAGTATTATTCTTGATACGATACAAATGCAACGTTGGCCTTTATTTCAAAGGAAATGGAGTAAAAAAATTTTAAAAGTCTTGCTAAAACTATATAAGATACTAGTTAGGCCACACCTGGAATATTATGAACACTTCTGGTCCACTTATTTAAAGGAAGATTTACTAACATGGGAGGCAGTTCAGAGAAAATTCACTAACTTGATCTTGGATATTTTCTTACAAGGAGAGGTTAAGTAGATTGGTCCAGTAGAGTGTAGAAGAATGGGAGGTGACTTTATTAAGACACATAGGATTCTCGGGTAACTTGACAAGGTAGATGCTGAAAGATTGTTTCCCTTGTGGGAGAGCCTAAGATCAAAGGACATCATCTCAGAGTTAGAGTAAGCCCATATAAGACAGAAACGAGGAGGAATTTCTTCTGTGAGGAGAGTGAATGCATGGAATTCTTTACCAAAGAGAGCTTTGGTGGTTGGGTCATTAAGTATGTTCAAGGCTGAGATAGATATTTAATTGGTAAGGGAATCGAGAGCTATGGAGATAAGACGGGAAAGTGGAGCTGGGGATTATAGTAGATCAGCCACAATCTCGTTGAATAGTGGAGTGGACTCTCGGTGGGCAAATGGCTTACTTCTGCTCCTCTGTCTTATGATCTTATTTCTCAAAGAAAGTATAGCAGTGGTATAATAAACTGATTGCTGACAAAATTTAAATCTCAATATGGTCCTTCTGTATTATCGTAATATTGTATTGTCACCTTCATCCAGCAGTGGGCTCACATTGTATAGAGGCTGCTTCGTATACATAATGTGCTCCGGCTGTTACTGTAAGGTGTGTCTAATTCAACTAGATACAAATTGTGCACTGCAATGCTTTCACAGTTTCTCAATTGTGGAATTCTATTCCTGAAATTAATGCCTACCGTTCCTTAATGTTAAACCCTGTAATTTGTAACCAGATCAGTCAACCTTTGCATATTCATTTATTATTTTAGACAGAGATTGCAACAATGCACTTCAGACTGCTGCATAGCTTGTTCTCTTTGTTCTTTCCCAGTATATATGAGATATCAATGTATAAAATTGATGGTTAGAAAAAGACCAAATGGTTCATCACTATGAAGGTTGGAGCATCACAATGAAACACTTCCTTAGCTATACCACCCTACCTGTAGCCATGGTCCTGGGAGAAGCAATTTAATTGAGATGTTCTCTATTGTACGTGATTCAGTATTACGGTGTGAAGTACTAATCGTTCTAAGCCCTTTTTAAATTTATAGTGAAATTAAGTATAATTTTTCTCACAGGTAGACATGAAGTACTTGTCGCCCCTTCTTTTGGCCTATGAAGACCAATTACGGGAAAAGGATGCTGCAATGCAAGCACATGAGGTATACTGGTGATGGTAAAAAAACATTAAATAATCCTTCCTAAGGGTTCCATCCTGCCTTTTTTAAAATCGCAGATGCCTTCCACAAGTTTTGAATATGTTGGGTAAGGGTCCTGAATGAAAATTTCTGCTAGGCGATGTCAGAATATTTCATGGTGACTTATACTTTGCTCTCCCCCTATCCCGGTGCCTCTCCCTTTCATGCTGTCTTGTCTACCAGGTTATTTCAGGAAAAAGCTGTGAACAATTAATGTGCAACAGTTTCTATTCTTCTACTCTAGCACAGTGCCTTGGTATTTTATACTAGTTTTAAAATAAATTGGAGCCCTGAATTTTTTTGACGGTATGAAAACATTGAACTGAATTTTCTTGGTTGGGTCACATTCCCAATGTCATCCTCAATTCCAGGTTGGGACTTGGAAGTGGTTGTGGCACAATGTTAGTCGCAGTCTTTCTGGAGGTGGTCAAATCAGAAGCTGCCTCAGGAGCTCTGTCCAAATAAGGATGGTGGGTGGAGCTTGTGGGGGGGGAGAGACGCATGAGGCCCAACAGGTAGAATGGTTAATGTCACACTGGCAGTCCCACTGGGAGAGGTGGGTGCTGCTAAGGAAGGCAAGAGTCTGAGAGGGAACCTCAAAATGGACACATACTTATTTAACATTGCGAAAAATTAAAAATTCTGCACAGCCACCGCCATCAGGCCAGATGGTTTGGTGGTTAAGGAAGTTGCATCGTACAAGCTTGTGCTGAGGTGACCAGGTTGAGACGCTAATGGCCTCATAGCCTTCCACTGGAAGGCTGCCTTCAGTTGCCTGCTAGCCTCCAGCTTTTGCAAGGGCTCATCTGCTGCTGGAATCTTTAAAAAAATCTTTGGAAATTTATGACACAGAAATGTCCATGTCTGTGTTAGTTGATGTAGCATTACCAAGCCTAATCCCATCTTCCTGTACTAAATCCTTTGACACTTAGATCACAGCTATTCATGTCAAAGCTCAAGTACTTTTAAATGGGATGAAGTGTTCCTGCCCCTACCAATCTTTCAGGCAGTTTCATACCATTGTCTGGGTTAAAAAGGTTTCCTCAACTTCCCTCTTATCCTTCTGCAAAGTACTTTAAAATCTATGCCCCTGATTTACCTTACCTCTGTTAAGGTGAATGGGTCATCCTTATCAAGGCCCTTCATTTTGATAACTTCAAAGTAGTCACTGCTCAACCTCTTGTGTTCCAATGAAAACAATTCCAGTCAATCCAATCTTTCTCGTGTGTAAAATTTTCCAGTCCTGGCAACATCCTAGTAGTTCTCCTCTGCACCATCTCCAGTTCAATCACATCCACCCTGTAATTTGGTGACCAAAATTGTGCAAAGTACTCAAGCTGTGGTCTAACTAGCGTTGTCTACTGTTCTATGATCACTTCCCTGCTCTTAAATTTTACGCCTTGGCTAAGATAGGAAAGCATGCTATGTAATAGATCCCATCAACTCCATCAATTGGCTCATTAAGTGCTTAGTTCACTACTCACTGCCAGGTGAGTAACCTCTGCCATGTTGATTCCACCTCCAACAAGACATCTCTGAAGCGTGAGTGTGTTAGGTTGATGGCCCAATGTGCTATTTTGCTGTAAAAAGAGAAAATGCTGAAAAGTCTCAGCAGGTCTGACAGCATCTGTGGAGAGAGAATGGAGCTAACATTTTGAGTCTGAATGGCCTTTGTAAATTAACAACTATTTGCATCGCCAAATTAAATCCTTTCTCTATTTAGGAATGTACTATGTCTCTGGAATTAATGCAAAAGTTTATATATTGCTTTTCTGTTCTTAGTTATTTGTGATTACGTCACCTGATCTTTGCATTTTTCTGTTCATTCACAGAAGGAAATTAAGAATTTCAGAGCTCGAGTGGAAGAGGTGGTGAGAGAGAATAAACAGCTTCATCAGCAACGTGAGAGGACTGGTACTATAACCAGCAGAGAGTGGTATGACAAACTAAGTTAAATTAAACCAGGCACTTTGACTTGCAGTGAATATAACTGTCAGCCCTTTAACAGTGCATTGGAGATTAGCAGAAAATAGCACTCGGGGTTGGTTCAGCATTAGCAGCCCCAAAATCTCTCAAAGCTACACTGCTGGGTTTGAACCCCTGAATCAGTACTTTTTGACCTGCAGTATTCTGAAATGCTGATCTTGTGCTCTGAAATACTAACCCATCAAAATTTTGTTGGCTTAACTAATTTAGCCTCAGTGGTTTGATTATACAAACACTTTATAATAGTCAGGGTACTGTTAGATAAGTTTTTAAATTGGAATGCAATCTTCCAAAAGTTAAGTATGGCTGAAATATGCAGCAGAGAGCTCGAATAGGATATAAGTAGCAGAATGCTTGGCTCACTATGTTGACAAGAATCAAATAGCTGGATTAGATAGTTTCTCATACTTTGTCCCAGTTTTAAATTCTGTCTTCCACCAGAATATTTAGCAGAGTTAGCCAAAGAAAGATATTACAAGGCAGAGAAAAAGACTCCACAATTTCAATGGAACCGACTTATAGACCCTTCTGAATAAGATTCCGCAAAGGAGAGAGATGGCTGTGTCGCCATAGAAGGAAAATTCAAAACATGTATGTCTCGTGTGATTCAGTGGGAGATGCATGTTATCTCTCTTGCCCCTAAAACTCCAAACCATAGCTCTGGGACATTCAATAACCTGTGTGGACAGGCTGAATAATTATTTGATTCCTCTCTTTTTTTTCTTCCTTAAACCTTTTTTATCTTCTAAAAGTAATATCTGCAGATGTAACTTTTCACACATTCTAGTTATGGGGGCATGAATTTTTATGGGGCCATACGTGGTGGCACAGTGGTTCACATTGCTGCCTCAGTGCTAGGGGCCCAGGTTCAATTCCTAGCTTGGGTCACTGTCTGTGTGGAGTTTGCACATTCTCCCCATGTCTGTAGGTTTCCTCCCACAGTCCAAAAATGTGCAGGTTAGGTGAATTGGCCATGCTAAATTCATCCTCAGTGTACTTGAACAGATGCCAGAATGTGGCGACTAGGGGATTTTCACAGTAAGTTAATTGCAGTGTGAATGTAAGCCTACTTGTGACTAATAAATCAATTTAAAAAAAAATTATTCTGTCACTATGCTGTTATGAATTCTGCTGATGTTCAATGCCAGGGCATCCCAAATCCCAGAAGGGAAACTTGGAATCCTGGTTCTTGAGAGTTTATTTTTGTGATTTGGAAAAATGTGAGATAAGAGCTGAAACTCAAAAACTTAAAGCACACAAACCAGCAAGGCAACACGTTTACTGTTAACAACAACAGTGGTTACCCAGACAGTATACTTAAATTCCCCCTTAATCTAATTTATTTACTTTCCTAAATCCAGGAAAACACCTTCCCAAAGCAACATTCCATAGGTTTTAAAAACATGAGACAAACCAATAAATAATTACCACGAAAGATCTGTAGTTTGCCTTTAGGAAGCTTTTCTTCTAGTTCAGTGTAGAATTTCTGGGATTTAACTGTTTCTTTTGCTTTTGGCAGAAAAGCTTATCACAGTGGCGGAGGTGGTGATGAAGGGCGGGGGACACTGTTTGCAAATCTATGACCTAAGCCACTAGACTGCCAGACTCTGTTTAACAAAGTATCAGTTTCATCTTGCTTATTAGTTTAACCGCATCTCTGAAGCCTTCAGTGTAGCTATAAGTGCCTATCGGTTTCCTGGAGACTCCAGGAATTCATCTTCAACGGTGTTAGTGCTAATTAGCTTTACCAAGACTATATGTAAATTGAAATACCCACTATTACTGTATTTCTCATGTGTCCAATGTTACCACTACCGTTTGATAGTCTATCAACAACTCCCACTTTTGTTTCCTGTCCCTTTCTATTTCTTAGCTCCACCCAAACTAATTCTACGTCTTAATCATTCGATTTGAGATTCTTTCTCACTATATTATTCCGCATTCTGATCCTATTTGATGCATGACTTTGCTTCATCTGCCTCTTAATCTTGCTTAATGCTTTTTTACTTCCAGATATCAGTTTTGCTTCCTTCCAATCTGAGCTCCCTCTCAGGTTTCCATCCCCCGTCTTGATTGGTGTGTACTGTCAATCATGCCCTGAATGCAAAAAGTATCAGCCATTGCAGTAAAATCTTGAGGTCTGTTCTGTTGACTGTCAAGGTCATTGGTGGAGGATATGCACTACCTTGACCGGGTGAACAGGGTCCAGATCACTTGCTTGAAGTTGCTGTGCACTGCAAACTGATATGCCACTGATGTCTCCTGTAACAGCTTAAAAGGAACAAGTGGTGAAAAAATGCAGGACTCTGATGACCTTGTGAACCAAAAATTTGCATTTGTGTGGCACCTTTAACATAATGAAATGTCCCAAGGCACTTCACAGAAATATTATAACACGAAATGTATTTTAAAGTCAAAATATTGCACAACTTGGAATCAATGTATGTCAGCAAGCACAGTGGTTAAAAGGGGAATGGGACTTGTTGTGAGTTGAGACACAAGCAGAAGAGTTTTGGATGACTTTAAGTTTACAGAATATAGAATAAGGCCAACCAGGAGCGTTTTGGAATAGCTGAGTATAGAAGGCATGAATGAGGGTTTCAGCAACAGCTGGGATGAAATGGTGCAAAATATTACAGACGTGGAAACAGTCTTAGTGATTATGGTATTTTTAAAGGATAGACTTGCAGACCATGAAGGTACAAACAGAGTTTTACTGGAATGATGTTTACTTTACAGACTGTTAAGGTAGACTGCCTATCTTGTTCATAATAACATTAATACATCATGTAATCAGATTCTTAAAGTGACTTTGTTCCAACCAGCAACAAACACTTTCCTTCCCCCTTTAGATTAGAAGTTCCTGCAGTGAAAGCCAAATATAATGTTAACAATCAAAATTTATTATATGAATACTTAAACATAATAGTCAATAAGTTAACCGTTTTGGACGATGTCAATTTCCATCTGGTTGTCAGCGAAACTCAGGCATCAGCCTTTTCATGTTGACTGCAACTTCTGGTATATTTGGTTTAGTTTGAACGTTGTCTGTAGTTATCTCAACCGAAATCGATGCAGGATTTGGAAACTTACTCAGTGTTGAAGTGTTCTCAGCTGAGATACTGTCTTCCACAGTTGTTTCTGGTATTGTTACATTCTCAGGAACATCTAGATCTTCACCTAGCATGATTTTTTGCGGACTCTTGTTTGACTCTGTCAATAACGAACTAGTTTTAGTTGCTCAAAGTTGACTGCATGTCATCTGTGTACCACACTTTCCCTAGTTTGAACAGTGTAGGATACCGCTCCTGCCTATGCTAATACGTTGGCAGGTATTCATTTCTCACTCGTGGTATAGATCCTTACTTCCTGAGCTTTCTCAAAAGCATAGAGTTTTGCCCTGTATGTCACAAAACTCACCTGATGAAGGAGCAGCGCTCCAAAAGCTCGTGCTATCAAATAAACCTGTTGGAATTTAACCTGGTGTTGTGAGACTTCTTAATGTGCCTGCCCCAGTCCAACGCTGGCATCTCCACATCGTCTCAAAACCTGACCTCCTTGTTTTCTTTCAACAATTTTTCTTGTCTTGGGCGGCTTCAGCAAATCAAACACCGTGCATAACTGACATTTTATCATGAATAATACTGGAAACTTTGAGTTGTCAAATGGGTTGTATTCTTGTATGTTATCAGGAATTGGCTTCATTATTTAGTCAATGAGCCTCACTTATGAGTTACCTTCAATGAATGCTTCTTTGTCTGAACAAACTTTTCAGCCAGCCCATTTGTGGCAGGATGATAAGGAGTGGATTGAATGTGTTGGATTCCATTCTCCTTTAAATAATTTGTGAATTCTTGCAAAATGAACTATGGCCCATCTTCACTAACAAGTTGTTCAGGGTAATCAAATCTTGCAAAAATCTCACCCATTCTTTCTATTGTCTTCTCCAAGGACGTATTCTTAATATTGGCAACTTCAGGCCATTTAGAGTTGCGATTACTAGAATGAAAAACATTTGTCCTTCGAATAGTCCAGCATAATCTATATGAACTTGTTGCCGTGGCACTTCTGGCCTTCCCATGGGTGCTAGTCGTGGCAGGTTTTGAACTTGTGCACAAGCCAAACACACACCCATCTTCTCCTTGATTTTGCTATCAAACCCTGGCCACCAAAAATAGCTTCTGGCTATCTGCTTCATCCTTACTATCCCACAGTGTCCCTCAAAAAGTTGGTTTAGGACACATTTCTTTAACAGTGATGGAATGATGACCTTCATTCCCCAGAGGAGACAGCCAGGTTGTACAGATAGTTCGAATCTTCATGTAACATATGGCTTCAACATTATCACATTCCTGTTTGTGGAACCTTGCAGCCTGCAATTGGTTGCTGATTCCTAACACTATATCAGTGACTACTTTAAAAGTACTTTATTGGCAGTAACATGGCTCCACTTAATGCTTGCTAGAAGCTGCATATATTCATACACAGGGCACTGTCCTCTGTAGGCAAAAGGAACATGTCCAGGCATGTTTTTAATTAAACAACAGTTTGGGGGACAGTTAGTTCCATGATGCATTCACTATGGCAATGTCTCAACCAGAGTTGACTTGACAGCCGATCAGCACCCTTTTCTTATCCAGTTTAAATTGTTACCCTGTTCAAAATGTTGACAATCACTGTCGTGATAGGTGCAAGATGAAAAGCTTCAACAACGTATTTTCTTCAGCAATAGTAAAGAATTAACTTGTAATCTCTTTTCAAGTAATGTTGCTTCTAGTTCCTAGCTCATGGTAATAGAAATAACACAGTTCTTTCAATTTACTTTGTCCTTCTAGGAATCAGTTGCAGGAACAGGCAAAGTTGGTTTTGGAGGAAAACCAAATCTTGATGGAGCAGCTCGAGATACAGCAAGCCAAAGGAAAAACCAGTCATAACAAACATGTACAGGAAGGTGAGTCCAAGTGAAATACTGCAGGAATTCAATAATTAGATGAATTCTCTCTTCTAATAACCATCCCAACCATCCGCTTGGATCTCGAGAACACTTTTCCTTACTATCAATTGACTTTATCTCTCTTCTCTCTGAAGTATAATTGTCAAGGAATAGACTCCAGATAACCCCTCCTTTTTTTTTTCAGCCATTTCATAAATTCATTAGATATAGGAGCAGAACTAGACTATTCAGCCCGTCGAGTCCACTCCGCCATTTGATCATGGCTGATATGCTCCTCATCCCCATTTCCCTTCCTTCTCCCCATAATCCTTCAACCTATTACCAATTAAAAACCTGTCTAACTCCTCCTTAAATTTATTCACTGTCCCAGCATCCACTGCACTTTGCTGTAGCGAATTCCAAAGATTCACACTCTTTGGGGGAAATACTTTCTCCTCAACTCTGTTTTAAATTTGCTACCTCTTGTCCTAAGATTATGACCACTCGTCCTAGAATGCCCCGCAAGGGGAAGCATCCATTCCACGTCTACTTTAGGCATACCTTTTATCATCTTGTATACCTCAATTTGATCTCCCCTCATTCTTCTAAATTCGAGAGAGAATAGGTCTGAACTGTTCCATAGAGCCCTACAGTGCAGAAAGAGGCCCTTTGGCCCATCGAGTCAGCACCGAACACAATTCCACCCAAGCCCTACCCCAATATCCCTACATATTATACCCACTAATCCCTTTAACCTCTGTCACCCTGGACACTAAGGTGCAATTTCTTAGCATGGCCAATCAACCTAACCCGCACATCTTTCGACTGTGGGAGGAAACCCATGCAGACGCGAGGAGAATGTGCAAACTCCACAATCTCTCTTCATATGACATACCTCTCATTTCTGGAATCAACCTAGTGAACTCCCTCTGAACTGCCTCCAATGCCATTGCATCTTTCCTCAAATAACAGACCAATACTCCACAGTACTCCAGATGTGGCCTCACCAACACCTTGCATATTGCAACAATACTTCCTTACTGTTATATCCTATTCCTTTAGCTATAAATGCCAGTTGTGTTTTATCCCACTGCTGTTTTATCACGAAGAAAGTGTTTCCTTAGCTGTTTTCCTTCCCTTTTTAATTTATGATGTTTTAGAATAAACCTTCAACAAAGCCTGACAGTTTCCAACTTAGATGTTAGCGTGGATAGAGGATTGGCTGTCTAATAGGAACAGAGAGTTGGAATCAATGGGTGCTATTCTAGTTGGCGGTTGGTGACTAGTGGAGTGTCGCAAGGATCGGTGCTGGGGCCTCAACTGTTTACTGTTTACATAGATGATCTGGAGGAGGGGGCTGAGTGTAGGGTGACGAAATTTGCTGATGACACGCAGATGAGTGGAAAAGGAAATTGCTTGGAGGGTGTGGAAAGTCTGCAGAGAGATCTGGATAGGCTGAGCGAGTGGGCGAGGACCTGGCAGATGGAGTATAATGTTAGCAAGTGTGAGGTTATCCACTTTGGCAGAAATAATAGTAGGAGGGATTATTATTTAAAAGGCGAAAAGCTGCAGCATGCTATGGTGCAGAGGGACCTGGGAGTCTTGTGCACGAATTGCAAAAACCCAGTCTGCAGGTGCAGCAGGTGATCAAGAAGGCAAATGGAATGATGGCCTTTATAGCGAGGGGGATAGTTTATAAAAGTAGGGAGGTCTTGCTGCAACTGTACAGGGTACTGGTGAAGCCGCAGCTGGAGTACTGTGTGCAGTTTTGGTTGCTGCACCTGCCCAAGGATATATTGGCCTTGGAGGGAGTGCAGAGGAGGTTCACTCGGCTGATAACGGAGATGAGGGAGTTAGCCTATGAAAAGGGACTGAACAGACTGGGTCTGTACTCGTTGGCGTTTAGAAGGCTGAGGGGGGACCTTATAGAGACATATAAGATAATGAAGGGGATAGATAGGGTAGAGGTAGAGAGATTCTCCCTGCTTAGAAAGGACAGCAGGACTAGAGGGCACAGCCTCAAGATAAGGGCGGGGGCAGTTTAGATCAGAGTTGAGGGAAAAACTTCTTCACTCAAAGGGTGGTGAATCTCTGGAATTCTCTGCCCGTTGAAGTGGTGGAGGCTACCTCGCTAAATGTATTTAAGTCACGGGTAGATAGGTTTCTGATAGACAAGGGAATTAAGGGTTATGGGGAGAAAGCAGGAAACTGAAGTGGAACTGATCCACTTTAGATCAGCCATGATCTTATTGAATGGCGGGGCAGGCTCGAAGGGATAGATGGCCTACTCCTGCTCCTATTTCTTATGTTCTTAACAGCAAACTTTGGTACGTGTAGTTATATTACATATTTGATGCTCTAATAGTTCAGAAATGTGATTATTCTACATTGCAGTATATTAATGTTTTCCCATGCAGTTTTGGCTTCATGTTTGGTCCATTGTATTCTGGAGCTTTTTACACTATTGGCCACCTCATTGGTTTCCCATCAAGTGTGGTTTACCTTTTAATCAAAACATTCTCAATTTATATTTTTTATTTTTATGTTAGTGACAAAATTGACAAAACAACTGATGCTGCTGGAAGCAGAGAAACAAAGTCAACAAAATGAGTTACATGATACTCAGCAAGAGCTGAACAACCTTTGCTCAAAGTATGACCAACTAAAAGCAAGCCTTGCTGCTAAAGTGGGAGTTGATGAGCACACAGAAATGGTGAATGATCTCAAAAGGTATATATTTTTAAAGATTTGCTCAAATACTTAAAAAAAAATTTGCTTTTAGAAACTAAAACTCTCTAACATTTGCATATGAAATTGGATGAGGTCTATGAAGAAAGAATGAAAAAATTGTTACAACCATTACAGGTTGACATTTTGTCATATTGCTGTAGGATGGATGTAATTGATCATATATGAGGGGGAGGCTGATTCTCCCAAAAAAAAAATTCTAAATGTCGAATTTGCATGTAAACGGGAGCAAATCACGCTTTTTTTCAACTGCAGTTTAAAAATGAATCTCACATACTGTGGTGCACTGCTGAGTGGATCACTCCAAAAATCTGTGGGCAGGGCATATTCCTGCTGAAGAGACCAGCCTAGCTTTGAGCGGGCCACTGCCATGCACCATTCTGTTAGTGTTGAGATTGGTGCATGTGCAGTTGCCCTGTGTGGTGGCCTCCTGATTGCTGGCCAGCCCCATGACCTCCCCATTACTGGCTCTCTGACCGACCACCACCCCCCACCGCCAGCCTGATTTTGCTGGCCCCCCAAACATGGTCAGCCCCAATTGCTGGCCTTCTTCTCTCCCTCCCCCACCGATCCCAATTGCATAGTGACCCTCCCACCCCACAAATGCCCCTAGTCGCCCTGTCCTCTTAGCATTGTCCTGTGCCCAGTGGGTAGTGCCAGGGTGCCCCCTGGGCATTAGCACTTTGTTCCTTGGACAGTGCCAGGGCCCATGTTGGCACTGTCAAGGTGGCAATGCCTAGGGGCCACAGCCCCACGCCATCCGACCATCTCGGGGTCTCGATTGCCCCCTCCTTCACTCCAGTGGGGTTGAGCCACCAGCTCCCTGCAAGTGGAGAGCTGGGAATTCATTACCACAGAAGACTGTGAAGGCCAGGTCATTGAGTGCATTTAAGAACGAGATAGGTTCTTGATTGGTAAAGGGACCAAGGGTTACAGGGGAAAAGCAGGAGAATGGGGTTGAGAAACTTATTTGAAAGATCCAGGACTAATTTGGTGGGCTGAATGACCTTCTATGCTGTACTGTTCTATGAATCTTTCACAGTGGCAAACATTTTGAATGATTACATTCTCCAAGTATCAGCAAGGGAAGTTATACAGAGTTCATCCAGGCAGCAGTAAGTAATTGCTTTATAAATGTGATGGAAACTACAGGTTAAAAGAGCAAAAAGAAAATGAATCCCTTGGGCTAGATGATATTTATCCTCAGGTGGTAAAATACATCAACAAGCAGAATCATGAGACATTGACAGTCAGTATGAAGGATTCACTGGATGTTAGAGAAGCATTAGTAGCTTGAAAGAAGACATTGCCCATATTTGAAAAGCACAACAAATCAGCAATGAGCAGCTATCAATCATTTGTCTTGCTTCAATTCTAGATAAAATAATGGAATTATTCATCTAATGTAAAGAAGAAAGAATAGTACAGCACAGGAAAAAGCCCTGGATGAACTCTGTATAGCTTCCCTTGCTGATACTTGGAGAATGTAATCATTCAAAATGTTTGCCACTGTGATAGATTCATAGAACAGTACAGCATAGAAGGCCATTCAGCCCACCAAATTGGCCCTGGATCTTTCAAATAAGTTTCTCAACCCCATTTTCCTGCTTTTCCCCCATAACCCTTGATCCCTTTACCAATCAAGAACCTATCTCGGTCTTAAATGCGCTCAATGACCTCGCCTCCACAGCCTTCTGCGGTAATGAATTCCCACTAATCTTGTGTTGACACGTGATGCCTTTCTAAACTAAAGATCTTTTACCCCTACGCAGCCCATCTCCCTCCATACCCCACCTATTTATGTATCTGTCAAGGTGCCTGTTAAACATTGCTATTGTATCCGCTTCTACCACCACCCCTGGTAGCACATTCCAGACACTCTCCACCCTCTGTGTAAAAAAAACTCTTGCCTCTCACATCTCCTTTAAACTTTCTGCCTTTTACCTTAAACCTATGTCCCCTAGTAATTGACATTTCTACCCTGGAAAAAGACTCTAAACTATCCATTCTGTTCATGCTTCTCATAATTTTGTGAAGTTCTATCAGGTCGCCCCTCAGCCTCTAACATTCAAGTGAAACAAACCAAATTTGTCCAATCTCTCCTCATAGCTAATACCCTCCAACCACGCAACATCCTTATAAATCTTTTCTGTACCTTCTCCGAAGTCTCCATATTCTTCAGGTAATGAAGCAACCAGAACAGTACTCAATATTCGAAATGTGGCCTAATTAAAATTATATATAGCAGCAACATGATTTGCCAATTTTTATACTCTGTGGCCCGACTGATGGTGAGCATGATATATGCCTTCTTGACCACCATACCTACTTATTTTGCTACTTACAGGGAACTGTACGCCTACATATCTCTATGTTAATACTTCTAAGCATTCTGCCATTTACTGTATACTTCCCTCCTACGTTAGACTTTCCAAAATGCATCACCTTGCGTTTGTCTGGATTAAATTCCATCTGCCATTTGTCCACCCAAGACTCCAGCCTATCTATAATCCTGTATCCTCTGACAATCCTCCTCACTATCTGCAGCTCCCCCAATCTTTGTGTCGGCTGCTAACTTACTAATCAGACAACCTACATTCTCTTCCAAATCATTTACGTATGTTATAAACAATAGGCATCCCTGCGGGACATGACTTGTCACAGATCTCCAGTCATAAGAGCACTCACTTCTTCTATTCTGTTTTCTATGACCAAGCTGGTTCTGTATCCACCTTTCCAGCTCAGCATGGATCCCATGTAACTTCATCTTCTGTGTCAGCCTGCCATGAGGGCCCTTGTCAAAGGCCTTGCTGAAGTCCGTGTAGACAACATCCACTGCCCTGCCCACATCAATCATCATCAATCACATCCTCAAAAATCTCAGTCAAGTTTGTGAGACACAGCCTCCCCTGCACAAAGCCATGCTGCCTATTGCTAATAAATGCATATTTTTTTGAAATATGAGTAAGAATCCTCTCCATGAGTAAGAATCTAAGGCTCACTGGCCTGTAATTTCCCAAATTGTCCCCCTACTCCTTAAACAAAGGAACAAGATTGGCTATTCTCTAGTCCTCTGGGACCTCTTCTGTAACTTAAAGGATGCAAAGATTTCATACATACCCTAGCAATGTCCTCCCTCACTATTCTGGGATAGATTCCATCAGGTCCAGGGGCTTGTCTGCTGTTGGGTGTTTTCAAAACAGCCAACAACACCTTTTTTTATCAACATGCCCTAGAATTTCTAGATTCACCATCCATAATGACCTTCTCCTTTGGAATGCTATTGCAAAGTATTCATTAAGGACCTCACCCTTTTCTCTGGCTCCATGCATAAATTTACTCCTTTGTCCTTGGATGGACCTACACTTTCTCTAGCAGGGAATTATAGGCCGGTTAATTTAATGTCTGTAGTAGGAAAAATGCTTGAATCCATAATCAAGGAGAAAATAGTGAGGCATCTTGAGAAGAATTGTTTGATAGAGCAGACGCAGCACGGTTTCATTAAGGGGAAGTCGTGTCTGACGAATTTATTGGAATTCTATGAGGATGTGTCTAGTGCGGTGGATAGAGGGGAACCAATGGATGTGGTGTTTCTCGATTTTCAGAAGGCGTTTGATAAGGTGCCGCACAGAAGGTTAGGGGGCATGGAGTGGGGGTAGGGTGTTAGCGTGGATAGAGGATTGGTTGTCAAATAGGAGGCAGAGAGTGGGGGTCAATGGGTGCTATTCGGATTGGCGGTTGGTGACTAGTGGAGTGCCCCAGGGATCGGTGCTGGGGCCTCAGCTATTTACCATTTATATAGATGATCTGGAGGAGGGAACCGAGTGTAAGATGTCGAAATTTGCTGATGACACCAAGATTGGTGGAACAGCAAATTGTGCGGGGGGTGTGGAAAGTCTGCAGAGGGATCTAGATAGGCTGAGCCAGTGGGCGAGGACCTGGCGGATGGAATACAATGTTGGCAAGTGTGAGGTTATCCACTTTGGTAGGAATAATGGTAGGAAGGACTACTACTTACAGGGCGAAAAGCTGCAGCATGCTACAGTGCAGAGGGGCCTGGGGGTCCTTGTGCATGCGTCGCAAAAACCCAGCCTACAGGTGCAGCAGGTGGTCAGGAAGGCAAATGGGATGCTGGCCTTCATAGCGAGGGGGATTGAATATAAAAGTAGGGAGGTCTTGCTGATCTGTACAGGGCACTGGTGAGGCCGCAGCTGGAGTACTGTGTGCAGTTTTGGTCGCCGCACCTGCGCAAGGATATTTTGGCCTTGGAGGGAGTGCAGAGGAGGTTCACTAGGCTGATACCGGAATTGAGTGGGTTGAGCTATGAGGAGAGGCTGAATAAACTGGGCTTGTACTCGTTAGAGTTTAGAAAGCTGAGGGGAGATCTCATTGAGATGTGTAAGGTGATGAAAGGGATGGATAGGGTAGAGGTGGAGAGGTTCTTCCCGCTCAGAAAGGACAGCAGGACTAGAGGGCACAGCCTCAAGATAAAGGGGGAGCAGTTTAGAACGGAGTTGTGGAGGAACTTCACTCAAAGGGTGGTGAATCTCTGGAATTCTCTGCCCGTTGAAGTGGTTGAGGCTTCCTCGCTAAATATATTTAAGACGCGGGTAGATAGGTTTTTGGTAAGCAAGGGGATTAAGGGTTATGGGGAGAAAGCGGGAAAGTGGAACTGAGCCACTTCAGATCAGCCATGATCTTGTTGAATGGCGGGGCAGGCTCGAAGGGCTAGGTGGCCTACTCCTGCTCCTATTTCTTATGTGGCTAACCTCTTGTCCCTTATGTGTGTATAAAATGTCTCGGAATTTTCTTTAATCAGCAATAGCTTAGTAAATACCAGTCAACATAGATTTAGAGAATAAGATACAGCCTAACCAACCTCCTTGAAATTTTTGAGGAAGTGACATTTCATGTGCCTTATGAAGTGTTGCACCTGGACTTTTGATTGGTGTAAGAGGGAATGTTGGCCAGAAGAACTCCCTGTTCTCTTTGAAGAGTATCATGGAATCTTTTACACCAACTTGAACTACAAGTTTAGGCAGAACCTCTGACATTGTAGGGCAGTTTTCAATTTGCCATTTGGGTCTAAAACTGATGTTGCTGATTAGCTGTCTCTTATACAAACCAATTGCTTTCTATTTCCTTGGATTTAAATGAAAATGAAAGCTGGGTAGTTTCTACGAAGATTAATTGCTCTCGTCTACCAGCTTTACACCTGAATACCAAATTTAACATCTCCTTCACCACTAAAAAGTTACACCTTTGACCAGTCCACCATGCCCACAGTGCTGCACTGAAGTGTGACCCTAGATAATGTACTGAAGTCTTGATATATCTAATGGCAAAATAAATTAGTCCAATTATTGGATCCTAGTCTTAATTGAACTTTATTTGCATGTTTAAACCAATATGGTGGCGTAAAGGTAAAGAAATGTGGTGAGGAAATTGGAATGTAAAAGGGACAGAAGGTGTAGGAAGGAATAAATAGAAAAACATATCGGAAGGAGGATGGTGTAAAATGAATATTATTGAGCAGTGAGTTGTAGATTTGTGTAGTATGTAGAAAATACTTTGAGGTGGAGGAGTTGTATGGAGCTTAAAGTAAAAATTGTTATGGAATATTGTAGAATTATCAGAGAATTAGCTTAGATTAGCACAGAATTTGGAACTGAAAATTCCCATGAAGAACCACTACAAACAAATTAGAAGTACCAATATAAAAATATTGATTTTTTGTTTTGTCGAAAAATTCATAGGAAAAATTGAATTCTAATGGACTTGGGTAAATTTCAAGAAAATTAGTAAAAACCTTTTTTTGTTTTGGGCATTGCTGACATTTGGAAAAGGTCATAATTGAAAAAGAGAGTAGTTAAACAAAGTGACAGTACACACTATTTATGGGTGGTGGACACATTTTCAAGGGACTTAACCCAGATAGAGAAGTAAAATTGAAGAATCTGTGTTTATTTTTATGGCCCAGCCATTTAACTGTCACAAATTGTGTATTCAGTTAATGTATCTTAGTGTGTGACCTGAGGAAACCTATCAATTATTATCTCAGTCTCCAAAGGATTACCAGCGTGGTTATTGTGTTTTTCTCTGCTAGAAAACTTCAACTGGAACAAGAGAAATACCATGTAGAAGTGGAGGAATTGATGGGAAGAATTGCATCTTTGCAAGCTGAGAAAAAGAGCCTACTCTTTGAAAAGACAGAATTAATAGCTGACAATAAGACTTTGGAAGCAGAGCTGAAGGTATCACAGAAGTCAAACAGGTACAATAGATAAATAGGTAACACATACGTTTGCTTTGAACTAAAAATGCATTCTACTGAGACAATTACAAATTTTTAAATTCCAGTTCACAATAGGGACTGCACAGTGGTTGGCACTGCTGCCTCCAGTGCCAGGGACCTTGGTTCGATTCCCAGCTGGAGTCATTGTCTGTGTGGTTTGCATGTTCTCCCTGTGTCTGTGTGGGTTTCCTTTGGATGCCCTGGATTCCTCCTGCAGTCCAAAGACATGCTGGTTAGGTGAATTGGCCATGCTAAATTCTCCCTCAATGTACCTGAGCAGATGCCGGAATGTGGCAACTGGGGGATTTTCACAGTAACTTCATTGCAGTGTGAATGTAAGCCTACTTTTGACCAATAAATAAACTTTACATGCTTGCAAATAGTTTGAAAGGAAATGCTGAGGTTTTTATTTCCTTGGTGTATCTGTTTTTTCTTGCCGCTTCACCTTTTATTGGTCCTCCATTTCCCTAAAGATGCTCACCACGGGTGGAGTACAGTTCATATGTGCAGACAACCTTGCCCAAGCAGCCATTCTTCACATAATATGGTTGTATATGGTTCTGCCCTCACCCGATCAACCACCTAATATTGTACAATTCGATGGTTTGCTAGGCCATGTAAGAGGGCATTGTATGTCAGAAAGGATAAAAACGTTAGATTCCATTCCATGAAATATACCACTGAGCTACTTGGAATTTTATCCAAAATAGCATGAAGGAATTTGAACTCATGGACTCTCCAGGTTGCTGGTGAATATAATCACCAGAATTTCAAGTAGGAAACCACTCAAACCATATCAGAGAAATGTAGTTTATGTTAATGATGGGATGAAACTGCAAGTGATAGAAAAAGGGGCCAAAGAAGCTGCCATGAAGTGGTCCAAAGAATATTTTGACTGCCAAGAGGGAAGTGCCATTATGTAGGGATCTAGGCTGAGAGTTCCAATTAACAGAGATGCCGTAGCTGAAAGAACAGCTAGTAGTATGAAGAGGAGAATCTAGAGTTTAAGGAGATGCTGCGGTGCATGTAGAGACATGGCTGGAGGAAATTGCTGAGGTGAAGCCATTGAAAGGAAAGTAAGTGCGAGTTACTTGGAAGTCAGTTCATTAGAACTTGGATCTAGAAGAACATGAAAAGATGGGAATATTAGGGTTATGACACATGAGGATATTTGCCATGGTGTTCTAAACAACTTGCTAATTAAAAAGATGGGTGGGTGGGGTTGCTTAGCCAAGAGTACGTTAGAAAAGTTTTACTCTAAGGAGTCTAAGGTGATGAATACATAGAAAGGGTGGAATTGTAACCCGCAAGGAAAGGGTGGTCGCCTAAATAATTACAAATGGAAAACCTGTCCCTATACATCTACTTCTGGTTGAGTACCTTTTATGTGTTTGTACCTGTCTTTTTAAAAAATATTCTAAATCTGATGGAACGATTACCACTGTTTTCCAAATACTCCCACTGAAATAAGCTCTACTTCATTCCCCAGAACGAGATACTGCACTGATTCTTTACTCATAGTGTGGAAACACAGTAGTGTAAGAGGGAGTGTGCCCTCAAGGATGTAAGAGAATCGGCAACTTTGTCTACCCCTCTTGACCTGATTAGGTCAATAGCGCTCCCTGCATTGGGTCCATGAATAGGAAACAATGCTCCTACTGCTGATGTCCTCAGCCACCTCCAACCACAACTTATTTCTAACAGCAGCAGGTTCGCCCTACTATTCGTGGGGGTGATGATCTTCTTCCAGTTCCTCACTGCACCCAACGATACATCAAGTTATGTGTTGTTCAACCGTGACATAGCCCTTCACTATCCTCTGAGTTCATTTGTCACCTCTTTTCATAAATTCTTAACTTTATTAGATGTCATCTTTGAATTGGCCCATTAAATAGTTAAGTTGTGATTGTATTATGTAGGGGGCACTGAAATCAACACTTTGAAATTTCTTCTGGATCTTATGCTTGCTATTGCCTCCACTCAGGAACTGCCTGGGATTATTGTCAGGCTTAATGATTTGGCAGCAGTTAAGAGTTAGAAATAGGAACAATTAAATGTACTTATACAGTGTCTTTAATGTAATAAAAGCTTCCATGATGCCTCACAAAGGCTTTAATTAGCAAAGGAAGAACAAACTTCAGTCCAAAGGACTGCTGCCCCCACCTGATTTGCCTGCAGATCTCCCCGCCCCCCAAACCAGAGGATGATCTGACTCGCCTCCCTCCTCCCCACTACTGATCTGAATCAGAGCGCCGTTGGAAGTATTAAACGCACCTCTTCAGCAGCTGGAGCATCCAAATCAGACTTTTATTTAGGAAGTCCATTATGACGCGGTTCCAGATTGGAAACACTGTGGGAAAGGGGGAAATGCTGATAAAGTTGGGCAGGCAGTTCATTATTTGAATTTAAAAGCATGCACATGCATTCAAATCGCCATTGCGCCTGTTTTGGGCGCAAAGAGAATTGCCGTCATTGCCGGGTTTCAGTAAAGTGGCAATGTGCATAAACGCGGGCTTGGATCATGTTAATGGCCTCACACCTGACTTTACCATGTTTTCATGCCTGAAAATGGGCACAATGCAATTGTAAAATCGGGCCCTAAGTGTCTTATGGCAGATTCTGGATGTTGAGGTTTAGACAGCAGAAAGCACAATTGCCATTGGTGTGAAGAGAGGAGGGAAGCGGAATGAAGAGGTTCTAGGCCTGAAGAAGGTTATCGAGATTGTGAGGGGGTTTAAGCATAGAAAATTAACTTTAAATTTGAGTGATTGAGGAACTTGTAGCCACTGAGTGAGTGAATGGAACATGGAGCTGGGTGGAATACAGAGAGCAGAACATTGGATAATCTGAAATCTGTATTTGCTTGAGGATGTGAGATGAGCCAGGAGAATATTTGCATTATTGAGCCTGGTGATGACAGCAGCATCAACGAGGGCTCTAGAAAAATGGTGCCTGAGATAGGTATGGAGTTGGGTGATATTACAGAGGTGGAACTAGATGGAGATGATCAGGTGTCAGTAACTGTGCTTCAAAAGAGAAAGCACCATTGCCTATGCCGAAATTGTGAAAAATTGCTGTATGATCACGTTCTTCCTTTGCAAGTGAAAAATACAATCACGGAATTCTCCATGGATACTCCAACTGAAATAATCTGGTTCATAGGCTAGCACAGAAGAAAATTAGTCTTCTGAAACAGCAGATGGAAGACGCTATGGAGAAAGAAGTAGCAGCTCATCAATACCTGGCAAATTTGATTAGTCTTGCTGAAAAAGCAGCTCACGAACGTGACCAACTTGTACATGTGGTGAGTAATATTAAAGATTCTTTCTCCGATGGTGATACTCCTGTCAATTGTGTTTCAATGATAACAGTTGGGGGGGGGGGGGGGGGCGCGTCAGGGGAAATTAAGGTAAGTCAGCATCCTGACTCCATTTCTGGCATTTAAATTTTAAAAAAAAGGACATTTTCAGAACTACAACTTAAATTAACCATATTTTAAAGGGTATCCACTGGTGGCAGATTCTGGGCTCCCTGCCTTGCCTCTGCCCTCTCTTGCCATGTAAAATACCTACAGAGACAGAATGAGGCCCTTGCGGGCTATTAATTGGCCTTTCAATACTTCAAAAGGCTCAAGGGCAAGTGGGCTGCCTGACACTTCCCTGTCCATTATAATATGGGAGACAGGCCAGGAATGGGCAGGAAGATGGTAGGAAGGCCATTTGTTATATTTCACAATGCTCCCCCACCATGCAGCCTTCAGGAATGTTGCGATGACCATAATATCCAGCGCTTTTTTACCTATTGCTATTTTATCTATTTAATGTATGTGGCTATTGCTGCTTTGGCCAGAATTTATTGCCCTTGAGAAGGAAATGGTGAGCTGCCTTGGCAATATATTTCCAAGTCAGGATGGTGAGTGGCTTGAAGTAAAACATCCAGGGGGTGGTGTCCCCATGTATTTGCTGCTGTTATCCTTCTAGAAGTTAGCAACTGGGGGTTTGGAAGGTGCCATCTAAGGAGCTGAGCCTTGTTGAGTTCCTGCAGTGCATCTTGTACTTTTAATATAATTGAAATGCAGATGGAAGAAATTCTAAACAGTTATTGAAGAAAAGGTTTTTTTTTGAAAATGGAGCATTTTGATTTAGATCTGTTCAATTTTTAAAACTAATTTTTACTTTTTGTTTGGGATCTTTGCTCATCCCTTCCAAGGAGGTTGATTTGATTTTTTTCCTCCAATGTAGTTTTTATCCCTGTTTGATTCTTAAGAGTGAATGTTGACAAGCTATAGAACAAAGTTTGACCCTTAGCCAAGCAAACACATGCAAACAAACACACACATGCAGATAAACACATGCTAATTTAAAAAGAAAATTGCTGGACAATGAATGGAAATGGATATGCAGGTTATTTCTTGTCTTCTTAACTTTAATCTTAACTGAGATTAGGTAACTTGAAATACCTTCCACACCTGGGAATGTCCTGGTCTGTATGACTCAAAACAGCTGGCATAAATGGTTGGCTGTTATTTTAAAGAACTTGCCTTTATCTTTGGCTTTTTTGCCCTCTTCATCTATTTTTCTTTGGTATTTAAGCCTAAATATTCTTTTGTCCTTTTTGATGCAGACTAAAAGCCTAGAAAATGAGAAACATGGAGTTTTAAACAGGATTGTTGCAGGCAATGTGCGTTTGGGCAAGTTGGAAGAGCAAGTAAAGGTATGAGTGTCTTCAGTTTTAAAGCCAACAGTGTAAGTTAATTTAAGATCGAGTTGATGAGTTCATGAACAGGAGGGCATAGTGTCCCAAATGGATATACCATTAATCGAGTTCCATTGTATTGTTACTAAAATGGTATATCTTTTTTCATCTATAATAGTCTATCTGCCTTTATACTAAATGTGATTTCCGTATAAATTGCCAGTTAATTTAGGTTCTGACAATAGATGAAAAAAGTGACTTCCAAATGAAATTGTAGTCAGTTTATTTTAGATTATTTGAATTAGATTTTTAGAAATTGTATGTTAATACTGTTCAGTACTTGCACTTTTGATCAACTCTTTAGCTTGGACATTGAGCACGAATGACGCTATCATTACTCTCTGAAACAGACAGTAAGTTCCAGAGACTGCATGTGTGCAGTTAAGCATAGAAATTCTGAAGTTGCTGCCAGTGTTTCTGTGTTGCTCCACAGGGTGTGTTTTTGACATATACCCTGATTGCAATCAAGTAGAAATTGTTGAACTGATGAAAACTTGCCCTTTAACACTATTAGGTTCGCTGTAAAAAATACTTGCAAAAGTTACACTTTGCAACTGGGTTTTAAATCTCTTAAGTTCATAATTACTAGTGCACAACCTCACTGTCTCCGAACAGCGAATTTTACATTTATGGAATGTCACATTTGCCCATTATGATATTTTTAAAAATGCATGCTTTATAAAATAAGTTTGTTTGTAATATTTCCACTTCATCTTAATTCCATATACATGTTCCAATCATTTGTTCCAGTAGTTGTAAGTTTTTGTAAATTTTTGCACTAAAAGTGAAAAACACATGTGCTTTACTACTTAGTTTCTCTGTGAGCACACTTGGTAATTGCTTGCTTACCCTAGTTGATTACATCATTGTTGTTGGCAACTTATGATCCCCTTTCCTTTGTGTCAGACTCAAAGTAACATCAAGAAAAGGGAAATCCTTGTCACAGAGTTACGTTTTTACAAGCAGCTTTCTTTGAGGTCACTGGGAATGCTGTTATTTCACCAGTGACCAGAAAATCCAGGCTTTTTGTTTTAATAAGTGTTCTTGAAGGTAGCAATTTGGAGGGATAATTTATCACTCTTTTCCTGCGCAGTTATCTTAAAAGTTGACAAATTATAGCCCTTTGAGGACAATACAAAAGTAATATGGCTCGGTAATTTATTTTTATTTGTTCAGAAAATACTGTGCCACGCAATCCTGTAAATTGTCATAAAGTGCCACCATTTCAGGCTTTTCTCCCTGCTAAGCTGGCTGGTAGCTTGCCTTTGCCTAAAAATGAGCATTCTTCACTACCCAGATTGCCTTTCACAACATGCACTGCCACTAAGCTTCAGTAGCCATTCAAGCTAACTTGGATCTGTCCAGATATTTGGTCAATGCCTCAGAAATCTTTTTGATCTGGTTTCCATTGTACTTTGGTAACCTTACTCCAGTACATCCCAGCAAAATTTTCCAGCAAATCTCCAATTTGCCTCCCCATTTGAATTACCTACAAAATGTCCCCTCTTTCACTGGCAATGATCTAATCATCTATAACCCCATCCTCAAACACAAAATTATATCCTGGTCCTTACTAACATCTATGTTCCCAGTCAAGACTTTGTCCCCTATAAAACTGCTTTCTACCACATTGAAACCTTGTTTATACTTCTCTGTGCTGCTGACATAATTCCAGCTCATGTCTTCATCACCTTGAGGTGGATCTCTATTCTACTGAGCCACCTCCACAAATTACAACTTTAACATGAGTCACTGGAGCAACATCAAAGAGAATTGAAGAGCTGAAAGTCATAGGCAAAATAAACCAGCAAAATTAATAATTTTTAGAAATGATCTTAAATTTATTTTTGAGTAATAGAGGGCCAGGGTGGGAAAGAATTTATATCAGAAGTACTTCTTTCTTGAATTGAATAACAAATCCAATATGGTCAAAGCTCACTCCTTTCTGTTACATGTAAACTAAATAGTTTGTCTCAAAGTATTCTAAACAGCAATTTTATTACATTTGTTCCTTTATTAAGATTATAAAACTCAGAATTGTAGACATTGTGAGCATAGATTTTTCTATTGTCTTCAGCTTTGGTGAAGGGTCATCCAGACTTGAAACATTAGCTCTATTCTTTCTTCACAGATGCTATCAGAACTGCTGAGATTTTCCAACATTTTCTATTTTGTTTCAGATTCCAGCATCCACAGTAATTTGGTTTTTGCTTTTATTTGAGCACAGATCCATGTCTGTGATGCCACATGTTGGTATTACAGTGTCATGTGTTATCCTCTGCGTCAGTCCTCAGCTGACAGTTGAGGATTGCATAAGAAAGACCTATTGTACAAGCTTTCAGTTTCGTTAGCAACTGCTCTATCAGTCTTGACGATGATCAAATGTAATCATAGTATTATAAGGTATAGATTTGCATTGGAAAGAAGCCAGGCTCAACCTAGATCACTGGAAAGTCAGTGCAGACTCATTGGGGCAAATGGCCTCCTTCTGTTCTGTAGGGGTTCAAAGAATCCCTACAGTACAGGAGAAGGCCATTCGCTCCAATGAGTCTGAACCAATCATAATCCCAGCCAGGCCCTATTCCCGCAACCCCATTGGCATTTTACTCTGCCAGTCCCCCTGATGCCAACAGATAATTTAACATGGCCAATCTACCTAACCTGCATATCTTTGGACTATGATACTATGATTCTAGAATAAAAATACTTAAATCCTCCTTCCATTATTTCTGTGAGTTGAGAACAAACTTGTCATGCATAAGTTGAAATCAAAGGTGGACAAGCGAAGCTTTAATTGAACAATAGGCTGCCACGAGAGGTACATTCCCAGAAGGCGGAGAGGCAGGGCAACAAAGGCTGAGCTCTCTGAATGACTGAAGTGATAGAGAGTAAAATGAGACAGAGAAAAAGGATGTCAATGACAGATACTAGATTGATAAAATAACTAAGAACCACGTTGAATATAGAAAGTTGAAAAAGGAAACAGAAGAGGAAATAAGAATGGCAAAAAGAGCATATGAGATGAGACTGGCAACTCGCATAAAAGAGAATCTAAAAGTCTTATATTTGCAAACAAATAGTAAGAGTGTAGTATGAAGTCAGGAAGGGCTGATTTTGACCATAAAGGAGTTCTACTTTTGAGGCAGAATGCAGATTTGAGGTACTACCTGAGTACTTTGCATCTGTCTTTAACAAGGAAAAATATGCTGCCAATGTTATGGTAAAAGAGGAGAAAGTGAGATACTGGATAGGTTAAACATGATAAAGAAGAGGCAGTAGAAAGACTGGCTGTACTTCAAGTTGATAAATCATCAGCATCAGTTAGTTCAACTTCAGATACATCCTATGTAAGGGAGTGATTTGTGGAGCTACTGGCCATAACCTGCCAGCCCTTTTTTGATGGCAATGTGCACCAAAGAAATAACAATGTTGCACCATTGTTCAAAAAGAATGTAAATATAAATCTAGCAACTATAGGCCCAGACAATATCGATAATTATTTGAAGAAGACAGTTAATTGAATGTGCAGATTTGTTAAGGAAAGCAAACAGATCTGCATCATATTTAACTAATTTAAATAAGTTTTTCACAAGGTAACAGTGGATTGATGAAGATAATGAGATTGGTACGGTCTATTTGGACTTTGAAATGGCTTTTGGTACCTAATAGGTCTGCCAAGAAACATGAAACCCGTGGCATAAACTAGATAATGAACATGTAAGCAAAATTAGATGGGTGATAGTATTTGGTATCTTAAATGTAAATTGAGTCAGTATCTGACTACATTTAGATGGTGGGCCTTAACTGGAAGATAGATTTATGCTAAAAGAGCAGGTTTAAATTGTGGTGTTAGATTTGAAGGCACATTTTGTAGTGTTCATTTACCCTTGGTGCTCTGACAGGAGTGGATCCTTGGCTTATCATCTGCTTCATCCTGAGCCAGTTCCTTGGCTGTTTCTTTCAGTAATGCTTTGCCATTGCCTTCCGCTCTCGGGCAGGATGCAGAGACAGTCAACTCCGCCAGAATAAGAATTGAATATATAACATAAGGAGCAGGAGTAGACAGCTCAAGCCTACTTCATCATTCAATAAGGTCATGGCTGATTTGCTGTAATTTCAACTCTATATTTCTGTCTGCCGATAACCTTTCATCCCCTTGTTAATCAAGAATCTATCCATAAATGTGAGGTGATGCATTTCAGTAGATTGAATTGGGGCAGAACTTGCTTAGTTAATGGTAGGGCATTGGAAAGAATTATAGAACAAAGAGATCCAGGAGTACAGGTTTATAGCTCCATGAAAGTGGAGCACAGGTGACAAGGTGGTAAAGAAGGCACTCGGCATGCTTGGTTTCATTGGTCAGAGCATTGAATACAGATGTTGGGATGTCTTGTTGAAATTGTACAAGAGATTAGTAAGACCATACTTGGAATACTGTGTATAGTTCTGGTCACTATTATAGGAAGGATATTATTAAACTAGGAAGAGTGCAGAAAAGGGTTACTCGTATGCTACTGGGACTTGTCTTGAGTTATAAGGAGAGGCTGGATAGACTGGGACTATTTTCCCTGGTGCGTAGGAGGCTTAGGGGTGATCTTATAGAGGTCTAGAAAATAATGAGGGACATAGATAGATAGTCAGCATCTTTTCCCAAAAGTAGGGGAATCTAAAACTAGACAGCATAGGTTTCAGGTGAGAGAGGAGAGATACTAAAGAGTCCAGAAGGGCAACTTTTTTCACATAGGGTAGTGAGTGTCTGGAATGAGCTGCCAGAGGCAATAGTTGAGGCGGGTACAATTTTGTTTTTTAAAGAGCATTTAGACAGCTACATGGGTAAGTTGGGTATAGAGGGATATGGGCCAAATGCGAGCAATTAGGACTAGCTCAGTGATTAAAAACTGGGTGGGCATTGACAGGTTGGGCCAAAGGGTCCGTTTCCATGCTGTAAACTTCTATAACTCTGCTTTAAAAATGTTCAAAGACTGCTTCCACTGTTTTTATAGAAAGACAGTTCCAGAGACACTCAATCATCTGAGAGAAAATAAATTCTCCTCATCTCTGCCTTAAGTGAGACACGCCTTATTTTTAAACAATGCCGCCTAGTTCAAGAACCAGTTATTATTATAAGTTGCATGCTATCCCTCTAGCTAACTGGGCCCCTTAATCTGCAAATAAAAGTTTACAAGGGATGTTAAGATTAGGCTTCCGTTCTATCCTTCGCTATCAGAGCAAAATTTCAAAATTTGAAAATGTGACAAACTTGGACATATAATGAATTATAAGGAGGATAGTGGTACTTCAAGAGGACGTGGCAGACTGGTGGAATGGGCTTGATCCAGACATCTGCTGTTGGAGGCAACAATTTTGTTCAGTTTTTAGAAAAATATGTGGAAAGTAGGCGGTTAAATTCAGTTCAGAATATCCAAAATCCTCACTCATTTACAGATCTGCACTTTCCGGACGATTCTGAAAACGTGAGAGAAAACCCTGTACACAAACACCTATCATAAAAAACACTCTCTCTCTACATGCATTGGCATGGTGTGAAGCAGCACTTTGACAGCAGATGTTAATTTCATCTTCTGTAACCTAGAAGACCTTGTTAACAAACCGAGGTAACAAGCAAGAGTGTTATCAGCAGCTCACAATGAGCTGAAAATAACACAAACAACAAACAGCCCAGATCTGGGGAGGGAGGAGGGCAAAACATAAAGATGCAGAAGCGGCACTTCAGTACAGTTAATCAGTTACGAGAATGTAGCAATTCCTGGAAAGGGTCCAACATGGATACATTGGATTTGATACAAAGTGCAAAGGAGCAGAAACCCAGTTAAGTTTGAAGCCGTCTTCTTCTTCCTGATGTCATTCTAATGAGACTAGGATTGTTTGCAAATTTCAGAGTTCCAGATGGGAATTGGGTGACCTTTCTGCCAATATTGTGAAATTTTCACCCTATCTTGAATTTTTTGCGGTCTATTGAGGATTCAAGGGCGAATTCATCTGCAGGCCTGTTGAATTTCCGACCCTGTTGGAGATGTTGCTTTCAGATGAGATTTTAAACCAAGGCTCCATTTGTTCTCTTCTGAAAAGCCAAATGGTCAAAGATGATATTGGAGCCAATCTTTACTTAGTCTTGCATTTTATTTACAGAGTAAAACATGACAAGCTAACACCTCCTGACTCAACCATACCACAGTTTCAATAAGAATTTCCTTTCTAAATGGACAATGCCCTCCACCTGCATTCAATTAAACACAGTTAATAAACAATTAACACCATTTGCCTTCTCAAGTGTACACAAGATCCCAAAGTATTATTTTGATGAAGAACAGGGAAGTTATCCTTGGTGACCTGGCTATTATACCCCTCAATGAACATCACAAGAAAAGATTGTCTGCTCATGATTGCGTTGTGGGAGACATGTATAAACTGCCTGCCACATTTTCTACATGTAACAGTGACTATACTTTATTGGTGGTAAAGCACTTTGAGATGTCCTGTGATCATGAAAGGTGCAATACAACTGCAAACTTTTTTTTTATCCTTCATTTATGGACATGTTTCTGGCCTTGTAAAAAGGTAGATACTGCTTGATATTAATCAGGGCTAGAAGGTCATTTTGAACTAGTTTGGAATGCCTAAGGAGCTGTGAAGAGGTACATTCCTGATTATTTGTTCCAGATTGACCTAGGTTTTTAAAATCTGGCTTTTCATCTCCCCAGGGGATCACATGATTTTGGGTAGGAAGGGGAGTGTATAAATTGAGATGTCTAAGGTAATACAGCTGTGAAAGGTTTGATGCAAAAAATGGCCTTTTCCTGTCCTTAATAATTCATATGTATTTAAGATATTCATTGATTAATGTGCTATTGCAAATCAATAGAGGTCTATTCTGCTTTACCATATCTAAACTGTTTTATGCCATAATCACATGAGCAATTCCAAAACGAGTGTTGAATCCATAAAGAGGTCAGAATAATTACGTATTTTCTTAGAACCAAGACAGATGGTTGATTGTCAGCACCACTCTCTTTTTATAATTAACATTTTCAACCAATGTTCCCTTTAATTTGTTTATTGGCATGTGGTAACTTAAAAGGAACAAGAGGTCTTTGAGGTAGTGACTCATCGCTATCTCTGAGTCAGAAGTTCCAGGTTCAAATCCTAATTCAGGACTTGATGCCCAAGGACGTTTGTTCATGACGTGACCAAACAGATTGAGGATCAACTTGTAAACTCTTCCAACAGGTGCTAAGAGCAGGAGAGATTCCTCATCTACTATGTGATGGCAGGAAATTTAAGCCTTGCCTATCACTATCCATAGCTCCAGGCTACAATATGGGTTGCATTGGGATTTTTGGGTTGCTGCAAAGTTTGCACAGGGAACTTTGTTACTTGCTTTTCAATATGTTGGTCAAGTAAGTGATATATGTATCCCAAACACATGATAATATGTAATATAAAAATGTCAAATAACATTTGACATTTGTTCTTTGTTAGGAAATTATGCACACAATCATCACAAGAAAGCCCTGTTTGTTTAGACTTTTCTTTATTAGAAAAAAATTGCTATTAAAAGCAGGTATTGTGAAAAAGCTATACCCTACAGAAAATGTTAACAATCCTAAACAATTAATTAGCAAGATTATGAACAAAATCTTTTTAAAACAAAAAAGTGCTGTGCAAGGTTATGGTGTTACATGAAAATCAACTGTTCAAACAAATCAACTGTTCAAAACTGGGGGTATAGCTTTTTTGTAGTATTTATACCTAGATTTGCTTTTTTTTTGAAAATGACTATTTATTTAGTAGGCATCAATGATTGTTTCTTGCCTTCCTGCCAATATTTTCCTGAACTTGAGAAATATTCATTTAAGTGTTGTGGACACAGATTGTAAAATAATATATGAAAGATCACTTATGTACATAGGATAAATAATTCCCATCTGATTCTGTTAGGTTGAAAAATCTTAACATTTGATTAATTGATCAACTGAGATGTGTGCACCGTTTGATCAAGCATGAGATCACTTAATTTTGCAGCTTGCGAATGTATATATAAGTGCTTATGGTAAAAATCAAGTACAAAATAGGCAGCTGCAAAACTATTTTTCTGATTTTTGAGGAACACCTTCATAATACTTTACCCTAATCCAAATTCCTCATTCGTGGAGTGAGAAGGATGTTCCAAGAATTCATTTATCAGCATCTCTGAAATTTACATAAATAGAACATAATATTATTGCTAAAAGTGGTATTCTTTACCAATCTAAAATATAGAAAATTAATTAGAAAAGTAGCTATTAAAAGTATTTTCTATTTTTTCCATCAAGGGCAAGTGCACACCATTTGGAAGTATTGCAGAAGTAAAATTTAAACCTAATGTGAAGCAAGCAATTCATTTAACAGTAAATCAGGGCTCAGGAACAGAGTAAGCCACTCAGCATCTTGATCTTGCTGTAGCCTGCTTTCAATTATATTCAATTGTGACTGATCTGTATCTCAACTCCGTCAACCCCCCTTTTTGTTCCATCTCCTTTGATACCTTAATGTAAAGTTGCAAAAATTTTTAAATCTATGTATTGAAACAAAGCATGTCATTAAGGGGAATGTGAGTAGCATCTTCTGTAGGCCAGGGGAGTCAGGATCAGAGGTGGCCGAACCTGCAATTTTGCATCACCAGCTGTCATGCTAGTTTGCTGCCGTAATGTTGACACAGAGCCATTTTTAAAGAGGCTGCAAGTGACGGGCAGGCAATTAAAGGGCTTAATAAGGCCTCTTATCCTGTTCTATGATTCCAGTCAATTTATGGAATTTGCACTTTGGCCCGAAACATGGTCAATACAGCAAGGTGGACTCGTGGCAGGAAAGGATAGGACTGATTAATCCAACAAGGGACCTCCCCATTGTATCCACGATAGCTGCTGGGCTGCAACTTTTTGTTCCATGTAGGGGTTGCCTTCCGTGACCAGTACCTGTGGCTGTTATAATTTTAAAAAAAGATCGATCTTCAGAGACACCATATTTCACCATTCACAAGTATAAAATGGTAGTCAGGTAAGTAGTGGAATTAAAGATCAACAAATCTCTCAGATTTATTGGTTTCCACTCCAGGATAATCGGGAGGTAGAGACTGAGTGTAGGGATAAAGGAAATGTTCTGTGGTGTTCTCCATGAATCCCTACCATAGCTCTAGCTTTTCACTATATATTAGTGACTTGGATGAAGGATTAGAGCATTATATATCAAAGTTTGCAGATGATATTAAGGTAGGAGATGCAAGAATTTGCAGTATGCCAGAGACTGACCAAGTGATTAAAATTCTAGCAGATCAAATTTGCTGAGGAGTGTGAAATCATCCAACTTGGTTCTGAGAAAGACATTGAGTTTTTTTAATAGTGAAAACTGTCGAGGAACAGAGTTTAACTATCCATGTGTACAAATCACTAACTGTTAGTGAACAGGTGAAAAATGCAAACATAAAGATGAACTGAATATTGACCTTTTTTGCAAAGCAGTTTGGAATACCGAAGTGAGAAAGTGATGCTTGTACAAAAGCCATCTCGAGTATGCATTCAATTTTGGGTACCACACCTTTGTACAGATATGTTGGCTTTAGATGGGGCACAGTATAGATTGACTAAGTTGATAATAGGGCTGAAAGGGTTAAATTATGAAAATAGATGTCGAAAACTGTTTGTATTCCTTTGAGTTTAGACAGTTAAGTGGTGGCCAAATCTGAAATAATGGGAAAAGATTAAAATGATAATACAATAGATAGAGAAATATCCTCTAATGTAGGATTCCAGGCTAAGAAGCATAATTTTGTGAAGCTTTTCTGTATGCAAATTGGCTCTAGTTTATTCTACATTACAACAGTGCCTATATTTAAAAGGTACTTAATCAGCTGTTAAGCTTTTTGAAAGGCACTGTAAAATTGCAACTCTTTAAAATTAGAGCTGGGATATTTAGGAGTGAAATCAGAAAGCATTTTCCCACACAAAAGATAATCAAAATTTGGAATGGTCTCCCCATAAGTCTGGATGCTTGGTCAATTGAATATCTGTTGTCACAAATGTTTTTTTTTGGGTATCCTGGCTGAATCCACGATTTTATTGTAGCGGCTGTTAGCTTCTGGATGAGCAATCACATATCCCCTGACAGAGGCACTGACAAAACCCATAGACCAAACAAACAGTCAGACTGGAAGGAACAAGGCTGACGCACACAATTCCAAGAGTCACTTTTTGGATTACCAGAAGATAAATTCCAAGTGGCAATGAACTGAAATAGAAGAAACCTAACAGCCACACAAGTATTCTTGGCACGCGGTTACAAATTTTAGAGAACACATCTTGATCAATCCTGCTTTGGGATGTAACAGACATGGTGTCAAGACTGTGATCTGCGTAATAGTCAGAGGTGGTACGTCTGTTTGGAGTCCTTGGGGAATTCCTTTGTACCTCCCTTATAGTAATGACTAAGCAGTTAGAAGAACCAAGAGTTGAACTGGAGGAGGTCAAGTTCTTTGGTGTTAAAACTACCTCTTTGCAACCTGAATTCCATGTTGTCCTGTCTCTTGCTGTGAGTTTGCACATGATATTTGTATCATCAGGGAGACTGGCAATTTCGTCTTCATGGACCTCTGTTTCATGGCGACAGAAGGGACAACTAATACAATGGGAGCCATCACTGATATCTAGGATTTTGTTCAGACATTTTGCACATACTCTGTGTAAACAGTCCAGGATCTTAGGCTTTCGGCTGTGTCCATTGTATTTTTGGTAACAGATTTTACATTCCAGATCAGTGCTTGAAATGCTCTTGTCTCCTTCTGTGTGAGAGCAGCTCATCTTTAACACTGGGGGGAAAAAAAGCCATATAATAGAAAAACAATTACATTGTAAAGAAACAAAACAAAGATTTATGCTCATTGGTTAAGAATAGAGACTTATCCACATTTAACCTTTTAAGTAAGCAATATATTCTGCTTATATACTTTAATTGGAAACTATGGCTTTGAACTTTGGCTGGTCTATTCTTGCTTCCCTACTCAGCACATTATTCTGTTCTTTGATTCTACTTTCCTTTTGAAGAAAATGGTGGAAGAGCCTGATTTGGGAGAAATAGTCTATGTTCCTAAAATAATACCTGTGCCAAAATAAATAATTAACGAGATGGCATAGCATGTCAGGTCGCACGTGGCTAATCAGAAGATGGACTGATCATCAGCATGGCTTGATTTGCACTAAGGTGACCCACCATCCCAGATTTTAGGCATTTGTTCTCGGATGTTTGCTGTTGGGATGTTGTTATGTTCCCTATTTTTGATGCATGATTTGCACATCAGATAGCATCACACATTTTCTGTCATCTCTACTCACAGCACTGTCCCCATAATCCTACCACCAACATCATTTTGTTCACCATACCATGTGTCCCTTAATTTCTTCCCCTAGAGCTTGTCACCCTGTTTGTAACATCATTTGTATTGTCTATTATCTGCTTAAAATATGTACTTGTATGACTCTGCTTAAAACATGTACTTGTATGATAAGCTAGGGTAACAAAATCATGCAATTAGAAAGGTAGTTTTATTTAATAATATGTCCTAATTTGAGATAACTTCATGTGTAGTACTACATTTAACCTCACAAGCTATTTAGTTTACTCGTATCAACTATTATTCATGTTTGGCTTGAATTTTATTTAAAAAGAAATAATTTTCAGTATTAAAGAAACTTAACTAATCGGTTCTACCAGTGAGCCTGGGTTTTACTTGCATCACATGCAATAGTACTGAAAATTCACTGCATTATATCTTGGTTTGAATTTGGTGATGATATGTCTGCATACCCAGATTGTCTAAATTCAAACTGAAGTAAATTTTTCCAATTCTATTTGAATAATTATATTTGTATATTCATATAAAATAGCAAAGTGCTGATTTCTCAAGCGCTGCTGTCTTTTTACTTGCAGGTATGTTTCAGACATGTCAGCTGAATATTGACATGGTCAGAAACCATTTTTTCAAATAGCAATGAATGTATAGTTTATTATTAGATTATTTTCTATCTGTCCATAAATAAGAAATTGAAAAGGCTTTAAGAATATTCATGTTTTTCATAATGTAGCTCAAGGATGGTGTGCAGTTTTGATGTTTACTTTATCTGGCCCGCCTTTTAAGATCACTGCTCAACTAATTATAGTGGGGATCCTGGTATTTTTAAATGCTTGTAAATCCCATGGACAAATTAGAAGTCAGTAAATTGTTTGCAAATGTAAGAATCTAGAAGGAACTGCCAAACTATATTTCTCTTGATTTAAGATTGTTTTGCACTTACAATTAATTGTAATAATTGATCTAGATGAATACACACCAAATGCAAGATTTTATCATTTGTTTGGTTTCTGCCAGGGCTGCTTGGCTCCAGGCATGATTACAGTCTTGATCCAACCATAGACATGAGCTGAATTCCAGAGATGGGATAGAATGACTGCCCTTAACATAGAGCCAGAATGTGAGCAAGTGTGGCACCAAGAAACTTGAGTGATGAATCAGCAGAAATAATGCCTATGCTTGCAGTCATGCCTGGAACTAAAGAAGATGGTTCTGGTGGTTGGAAGCCTATCATTTCAGCCCCAGGATATCCTCAGGGCAACTTTCCAGGCACAAATGTTTGCAGCTGTTTCATCAATTACCTTCCCTCTTATCATAAGATCAGAGAAGGGGCAGTACACAGTGAACAGTGTTAAATTTCTTTCACCATTTTACAGATAATGAAGCAATCCATGCCTGCAGGTTTCAAGATCTGGCCATCATCTAGGCTTGGCCTGATGAGTGGCAATTAAGATGTGCACCAGATAAGTATTAAGTGATGACCATCTCCAACAAGAGGGAGTGAAGTTAACTCAGCTTGACATTCAATGGCGTTGCCATCAAGTAAGGGGAAGCTAGATAATTACAAATAAGAAAAGTATACAAAATTACTCAGATAAGGTTTGATGATGTTGAGTGGGAGGAGATTCATTTAGAGGATAAAGATTGGCATAATGCATTTGGATTGTAAATTATTCTGTAAATTCTGTTAGTTCACTAATATTAACATATTGGGTGGAGGTCAGAATTGACCAGAAACAACTGGAATAGAAAAAGTCAAAGGCTGGATATTCTGCATCAAGTGGCTCACCTCACAACTCCCCAAAGCTTGTCTGCCATCTACAAGGCACAAGTTCGGAGTGTGATGGAATACTTTCCACTTGCTGGATGGGTGTAGCTGCAACGACAGTCTAAGCTCAATACCTTGCAGGGCAAAGCAATCCAATTAATTGGCACCTTAAAATCCATTCTTTCCTAGAGCTGCAAACAGAAATTAGTTTCCACAGCTGGATGGTACTGATGATTAAACATAGTAATGGCGTAGCTACCTTGGAATGAAAATCTGTAGTCCAAGACCAAGTCATGCAAAAATATAAAATTGTTATGAGCTCATATGCATTGAAAGCAAATATTAATATTCTTTGAAGATCTATAAAGAATGTGTAAACAATTCTAATGGCTTAAGCATGCTAAAATGTAGAGGATCATTACTATTGCCCGCACTTACGCAAGATATTTTAATGGTCCATTTTATAGTCTTTACCAGTCAGCTATTGATATTTGCAATTTAGGTACCAGCCAGACTCGGCTGCATTGATTTGCCTGTTCAACACTGATAGTTTTGTCTATGATGGAGCCGTGTGCGTGGTAAATACAGGCACAAACAAACAAAACAAACTTTTGCAAAAGTTAAACATGCATGTAGTGGTGAGGAAAGCATTGTCATATCCCCAAACCTCATATAAATTGAGATTAAATGAGCCTACAAAGCACTTGGGTGTTATGACACCATCCTGGATTTAGCTAGATGGAGTTTTTATCTTCCACTTTAATTATGTCCTAGCACGAGTGAAGGTGAGCTGTATATTTTGAGAATTGTATGCATGATTTGTTGTATTCTCATTTAATTCTGTAGAGTAGGGGGCGTGAGTATAGTTGGTGGCGTTACGGCAAATAGGGTCCAGGTGAAGGCTGGGATGAAAGCACTTTATCTGAATGCATGAAGCATTCGGAATAAAGTGGATGAGCTGGTGGCGCAGATCGACACAAATGGATACGATCTGGTGGCCATTACAGAGACGTGGCTGCAGGGTGACAGGGACTGGGAGCTGAATGTACAGGGCTATCAAGTGTTTAGGAAGGATAGGCAGGAGGGAAAAGGGGGGGGGGGGCGAAGCTCTGCTGATTAAGGACAGCATCACGGTGGTAGCAAGGGATGATATTGGAGCCAAGGAGCAGAGGGTGGAATCGTTGTGGGTGGAGATTAGGAACAGCAAAGGGAGGAAGACGCTGGTGGGTGTTGTCTATAGGCCCCCGAATAATGATCTGGAGGTGGGGCGGGCTGTTAACACGCAAATAAGTGCGGCGTGCAGGAATGGGACGGCCGTAGTTATGGGGGATTTCAATCTGCATATTGATTGGTCAACCCATGTTGGACGCGGGAGGCTCGAGGAAGAGTTCTTGGAATGCTGCCGGGATAGTTTCCTCGAACAGTGTGTGTTGGAGCCGACGAGGGAGCGAGCTATCTTGGATCTGGTGCTATGTAATGAGGCGGGTAGAATTTGGGACCTTGCGGTGAAGGATCCTCTTGGGGAGAGTGATCATTGTATGGTGGAGTTTCTGGTGCAGATGGAGGAGGAGAAAGTGAGTTCCCGGACACGCATACTTTGTTTGAATAGAGGGGAGTACGGTAGGATGAGAGAAGATTTGGCGAATGTGGACTGGGGGAGCGCGTTGGAGGGAGGGTCTGTTGAGGAGCAGTGGAGGATCTTTAAGGAGATCTTTCTTGGTGCTCAGCAGAAATTTATTCCAATGGTCAAAAAGGACCTTAGGACGAGAGGCAATAAGCCGTGGATAACGAAGGAGGTGAAGGAAAGTGTTAAACTAAAAGCGGAGGAATTTAGAGTAGCTAAGAGTAGTGGGCGAGAAGAGGATTGGGAGAGGTTTAAATGTCAACAAAGATTGACAAAGAAGTTGATAAAGAAGGGTAGGAGAAACTATGAAGCTGGGCTAGCGCTTAATATAAAAAAGGATAGCAAGAGTTTTTATAAATATATAAAAAGGAAGAGGCTGGCTAGGGTGAATGTTGGTCCTTTAGAGGATGAGAAAGGGGACCTAGTGGTAGGGGATGGGGATATGGCTAAGGTATTGAATAACTTTTTTGTTTCTGTCTTCACGGAGGAGGACGTGAATAATTTGCCGGGTGTTAGAGATGGAAAGGTGGTAGGACTGGAGGGTCTTAATGACATTACTGTTACTAGAGAGGCGGTGCTCGACAGACTGGAGGGGCTGATTGTGGATAATTCCCCAGGACCGGATGGAATGCATCCGAGGGTTCTGAAAGAAATGGCGGAGGTGATAGCAGATGCCTTGGTGGTTATTTTCCAGACGTCGCTGGATTCCGGGGAAGTGCCGGATGATTGGAAAACGGCTAATGTTACGCCGCTGTTTAAGAAGGGTGCCAGGCAAAAGGCGGGGAATTATAGGCCGGTTAGTTTAACGTCTGTGGTAGGTAAAATGTTAGAATCCGTCATTAAGGAGGAAATTGCGAGGCATCTTGAAGGGAATTGCTTGATAGAGCAGATGCAGCACGGTTTCATTAAAGGGAATTCGTGTCTGACAAATTTACTGGAGTTCTATGAGGATGTGTCTAGGGCGGTGGATAGAGGAGAGCCGGTGGATGTGGTCTTTCTAGATTTTCAGAAGGCGTTTGACAAAGTGCCTCACAAGAGGTTATTGCAGAAGGTCGAGGGCCATGGAGTTGGGGGTAGGGTGTTAGCGTGGATAGAGGATTGGTTGTCAAATAGGAGGCAGAGAGTGGGGGTCAATGGGTGCTATTCGGATTGGCGGATGGTGACTAGTGGAGTGCCCCAGGGGTCGGTGCTGGGGCCTCAGCTTTTTACCGTTTATATAGATGATCTGGAGGAGGGAACCGAGTGTAGGGTGTCGAAATTTGCTGATGACACCAAGATTGGGGGAACGGCAAATTGTGCGGAGGGTGTGGAGAGTCTGCAGAAGGATCTAGATAGGCTGGGCGCATGGGCCAGGAAATGGCAAATGGAATTTAATGTTGGCAAGTGTGAGGTGGTCCACTTTGGTAGGAAGAATGATAGGAAGGACTATTACTTACGTGGCGAAAAACTGCAGCAGGCGACGGTGCAGAGGGACCTCGGGGTCCTTGTGCATGAGTCGCAAAAACCCAGCTTGCAGGTGCTGCAGGTGTTCAGGAAGGCGAATGGGATGCTGGCCTTCATAGCGAGGGGGATTGAATATAAAAGTAGGGAGGTCTTGCTGCAGCTGTATAGGGCATTGGTGAGACTGCAAGTGGAGTACTGTGTGCAGTTTTGGGCGCCGCACCTGCGCAAAGATATTTTGGCCTTGGAGGGAGTGCAGAGGAGGTTTACTAGGCTGATACCGGAGTTGAGGGGGTTGAGCTATGAGGAGAGGCTGAATAAACTGGGCTTGTACTTGTTAGAGTTTAGAAGAATGAGGGGAGATCTCATTGAGACGTATAAGATGATGAATGGGATGGATAGGATAGAGGTGGAGAGACTCTTCCCGCTCAAAAAAGACAGTAGGACTAGGGGGCACAGCCTCAAGATAAAAGGGGGGCGGTTTAGAACGAAGTTGAGGAGGAACTTCTTCACTCAAAGGGTGGTGAATCTCTGGAATTCTCTGCCCGTTGAAGTGGTGGAGGCTGCTTCGCTAAATATTTTTAAGACGCGGGTTGATGGGTTTTTGATAAGAGAGGGGATTAAGGGTTATGGGGAGAGGGCGGGAAAGTGGAACTGAGCAGCGACAGATCAGCCATGATCTTATTGAATGGCGGGGCAGGCTCGAAGGGCTAGATGGCCTACTCCTGCTCCTATTTCTTATGTTCTTATGTAACAGTTGCATTATGGTGCAGACAAATGATGTTTTGGTACGTTATCCACATACAAAGCTGAACAATGTGACCTTGGATTAATAGTCTAGCTGCTAGTATTCTTTATTAGGAGAGTTTGTTTTAAATCCAGGTTCACCCCCTAGAATTAGAAGAGATTAAATCACCTGGTGAAAAATTATAGAAGTTTCATTTAAATATTGATGTCTCAGAAATAATTGTAGGGTTAGATTTTTACAGTCACTCTTATGGCTAGTAGTAGTGATGATGAGAAAAGTTTGCATGAGAAACAAGGGCAATGCTATGTTTCGTAACTAAATATATCTTGTTTCTCTCCAAATTTAAAGTGGAGAATGACTGCAGATTTTGTAGCATTTGAAAAATAAAGCTATAGATCTAATGTTTTAGGTTTCTCTCAGCGCCTAAGATTATTCGTATTTTAAACCCCTTCTATATATAAAAAAAAATGTACATGGGCACAAAGCTTCTACATGTTATAATTTTTGAGTAACACTTGTATACCAACATTTATGTTGAATGAAAGGCTTAGGCCTGAATCTTGCACTTGTCAGGCATGTGTGATTGGCAGGCCCAGACATGATGTGCAGTTCCCTGTGTGAATGGACCCTGACTGCCATTTCATGCTGGCTGGCCAATTAACTGACAGCCAGTGTGAAACAACCACTGAGAAAGGCTCAATGCTGCCAGGGTGATACGGAATAAGGGCAGGCACCGAGTGAAGTGAGAGTGGGCATTTCCACTGAGCTCCCTGAAGGCTGACAGCTGATGTGGAGTTGCCTCCAAGAGCAGCAATACTGTATAAATGAAATTAACTCCAAGAAATGCTGCAAATTGTATCCACACCAAGTTCAAGCACCTGACAGCAGACTTCATATAGTACCTCAGTCCTCAAACATCTTTTATATCAACTCAGACCCATCTTGGAATGTCTTTATTGCGAAAACATGAAGGCCAATTGGCAGATTGGCCTGTCCACCAACCGTAAAAGTTGATGGGCCACCTAAAATTGCCATCAGTTGCTGTCTCAATGGGCTTAATTACGTGCATAATTATTGGCAGACACACTTAAAATACCCGCGTACTCCCAAAAACTGCAATGTAGTGTGTGATCCTGACCTTGGAATTAATTCAGTTATTTATCACCCCAATCCAATCATTCAAAATGTGCCATCTTTTCTCAGTAATTGAAATTTCTATTCTTCAATTTCTAATGTCCAAAATGCAGTTTCAAACAAAAATATTTTTTACCTTGCAGTAGTAGTTTGGACCCGTCAACCAAATTTAAGCTTTCTGAGCATGTATAGTTTGCAGAACTTCCCAGAATGTAGTCTGCACATCAACATGACTTGAAAGGTAGAAAGTGTATCCTTCAGCTACAAGCATTTGAGAATTGTTTTTCTTTGACAAAAACCTGTGAACAAAACTGGAGATTGAATTCACAGAGCTTTTTCAAACAACCTTGGATTTGAGAACAAAATGCTGTGTTCTGAAAAGGATGACTCCAACAGACAACACCGGCACATCGAGCAGTTTGAATCGAGATACTACATGCTAAGTATGGGTCAAACAGTCACCTATTCAGCCTGAATAGCATTTTTTAACAAAACTTCAGAGGGTGCCCATTCAAGTTTTTCAGTTTACTTCTTAACTTGACAGATTTTCCATTTTCAGGCTTTTCTAACTGAAAGTGCAGGATAATTACAGTTCAGGAAGTCTTCTTGGTTAGTCTTAGTTCATTCATTGACAATATTTTCTCCTATTGAAGCATCCAGTTGTTTTTAAAATAATTGTGGCGTTCTCAATTTTATCCAGAGTTCACTCCTATCCAAAAGCTGTACCATGCATTGATCACTCTTTGCTGTACAATTAGATCACCATTTTGGGCCCCTCTAACCCCGACACATCTGTTTCTAAAATCTTCTTGGAATTGCGCATCATTGGCAAAGCCAATATTTATTACTTATGATCAGTGAGGCCTGAAGTTTTCCAGACATTGACCTCATTTCAGTATGCTATGCAGTATGAAGAATCCATTGTTAAGACATCCCGAGTGACAGCCACTATTAGGGTCACAATGCCCTTCACATAACTGTGAGTCATAGAGGTTTACAACATAGAAACAGGCCCTTTGTCCCAACTTGTTTATGCTGCTCTTGTTTTTTTTTAAAACCCCTAAACTAATCCCAATTGCCTGCATTTGGCCCATATCCCTCTATACCCATTGTACCCATGTAACTATCTAAATGCTTTTTAAAAGATAAAATTGTACCCGCCTCTACTATTACTTCTGGTAGCTTGTTCCAGATACTTACCACCCTCTGTGTGGAAAAAATTGCCCTTCTCGACACTTTTGTATCTCTCCTCTTTCACCTTAAACCTAGTTTTAGACTCCCCTACCTTTGGGAAAAGATAATGACTACCTATCTTGTCTATGACCCTCGTTATTTTATAGACCACTATAAAGTCACCCCTTAGCCTCCTAGCTGCTCCTTAGCTGCAGAGAATAAAGTCCCAGTCTATTCAGCCTCTCCTTATAACTCAATCCATCAAGTCCCAGTAGCATCCTAGTAAATCTTTTCTCATTCTCTCTAGTTTAATAATATCCTTTCTATAATAGGGTGACCAGAATTGCACACAGTATTCCATGTGTGGCCTTACCAATGTCTTGTATATTGTTCAATAAGATGACCCAACTCCTGTATTCAGTGTTCTGATCAATGAAACCAAGCATGCCATGTGCCTTCTTCATCACTCTGTCCACCTGTGACTCCACTTTCAAGGAGCTATGAACATGTACCCGTAGATCTTTGTTCTATGACTCTTCCCAATGCCCTACCATTAACGGAGTAAATCCTGCCCCGGTCTAATCTACCAAAATGCATTACCTCGCATTAGTCTAAAATAAACTCCAGCTGCCATTCGCCAGCCCACTTGTCTAATTGAGCAAGATCCTGCTGCAATTGGAGATAACCTTCTTCACTGTCCACCATGCCACCAAGCTTGGTGTCATCTGCAAACTTACTAACCATGTTCCCTATATTCTCATACAAATCATTAATATAAATGACAAATAACAGTGGGCCCAGCACTGATCCTTGAGGCACACCACTGGTAAGAAGTCTCACAACACCAGGTTAAAGTCCAACCAGTTTATTTGATAGTAAACCCACAAGCTTTCGGAAGCACTGTTCCTTTGTCAGGTGTGTGGAAGGTTCTGATCAGAGAAGGGCATATAAAGGCACACCATCATGCACATCCACATCATGCAACACTGCTGGTCACAGGCCTCCAGTTTGAAAAACAACTCTCTACAACCACCCTCTGGCTTCTGTCAAGAAGCCAATTTTGCATCCATTTAGATACTTCACCCTGTATCCTGTGAGATTTAACTTGTGCAATAGCCTACCATGCACTACCTTGTCAAAGGATGGGGCCTGGATCAGGCTCTAGTTGGCTTTACAGCAGAAAAGAATATGTGCTGTAGTCTATGGCAGACTGTCATGCTGATAACCTAGTGCTCTCATTCTGCTTTTTTCTCTCCCTGGATTGTGAGATGCAGGTGTTCCTCTTGTGTAAAGAGCATCAATGACCTCTAATACTGTAAATTGGGAATTGTTGCTGATTTCACCTGCTAAAGCATGAAAAAACCCTGTGTGATTAAAAGTTGAGGATCATTATGACCTTGGCAGACACTGCTGTTCAAATCCTGGCAGCAGGTTACATTTCAGTTGTAGCATTCTTGTGAAGCAAAGCCACCTCATGCGTTGCTCCAAAGTAAAGTTAATGTAGGAAAGGTGCTTGCTGAATAGAATACCCACTGTGGGTAAGTCATCATGCGTAAAATGTTATTATCATCCATCCTTTTGTAGCAGCAGCTACTCATTACTATTGTTCGCTGATCTCTTCTTCCAACCTCAAAGGCAGCACTTTTAAATCACCTAGGACTACAAAGAAGGCAGCGGTAGCAGTGCAACACCAGCAAAATCATCATCTCAACATTCAGTGAACTCACCACAGTCACTAAACAAATCTGAAAACTCCCTGAAGTTGAGCAACAACCTGAAATGATAACAACTATCTAAAAGTTGTATGATCCCTTTAAATAATGCTGTTAAAGAGTTCTTTCATCTTGTTAGTGTCACAGTTGCCAAGTGATTTTAGCAAATTGAGTGCTGAAGCATACCAGAATTAGTAAAGGGCCATCAAAGAAGTGTAGGACCCTAAATTGTATTTGGGTTTTAGTATTTTTCATAACTGTGAGGTTAGGCTGCCTAAGGAAATGCTGAGCAAAATGGCAGGCAGAACACTTTTTGCCTGGTATATTGGAGGTTTAGGAGGCTATTTAACATTCAAAAAATTGATGCAGCCCAATCATATTTCTAGGGGTAAGCTTCTTCAGTCTCTTGGAATAATTTGAATATCTGGCACTCAGAGTTTAGTCTTGTGGTTGTTCTTGACATTACCTCAAATGCTTAAGTCTCTCCTTTGTGCTTTGATCATCAGGACTGGATACAATGCTCCAGACTTGCTCGCTATTGAATTTGATTAATACTTTTGCTGACTTTTGTTCTACTCTTTTGCCTAAAATTCAGTACTCTGGTAGCTCTGCTGAATGCTGTTGTCTATTGCATGAATGTAGTGGTTGTAATTGCAACTTTTGTGACTGGATGAGAAATGGGTGATGGCAAATCAACAGCTCACTTATACTTGCCCTGATTTTCTTTTCCATTCAGGTCAATGACATATGGAGTCATGAAGTGCTTATGCATTACATTTACCAGCTATGACTCAAAACCACTTGGGATTTTCTAAATTATTAGAGGTTAATTAAAGTCACCTATTAAAACAACTTTTCTGTGTGATATTTTTCAAACACCTTTCCTGTCTCTTCATAGAACAGAAGAGTCAAACTACTGGTAATTTTATTATGTGGGCCTGTTCTGATATCCTGACACTTGATGCAAACCACATTAGCAGAAGTTATTAAAATGGAAGTAGATGAAGTAGATTATATTGCCAAATATTTATATTTAGATATACTTCAATCAAACCCTTATTTTTCAAATGGCTTTCTGCAACTTGATTCATACTCTGATGATTATTCTGCATTCATGCCCATGTGTAGTAAAAGTAGCTTAAATTTTTGAATTGTGGATGGTTTTAAAAATGTGAACATGATCCCTTTTATGGTACTTCTCTGGTAGACAATTGATTGCTTTGTTTTATTCACACGTGCAAAGGTATTGAAATATAACCTTCAGGTGATTATACTATCAGGCGATCCCTTAAGATTAAAAAAAAAGGATTTTGACAAATTATTAAATACTTGAGTGTTCATATATATTGGAATTAACTTTTTATAACATGAACTATAACTGTAAGGTTGGTGCAGTGTTTGCCTTGAACAGGCCCCATGCAATCATTTAGAACCCCTTTGCTAGATCTGAATGGAAATATTGGTCTGATCTGGTGCAACAGATCTTTGACTAGTTTCTGAGACCAATACTGAGTGCCTTAAATCCAAATATATGTAATTGTTATTGTTTCAAAAGCCAGTCCAAACTTTCTTGATCTGAAGGAAATGATGAGTCAGATGTTGCCACAGTTCTGACTTACAGTGCAGTGCCCTGGGTCCAGCTGCTATCATTCCCTGTGACCTCCAAGTAAGTCATGGAATTCTGTGGCTGTTTAATAAAGTGGGGACCTTAATGATTGCCTACATTTGAGTTCAAGTTTTGACCCTGCGGTGAGCATTAGTAGCTTTGTTTAAATCTAGCTTGTTGTGTATTTCACTTTGCTGCTTCAATTGTCAATTTATCAGGCAAATATGCTCAATTGCTTTATCATTGTCTACAATTATTCTTAATCACATAACACTGGCCATCAGGTTAGCTTGGATTTTTTTCGTATTAGAGATGTCTCAATAGAAGAGTTTTATCTACCTGCCAAATGGCCCTGGCCACACACCCCCTTTTCTGGTCAGTCTCTTGGTGTTCATGGATCTAGGGAATTCCACGGTCATTGTATATTTGGGTATGATCAAAACTATGAATACATAGAACATAGAAAAACTACAGCACAAACAGGCCCTTTGGCGCACAAGTTGCGCTGATGATATCCATACCTACTAGACTTAGCTATAACCCTCAATTCTATTAAGCTCCATGTACTCATCCAGAAGTCTCTTGAAAGATCCTATTGAATTTGCCTCCACCACCACTGACAGCAGCCGATTCCACTCGCCCACCACCCTCTGAATGAAAAACTGACCCCTGATATCTCCTCTGTACCTACTCCCCAGCACCTTAAACCTGTGTACTCTTGTAGCAACCATTCTAGCCCTTGGAAAAAGCCTCTGAGAATCCACCTGATCTATACTCTCAACATCTTATACACTTCTATCAGGTCACCCCTCATCCTTCGTCTCTCTAAGGAGAAAAGACCGAGCTCCCTCAACCTACCTTCGTAAGGCATACCACCCAATCCAGGCAACATCCTTGTAGATCTCCTCTGCACCCTTTCAATAGCTTCCACATCCTTCCTGTAATGAGGCGACCAGAACTGAGCACAGTATTCCAAGAGAGGTCTGACCAGGGTTCTATAAAGCTGCAACATTATCTCCTGACTCCTAAACTCAATCCCTCGATTGATGAAGGCCAGTACACCATACGCCTTCTTAACCACATCCTCTACCTGTGAGGCCGATTTAAGAGTCCTGTGGACCTGGACCCCAAGGTCTTTCTGATCCTGTACACTGCTAAAAGTCTTGCCGTTTATTATACTTCTTCATACCATTTGATGATGGGATAATACAATAATAATACAATACCATTAGTTGGCCCACAGAGTGGAGAAAGCACAAAACAGATGGTCAATTAATGACATTGATTGGAAGCAGACTGCTTAAAAGAAGTCAGTGGGCTGTTTTGTATGAAGCTGCATCAGAATGGTGCTCATTAATCAGTTGGAAATCCCAAGGATCATTACTATGAGCATTGCTATTTGGAATAGTGAATGAGGAGGTTGCTATGATACTGGATGGGCTAAAAATTGACAAAGAGGAGGTTTTAGAAGGCTGGCTGTAAAGTTTATATATATCTCCAGGACCAGATGGGAAACGTCCAAAAATGCTGAAGGGGAGAAAGGGTGGAATTTGTGAAGGGACCTCCGATCATCCTATGATATGGGGGTGGTGCTGGAGTGCTAAAGAAGTGCAGATGTTAAACCCTTAATCAAGAAAGGATGCAAGGATGAACCAAGAGGCCAATTATTTTAATCTTGGTCGTGGAAAAGCTTTTAGAAACAATAATGCAGGACAAAATTAGCTGTCACTAGGACAACTGTAGATCAGTTAAGGAAAGCCAGCATGGATTTCTTAAATTTGTTTAACTAACTTGATTGAGTTGTTTGAGGTAACAGTGAGAGTTGATGTATATATGGATTTTCAAAAGGCATTGATAAATGTGTTTTAATCCAGTCAGGAAGCTCCAGGGTGAACATGTGGGTAGTGAGGTCTCGTGAGAGGTGCAGGAACAGTAGAGTCTAGTGAGCAGGGAGCATAGGGCTTCAGGATAGTGGAAGGCTGAGACTGGAGCAAAGCCAACAACAACTATCAGCGAGTTTGACATTACCAGTCAGACCTAACCCCAGAATTCTAGTTAATAGAGAATTTCTGTTGGAAGAGTACCGAATAATAGACCTTTTACTATAATGGGCTTACTAGCAAATTTGATGAAAATGGAATAAAAGCGACACTGGTATATGGATATGAAGTTGGCTGAATGACCAGAAATCAGTTTGGACTGGGGGCAGCTCCTCAATGAATCAGTACTATATCCATGATTTTCTTGTTATAAATTATTAAATTGGACTTTGATACAAAGGGCATAATTTCAAAATTTCCAGATGATTGACAACTTGGAAAAAAATGTGAACTAAGCATGGAATCACTATGGGCTTCTAGAGGATATAGACAATGATGGAGTACAGGGACATGTAGCAGATGGAATTTAATACAGAGAAGTGCGAAGTGGTACATTTTGGCAGAAAGAAAAGGAGGCAAAACAAAATTGAGGGCGCAATTTTAAAGGAGTGCGACAGCAGAGAGACACGACTGTACAAATCGTTGAAGATTGCAGGGCAAGTTGAGAATGTCATTAAAAAGGGATGCGGCATTCTGAGCTTTATAAATAGAAGCAGAGAGTACAAAAGCAAGGAGTTTAAGATGAACCTTTCGAAAACACTGGTTCAATCTCAGCTGGAGTATTGCATTCATTTCTGGGCACTTTGGAATCTCAATCATTGAGTCCATACAGGAGAGTAATCAAAAGACTTCTGAATACTGGGATATGGGTATAGTGCAGGAAAGTGGCATTGAGGTAGATGATGATCATGATCTAATTGAATGGCAAAGCAGGTTCGAAGGCTGAATGCCTTACCCATGCTTCTGTGTACCTCTGGATGATGTGAAGGCTATAGAGGGAGTGCAGAAAAGATTTACAAAACTGGTTCTGGGGTGAGGAACTTATTGGATAGATTGGAAAACCTGGGATTGTTCACCTTAGAGAAGCAAAGATTGAGAGGAAATTTGATGGAGGTCCTCAAAATTATGAGGACAGATAGAGGGAAACTTCCTGGTGGCTGATGAGTCTAGAACCAGAGGACATAGATTGACAAAAGAACAAATGGCAACATGAAGAAAAATCTTTTGTATCTGAGATGCACAACTCAGAGTCTGGTGTTGTAGCTGTACTGACGCAGCTAGTTCTGGGGCACCAGTCCTCAATACAATTGCTGGAATATTCTCAGGGCACATAACTTTTTTAGTCTCCATTGCCTGCGGACGTTACTTGATGTCACACAAAGTGAATTGATAGTACCACTCCGGCAGATCAAATGGCTTCCTTCAGTGCTGAAACCATTCTATGATTCTACATGGGGATGAAGACAAAGGGTCAAGATTTGCTGATGACGCTATAATGTGGGGGGTGAAATTGAACAAGGGCAGATTAGGTATAGAAGAATCTGAATAGATTAGGAAATTGAGCTGCGCAATGATAAATTCAGTATGGAGTTAAAATTGGAACTGTAAACTAAACGTTAGTCAACTACACAGCATAAGGAAGGTGAAGAAGTGTTAACAGATTGTTGCAACTATCTGCATGATGCAGCAGCATCTGATAAAGTGAATGGGATTTTGGATTGTATAATACACTGAATGAGAATGTAAATTGCAGAATGTAATATTGAGTCCATGCAAGCCAAATACCACATGAGCTTCTGGTCATCATTGCAAAAAGGCTATTATGATATTGGAACAGGGGCAGCGAAGAGTTATTCTTGGCATCAGGCACCTGAGCAGTAACAGAGATACTGAAGAAGTTGAATTTACTTCCACGTTAGAAGAGAACATTGTAAGGGTATCTTATTTAAGCATTCAAGTTCCTTAAAGATATAAATGAATTGCATCCTGAGAAACTATTTACTCCATGACTAGAGGGCAGGGCTTGGAATGGAGTATAAAAAGGATAAGATTTGTTATAGCTAGTTCACACATATTGGGTTGAATTTTGATGTGATCACTTTCAGTGGGTGGGAGGCAGGCAGAGCAGAACTGCTAACCCCAGTCCATTTTCATGTTCATGAGTTTTGCTGACAATTTGTTAGTACTTTTGAAGTGGGATATTTGGCAGCTCCACCATGGAGCAGAGCTGTGCCAGGGGAGTAAAGTGGGCCATAGAGATTGGGCATCTGAGCTGTAGGAACTGACTTTGTAGGATCTGGAGCAGCATTAGAAAATTGTTTGGAATGGACTGGCCATGGAAACAATTACAGTTGATGACAATTTTAAGAGATAGTTGAATGGGTATTTGGGGAGAAGATCATTTGTGGTATATAGTTAGTAGTGTAATGTTGAAACATGAGAGTGCATAGAATGGCCAAAAAGGAATTTTCTGGTCCTGCAAATTCTTATTTCTTTTGACTCTATTGTCGCACACTCACCTTTGAATTGGAAGTCCATTTCAAAGACTTGGGACACAAAATCCTGGCTGCTATTTCAGTGTCGTATTGTGGGAGTGCTGCACTGTTGCAGGTGCTGTCTTTTGGATAGCCGTGACACTATTTGAAGAAAAACAGGTGCCCTCAACTACCTGAATTCTCAACCTAGGTAAACCTGTTAAACTGACAATACTACGAAAAACATGGTATAGTAACTTAAATCTTTGCTGCTTGTGGGTGTTGTATTTCCCTGCATTACAACTATGATCATGCTTGAAAAATATACTTCATTCGTTGTGAAGCACTGAATTGCCCTGAGGGTTGGAAATTGTTCTTTATAAATTCTTTATCGCTACTGAAATGTAATTTTTAATATAAAATCACTGCTGTCTTTTTACCATTTTGCACTCTTTGGGGATTGCAATCAACCCTAGGTTAGAGCTATTAAATTATCTTTGACTCTCGTTTTCTTTTTCATTGATCATGAGGAGGCAGCCTTCAAGTGGCATGACCTAAAGCATGGTCTTCGTTTTGTTCCTTTGAAAAATCTCTTCCTTTTAAGTAGCGCTCCAACCAATGTCGGAATTGAGAATTAGGTGAACTCACTCAAATGAGGCAAATCTGTTTTAAAAAAAAACAGCTCATAGCTTTTTGACCTTCCGTTTGATGCATTTCAGTTCAGTTTGTTCACAGTTGTTCCTTTACCAAGACCACTTAACAGTACAAGAGCTAAAAGAGACCCAAATCAAGTTAACTGGTGTTTTCATTGTTCCTAATTATTTTTATGTGGCTACCTTATTACATAACAATGCGTAATTGTTTGTAGTTTGTGATAGTGCTTGGTGTCTGCATCTCACCAGAGAGCAAATTGTATAGGGTCAGTTCCATATATGTGGATTCAGCCTTGTTGGGGACAGATCTCAAGGAATATATCAATATGATGCATTCATCATGAGTTTGAATATACAATTTTAAATGATAAATAAACATTATAAGTATTAGCATTTTTGTTGCATTCTTTCATGATAGGAAGTTTGAATTCTGTAGAATGTAGACTTTAAGTATTAAACTTTAATGAAACGAAAACATTTTAATTTTTAATCTGAAACCCTAATGGTTTTATTACACTTTCATCAGTAATATTCAATCTGCATAAAAGCAGCAATGCATTTTTTGAAATGATTTTATTTTTGATGTATCTATTCTATCTAATTTTATTTCTATATAATGTACCAAAATCATACATTGTATTACAGACACAGCAAGGCAAACAAATCACCACCATAAATGCTTCTATATAACAGTTTGTGGAAAACAATAATGTTTAAACCTGAAAAGATTAAAGTAAACAAGTTTAAAGAAAGATACTGGATTTAGTTACATTATGAAATCTTTGTTGGCTAAACACTTCAGTGTGAATATCTTATTTAAAATAAAAAAAGACATACCTGATTGTGCCTTAATCACCTTCAAAAGCTTTCATTTCAGACTGGGAAATGTTTTTCCATGGGCAATCCACAGGCCAGTAGTTTATCATTGTATAAGCACTTGCTGTGCAGCAATGAATTAACAGTAACAGTATCATGCTATTCACACAGATGTACAAAACAAAAGCTGCCGTTAAACTGGGAGATATCAACAGCCGTATGAAGGAACAAGAAGAGGATTTTGCCAGAAGGACTGCTCAGTACCAGTGGGAAATACGGCATCTCCAGCAGCTACTGAAGGACAAGCAGGAAACCCTTGATGGACTGCTTGAACAGCAAAGGTAAAGCAGTCATAGCAAAGCAAGCCAATTAGAGCAGACTGGTAGATAAAAAGATGCACAGCTGCAGGCTCCTGAATTCCAGTGTTCCCATCTGGTGCCTTTTTGGATGGCTTACCTTATATACATTAAATTTGACATTAGCACACTTAAACAAATGGCAGAACTCAAAATCCAGTTATCTTGGTTTAAATAAAATGTTCGATTTTTGATGCCAGAAACACAACAGAACCTGTTTCAAGATGTGTAGTTACTTGTTTCTTTCTGTCTTCTGCCAGCAGTGAATAGATTGATTATAGAAATATAATTTATATAATTTTGTAAATGAGGATCAGAATCAACATAATCCAACTGAGGTTCTAGTTTTATACTGTTGCTTGAAATGGTAAATTTTCCTTTGAGTTAATAATACTCTGCTTCAGTAAAATTATCAGATTCTTCAATGTTGTCAGCACTGTAATGTTGATTGAAGCACTCCAAGATGAAAATATTCAGTTAATCCTCTCAGCTGGTGTAAGATGAGGAGGACCAGGGATAAGTACCAAACATCATTCATATAATACATGTTGGCAGAGTCTAAGATATTGAAGGGAAAGCTGAGACTAAGAGCTGAACTCGTCCTTGCAAAAGAGAGGTTATGATTGTGAGAAGAATGCAATCTTGTTTCCAGCAATACTTGTCAGCAGTGATTTGCATCCTATTGGCAGCTGTGCAGTGCAGTCCCATTATCTGCAGAGAGAGAGAGAGAGAGCAATGAAGCAATTCTAATCACCATATTCTTTCGCCGCTCTTCATTGTTTTTTTCTGGGATAATGGGTTCAAGCTGCCAGGTTGCTGTAGTTACTGAACCATTTAGTAGTTAAAGCAGCAACTGCTGTTTGCAGAGCCATTTATAGGAATTGAATGAAGTTAAAAACAGCGCAATGTATAATAACCAATATTTTTTGATATATTTAGCACTTTGGGTGTTCCTGAAGGTATTTTGTATTTAGGCCATTTTAATCTATATAATCTTACTAGTACTTTTTTTTTAAAAAAACAGCATAAAAATATTAAACAAAAATATTTAATTAGTAATGCAGAGTGAAAATTATTATTTTTGAGGGGTACTGTTCCAATAAAGCCATGTTATATATTTGCATATTTAAGTAAGAAAATATTACTTAATAATCCAACATCTTAATAAATAAAGATGTCGGATTCAGTTGTGAACTGTCAGATGTAGCTAAAATACATAATTCCCAGAAGGCCTGAGTGCAAATAGAACACAGGAATGTGATTTGATGACTTATTCCCTTGAGTCATTTATGCCATTTAATGGAATCATGGATGATCTATGACCTAATTCTATGTACCCACCTATGCCCCATATCCCTTAAAACCTTTGGTTCACAAGAGTCTATCAATCTCAGTTTGCAAATTAACAATTAATTTACCATCAACTGTTGTTTACAGAAGAGTTCCAAACTTTCACCATCCTTTGTATGTAGAAATGTTTCTTAAGCTCGACCCTGAAAGGTCTGGCTCTAATTTGCAGACTGTGACCCCTTAGTCTTAAACTCCCAAACAGAGGAAATTATTTCCCTATCTAATCTATCTGTTTCCCTTAGTATCTTAATCTTTGATCAAATCATTCCTTAATCTTCCAAATTCCAGGAAATGGAACTATGCTTTTTGGAATATCTGCTCCTAATTTAACTCTTGGAGTCTTGATATAATCTACACTGCACCTACATTTAAATGGACCTACCTTACATTAAGTTGATCTTTCTCTCATCCTAGCTATCACTGTAATACTACATTCTCCATTCGCTCCTTTCCTTCTCAATGTGTGATATGCTTTCTGTATTGTGCCTAAGAAACAATACATTTCACTGTATACTAATACATGTGACAATAAATGAAACTATCTCGCCTCTGAAGAATGGCACAAAGAACAAAGAAAATTACAGCACAGGAACGGACCCTTCAGCCTTCCAAGCCTGCACTAAGCATGCTGCCCGACTGAACTAAAACTCCCTACCTTCCAGGGACCATATTCCTCTATTCCCATCCTATTCATGTATTTGTCAAGATACCCCTTAAAAGTCACTATCGTATCTGCATCCACTACCTCCCCCGGTTGCGAGTTCCAGGCACCCACCACCCTCTGTACGTCTCCTTTAAATCTTGCCCCTCGCACCTTAAACTTATGCCCCCAAGTAATTGACTCTTCCACCCTGGGAAAAAGCCTCTGACTATCCACTCTGTCCATTCCCCTCATAATCTTGTAGACTTCTATCAGGTTGCTCCTTAACCTCCGTTGTTCCAGTGAGAACAAACCAAGTTTCTCCAACCTCTCATAACTAATGCCCTCCATACCAAGCAACATCCTGGTAATTGTTTTCTGTACCCTCTCCAAAGCCTCCACATCCTTTTGGTAGTGTGGCGACCAGAATTGAACATTATGTTCCAAGTGTGGCCTAACTAAAGTTCAATAAAGCTGCAGCGTGACTTGCCAATTTTTAAACTTAGTGCCCCGGACAATGAAAGCAAGCATGCCATATGCCTCCTTGACTACCTTCTCCACTTGCATTGCCGCTTTCAATGACCTGTGTACCTGTACACCCAGATCCTTCTGCCTTAGTGACTAGTGGAGTGCCCCAGGGATCGGTGCTGGGGCCTCAGCTATTTACCATTTATGTAGATGATCTGGAGGAGGGAGCCGCGTGTAAGGTGTCGAAATTTGCTGATGACACAAAGATAAGTGGAATGGCAAATTGTGCGGAGGGTGTGGAAAGTCTGCAGAGGGATCTAGATAGGCTGAGCGAGTGGGCGAGGACCTGGCAGATGGAATACAATGTTGGCAAGTGTGAGGTTATCCACTTTGGTAGGAATAATGGTAGGAAGGACTACTACTTACAGGGCGAAAAGCTGCAGCATGCTACGGTGCAGAGGGACCTGGGGGTCCTTGTGCATGAGTCGCAAAAACCCAGCCTACAGGTGCAGCAGGTAGTTGGGAAGGCAAATGGGATGCTGGCCTTCATAGCGAGGGGGATTGAATATAAAAGTAGGGAGGTCTTGCTGCAACTGTACAGGGCACTGGTGAGGCCGCAGCTGGAGTACTGTGTGCAGTTTTGGTCGCCGCACTTGCGCAAGGATATTTTGGCCTTGGAGGGAGTGCGGAGGAGGTTCACTAGGCTGATACCAGATTTGAGGGGGTTGAGCTATGAGGAGAGGCTGAATAGACTGGGCTTGTACTCGTTACAGTTTAGAAGGATGAGGGGAGATCTCATTGAGACGTATAAGATGATGAAAGGGATGGATAGGATAGAGGTGGAGAGACTCTTCCCGCTCAGAAAGGACAGCAGGACTAGAGGGCACAGCCTCAAGATAAAGGGGGGGGGGGGGGGTGCAGTTTAGAACGGAGTTGAGGAGGAACTTCTTCACTCAAAGGGTGGTGAATCTCTGGAATTCGCTGCCCGTTGAAGTGGTTGAGGCTACCTCGCTAAATATATTTAAGACACCACAGGTAGGTTTTTGGTAGGCAAGGGGATTAAGGGTTATGGGGAGAAAGTGGGAAAGTGGAACTGAGCCACTTCAGATCAGCCATGATCTTGTTGAATGGCGGGGCAGGCTCGAAGGGCTAGATGGCCTACTCCTGCTCCTATTTCTTATGTTCTTATCAATATCCTTAAGGGTTCTGCCATTTACTGTATATTTCCTATCTGTATTAGACCTTCCAAAATGCATTACCTCACATTTGTCTGGATTAAATCCATCTGCCATCTCTCCACCCAAGTCTTGAACCGATCTATGTCTTGCTGTATCCTCTGATGGTCCTCATTGCTATCTGCAAATCCACCAACCTTTGTGTTGTCTGCAAACTTACTAATCGAGCCAGTTACACTTTCCTCCAAATCATTTATATATATTACGAACAGCAAATGTCCCAGCACTGATCCCTGAGGAACGCCACTTGTCACAGCCCTTCACTCAGAAACACACCCTTCCACTGCTACCTTCTGTCTTCAATGACCGAGCAAGTTCTGTACCCACCTTGCCAGCTCATCTCTAATCCCATGTGACTTCACCTTCTGCACCAGTTTGCCATGAGGGACCTTGTCAAAGGCCTTACTGAAGTCCATGTAGAGAACATCCACTGCCTGACTCTCAATCAATCATCTTCATCACTTCCTCGAAAAACTCAATCAAGTTAGTTAGACACAACCTCCCCTTCACAAAATCATGTTGCCCCTCGCTAATATGTCCACTTATTTCCAAATGGGAGTAAATCCCGCCTCAAAGAATCTTCTCCAATAATTTCTCTACAACTGACGTAAGGCTCATTGGCCTGTAATTACCTGGATTATTTTTGCTACCCTTCTTAAACAAAGGAACAACACTGGCTATTCTCCAATCGTCTGGGATCTCCCCTGTTGTCAGTGAGGATACAAAGATTTCTCTCAAGGCCCCAGCAATTTCCTCCCTTGCTCCTCTCAGTATTCAGGGATATATCTCATCAGGCCCTGGGGAGTTGTCTATCTTTATGTTTCTCGAGAACTTCCAAATAACCACCATCTCAACATGACTCAAAAGATCTACACACCCTTCCCCAGACTCATCATCCATCAAGTACAAGTGAATACTGTCACAAAGTACTCATTTAACACCTCGCCCATTTCCTGTGGCTCCACGCACAGATTCTCTCCCCTGTCATTGAGTGGGCTAACCCTGTCCCTGGCTACCCTCTTGTTCTTTATATATGTATAAAAAGCCTTGGAATTTTTCTTAATCCTGTTAGCCAATGTTTTCTCATGACCTCTTTTAGCTCTCACTCTTTGCTTAAGTTTCTTTCTATGTTACTTGTATTCCACACTTGCTTCATGTGTTCCTAGCTTTGACAAATGCTTCCTTTTTCTCTTTGACTAGTCTCACAATATCTCTCATTATCCAAGGTTCCCAAAACTTGCCATACTTATCCATCCTTGCAGGAATGTACTGGTCCTAAATCCCTATCAGCTTACACTTGAAAGTCTCCCACATGCCAGAAATTGATTTGCCCTCAAAATCTGCCACCAATCTACATTCTTCGCTTCCTGTCTAATATTGTTGTAATTAGCCTTCCCCCAATTTAGCACCTTAACTTGCGGACTACACTTTAGCCATCAGTATAGGTCTCATAGTTGCTCTGAATACATCAGGTGTGGCCTAATCAAGACTCTGTATAGCTGTAGCATAACTTTCTACCTTCTTATTTTCCACTCTATACATAAAAGCCAGCATTCCATTAACCAACTGATTATTTTCTCCAGCTGTCCATGACATTTTAAGAATCTGTGTACCTGGATCCCAAGGCTCCAGTGAAGATATGCTGGGCTGAATGACCTACTCCTGCGCTGTAACAAATCTATGATTCTGTTTCATTAGATCTCTACTGCTTCTAGCTTTTTGCCAGTTGGAAAGTACTCTGTACTACCCTTTCATGGTCCAAAGGGCTGACCTCACATTTGCCCACATTCAGGTTGAGTTGATACAATTTTGCCCACTCATCTAATCTATCAATATCTCTTTGTAATTTTACACTTCCATTTGGACTTCTTACACTGCCACCTAACTTTGTGATATTAGCAAATTAGGATATGATGCTTCTCATTGCCTTAGTCATGAATTAATATGGTGAATTGTTGGGGTCCCACCCAATTCCTTGTGGGGCACGACTAGTCACAATCTGCCAGTTAGAGTACTTGCATTTACCTCTACTCTTTGTCTCCTGCCTCTCAACTGGATTCCTAATTTCAGCAGTAATTTGTTCTAGTCCAGTAACTTCAGCTACTAATTTTTATGAATGCGATTGGAAGTCTACAGACATTCCCTGGTTGAAAATCTTAGAATTTTCTTGAAGAGGTGACTGTCAGGCTTGTCAGCCATGATCTACCCTTCAAAGATTCATGGTCAGTCACTCTGTACTTAATTATGAACTTTAGTAATTTCCTAACACATGTTAGGCTTATAGGTCACTAATTCCCAAGTTTTACAAGTTATGTGCACAGTTTCTCAAATCGGGTGAACTTTGGAAGATTCATGCTGGTTCTTTTCTTCATTACCGTTTATTCCTTTTGTTAATTTTGGTGAGTTTCTGTCCCAGATTCACTTATTAATTTCCTTGTGATGTATGATATGATGACCCCTTCTAATGTAAATACTGGTACTTGGTAATTATTGAACATGTCTACCACTTCTTTATTTTCATTGATAATATCACAGGTCCCTTGAAAACTGGTAACAGTTTTTATCATGATTACCCTCTTTCTGAATATAATTGTGGAAGGGTTGCATTGATTTTGATAACCTTAGCAAGTTTCTTCCATTCTTCTGTTTTTAGCTCTGACTATTTATTTTGACATCGCGTGGTGTTCTTTGTATTTCTCCCATTTGTCTAGATCTGTGCTACTTCATGCATTTGTTTTTTTTCCTTTTAGTTCTCCTTTAGTTATCTCTTGCCTCTTTAGTCATTTGTGTCTTATTTTTAGTAAGGAGAGCTCTGCCCTTTCAGGGGTATGAAATGGTTCTATATCACTTTAAAGTCTTTTTTAAATGTCTCCCACTGATCTCCTGTCTTTATACCTATTAACATATTTGTCCAGTTTACTGTGGGCAGTCTCTGTCTCATCACATTGTAGTCAGCCTTATCAAAATCTGAAGTCTTGAAAATTACTATTGAATCTGCTTCTATCATCCTTTCACATAGTACATTCAAGATTGTCATAAATCACTGTCCAAAGGAAGTTCTCCTCGTCTTCTGTCTGGTTCTTCTGCTGATTCTCCCAAATTTGTGTCCTCCGATACTGTCCCATCTGCCCCTAGAAACACTAACAAAATCCTTCAAAAATTTGAACATCTCTAGTAAAGCTCCCATTAACGTTTCTACCTGAAGGAAAATAATCCCACTTTGCTCACCTCATCACATTATGCAAGTACCTATGTAGGATATCATTTAGGGAAGTATTTTCTGCATGCTCTCCAAGACCTTGATATCTTTCCTGGTGTGGTGCTCAGAATTGGATATGAGGCCACTTTGAGGCATAAGTAGTAATTTTTAAAAGTTCAGCATCCTTGTTTTTGTGCTCCTTGTCTCTATAAAGGGATGGATTCCATGAGATAATACCTTACTGCCAAAAAGCTTTTGGACCTTGAGAATTATGAATATGAAATGCTATATTTGGTATATTGATCAGGCTACAGTTAGAATATTGTATATTATTTTGGGTATTCTAAAACCAGAGACTGCAATATCGATTGACTGGGATGATGACAAAAATGAGAAATTCTGGTTATGACTGAAGACTTCAGTTACCAGCACTTGGAATTTCTGCTGTTACTTTTCTGATTGCCCTTTGAAACTTTTGCAGATCAGCAGGAGAAATGATGTTCCATTATCTTTGTTTTCCTCCCTTAAGGCCTGCAATCCTAGTTCTCCAACACCAGTTAATTTCTCATTCAGTATGCATCCATTGTTGACCTCTCCTCCAGCCATCATGCTCCTTCTATCAACATCTCTATTTTTCTCCTGATGTCCTCCTACCAACACCTTTCCTTTACTTCCATGCTGCTTGTGTTTTGTTATTGCTGATATCCAATATTCAATGCAAGCCTTAGTTAAGACAGTGAGTTTGATAGGTACTTGCATTTTTGTAGTCAACACTGAAACCATTTTCACCTAGTATAAGGATACTTTCCAAAAGGGATCCCAGGATAGTGAGCAGATGCTGGAACTGTACCTGTTATTTTTTATGCCTCCTTTAAAGTGAACTGGATGTTATACCATAGCACAAACTAGTATTCTTGCAACAGTCTGAGTGTTTCAATACATGTTTAACCTACATTTGTTTGATTTCTTATTTATAAAGAAATTCATGTTTTCAGTGTATAGTAGCTAATGAGCTATTTCTAAATTCCACTTATTTAATCAATGTCATCAATAAAGCCTAACTTAAACTTCTAGAACAATGTAATATGGTAAATGATAAATAGTGGAGCATCACAATGAAAGACAATACCATCCACTTGAAATATGGTACTGACTTTTGCTTTCTTTGTTGGAATACTTCATACTAACCAGCTTTTACACTAAATTATTATTACTCATGAAAGCTGTAGAGTAGCTTTTCACTTCAGTGTAGTGATTTTTGCCCAACCATGTTAATACTGCATACACAGACAAAATATGGCAACACTGAAAAAACAGCACTGAGTAGTTTTTTAAAGTAATTCTCAAAAGGCATTTTGTAGCATTTGTTAAACCCCCCTTTGTTCCTGAGCAAGCGAATGGATCATTTATTCAAAGCAAACTAGTTATAGAGTCCTTCTAACGATATGAAGAATTTATACCAGGGAGATTGAATGCCAAATGCTAGATGAATCTTTACATTATTTAACTCCTAGTTGTGCACATAAAATAAACGTTCAGTAAAGCTAATAGATCTAACTGTCTGTTTCCTTTAGACAAGTAGAATCTGAACTTGAGACAGTTTGGGAATCAACAACAAGAGAAAATCAGCGGATAAAAGATCTTTTGCATTGCACTTTACAAGAAAGTAATCTCTTGGACACTGTCAAGTTTGATCGATCAGCTATAAAAGAAAACCTTCACAGATATTTAGGCAGTAAATCAGATTTCAGAGCATTCAGCTACTGTGATGTGACGCTCTCCTCTGCTAGAAGGATAGAAGATACAAAGACGCATGAGAATCACCTGCGGCCAAACCTTAATAAGCGTTTGCCTCATCATGTGGCTGAAAGTGGAGATTGTGCAGTGACTCAACAAAAAAAGCAAAAGCCCAGAGAAGACAGCGTCAAGAGCCCAATGTTTGACTCTGACTCTGATCAACAACAAATTGCTTCCTCTGATGAAAGTGACAAAAATGATCATGATTTTTACTCTTAATATGATCACCATTGATGTTTTCAAATGTATTATTCCTGAGAATGTTATTGCAATCTCTGTTGACTGATGACGAAAGAATCATATTTCCAGTTGATAGCTTAAGGAATGATATGACAAGATTTCACATTTTAAAACTTTTACTGTAACAACCGACTAAAAAGAACTATTGATTAAATTCTATTTTCTGTTTGCGGGACTATTGTTTAAACGCTATTTTCCTTTTGCAGGCAACTTGTGCTTTAAAATACTTAATAGAATAATATTCTTCTGAGGCCAACGGAATAAAAACACACTTCCCAGGTATATTTTACACTTTTTTTTATATAGGTGGTCAATTTTCCCTAGATCAATCCAAAGTTATTCTTGGCTCCTGACAGTTTATTCCTGTTCTTTTATTTTCTCAACCTGGTAACTTGCAATCTTAGGACTGTTGTCCGCAGTGATCTTTTTTCTTTTCTTGGAGACACACCCTCTAGCCCAAGATAGATGCACAATCTAGTTTATAGCACTGTGGTTAGCACTACTGCCTCACAGCGCCAGGGACCCGGATTTGATTCCAGGCTTGGGTCACTGTCTGTGTGATGTTTACACATTCTCCCCGTGTCTGCGTGCATTTTCTCCGGTGTTCCGGTTTCCTCCCACATTCTGAAAGATGTGCTGGTTAAGTGCATTGACCTGAACAGGTGCCGGACTGTGGTGACTAGAGGAATTTCACAGTAACTTCATTGCAGTGTTAACGTAAGGCTTACTTTTGACAAATAAATAAACTTTAATAAACGTTTTTTTAACTTCCCACAAATATGTTGTTTTTAATCTGATCATAAATGTCCAAGCATGATCCTGCGGGTTAACCCCGGAAATCTTTTGGTTTCTACCTGCTCCCTCCCGGATCCAGGCAGGCTAAAATCACTGATTGTGATATTCAGTGATAGTCTAGGAAAATCTGTAACCTGATATTTTCAGTGACTTCCTCTGCATCCAGCCCCACGGCATCATGTGGGCCTTGCAATCTGGGTATGTTAATTATCTATCCTTGAGAGGTTAACTTACTTTCTTTTTGGAATTAAATGGATAGTTTTAAGCACAGCCATTTGCAGCCCAGCATTCTCAATATTTCTCTAGGACCTTGGGGATCACAGTTTTCCACTGTTAATACATAGGCTGCTGCCACTGTCTCTAACCTCCTCAATCTTGTATTGTCTTCCCAGTAAAGCACTCTTAGGCTTCCTTTTGATCTCTAGCAATCAAACCACTCCAGGCTTACTGTCAGGCAGACTTCAGAACAGGACACCCAAAAGACGCAATTCCTCTAACCTCCTTATAAACCATAATTGTTAGAATGCATTTTTCCCCCCTATGCTTGTTAAAATAGAAATGTTTTGCTTATCCTAAAAAAAATTATTTTATGATTACTTCATATTAAGCTTTTTTTAAAAATTGTCATTTAAAGATGCACACTTCCACTGATTGATTTATATCATAATGGTATTCATCCCTGAATATACCCTGTCACCTTTAGTTAGCTATCCAAATTTTCGCCAGGTTATCAGGCGTGTGCACCCATTCAGAGCCTTGTGCAACATTTTACAGCCCCACTCACTACCAGGATCACCTGGTCTCACTGAAAGTCAATGGAACTTTTGCTAGGCCAGCAAATCTTTCACAGCAGTTCCTGTCACGATGAGGCTGGAAAATCCCGGTCTTTGTTTTCCTTTAGAGTTGAGTTTAATTAGGTATCATTGTTTCCTAAACACAGAATGAAATGAAATGGTCTCTTTTTAAATGATAATAAGTAGTTATATCCTTAATCTTTTCACGATGATTTGCAGAGACAGTAATGTATGGAATTGTGTTTTGTGCAGCTAAAGGGACATTAAAAAATTGGAAAACACTCAGACTTTGCAACAATTTGGGGCTTTTGAGTTTTGATGTAGTGAAACTGCAGCTGGGGGAAATGACTTGAATTTATATCATTGGGACTTTTGTATACAGGAATAGGAATTTTATAATGCTGTATGGAAACAAATTTATTAAAAACATGCCCACTGGACATTGGGCAAACAAGTATGATGGGAACTGTCAGTGAATTGCAGAGCATATCTATAATCAGTTTGTACTTCAACTTGAGTGTGCCTTCTAACTGAAGTAAAATCAATAAATTAGATAGGAAATGTTTGTTAGTAATGTAGTAATGGTTGGTATCCTTCAATACCGACCAAGGAGCAAATGTTACATGTATGCATCTGCTGAAGTTCGTTATCAATAATGAACCATAGAATCCCTACGGTGTGGATGGAGAGCACTTGGCCCATCAAGCTTGCAGCAGCCACAACCCCATCCACCTTCTATCCCTGTAGTCCTGTAGAGTCTGTTATGTTTTAAGAACACTTCGATAAATTACTTTTTATTGACATGGAATTTCCTGAAGATTTGATGTGAATGTTTCGGTTAGATGGCCATCAAATTTATATAAATAAAAGATAAACAAAGTATGTATTTAAAATGATTGGCAAGCACTAAAAGTATCAAACATATTTTTGTGATAAATAACCCTTTAGTTTACAATAAATTCACAAACCTATGCAACATGTTCTGATAATGTTAACTAACTTTTGCATTGTTTCCATTATGTCTTCTATCAATATCTTTGTGAGGGTGTTTTTGTGACAATTGTGTACATTTCCAGTTCATTTTTGTTAGATGCAATCAAAATAAACACGTTTTGCTCAAAAGTTTGGTTCCAAATTGATAATCCATAGAACTTCACAAGTTAGAGATTATTCAAAACTGTATTAAGATACATCCTCAAAATGTTTCCACCCTCTAGCACAGGTGAATTCCATGCTCAGGTGAGTTTTTTGCAGTGTGCAGTTTTCAGCAAGACACATGCTCATTAGAGTGGAGAACATTATGCAACAACTTCAAGCCCTGGCGATCTTTTGTGTGTTTGCCTGCTTATATTTGACTGCTAATTTTAGACGGGTTCCTATATTTGACTATTTTTTTGAGGAGCTCAACTATCTCACCCAGTGAGGTAATACAAACGCAATATTCAAATACTGAAGTATGATTTGAGACCAATAGAATAAGAGACTAACACTTGGAATGGGCAAAGTGCTAGAATGCATTTCAGGCGATATTAAACTTTTTATTCTTTTATTTCGACTGGCTGCTGGTGGAGTGCATGCTGCTTCTGTTTAAATGGGTGAATAATTTTCCTAGCACTGTATTTCTAAAGTTGAAAAGTTAAGAGAGACAGAAAAGAGCTTGAATATTCTCCAACTCAGTTGACATGGTGAGCCTGATCCTGACACTTAGCATGGACCAAATTCAACAAAAGTTACTTCAACACAACGAATAGAATTTGGATTGATTGTGTTAAATGGGTGTTGTATACTCCAATTTTTGGATGTGAGGTGCTGCAGTTCATTGGTATGGGGCAGATTAAATCTAATTTGGACAGCAGTATATTGGCCCTCACTATTTTTAGACATACCTTGGTTGCTGTCTGAAATCAAATTTGCTTCAAGCTCCATATGCACTTTACAGAAGGATCTTTTATCAGTTTTTCCCATTAAACAACCATCCCTCTCCATCGAAGAAACGATGAGGCATTTTTTTCTACTTCCCCCACACTATATGGAACTGAAAGAGCAGGTGCCCCAAGCTCCTGTAATTCCATCATCAATTGGAGATTGTGTTGTAAAGTCAGTGCGACCCCCTGTGCAAAGTGCTACTTTCCCTTATTCAACATTTACCAACCAGTGGAAACAATCTTTCACTATTGGAGTATCAACAGACCCTAGAATACTGATAAAGTCCAGGATTTCTTGGGAGGTTCAGGTAACTGGCATTTTTTTCTTGCATCACGTGTGGGTGAGTTGTAGACTCAGCGGTACAGGGGGAAGCAATGGTATTGTCATAGGAGCAGTAATCCAGAGATCCAGAACAAGGTCTGGGGACCTGGGTTCAAATTCTGCCAAGGCAGATGGTGAAATTTGAAGTCAACAAAAATCTGTAATTAAAAGTCTATTGATGACCATGAAACCATTGTCAATTATCGTAAAACCCATCTGTTTGACTAATGTCTTTTAGGGAAGGAACTCTGTCATCCTTACCTGGTCTGGCCTACATGTCACCCACAGCAATGTGGTTGTCTCTCAAGTGTCTTCTGAAGTGGAGGGCAGTTAGGGATAAGCAATAAATGCTGGCCCAGTCAGTGTAAAATGAAATTTAAAAATCAGCTTCTACATTTTTGTTGAACAATGCAACTACCAGGGTTATTGAAGGTGAACAAAATTCATTTTTCATTCAACAATATGGCTATTTTCCCTATTTTCTCCACCTAAACTTTTCAGATTCTTCCCTGTTCTTTCTGGATTCTAAAATCCGTCAATAAATTTGTCCAATTCTCGCACCATGACTCATTGTCTATTCCTCTATTGTTTAATTCTATTTCCAACTCCCACCAGTCCTTGGCAGCACCTTAAGATATTTTCTGGTTTAAAGGAATTTTGCAAATGTAAGTGGTTGCTTTTTAAATTAACCTTTGGTGAAAAAAGCATTCAGAGAACAAACATACTTTAAGATTATGAAAATATTCCTCAGAGTCTTGTAAAGCTTGTGACTCCAATTTCTGGGATATCAGAGTTAAAAAAAAACCCAAAGCATTCAACTGAAGCGAGTGGTGGCACTAATGCCTTCATGCTTATTGAAGTCATTTTTGTGACATTTCAAGGCCAAAATCGCAAAACAAAATCACAGAAGTAGCCTAGAGGAGCATCAGAGAGCATGCTGGTACTTTAAAAGCACAAATCCTGGAATGCAGCACTTGCTGGTAATTTCTATTTTAGTAAAACGTTTCTGAGTCAAATGACAGAAAAATAATTTATGAAAACTTTGATATTCAATTAAAAAAAGCTGTGCCACAGTGTTTCTGCACTTCAAAAATAGTTAATTGTTTATGAAATGCACTGGGTTGTCCTGAGGTCATTCCAATTTTTTTTGCATTACTTGTAAATAATTTGCTACCAAGATTCTCAATTATAAAACTAATTTGCATCATTTAATGCTCATAACCCTTGATAATTTGTGCCACTTTATGTTTCCAACTGTGAATATGTTTATCTTTGTTAGTGGTTTCTTTAGTAAGTTTATTTTTATGCTAACTATTTTTTTGAAGTTTAAATGTGTTTCTGGTTGGGGAATTTAAAGGAACACAAAGTCCATTTAACCCTTCAAGCCTGTCCTGTATTCACGGAGATCAAAGCCAATCTATCTCCACAGATCCACCTTCATTCCAGTATCCTTTAAAACCTTTGGTTCATAGAATCTGTCTCAGATATAAAATTAACATTTGATCTAACATCAATTGTCATTTTCAGAAATGAGTTCCAATACTATTACCAATATTTGTATATAAAGAATTCATCCTTGAAAGATCAGAATTATTGAATTTTGCCCCCTTATTATAAACCCACTTAATATCTCAATTTTTTTTGTCAGATTGCATCATAACATCCCATATTCTATGGAATATATCCCTAGTGTGAAATTTCCCTTTAATCATTGCTAAGGCATAACTCTGGTAGATCTACACTGCCCTTCAAGGCCAATATAGCCTTTTTAAGGTGTGGTGCCCAGAAGTACTCCAAGCACTCCAGGTATAGCCTAATCAGGTCTTTGTATAACTAACATAATTTCTACCCTTTGTATTCTAATTTTCTAACTATAATCGTCATCGCTCAGGAATGGTGACAAAGTGCTATTGCCACCGGACTAGTGATCCAGACACCCTGGATAAGATGGTGAAATTTGAATTCAATAAAAATCTGGAATTAAAATTCCAATGATGACCATAAAACCATTGTCGTTTGTTGTAAAAAAAAACCCATCTGGTTCACTAATATCCATTAAGGAAGGAAATTTGCTGTCCTTGTTTGGTTGACCTACATGTGACTCCAGACCCACAGCAATGTGGTTGACTCTTAAAATGCCCTCTCAAGTGCACTCAGTTCAAGGGCAATTAGGGATGGGCAATAAATATTGGCCCAGCCAACGATGTCCACATCCCCTGAACGAATAAAAAAATTTTTTTTGATTTTCTATACCTATCCATTGAATTTTAATTACATATATGATTTCCTAAATTTCTAGTTTCTAGCTTTTCACAATTTAGGAAGTATCTTGTTCCATCCTTTTAAAGTTCAACATGGATGATCTTTGAAAACTTTGCACAATGGATTTAAATCATTTAATCTATTACTATCTCTTAGCAATTTTAGTAAGAAGTCTCACAACACCAGGTTAAAGTCCAACAGATTTATTTGGCAGCACTAGCTTTTGGAGCCTCACGCTCCTTCTTTAGGTGAGTGAGGACTTGTGTTCACAAACAGGGCACACAAAGACACAAACTCAATTTACAAGATAATAGTCGGAATGCAGTTCTTTACAGGTAATCAAATCTTAAAGATGCAGACAATGTGAGTGGAGAGAGGGTTAAACACAGATTAGAGATGTGTATTGTCTCCAGCCAGGACAGTGTGAGATTTTGCAAGTCCAGGCAAGTCTTAGGCATTACAGATAGTGTGACATGAACCCAAGATCCCGATTGAGGCCGTCCTTATGTGCAGAACTTGCTATCAGTTTCTGCTCAGCGATTCTGCGATGTGTGCTGTGAAGGCCGCCTTGGTGAACGCTTACCCGAAGATCAGTGTCTGAATGCCCGTGACTGCTGAAGTGTTCCCCGGCTGGAAGGGAACACTCTTGCCTGGTGATTGTCGAGCGGTGTTCATTCATCCATTGTCGTAGTATCTGCATGGTCTCCCCAATGTACCATGCTTCGTGACATCCTTTCCTGCGGCGTATCTGGTAGAAAGAAAATGTCAAAGGACGAAAATGTCATCGATGTCTCCAGTGTATAGCATTAGTTGAAGGTCCTGTGCAGTGAAGAGGTCTTTATGCATAGGTGTGAACAAAACCTCTTCATCGCACGGGACCTTGAACTATACACTATAGACATCGGTGACATTTTCTTCCTTTGGACTCATGGCGCACAATCACTGAAACAACTATATGATGACATCAACAAGTTCCATCACATCATCAGACTCACCATGGGCTACTCTCCAGAATCGGTTGCATTCTTGGACACACGCATCTCCATCAAGGACGGTCACCTCAGCACTTCATAAGCCCACGGATAACCTCACGATGCTCTACTTATCTAGCTTCTAACCTAAATATGTTAAGCCATCCCCATGGACAAGCTCTCCGTATACGCAGGATCTGCTCAGACGAGATCGCAACAGACACTTACAGACGTGGAAAAATGCCCTCACAGCAACAGGATATGGCGTTCAACTCATCGATCGACAGTTCTGACATGCCACAGCAAAAAACCACACCAACCTCCTCAGAAGACAAACACGGGACATAGCAGGCAGAGTACCCTTTGTTGTCCAGTACTTCCCCAGAGCGGAGAAGCTATGACATCTTCTCCAGAGCTTTTGATATGTCATTGATGAAGATGAACATCTCACCAAGGCCATCCCCACACCCCCACTTCTTGTCTTCAAACAGCTGTACAACCTCAAACAGACCATTGTTCACAGCAAACTACCCAGCCTTCAGGAGAACAGTGACCACGACACCACACAATCCTGCCACAGTAATCTCTAAGATGGGCCAGATCATTGATATGGATGCCATCATCTCACATGATCACACCATCCACCAGGTACAAAGTTGTCTACCTGATACACTGCAGGAAAGGATGTCCTGAAGCATGGTACATTGGGGACACCATGCAGACGCTGCAACAATCACCAGGCAAGAATGTTCCCTTCCAGTCAGGGAACACTTGAGCAGTTACGGGCATTCAGCCTCTGATCTTCGGATAAGGGTTCTCCAAGGCAGCCTTCAAGACACATGACAATGCAGAATTGCTGAGCAGAAACTGATAGCCAAGTTCTGCACACATGAGGACGGCCTCAACTGGGATCTTGGGTTCATGTCACCCTATCTGTAACCCCTAAGACTTGCCTGGGCTTGCAAAATCTCATTAACTGTCCTGGCTGGAGACAATACACATCTCTTTAACCTGTGCTTAACCCTCTCTCCATTCACATTGTCTGTACCTTTAAAACTTGATTACCTGTAAAGACTCACATTCCAACCGTTGTCTTGTAGATTATGTTTATATGTCCTGTTTGTGAGTAGAAGTCCTCACTCACCTGAAGAAGGCACTTGAGGCTCCAAAAGCTAGTGCTGCCAAAATAACCTGTTAGACTTTAACTTGGTGTTGTGAGACTTCTTAGTGTGCTTACCCCAGTCCAATGCCAGCATCTCCACATCAATAGCATTTTTATATATCCCTCTGCACTGCATCAATGCACATATCTTTGCATCATTGGCAAATGTAGATATGTAACTTTTTTCACCAACATTTAAGTTGCTATTTAATGTGATGAATAGTTGCGAATCCAATTCAGATCTTTATAGGACAGCAATTCAATCAATTTCCCAACAAGATCAATAATTTGTCTCCAATTCCATGAGCTACAATTTTAGTTAAGAATTTCTAAAAGTGGACTTTATCAAATGCCTTCTGAAAATCTGTACAAATGCTATTTGCAGATATTCCGCTGTCCACAGCTTTAGTCAATTCTTCAAGATCAGGTTTGTCAGGCGTGTTGGCTCTCCCTGTTCTATCCTTAATTATGGACTCGGGTAACTTCCGAGCAACAGGTTCTATTGGATTAGTAATCCAAAGCCCTAAGCTAATGATTGGAGACAACATGGATTTTTACTACCCGGCATGATTTTCACTCGGGTTTGGTGCAGGACAGGGGTATAATGGAACCATACCTGCCACCTCCAGAGGCAGCTCAGAAAGGAGGTGCATGTCAAGGCTGGGTGGTTAGAAGGCTCACTTCAGTTCCTTGAGATTTTGAACCAATTACTCCTCAAATCCTCCACCCATCTTTATGCCTATCATACTCTCTATGCCACCTTGTACACCCCTTTACGCCACAATTCAACTTTCTTCTCCCCTGTTACCTCATATTCCCGTGCCACCTCCCCCGCCTCTTGCACAGTATCCATTATGGAGCCATGTGGAGGTAAAAAAATATATACTTCTAACAATCTATTACAGGTCTCATTCATTCAAACTTGATTTTAAAAAAAGCTCATTCATGAAACCCGTTGAAAATAAATGCGTATTCAGAAACCCCCATGTTCCTTTGATAGCCTCTTAAAACTGTCGATCAAAATGTTCACTTAGCCCATATTTTCTTCAAACCTTTGCAAATGCCTTTATTTAATATTTAGATAGTCTTTGACACATACTTTTCTCACTCAAACTGAATGCGAAATTCAATCATCAAATGTTAAATACTACTTTGAGACTCCTTTTCCTGTGAGGTCATTAATTAGTCCTATGTCATTGCATGTTATCAAGTCCAGAATAGCTTGCTCTCTGGTTGGCTATAGAATGTGCTGCTCTGAGAAATTTAAAGTTGAAGTTTGTTTATTAGTCATGTAGGCTTACATTCACACTGTGAAAATCCCTTTGCCGCTAAAAAACTCTACAAATTAATCTTCCAGATCATCTTTACCAATCTATTTCATCTACTCAATATGTAGTTTAAAATCACCCATGATCATTGCCATACCTTTCTCACAAACCCCCATTGTTTCTTGCTCTATACCCCGTCACACCTGGATCCACTATAGTTTGTTTACTGTCACAACAGAGCCACAGCAGACGCTATTTCCCTGGCCCTGCACTCAACCCTGGAACACCTAGATAACAAAGACATCGATGTCAGACTCCTATTTATTGACTACAGTTCAACCTTCAACACCATAATTCCCTCGAAATACATCTCCAAGCTCCATGGCCTGGGCCTTGACACCTCCCTCTGTGACTGGATCCTGAACTTCTGAACTCACAGACCACAATCAGTAAGGATAGGCAACAACACAACCTTCACGATCATCCTCAACACCTGTGCCCCACAAGGCTTTGTTCTCAGCCCCCTACACCTATAACTGTGTTGCCAAATTCCCCTCCAATTTGATTTTCAAGTTTGCTGACGACACTACTGTCATGGATCAGATCTCAAACAATGATGAAACACAGTACAGGAATGAGCTAGAGAATCTGGTGAACTGGTGGTGGCAACAATAATCTCTCCCTCAATGTCAACAAAATGAAGGAGATTGTCATCAACTCCAGGAAGCATAAAGGAGAATATGCCCATCTACATCAACGGGAATGAAGGAGAAAGGGTCAAGAGTTTTTAGGTGTCCAGATCACCAACAACCTGTCCTGGACTCCCCATGCCATCAGTATAGTTAAGAAAGCCCACTAATGCCTCTACTTTCTCAGAAGACTAAGGAAATTTGGCATGTCAGCTATGACTCTCACCAACTTTTACAGATGAACCATAGAAAGCATTCTTTCTGATTCTGTCACAGCTTGGTATGGCTCCTGCTCTACCCAAGACCGCAAAGAACTACAAAAGGCCGTGAATGTAGCCCAATCCATCACGCAAACCAGCCTCCCATCCATTGACTCTGTCTACACTTCCCGCTGCCTTGGCAAAGCAGCCAGTATAATTAACCCCACACACCTCTCTTCCATCTTCTATCGGGAAAAAGATACAAAAGTCTGAGGTCACATACCAGGCAACTCGAGAACAGATTCTTCCTTGCTGCTGCCAGACTTTTGATTGGACTTACCTTGCACTAAGTTGATCTTTCTCTACACCCTAGTGTAACACTATATTCTGCACTCTCATTTCCTTCTCTATGGACATAAGAACATAAGAACATAAGAAATAGGAGCAGGAGTAGGCCATCTAGCCCTTCGAGCCTGCCCCGCCATTCAATAAGATCATGGCTGATCTGTTGTGGCTCAGTTCCACTTTCCCGCCCTCTCCCCATAACCCTTAATCCCCTCTCTTATCAAGAACCCATCAACCCGCTTCTTAAAAATATTTAGCGAGGCAGCCTCCACCACTTCAACGGGCAGAGAATTCCAGAGATTCACCACCCTTTGAGTGAAGAAGTTCCTCCTCAACTCCGTTCTAAACCGCCTCCCCTTTATCTTGAGGCTGTGCCCCCTAGTCCTACTGTCTTTTTTGAGCGGGAAGAGTCTCTCCACCTCTATCCTATCCATCCCATTCATCATCTTATACGTCTCAATGAGATCTCCCCTCATTCTTCTAAACTCTAACGAGTACAAGCCTAGTTTATTCAGCCTCTCCTCATAGCTCAATCCCCTCAACTCCGGTATCAGCCTAGTAAACCTCCTCTGCGCTCCCTCCAGGGCCAAAATATCCTTGCGCAGGTGCGGCGCCCAAAACTGCACACAGTACTCCAGCTGCGGCCTCACCAATGCCCTATACAGCTGCAGCAAGACCTCCCTACTTTTATATTCAATCCCCCTCGCTATGAAGGCCAGCATCCCATTCGCCTTCCTGACCACCTGCTGCACCTGCAAGCTGGGTTTTTGCGACTCATGCGCAAGGACCCCGAGGTCCCTCTGCACCGTCGCCTGCTGCAGTTTTTCGCCACGTAAGTAATAGTCCTTCCTACCATTATTCCTACCAAAGTGGACCACCTCACACTTGCCAACATTAAATTCCATTTGCCATTTCCTGGCCCATTCGCCCAGCCTATCTAGATTCTTCTGCAGACTCTCCACACCCTCCGCACCATTTGCCGTTCCCCCAATCTTGGTGTCATCAGCAAATTTCGACACCCTACACTCGGTTCCCTCCTCCAGATCATCTATATAAATGGTAAAAAGCTGAGGCCCCAGCACCGACCCCTGGGGCACTCCACTAGTCACCATCCGCCAATCCGAATAGCACCCGTTGACCCCCACTCTCTGCCTCCTATTTGACAACCAATCCTCTATCCACGCTAACACCCTACCCCCAACTCCATGTCCCTCGACCTTCTACAATAACCTCTTGTGAGGTACTTTGTCAAACGCCTTCTGAAAATCTAGAAAGACCACATCCACCGGCTCTCCTCTATCCACCGCCCTAGACACATCCTCATAGAACTCCAGTAAATTTGTCAGACACGACTTCCCTTTAACGAAACTGTGCTGCGTCTGCTCTATCAAGCAATTCCCTTCAAGATGCCTCGCAATTTCCTCCTTAATGACAGAGTCTAACATTTTACCTGCCACAGACGTTAAACTAACCGGCCTATAATTCCCCGCCTTTTGCCTGGCACCCTTCTTAAACAACGGCGTAACATTAGCCGTTTTCCAATCATCCGGCACTTCCCCGGAATCCAGCGATGCTTTGTCTGTATAGTGCGCAAGAAACAATACTTTTCACTGTATGTTAATACACGTGACAATAATAAATCAAATCAAATAGTTATTGTTAGAGAACCTATAAGCTACTCCCACAGTTGAACTCAGACCTTCGCTACTTCATATCTATGCCCAGTTTTGATATGCATGTGGAGATTCACTAAGCGTGATTGGCCTTTGTTTCTTTGATCTGATTGCTATTTTGTTGCTTAAGTTGCCTACCTAGTGTTGACAGCAGGTTTCAGCACTCTCAAGTTATCTCTGACAACCTATAATTCCCACTCCATCCCCAAAAAAATTTCTATCTCTTCATCCCCTCCCGTGCTTCTCTATTCCTTGCTAATTTGAAGTCTGACTCTCTCTCATTATTTTCTGTCCTTTCCCTGCAGTGAACCTGAGGTCTCAGAGGCTCTTTATGCAATGCCTGCAGCCTTCTGTCCATTTAAATTAGCGGACTGTGCAATTTACAGCAGGGCTAGTGCCTTAATCCATGTTCTGATGGTTGTGCATGTTTTATTTCATCCTTGAAATTTCTAATTGATTCTGCACCACACTTTAAGGCTTCAGCTTTCCACGCAGTTTTTGCATTTTGAATTTAGCCATTTCCTTTCTCCATTTTTTTATTTGTTTTCATTTTGATTTCTACTTTAAAGTAGCAGATCTGACTGGAAAAATATAATCCAATTGCATCAGATAAGAGTGTCCAGGCCTGAGGTTATAATTTGCTTCACCCTGATATTCCAGCTGAATCTCTCAAAATGCTTTCCGCAGGACCTGATGTATCTTGACCTCATTTCAACATTATCAGACACCAGGACGCTCCTGTGTTTGCATGTAACCATTGATTTTGATGGTAATCTCAACAGTAACTCACTCTTACCTTATTTTCAGTGATTTTCTTGATTCCAAATTAATGTTAATTATTGAGTTTCTGTGGCCATAATTCTGGGAACCCTCTCAGCAGCCTTCAGGAAACTGAAATGGCAAGGATTTTGTAGCTATAACCCAGCTGTGTTGTTCACTGGTCAATGGAATTAATTCTCATTTGATTAAACTGTTATTTCAAATTTAATGATTAATAATCCATTTTAAACATTACTGATTACTCATCAGTTTTTGACTCAGAAGTGATTCTGTATAACATTAATAAATATTTCTAAGTTATTACTGTAATAAAATAATAAATGAAATAATAGTAGGAGGGATTATTATTTAAAAGGCGAAAAGCTGCAGCATGCTAGGGTGCAGAGGGACCTGGGGGTCCTTGTGCACGAGTCGCAAAAACCCAGTCTGCAGATGCAGCAGGTGATCAAGAAGGTGAATGGGATGCTGGCCTTTATAGCGAGGGGGGATAGAATATAAAAGTAGGGAGGTCTTGCTGCAACTGTACAGGGCATTGGTGAGGCCGCAGCTGGAGTACTGTGTGCAGTTTTGGTCGCCACACTTGTGGAAGGATACATTGGCCTTGGAGGGAGTGCAGAGGAGGTTCACTAGGCTGATACCAGAGAAGAGGGGGTTGGACTATGAAGAGAAACTAAATAGACAGGATTTGTACTCGTAGAGTTTAGAAGGATGAGGGGGGATCTTATAGAGACGTATAAGATAATGAAGGGGATGGATAGGGTAGAGGTAGAGAGATTCTTCCCGCTTAGAAAGGACAGCAGGACTAGAGGACACAGCCTCAAGATAAGGGGGATGTGCAGTTTAAATCGGAGTTGAGGAGGAACGTCTTCACTTATAGGGTGGTGAATCTCTGGAATTCTCTGCCCGTTGAAGTGGTGGAGGCTACCTCACTAAATATATTTAAGTCACGGGTAGATAGGTTTTTGATAGACAAGGGAATTAAGGGTTATGGGGAGAAAGCGGGAAGGTGGAACAGATCCACTTCAGATCAGCCATGATCTTATTGAATGGCGGGGCAGGCTCGAAGGGCTAGATGGCCTACTCCTGCTCCTATTTCTTATGTTCTTATGTAATCCAAGTGTCCTCAGGAGAAGCAGTGTTTAGCTGGACTAGGCCCAAGTTACTAGGGTATGCATGATGTATCTATCCTCATATTTTGAATAAAAAATTATATGTCCACATTTATAATGGAAACTGCCAATATTAAACTGATCACATCTTCCCTTATCCCGTTGATGTTAATTTAACCAAGCTCCTTGATGCCACACTCTCACCAACTTTTACAGATGCACCATAGAAAGCATTCTTTCTGGTTGTATCACAGCTTGGTAGGGCTCCTGCTCTTCCCAAGACTGCAAAGAACTACAAAGGTCGTGAATGTAGCCCAATCCATCACGCAAACCAGCCTCCCATCACAACTTGGTTATATAATAAGAACATAAGAACATAAGAAATAGGAGCAGGAGTAGGCCATCTAGCCCTTCGAGCCTGCCCCGCCATTCAATAAGATCATGGCTGATCTGTTGTGGCTCAGTTCCACATTCCCGCCCTCTCCCCATAACCCTTAATCCCCTCGCTTATCAAAAACCCATCAACCCGCGTCTTAAAAATATTTAGCGAGGCAGCCTCCACCACTTCAACGGGCAGAGAATTCCAGAGATTCACCACCCTTTGAGTGAAGAAATTCTTCCTCATCCCCCTCACTATGAAGGCCAGCATCCCATTCGCCTTCCTGACCACCTGCTGCACCTGCAAGCTGGGTTTTTGCGACTCATGCGCAAGGACCCCGAGGTCCCTCTGCACCATCGCCTGCTGCAGTTTTTCGCCACGTAAGTAATAATCCTTCATACCATTATTCCGACCGAAGTGGACCACCTCGCACTTGCCAACATTAAATTCCATTTGCCGTTTCCTGGCCCATTCGCCCAGCCTATCTAGATCCTTCTGTAGACTCTCCACACCCTCCGCACAATTTGCTGTTCCACCAATCTTGGTGTCACCAGCAAATTTCGACACCACACACTCGGTTCCTTCCTCCAGATCATCTATATAAATGGTAAATAGCTGAGGCCCCAGCACCGACCCCTGGGGCACTCCACTAGTCACCAACTGCCAATCCGAATAGCACCCATTGACCCCCACTCTCTGCCTCCTATTTGACAACCAATCCTCTATCCACGCTAACACCCTACCCCCAACTCCATGTCCCCTGACCTTCTGCAATAACCTCTTGTGAGGTACCTTGTCAAACGCCTTCTGAAAATCAAGAAAGACCACATCCACCGGCTCTCCTCTATCCACCGCCCTAGACACATCCTCATAGAACTCCAATAAATTTGTCAGACACGACTTCCCCTGAACGAAACCGTGCTACGTCTGCTCTATCAAGCAATTCCCCTCAAGATGCCTCGTGTGTTGCTCTGATGTCCAGGGCAGCCATTTCCACCTCATCTCTGGAGTTCAGCTCTATTGTCCATGTTTGGTTCAAGATGGTAATGAGATTAGGAGCTGGGTGACCCTGGCAGAGCCAAAACTGAGGATTAATGATCAGGCTATTGGTAACCACTTTTTGAGGACACTGTCGTCAATACCTTCCATTACTAGGCTGCTGATTGAGAGTAATTATTGCGTCAATGCTGGGCATTTTGTCTTGAAGAAAGAACACAGCTGTTGGACTGTCTTTCTTGCTACTGAATTTGGAGGATCTTGCAAAGACACTGCTGGGGAGGACAGGGTGATTGTGTACCAGACATCAGACTTGCAAAGCAACTGCTTTACTTGGAACTCAGTCATGGCAGGAGACTCCCAGGATAGTGGAAATGCATTAGGGATGTCCTCAAAGCATACCTGAAGAGGTCAAGCAAACCTCCAATTGGTGGGAGTCCCTGTTTCATAACCAACCAAAATGGCAAAGTTTATCCGGAAGACACTATACAAATCAAGAGACTTCATCCGGGACACGCTGTTGAAATCAACACATTGGAGAGAGTACATAAACCTCCAAATGAGGGGAGATCTCATTGAGACGTATAAGATGATGAATGGGATGGATAGGATAGAGGTGGAGAGACTCTTCCCGCTCAAAAAAGACAGTAGGACTAGGGGGCACAGCCTCAAGATAAAGGGGAGGCGGTTTAGAACGGAGTTGAGGAGGAACTTCTTCACTCAAAGGGTGGTGAATCTCTGGAATTCTCTGCCCGTTGAAGTGGTGGAGGCTGCCTCGCTAAATATTTTTAAGAAGCGGGTTGATGGGTTTTTGATAAGAGAGGGGATTAAGGGTTATGGGGAGAGGGCGGGAAAGTGGAACTGAGCCACAACAGATCAGCCATGATCTTATTGAATGGCGGGGCAGGCTCGAAGGGCTAGATGGCCTACTCCTGCTCCTATTTCTTATGTTCTTATGTTCTTATGAACCACCTAAACTATATGTGGCAGAGTCTTTCGATCTCACATTGGATTTGTCAGCCAACTTGGAAGCCATCACATCAGGGTGGAAGGAAGTCATCATTGATCCTGAGAGATTTCCTAAGAAGATGGAGAAGGACGAGTGAGAGTAGGCCGATGAGATAGTAATTGGCTTGATCGAGCTTGGCCTTTTTGCGTTCAGGACGTTACACGGCAATACTCCACTTTGTTGGGTAGTTGCCAGTGAGTAGTTGTACTGGAGCACAAGTCTTCAGCAAAACAGCTGAGATGTGATTAGAAGCGAAAACCTTTGCTGCATCCACTGCATGTAACTGTTCCTGATATCATTTGAAGAATGGTATGCTGGGAGACTCAGGAGGAGGCTAAGATAACATTTCTAGCTTGGATGGCAAGACCTGTTTCCCTTTTATCTGCCCTACCAGTTTTAACCTCAAAAAGCTCCAATCAATTTGTCAAACAATACTTCCCTTTAGTAAAACTATGTTGACTTGTTCTAACCACACTAGGCACTTCTAAGTGCATTTTTAAGTCTTTCTTAATAGATTCCAGCTTTTTCCCTAATGTTTGCTGTTAAGTTGTTTTCTCTCTCCCTCCTTACTTGATAAACAGACAATTATCAACCTTCAAACTAGTGGACCATTTCTTAATCCAAGAAATTCATCCACTGTCTCTGAAGCTATTCCTTATAGGATCCTCTCTCCATATCCAAACTGGCTTCGCAGTTCCGTTTTTGTTGATAGCTGCTCAAGTAACTTAGCAAACAGGGAGTTCCGCACTAAGTCATTTACACACTTCCAAATGTACTGCAGGTTTACTTAATTATTTTGCACTGCTGTCAAAAAACAATCAGGTCACAGGGATTTGTCAATTTTAGCCTCTTAAGTTTCTCCAATTAATTTCCTTCATTTCCTCATTCTTTTATACCCTCTAGGTTACTGTAAATTCCTGGAATGAAACCTGTCTTCTACTGTTGAACTATTTGTTCAATTCTGCCATGTCCTCATTGCCCATGATAATTTATCCTGTATCAGCTTCTAAGGGACCAACATTTACTTTAACTACTGTTTTCCTTTTTACATAATTACAAAACCTCTTATGATCTCTTGTTTTATTTCTGGCTATTCTATCTCATATTCTATTTTTTCCCTTTTAACAACATTTTGGTATTCCTTTATTGGTTTCTACAACACTCCCAATTCTCAGGCATGCTACTAGTTTTATTTTGCAAGATTGTCTTTCAATCTAATATTATCCTTAATTTCCTGAGTGGGCTATGGCTGGGTCTTTCTTGCTAATTGTTTTTGCAGAGGGGTAGTGTTACACCACATGTGATGCATGTCTTCAATGTGTATGGGTCCCTTCTTCATAAGGACTGTGCTGTTACTCTGTCTTCCAACCAACATTGTTATTTGCTGACAGGTAGATTAGTGGGGACAAAGTTAAGTCACTTTTTTCTTCATGAATTGACAAATTGGTTGGAATGTGCCAATGTGGACTGACTTTGAACATGGGAAGACGGTTATTTAGTGACTAATGAAAGGAGATGAATGCTGAAAGATCATCACCTTGGAACTCAAATAAAAACCATAAAACTAAAATAGCTGGCAATGCAATCCTGGCACAGAGGTAATGATTACTGCCGCTTGTGGTAAAGACGAAAATAAACAACTTACATTTTTGTAGCACCTTCCACAAACACAGGGCTTCACAAGCGATTAATCATTCTAGGAGTGTGGACACTACTGCTTTCGGCAAATACCATAGTCTATTTTCCCACTGCACAATCCCACAGAAAGTAATGAGGTAAATAGCCAGTTAGCTGCTTGGTACTGGAGTGGGCGTTGAACTCCCCCAGTGCCAAGGTTATATGGTATCACATTATAACGCAAGGTCAGTTGATTTCAATAAATAGGCGGTTTATCTGGTGCACAGCACATCATGTACTCAGCATGGACACAAGTGAAGGGTAGGTTAACTAGTACCAGCAGTTCCCAACTGGCTGTGTGCCCTTAAAGCAGTCCTACTCTGGAATAGGTAATGAAATGACTGCAGAGAATGCAGAGGCTAGAATAGTTTCAAAATAGTTAAGAACAGATAATGTAAAAAAAATGTTGCCATAGTTCATATTAGCTGCAGTTCATCCTCTCTCCATATCCAAACTGGCTTCGCAGTTTCGTTTTTGTTGATAGCTGCTCAAGTAACTTAGCGAACAGGGAGTTCCGCACTAAGTCATTTACACACTTCCAAATGTACTGCAGGTTTACTTAATTATTTTGCACTGCTGTCAAAAAACAAGCTTATCAGCAATTAAGTCAGATTTCAGTAAGTCAGCAAATTACTTTTTTTTATCTGATCAAATTAGATTTATTAAACAGAGTAGTTTATTTGGGCAATAGAAAATTAAAGCCATGTTAGCAACAAAATAAGGCGTGGAGTCAGGAACCTTTATACCTTTTCATCCTACACTTTAAATAGCACAGTGCAGTTTGAACTTTCTTTTTGTGCTATAGTAAATCCTTGAATGCATTTTTGTAAAGATCTTACTTCCTTGTAGGGATAATCTTCACAATGTTATTTTACTAACACCGAATACACATTTTTAATATTTTGATACTTTCAACAGGAAATAGGTGTGAGGCAACGGTGCTCTGATATTTTTAAAAGTTCAGTAATGTCCAAGCTAAGCGTTGTTAAGAAGCAGGGAGGAGAACTGGGTTCATATTCAGGCCAATTCCTCCTCTTAAACATCTAATGATGAATGGGGTGTGATTTTACCACCTCGCCATGCCTGGTGATCAGTGTGGAGAGCTGGGAAAGTAGTGTGCACAGCTAAGAATCCAATTCATGCCCAGCGCAAAACTGTTTCTGATCTGGGAGTTATAGACTGGTGAGCCTTACTTCTGTTGTGGGCAAAGTTTTGGAAAGAATTATAAGGGATGGGATTTATAATCATCTAGAGAGAAATAAATTGATTAGGGATAGTCAACACGGTTTTGTGAATAGTAGGCCGTGCCTCACAAACCTTATTGAATTTTTTGAAAAGGTGACCAAAGAGCTGGATAAGGGTAAGGCAGTTGATGTGGTGTATATGGATTTTAGCAAAGTGTTTGATAAGGTTCCCCATGGTAGGCTACTGCAGAAAATGCAGATGCATGGGATTGAGAGTGATTTAGCAGTTTGGATCAGGCATTGGCCAGCTGATAGAAGACAGAGGGTGGTGGTTGATGGGAAATATTCAACCTGGAGTTCAGTTACAAGTGGTGTACCTCAGGGATCTGTTTTGGGGCCATTGCTGTTTGTCGTTTTTATAAATGACCTAGGTGAGGGTGTAGAAGGATGGATTAGTAAATTTGCTGACTACACCAAAGTCGGAGGAGTGGTAGACAGTGAGGATGGATGTTACAATTTGCAGAGAGACATTGATAAGCTGCAGAGCTGGGCTGACAGGTGGCAAATGGAGTTTAATGCAGAAAAGTGTGAGGTGATTCACTTTGGTAAGAGTAAGAGGAATACAGAATATAGGGCTAATGGAAGGACTCTTGGTAGTGTCGAGGAGCAGAGAGATCTCGGCGTACATGTGCATAGATCCCTGAAAGTTGGCACCCAGGTTGATAAGGTTGTTAAGAAGGCATATGGTGTGTTAGCTCTTATTGGTAGAGGGATTGAATTTTGGAGCTGTGAGGTCATGTTGCAAATGTACAAAACTCTGGTGCGACCGCATTTGGAGTATTGCGTACAGTTCTGGTCGCTGCATTATAAGAAGGATGTGGAGGCATTGGAAAGGGTGCAGAGGAGGTTTACCAGGATGTTGCCTGGTATGGTGGGAAGGTCTTATGAGGAAAGACTGAGGGACTTGAGGTTGTTTTTGTTCGAAAGAAGAAGGTTGAGAGGTGACCTAATTGAGGCATACAAGATGATCAGAGGGTTAGATAGGGTGGGCAGTGAGAGCCTTTTTCCTCAGATGGTGATGGCTAACACGAGGGGACATAGCTTTAAATTAAGGGTTGGTAATTATAGGATGGATGTCAGAGGTAGGTTCTTTACTCAGAGGGTAGTAAGGGCGTGGAATGCCCTGCCTGCAGCAGTTGTGGACTCGCCAACTTTAAGGGCGTTCATATGGTCAGTAGATAGGCATATGGATAACATTGGAATAGTTTAGGTTAGAGAGTCATTAGATTGGTTCCACTGGTCGGCGCAACATTGAGGGCCGAAGGGCCTGTACTGCGCTGTAATGTTCTATGTTCTATGTTCTATCTACCCGGCCCCTTCCGAGTAGCGCAAACCACTTCATGTTCAGAAAGGACACAAAACTTATTGGCATGAGATAGATTGGATTTCAATATCATTACGGAATTCTGCATGGATGCTTCCCCCTGCCTCCTTGATGCTTCCCACCTTTCCAGCAAGGTGTCACACTGGCACGAATCACTACTTGTCTCCACTACAGCGGTCATGGAGGGTTAGTCACGGTGTTATGAGAAATTCACCACTTTGGAGTCAGACTTGGAGGTTCAACAAACAGTTTTATTCGGACAAAGTTTTGGGAGAAGCACTGGCACTCCGCAGTACAGGCAGTCACCTTCTCAACTACTTAATGGTAGTTGAGCATCTTTCATACTTTTTAGATAATAGGCAATACGGACATTAGCTGTTAGCACATCGTTACAAGTTGAGTAGATAGGTATGGACAGCGACGGTTAACATATTGTTATATACAGACAAGTACAGCCATTGACAGTTATCACATCGTTGTACAAAGAGTAGATACAGTTATGCAGTTATGTCCTCTATCAATGACTCATCTTGTTATATACAGTTATGCATTTATGTCCCCATTAGTGGCTGATCTCATTATCAAACTCATTGTCCTGGGACTGCTCTTACCTCAAGTTTAAGATGCCTCAAGGTCTGACGTGTTTCCTGCAGTAATTTAAACACTACAGGTTTTAATACTTTGTGTAATGTCTGTGCCCAAAGTCAGTGCCTCTTAATGTCCCTTCCCAGAGTCCATTTTGTGTGCCAGGTAACCATTTTGTGTCCATTACTTTGATTTCACTCCAACAACTCTCCCTTTTAGTCAGAATTATTATTTAATAATCCACAGACCAACAATAGCAGCATTGTTCACAGGTAGATGTTCATCTTCTCCTTTCCCTCCTCGTAGTCCTTGGTATGTGCGGGGGTTCCCATCATGTATTCTTCCTCGATGGTTACACTGGCTCCTGGCACAATTCGAGCCATCATTACTTTGCAACAGACATTAAGGCATCTGACAATTAGGCAACGGACAATTACTATTGCAATGAGAATGATCAGTCTATGCATTAAATAGGATCCCCAGGATCCTCTCACTAGCTATTCGAGCCAGCTACTCCCTTTCTTGGGTCCTTGTCTAAAGTCATCAAGCTGTTTTCTTATATTATTAATGACTTGGGTGATGTTGTAGGATTCACCTGTGACATGTGTTATACATTTGTCTCCTATTATTGTGCTATCCTGTTGGGCTAACTAGTAGTCTACTGCATATCGGGTCTGCTGTGCGTATGATCTTAACTCCAGTGCTTTTGATGTACTGTTTCCCAGGACTGTTAATCCACAGATAATATTGTTCCTATTTTTGGCACTAATTACTCCTGCTGTTTTCCCTTCCCACCCCGAGATAGGGCTCCAAGGAACCTATATCCCTGTGTGCCCGAGGTTTCCCAATCAGCACAGAATTCTTTGCTGATGGCCCAGGTTACTATCTGAGAGCGTGGACCAGTCAGTGATCCTACTGTTCTTACTGCAAAAAGGATCGGGAGGGTTGGTGTTGCTGTTGTGCAGGTCATTGAAGAGGGATACAAATCCCTTCTTAGCCCAGTAGCATTTAGTGTCCTGATGATTGGTTTGTGTATACCGCCAATGCTCAGTTTACTTGATTCCCCATTTGATACCACCATTTGGTAAGTATCAAAGGGGTATTTCCATTCGGCTAAGCTGACATGAGTCCCATTACACTGTCCCCAAATGCTCCCCACAATTACATTCAGGCATCTCTGCTCGTTACAGGTACAAGTAAACTGACCTCTATTTACCCGACAGTGCTGACGGACACACTGCGTCCATTCGCAGGAATCATTCTTGGGGACCAAGGCATATGCATATCCCCATCTCTGCTCCGGAAAACAAAGAGGGTAGCTTGCATTATGTGAGCAAGCTCTTCCTCTCACCGCCTGGAGCCCCCTGCACACAGGATCTGTGGGATTTGCAAGTTCCACACATCTTCTCTGTATACCCCTTTTATATTTGCCAATTTGTCCTTTACAGGGTGCATCTGAGATATCTGCCGTATATAAGTCATGGGGAGTCCACCCAGAGGTGGCCACAAACAGGGCTTCTACAGGTTAGGCTAATGGGTAACATACAGTTCGATTCCCGTGTAAATGTCTATGAACCTTGTAGAATAGGTTATCCTTGAGGCTCAAGTTTACAGTCACGACAACGCAAAGTAATACAATTACATACGGGATCTTATACATGTCTGCAACAAGCAAGTATCAATCTTATTTAAGTTAACAATTTTCCAAAAGTTATATTGCCAACCCAAACGTGTTAGTTACTCTTGCTTGTAGTCATCACCTGTTTTGGGGAAAGCACTCTGGTCACTTTAATTCATTTATTTGTTTTTTTGTGTAATTTCAGCTGGATCCAATGTTTCCATACACCTTTCCCTCTTATGTCTAGACAGGCACAGAGGTCTCCACTAATTATAACTTCATATGGCCCGTTCCATTTTAGTGCAAACTGTGGTTTTTTGAGTAATGTTTTTACTAGGACATGACTTCCTACTGTTGGGACATCAGGGAGCATTTCAAGCTCTTTCTGTGCGTCTCTTTCTTCCTGATTATCTTTTACTAATTTACATATCCCTTTTAGTTGGTGCTTAGTTCCAAAACATGTCTTCTGATTTTATCTTTTAGTGGGCCTACATCGGACCCACCTGTTATGCTTTCTGGTAATTGCATCGCTTTTCCTGTCATTAGTTCATAAGGGGTTAATCCGGTTGTCTGGTTTGTGGTAGCTCTTAGCCTTATCAATATAATGGGAAATACTTCTGTCCACATTTTTCCTGACGTTTGTATGGCTTTAGCCAGGGCATTCTTAAGGGTTCTGTTCATATGTTCCACCATTCCAGAACTCTGTGGGTGGTAAGGGATATGGAATTTTTGTTTTATTCCCATCAATTGGCACATTGTTTTTACCACCGTTCCGTTGAAGTGCATCCCTTGATCCGAATCTATTTGTGAGGGTATTCCCCATCTAGGGATTATCTCCTCTGCCAATACTCTAGCCTCCGTGGTAGCAGTATAATTTTTAATATTTATCCACCTGGTGAATTGGTCTATAATAACCAGACAATAGGTTTTGCCGTGGGGTTGTGGTAGTGGCCCTGTGAAATCCATTTGCAGATGTTCCCAGGGTCCCTTTGGCCGGGGCTGGTGTCCCAGCTTAACTTTTATGGGTCGACCAGGGTTATGTTGTGTGCACGTCACGTGACAATGCCGGGCTATGTCCCTTCCCACCACCATTCCTCTCCTGTACTAGTTGCCATGGCCTTTCTTCCCACATGTGAGAGTCCACGGTGTAGTTCCAAGAGGGTGTTTTGTATACACTCCGGTGCCATTACCTTATCATTTCATCTCCAAACTTTATCAGTCCCTCTGCTCACTCCCTGGGCTTCCCAATTCCCCTTTTCCTCTTTTGAGGTATCCTCATGTAAGTCCCGAATATCTGTTTTGTTTCCTGTCTGTCCTGTTACTGCTATTGGCAGCTTGCCAACTATCTCCTCCTCTAAGGCTAATTGTGCTGCTCTACCAGTGGCTTGGTTCCCTTTGAAATTTAACCAATCTGAGCTATCTCTTCCTGGTTCGTTCTGGTGTGCTTTAATTTTTATTACTGTGGTTTCTCAGGGTTTCTCACTAGCTTTTTGTGTTTAATAGGAGTTCCTCCCGTGGTTACGAACCCCCTTCTACCCCATGCTGTCATATAGTCGTGTATTACCCCGAATGCGTACCTACTGTCTGTATATATGTTTACCGCCTTGCCTTCAGATAACTCTAGTGCCTTTGTGAGTGCCACTAGTTCTGCCACTTGTGCCAAGAAACCACCGTCAATTCTTTTTGATCTTACTGTTTCTAATTTGTCATTTACTACTTCCCACCCTGTCTGGGGTAATCCTTCCACATACTTGCGTGAATCACCTACAAAAAGGCTCTACTCAGCTGTTGTTAAAGGTACATCCTTCATCCTACCTTCTTCTATGTCCATATCTATATCCCCACAATTATGTGGCTCTCCTGTGTCTAAAATTCCTTCTGTTGGGTTATCTCCTGTGTCCCTTATTATTATAATTGAGGTAGGAGGACAGCTTCCCATTTTAGCCCTTCTCATGTTTGAGATGGACCTTAACTTCCCCGTGTTCAGCATTTCCACCAAGGTGTGTTTGGTGTGGAAGATTATATTCTATGTCATTATTATTGGCTCGCTAAGCTTTACGGCCCAGGCAGTGCAATCTTAGGCGGCTCTGCACCTTGGCAGTCTGGTGACTACCGGCCCTTCTGCTGTTGAATAGTAGCCTATAGGTCTCCTTTTATCACCGTGGTCCTGTGGAATAGAACCCTCCTTCGTTACTACAATGTATGTGGAAGTCTTTATTGGAATCTGGTACTCCTAGTCCAGGAGCTGATATCAGTTCTGTTTTTAATTTGTTATAAGCCTCTTCCTGCTTGGGTCCCCAAGCCTGTGGGATTTAAAGCTCCTTTGACTAGTCCTTGTATAGGTTCTGCCAATTTTGCGAATCCCGGGATAAAACTTTGGCTATAGTTAAACAGCCCCAGCACCTTCCTGAGCCCTCTTACAGTGACGGGCCGTGGCATTTGTTGTATCGCCTTCTTTCAGTCTGTTGACATTTCTTTAAGCCTTTGGGATATAAGGTGTCCTTGGTACAAGATTTGTGTTTTCCTGATTTGTGCCTTTTTGGGGCTCACCCTTAACCCTATGACTTTCAGTTTGTTTAACACTAAGTATTTCTGATGTCCTGACTTAGATTCTGAAGCTATTAAGATATAATCTACATATTATAGGATCATGCTCCCTCTGGCAGTTCTACCCTGTTCAGGGTGTCACTCATTACTCGATGGAAGATAGTGGGGCTATTGTGGAATCCCTGTGGTAGGTGAGCCCAAGTGTACTGTTTGTCTCCCACTGTAAAAGCGAATTTGTTTTGGGTTTTGGGATCCAAGGGTAGAGACCAGAATCCTTTGGCTATATCCAATACAGTAATATTTTATGCTTCGGTGACATCCATTCAGAATTGTCTAAGGGCTTGCGACAACGGGGTGCAACTTGGATGTGACTTTACTGAGTCCGGTGTAGTCTATCGTGAGTCTATAGCTTCCATCGGGTTTGCTCACCAACCAGTTTAGGGAGTTAGTGGTACTCGTGGTTTCCCTCAGAATTCCTTTTTCCACTAACCCTTTAACTATCTCCATACAGCTGCCTCTACTTCTGGTTTTATTGGTTATTGTTGGTGGGGCTTATGCTCCGATCCAGATATCTTTTATTGGGTCCGTTTTAATTAAGACAGTATCTAATTTTGTCTCAGCCCATAGTCCGGCGACAGAGACACCGATGGCTCCGAACCCTGGGAATTGTCTCTAATTCCCAATTCCTGGTGGTGACAGTGGTGACAAGTGAGTTTCCCTATTCTAGTTTTCCGGCCATACCGTTTTGGCCAGATTAATTCTCCCTTTCCACCATCTATCAAAATCTCATATTCCTTCATTAAATCATTTCCCATTATTGTACCCTTGTTATTTTTACACACACAGAATCTCATCGGTATATACAAATTATTTATTTCTACTAACATGGCCTCACTCAGGTAGGCGGGTGTTTTGTTCCCTCCTATCCCTGTTAGTTAGATCATCCTACTTGTAGTGGGTAAGGGTAGGTCGGTGACAGATATAGATGTTCCTGTGTCCACCAGCATCTCACATTTCTTGCCCCCTACTCATGCAGACACATAAACCCTTCTCTCCTTCTTACCCTTATGAATGGGGGCTGCAGACTGTCAATCTTGCTGACCTTGCTTTCAACCAACTTCAACTAAGATTGTATGTAGTGAAGGCACACTCCACCTGGCCTACAGAGTTAGACCCCACATGCGGCACAATGGCACAGTGGTTAGCACTACTGCCTCGCAGCCCCCAGGATTCGATTCCCGGCTTGGGTCACTGTCTGTGTAGAATCTGCACCTTCTCCCCATGTCTGTGTGAGTTTCCTCCAGGTGCTCCGGTTTCCTTCCACAGTCTGAAAGACAAACTGGTAAGGTGCATTGACCCGAACAAGCACCGGAGTGTGCCAACACAGTGCAGTATTAGTTGGTTGAAAGCAACTTTTCTTCTATGGAGCGGGAGGAGGTGTGCTGTACATCCCAATCCCCCTGTGCATTAAATACAGCATTATATCATAGTGCAGTATTAGATGGGGTGTCAGCTCTTGCAAGTTACCTATGATCTAGCATTAGGACTCACTGGATCATCCCAAAAGATATTAATGATAACACCAGCCACAAGTCCTATACCTGAAGAAATAGTTGAGACTGAGTAACTTCATTGCAGTGTTAGTGTAAGCATTACTTGTGACTAATAAATAAACTTTTCAGTCAAAGGAAGTCCTGTTATTGACAGTTGCAGGCCAATTTGATTGGCTGGCAGCTCTAGCTGTTCCAACTTAGTAGTGAGTGTAGCTGGAACTGTAAGGATGCCCCATAGTGAAGAGGATGTAGAAACACAGAAAATAGAAGCAGGAGTAGCCATTCACCCCTTTGAGCCAGCTCCACTATTCAACATAATAATGGCTGATCCTCTACCTGAGACTGTGACCCTTTGTTCTTGACCCTCGTGTCTATCCAATCCTATCAGTGTTGTATGCATTTCAATGAGATTTCCTCTTGTTTTTCTAAATTCCAGTGAACACAAGCCCAACTGACCTATTCTCTCCTCGTACGACAATCCTGCCATCAGTCTGGTGAACCTTCACTGCACTCCCTCTATGGAAAGCATATCATTTCCTATGTAAGGAGGCCAAAACTGCACACAATGCTCCAAGTGTGGTGTCAACAAGGCTTTGCACAGTTGCAGTAAGACATCCTTGCTCCTGTATTCAAGTTCTCTTGCAATGAAGGCCAACATTCCCTGCTTAAGTGTTTGCTGATTTTCCCAGTGTGCTTGATTTCAGGGACTTCATCAAAGGCTTCCTGAAAATCCAAATACATGACATCCACTGGTTCACTCTTATCTATTCTACTCGTTACATCCTCAAATAACTCTAACAAGTTTGTCAAACATGATTTCCCTTTTCATAAATCCATGTAGACTTTGTTTAATCCCCTTGATATTTTCTAAGTGTCCTGTTATTGCATCCTTTATGATAGATTCTAGCATTTACCCTATAACTGATGGGATGCTAACCAGTTTGTAATTACCTGCCTTCTCCCTCCTTTTTTAAATAGTGGGGTCACATTTGCCCCTCTCCAATCTGCTAGACCTGTTCCAGAATCTACAGAATTTTGGAAGTTGACAATCAAAGCATCCATTTTTTCCATGGTCATCGCTCGATCCTGGGATGTAGATTATCAGGTCCAGGGAGACGTGCTAACTCTACATAGCCAGTGACCCAAACCGGGAATCGAACCCAGGTCTCTAGTGCTGTGAAGCAGCAGTGCTGACCACTATGCCAGCGTGCTGCCCTGAGGGGAAAACATTTTAAACTGAATGACACAAGAAGTGCAATAGAATTCAGAACTTCAGTAGGGAATCTCAACGCAGCACTATCATTTTACAGCCTTGTCATTAAACACAATCTTATTTTATTCCCACGGGGAATTCTCACCATCTCTCCTTAAGACATTGGTAAATATTGGGATTATAATTAACATCCCACAGAACTGTAATGGAAGAACCCCAGCATTGTTTCTCTGGTACAGTCCCACCCAATAGTGCTGACTGTGTCAAATTATGATGAACCTGGTGTTGTGAGACTTCTTACTGTGTCAAATTACACAGTCCAGGCAAAACGTTGGGTGATTATTGTCCTCCCTCTTCCTGGTGATGCAACTATAAATCTCGTTAATTGCAGTGAGTGGTGTCACTGAACGCAGCCTTAACAATTAGCTGCCTAAGAAACAAACCTTTGGACGTGCAGTTACGATGTTGTTCGGTTTCTGACTGCACCATGAGGGAAGACGAGAAATGAATTATTTTCATCTTGAAAAACACATGACAACAAATGTAGGACTCTGGAATTATCGCAATTATGTGCAGCCTGATTCTGAGGGGTGACCACAAGATCGCTGTTACTGCAAGGCCAGAGTTCGTGAAAGAAAAAGAGATATCACTGAAAGTGCATGGGTACACAGGTTAAATCCACTCTTTAAGAAATATCCCTCTAATTATCTGAAAGTACAGTTTATAGATTTGTCAGCCTGATGTGTTTGAGGAGTAGATAAGAATAGGCTGAGCAACATGCTGCGTTTTAAGGCCCTCCTCCCACTCATTGCCACTGCCTTGGGTTTAATGGCTGCCTAAAGACAGCTCTACATACTTAAAAATAGCTCATTGTCATATATATGAATGATTGATTCAATCACTTTACACAGAAATGCACTGCAATGAACTGCTCCTGAATCAAACTGATGTGCATTTGTAGCTATCAAACCTGGACAAAGATATCCTTGCGGGTTAGGTGGTGGATTGGCCATGTTAAAATTGCCCCTTAGTGTCAGGATAGGGTAAATGCATAGGTTGTGGGTGGATGGAATTGTGGTCAGTGCAAACTCGATGGGCCAAATGGCCTCCTTCTGCACAGTAGGATTCTATGATATGGGAACATTTATTCCCAGTTAAACTTGAATTTGTTTTCCTATACAGTACCAGACTATCGTTACAAACAATATTTACACCAGTAAGAGTACTGGCATGGAAAACGCTAGCAGAAAGAACTGCTCTGACAAAGGCTCATTGTGATCGGAAATGTTGGCCCTATTCTTTCTCCACAGATGCTGGAAGCAAATTAATCAGCTATCAAACTAATCCATTAAATACTCTATCAAAATAATTACAGAATGAATTTACAAGGGATGTCACAAGTTGGTGCATAGAAAAGATTTGCTTTAACTGTCAGTAGACATGGCAAATTAATTTAACAAGCATGGACATTTTGCTTCTTTTCTATCTTCGGAGCACTTCAGCAAAATAAAACCTGTTAATGACTGTGTGGAAATGTACCATTTTGATTAATCATTACTTTACAAGTAATCCTGTACCTGCAAAGTGCATCCTGATAACTGAGTCAGCAGTAATCAGTCCTTTGCAAAAAACATACCAGTTCAGACATCTCCCATTGACAGCACTGGCACGTTAGCTGGTAAATAACGACAGGTTTTCCAATTGTATTGTGTACTGAGGAAAGCAGGTTTCAAAGTACAGAGTTTCTCTCACTTCCAAGGCAGAGAAGAGACTGCTCAATATCAAGGTAAGATTTGTGATTTGAAGTGGTGTTTATGATATAAAAAAATTCAAAGAATCAGGCAAATTAATAAAAAGTTGTGTGCGAGAGATTTACCCCAGTATCCGTTAGTTCTCAGGAAAACATCATGTTTGAACTTACCTGCGTTACGTGTGTTTTTTGAATGTTTCCATGACCATGATATGTAGTGGAGGCTCAGTGAAGAAACTATGCTGTAGCTCAGTTGTATGACGCAGAAATGCGCATCTTGCATACTTTCCCACCTTAAGCCAAATACTTTGGTATCATCTGAGATGGAAGAGGCTGCCTTTCTGAGAGCTTAGTATGCTACCACTCCATGCCATTGTAGAGTGCCTTACTTGTGTGCTGAATGATTTTGAGAAAGGGGAATAGGTGAGTTAAGACTTCAGATTAAATTTGGAAATATTCCCATTCAGTGAAGAAATGGGGGAACACACTCCTGTTTATCCAACAGGCTTGCCTCTTCCATTGTGGTTTGACTGATAGAATGGTAACACTGGCATATTCATATGTTTTCTGGGCAGTCAGATCAGTAATAACAGGCGCAGTTGCAGTATAATTTATATTTAAGTGAATTTTAATTTGTCAGTTATTTCTCATCTTCAGATTTGCTTTTGATTTTGGTTAGCACAAGAGAGCAGCCTGATCTGTGTCATTCTTTGATTTCCATTCTCCCTTTCTAAACTCCTAAGGAGTGATCTTCCAAGCAAACGCTGCGCTTGAACGGATGGTCACAAAAACAGACAGTGTGTTTACCTGAATCTCTGACTACAGATAAACATTTAATCTCATCTGGAATCATTTTCTGACAAATATTTAATCTCGTATGGGATCATTTGAGGCAAGGTCCCTGCCCACTTGCTCTGTAGTCAGACATTCAGGTACACACACTGCCTAAATTTGTGACCATCTGTTCAAGTACAGCATTCTCAACAGCCTGTCAGATTATTCCTTAGGAGTTTAGAAAGGGAAAGTGGAAATCAAAGAACAGCACAGATCAGGCTGCTCTCTTTTGCTAACCAAAATCAAAAGCAAATCTGAAGATGGGAAATAAAACAGAGTGTGGGAAGTTGATCTGTAGCTTTTCTAGTTTGTTTTTCCTGTTGTTCTTCCTGGTGACTTGTTGTAAGTAGTTCCAGCAGCATTCTTGGATAAACTGCTCTTCTGTTTTGTAAGTTAGGGAATGGTGGTGGAGGGGCAACACAAAGACAGTAAGAAAATTAGATTATAATTTTACCTGCTTTTACTTGGGGGCCTTTCTGGAAAGTTTTATCCCACAACTACCCACTACCAGCAAACTATATTGATACTATTCTTCCCAGAAGCTACACTGCTCTATTGTTGAAGAGTTACTTATGTTTGATGATGTGAAAATTCAATAGTAATGCCTGGACCAACCCACAGTGTAGCGACATATGGCTCAGCCAATTCACAGAATCACAGAATACTACAGTGCAGAAGAGGCCCTTCGCCCCATCGAGTCTGTCACCAATGCCTGAAAGGCCCTGATGTGCCCACCTAATCTCACTTTCCAGCACTTGGCTCATAGCCTTGAATGTTACGGCATGCTCATCCAGATACTTTTTAAAGGATGTGAGGCATCTCACTTCCACCACCCTCTCTGTTAGAATGTAACCAGTGACAACTTTGTATTGGATGTAATGTGACCAATGGGAACAAGACATAAGGATCAGCTAACCCAGAAAAACACGGAACCAATCACAGAGTGATATAATAGTTAACTGACCAGCTGATTCACTATAAATAAGGTAATATGTAGAATTATGGGAAGCTTGGAGTGGCCCAGGATGAGGCCTCAGGTTTGGAGTAATAATGTTTTTTTTATTAAACCCTATCTTTGATTTATAAGTTGAAGTAAGTTTTGTTGTAGTTTCATTAGCTGCATTTTGAAGAGTTCCTTCTGAAGAAACACTCCCAGGCAGTGCATTCCAGACTGTCACCACCCTCTGAGTAAAAAAGGTTTTTCCTCAAATCCCCCCCTAAACCTCCTACCCCTCACTCTCAACTTGTGCCCCCTCGTAACTAACCCTTCAACTAAGGGGAACAGCTGCTTCCTATCCACCCCTCATAATCTTGAACATCTCAGTCAGGTCACTCCTCAGTCTTCTCTGCTCCAGAGAAAACAACAGAAGCTTATCCAACCTCTCTTTATAACTTAAATGTTCCATCCCAGGCAGCATTCTGGTGAATCTGCTCTGCGCCCTTCTAGTGCGATCACATCCTTCCTATAATGTGGCGACCAGAGCTGCACACAGTACTCTAGCTGTAGTCTCACCAAAGTTCTATACAACTCCATCATGACCTCTCTGCTTTTGTAATCCATACCCTGATTGATATGGCACACTCGCTTTTATACCTTTTTCACCACCCTATTAACCTGCTTTTTTGGCTTCAGAGGTCTATGGACAAACACGCCAAGGTCCCTTTGTTCTTTGGTACTTCTGAGTGTCAGATATTTCATAGAATACTTCCTTGTCAAATTACTCCTTCCAAAGTGTATCACCTCACACTTTTCAGGGTTAAATTCCATCCGCCATTTACCCACCCAGTAACCCAAGATAGTCAATTGGGAAAGCATTATTGCTCTTATCAGCAATAATTAAATTGAACTGATTTATTACTGTCACATATATTGAGATACAATGAAAAGTATTGTTTCTTGCAAGCTATACAGACAAAACATACCATTCATAGAGTACACTGGGATGACGGAAAGGTTAGGGTGCAGAATATAGTGTCACAGTCACAGCTAGGGTGTGGCGAAAGATCAACTTAATGTATAGTAGGTCCATTCAACTGTCTAATGGCAGCAGGGAAAAAGCTGTTCTTGAGCCAGTTGCTATGTGTTTTCAGACTTTTGTATCATTTTCCTTGCAGAAGAAGGTGGAAGGGAGAATGTCTGGGGTGTGTGGGGTCCTTTGATGGCTGCTTTCCCGAGGCAGTGGGAAGTGTTGATGGAGTCAATGGATGGGTGGCTGGTTTGCATGATGGACTGGGCTTGCACAACATTTTGTAGTTTCTTGTGGTCTTGGTCAGAGCAGAGCTATTCCAAGCAATGATACATCGGTAAGGATGATATAGTGCATCTGTTAAAATTGATGAGAGTTGTAGTGGAGATGCCAAATTTCCTAAGCGTCCTGAAAAAGTAGAGGGCTTGGTGGGGTTGGTGGTCTTTCTTAATTATAGCGGCAGCATGGAGGGACCAGGACAGGTTGTTGGTGATCTGGACACCTAAAAACTTGAAGCTTTCAACCATTTCCACTTCATCCCCTTTGATGTTGACAGTGGCGTGTCCTCCACTACACATCCTGAAGTAGATAACTACCTCCTTCAGTTGATAGACATTAAAGGAGAGATTATTGTTGTGGCACCAGTCCACCAGATTCTCTATCTCTCTCCTGTACTCTGTCTCATCATTATTTGAGATCCAACCCACTACGGTGGTGTCATCAGCAAAGTTGAAAATCGAGTTGGAGAGGAATTTGGCCACACGGTCATAGGTTCATTTCTCCCTCATTTTCATCCCCCTCCTTATAGTTCCTAAGGAAACAATGGTTTTGGTTTTCAGAAGCCTCCACTTGTTCCTTTTCACCAACAGCATGTTTTCCCCATTACCTCAATTGCTGTGGTGTATTTGTGGATGATAGCTAAAAATATGCGAGTCGTATCTCCTTATGATTAAGATAACTGCAATGGAAATGAAAGATTGTTTCTATGAAAGGGAAGGCAAGAGGCACGATGTGTGCTGCTGTGGTTGGACAGTAATATCAGAGAGATCACCATTGCTGGTCCACTGAGCTCTGACCTTGTGATCCCACTGATCAGCAGAATGGCATCGAATGGCATGAAAGGCATCTCTAAAGCAGTATACATTGCAATTGCCATGATCTAGAATTACAGTCTCAATAAGAGGTCAGCACTGGAGATAAAACTACAGAGAAGAGAATGCATTATGGTACCTCAAATAAGGAAATAAGTGAATCTTCAAAGGATGCGATCTTACCAGCCTGTTACACTTACCAATTGGCATGTGAGCCAGGAAGATGGTGGGCCATGTAAGTGACTCATCTCCTGTTATTTTACTTGTAGGAGGGTGTGGCCTGTGCCAAGTAGGTAGCCCACTAACTTGTTTTGAGCAAAGGGAGGGGGTGGGGGGGTGGGGTTGAGCAAAGGGGAGGGGTGGCTAATGACCCTGTGATCATCAAAGACACCCTCTTAAAGGACATACCTCCCCTTAACCCTCCCCCAGTTAGCCTCTCAAGCCTGGCCCTGATGTTTCCGTCACCAGACCTTCCCACCAGGCCTGCCAGTGCCCTAAACTACCTTCAGGCCGGACCCAATTAACTTCTTTTCTTCAGAGACTGGTTACAGTCACAGCGAAGGCCAACACTCTAACTTGGCACAGCTGGGACTAGAGAGACGCTGGCCAACACATTAGCCACCTGCTCTTTAAAACAGGATTTCCTGCTCGGAATTTGGGGAGGGGTGGGTCAAAGGGGGTGCAGAGGTTTTGCTCTTAGCTAATTGATGTTAATTAGCAGAGGGGCAGCTAATCTTGGCAAAGATACTTTCTCTTTGGGTGGCAGGTTGGGAAACCCTGATGAGATTTGAATCCAGGTCTCCAGGGCATTGGCCTGGGTTTCTGGACTAGACCAGTGACAATGTCATTTTGCCACTCCCCAATAAATGTTTCGCTGCATTTGGACACAAACTGCTCCAATATCTGAGGAGCCACAAAAACTGTGCAATCATCAGCGAACTTCCCCACTTCTGATCTTATAATGAAGGGACTGTCATTGATTTAAAATAAAAGTTTATTTATTCGTCACAAGGCTGAAATTAACACTGCAATGAAATTACTGCAAAATTTCCCTAGTCGCCACACTCCGGATCTGTTCGGGTCAATGCGCCTAACCAGCATGTCTTTCAGACTGTGAGAGGAAACCAGAGAACCCAGGGGAAACCCATGCAGACACGGGGAGAACATGCAGTGACCACACAGACAGTGACCTGAGCTGGGAATTGAACCCGGGTCCCTGGTACTGTGAGGCAGCAGCGCTAACCGCTGTGCCACCTTGCCACCCTAAGGAGCTCAAGGTGGTTCATCCTAGAAACTATTCTGAGAATCTCCTGCGGTGATGTCCTGGGGCTGAGATGACTGAACTCCAAAAGCCACAACAACATTCCTTTCTGCCAGAATGACTGAGCTGTGGAGAGTTGCTCCCTGATTTCCATTGGCTTCAGTTTTTCTAGGGCTCCTTGACACCATACTCAGACAAATGCTGCTTTGATATCAAGGGCAGTCACTCTCACCACATCCTGTGTGTTTTCTAGAACTTAACATATTCCCTCAGTAGGCCTTCCCCATCCTCATTTAGTGGGATACATGAGGGAGTGGCCATTGGATCTCAATGAGAGTTGCACAGGAAGAGATAGTTCTGTTGGACCTGCAAGTTCCTCTGTGTCATTGCTGAAATGATTGGAAATTCCTGCCTACTTTCTATCACATCCATCACTGGTTAAAAGGAAGGGAATATATGGGACATATGATATCACCCAGGTTGCATGCTATCCATGTTTATAGCAGCCATGCCTCTGTTGCTAGGTGGCCTCTCATTATGCCTAGTGATCTTAGGAGTGAGCTTATAGAGGTCCATAAAATAATGAGTGGCATAGATGAGGTAGATAGTCAACATCTTTTCCCAAAGGGAAGGGAGTCTAAAACTAGAGGGCATAGGTTTAAGGTGAGAGGGGAGAGATACAAAAGGGTTCAGAGGGGCAATTTTTTCACTCAGAGGGTAGTGAGTATCTGGAACGAGCTGCCAGAAGCTATAGTGGAGACAGGTACAATTTTGTCTTTTCAAAAGCATTTGGACAATTACATGGGTAAGATGGGGCTAGAAGGCTATGGGCCAAATGCAGGCAATTGGAACTAGCTTAGTGTAAAATCTGGGCGGCATGGACAAGTTGCGCCGAAGGGCCTGTTTCCATGCTGTAAACCTTTATAACTCTATCTACATGGGAGAAGACCTTTGAGCAGACCAGCATAATGTACAATGCACTGGATTGGAACCTACAACTTCTCTTTTTGGATCTGAATTAATTATAATAATTGGTGCTGACTGTTTGAGACCAAGTATTCAGGAACGTGGTTCTTTGCAGGTGGTCACTGGAGAATACTAGTTGAGTAACTTTGGAAGCATTCCCTAGATATTCAACATAGAAGTGCAGGTTGAGTTCAATATCCACAAAAGTGAATCAACCATTTAAGCTACATCAGAATAAATAAAGAATGAATGTTGAGTGCAATTAGAATAACAAGTATTGATACGTTAAATATGAAACAATTATAAAGTTTAGCTGAGGAAACCTAAGTAAAATTCATGAAATTAACGGAGTCCGTCTTGTGCCTTGGGATTTAAAATAGTCTTGTTCCGTCTCATTCATTTTAGTCTAATTTTTACAATAATTAATTCAGCCAGGTTGCCCACGCTCCACGATTGGCTTGTAGTCTCTAGAAATTTAAGATTGGTCTCCAACGCCAGAGAAAAGTCATTGGGACATCATAATGATCTTGTCTGTCATTTTCTTTGAACATATCTGTTTAGCTGATATGAAAATATTGAAATTATTGGGGCGGTGGAGGGAGTGGCGATGGTGGATGTTGTTTGGCTGAGTCAATTCCTACCTCCAGTCAAAGGTCTCCTATTTGCCTTCTTGCAGAAATATGGTGTTGCATTTTTAACTTATAGCTGCAATTCTAGAGGAATCCCACTGAGTCTATGCTTGATGGAAAGCCTAATTCAATTGGGATCGTATAGAAACACAGAAAATAGGGGCCAGAGGAAGCCATTCAGCCCTTTGAGCCTGCTCTGCCGTACATTATGGTCATGACTGATTATCCAACTCAATAACCTGATCCCACCTTCCCCCATATCCTTTGACATTCTTCACCTCAAGTGCTCCATCTAACTTCTTGAAATCATACAATGTTTTGGCCTCAACTACTTTCTGTGGTAGTGAATGCCACAGGCTGACCACTCTCTGGGTGAAGAAATTTCTCCTCATCTCAATGCAGTCTGCCCTGTATCCTTACACTGTGACCCCCTGGTTCTGGACACCCCTAGCATCAGGAACATCCTTCTTGCATCTACCCTGTCTAGTCCTGTTAGAATTTTACAGATTTCTGTGAGAACTGCCTCATTCTTCTGAACTCCAGTGGTTGAATATAATCATAACCAACCCAATCTCTCCTCATATGTCAGTCCTGCTATCCCTGAAGTCAGCATGGTAACTATTCTCTGCACTCTCTTTAAAAGAAGAACACTCTTCCTCAGATAAAGAGACCAAAACTGTACACATTATTCCAGGTATGGCCTCATCAAGGTCCTGTATAACTGCATCAAGATGAACAAGATTAAAAATGAACAAGAAGTCACCCATTCCTGAAATTTAAAAATGCAAAACACTGGAATCAAAGTCCAAGAATGAAGAATAAATAAAAACTGTGGCCTGACAAATAAGAATATAGCAGGAGATTATCATTTCATTAGTGTTGTGTGTTAACTATTTCAACCTGTGATGTTTATCTCCTAATAACCAGAAAATGTTTAATCCTACAGGTATTTTCACAATTGGTCTTAAGCTGAGAAAGAGGAAAAAATGGATGAAGAGAATCTGAGAAAGAGGAAGATTAGTACAGAGGAGAAGAATGGGAATCTAGCACTTGACAAAACGGAGTCAGAGGGCACCAAAAAGGAACCCGAACAGATGGCTCTAAAGAAACAGGCAAGTGTACCATTCCCAACAACATACTGTGAAAGATTGTGAATTACTATTATAAATTGCTTTGCAATGAGGACAGCTGTGATTTTGTTTTAAGCCAGTCAAGTTTCTTCTTTGCAATTATCTATATTATGCGCAACATTCATTCACTGTGGGAACATAATATTAAACACAATGCTGCAGTAGTTCTTCCACAATTATAATCTTCATAGTTCAGCATCCATTTCATAATTTAAATCTCAATAAGGGAGGTCAAACTATCCATCTAACTTCAATGTTACTGAAAACAAGTCTCATAGTTCCTCATGTCTTATTATCTGACTGGATTTTCAAGGTTTCTATTTCCACTCCATCTCCATTACTTAGCAATGAAATTCAGCATTCTTTTCATTTTGTTTATTGATATTCTATAGTGATTTCACATTAAGTGTCATGTCTGTCATTATCCCTTTCAAGTTAATCTTAATCTATTTCTTCACAATTATCATCCATAATTAGAGGTGGCAGAATAGCACAATGGTTAGCACTGCTGCCTTCCAGCGCCAGGGACACAGGTTCAATTCCCAACTTGGGTCACTGTCTGTTTGGAGTCTGCACATTCTCTCCATGTTTGCGTGGATTTCCTCCGGGTGCTCCGGTTTCCTCTCTCAGTCTGAAAGATATGCTGATTAGATGCTGGAGTGTGGCGACTGGGGGAATTTCACTGTAACTTCATTGCACTGTTAATGTCAGCCTTACTTGTGACAAATAAATAAACTTTACTTCAGGGGCGGCGTAGTGGCACAATAGGCAGCTTGGTGACACTTTGGGTGGCACAGTGTTTAGCACTGCCGCCTCACAAGGCCAGGGGCCTGGGTTCAATTCCAGAGTTGAGTGACTGCCAGTGTGGAGTTTGCATGTTCTCCTTGTATCTGCGTAGGTTTCTTCTGGGTATTCCGATTTCTTCTCACAGTCCAAAGATGTGCGGATTAGGTACATTGGCCATGCTAAATTGCCCCTTAATTCAGAAGGTTTAGCAGGATAAATATGTCGTGTTATGGGGATAGGACCTGGATGGAATTGTTGTCAGTACAGGCTTGATGGGCAAAACGGCCTCCTTTTGCACTGTCAGGATTCTATGATAATATACACTTAAGAACATAAGAACATAAGAAATAGGAGCAGGAGTAGGCCATCTAGCCCTTCGAGCCTGCCCCGCCATTCAATAAGATCATGGCTGATCTGAAGTGGCTCAGTTCCACTTTCCCGCTTTCTCCCCATAACCCTTAATTCCCTTATCGATCAAAAACCTATCTACCCGCGTCTTAAATATATTTAGCAAGGTAGCCTCCACCACATCAACGGGCAGAGAATTCCAGAGATTCACCACCCTTTGAGTGAAGAAGTTCCTCCTCAACTCCGTTCTAAACTGCACCCCCCCTTATTTTGAGGCTGTGCCCTCTAGTCCTGCTGTCCTTTCTAAGCAGGAAGAATCTCTCTACCTCTACCCTATCCATCCCCTTCATTATCTTATACGTCTCTATAAGATCCCCCCTCATCCTTCTAAACTCCAACGAGTACAGATCCAATCTATTCAGCCTCTCTTCAGACCAAGACCGTCCCATCTGAACAGGTCCCACCTGCCCCAATACTGGTGCCAATGCCCCATAAATTCAAACCCATTCCTCCCACACCAATCCCTGAGCCACCCATTCATCTCTTTCATCCTATTTACCCTACGCCCATCTGCACTCGGTTCAGGTAGTAATCCCGAGATAACCACCTTGTCGATTCTGCTTTTTAATTTCATTCCCAGCTTTTCATACTCCCTCTGCAGATCCTTAGTCCCCAATTTGCCTATGTCGTTGGCATCCACATGTACCACAACCACCGGATTCTCACCCTCCCACTCCAGGTTCCTCTGCAGCCCAGATGCGACATCCTGCACCCGAGCACCAGGCAGACAACACAGGCAGACAACACACCCTTCAGTATTCTTTGTCCCTGTCACAAAGGACAGTGTCTATACCCCTAACTACACTATCCCCAATTACCACTACATTCCTCTTTACTTCTTCCTCTTTGTCCTCTGTCTGCATCACTGTACCATGGGCCGTTTGCTCGTCAACCTTACAGCGCTTGTTCTTTTCCACGCTGGGAGCAAGAACCTCAAACCTGTTGTGCAGATTGAGAGGCTGAGGCCTTTGGGTCCCCCCCTCCTTCCTCCCACCCTTCCTCCCCTCAGCAGCACCCTCTTGTTCCTGAGAGTTAGCCAGTCTAGGGGGTGTGGATGTCTCTTGCACCCCATTATCTACGGTACACTCCCTCTCCCTGATGAGCCTCAGTGTCTGAAGCTCAGAGGCCAGCTTATCTACTTTGAGCTGGAGCTCCTCCAGCAACCAGCACTTCCTGCAGACATGGTCACTGGGAAGAACCTTGGGGTCCACCAGCTCCCACATCATACAGAAACAGCACATCACATACCCCTCCATCACAGTCTCTTAGTAATTACTGAACACAGTTAAGAAGTCAAACTTACCTGGCCCTTTTCTCCAAAGCCCTTTGATTCTAAGCCCTTACAGCTCACTCTGCTTCCCTCTCACTCTGCCGCCTGCTCCCGACACTGCCCGCTGTCTAGAGCAAGCCTCCTTTTAAATTTTGCGCAGTAAAAAATCCCTTCCCACAAAGCCCTGCAGCCCACTTCCTGTCTAGTTTTTAAAGCAGAAAAACCGTTACAAAGCCCGCGAAAATCTTTACAAGGGTAATCGCTTACCTTTACTCTGTGCGACCTTCACTCTGCCTGCTCCAGTGAACAATAAACTTGTTCACTTGGCATCAATACACTTGGCACCAAATTTTTCTTCCAAGGTGCAATTCTTGGGGACTTATCAGTATTGATTGCCATGTGCTATTGTTCTGTCCATTTAACTTCTTTTGTAGGTCAAAGGTTGCTTCTTTTAATTCTACTCCACCAGCAGCACCCACCTTCCTCCCACAACCCATTCCACCAGCCTAGTGTCCTTTACAAGTTCTGAGTTTCTGCCCAAACAAAGCACTGCCCTTTTACATTTCTTGCAGAAGCATATTAAACACATTCATGGCCCTAGGCTTACTAACTCTCCTGTATTGACCTGGAGAAGGTTACGCTCCAAGGCACTGCTGTGTGCAACCCCAGAGAAAAATCACAGGGACATCAAAGAAGATATCTTTTCTCATTTTCTTTGAGCGTTTCTCTTTACCAGATCTAAAATGAGTGAAAATAGGCAGAGGAAAGACTATCTGAATGACGTTTAAGCATCATTCCATTTGGTAATAAGTCATTTTGCTTTCCAAATGGTGCAGGAAGACAATGTGTCACGAGGATGGATGTGTTGGCTGATTATTGGTGACAGCATGTCATGTGATGAAACATTCAGGAATACATTTAACCACAGCTGACAACCCTAATAGGCCTGACATTAACATATTCGCTAACATAGAGTTAAAATTGAGTCTGCGATAGGTGAATTTGCATTAAGTGAGCTGCATTGCTTTCATTCCAATTGAAAAGATCTGCAGCCAGCCTGGTGTGTAATGGCATTTACACAAATTTCCTGGGGCAGCTCAGATGCATGTACATCAGAGTGTTGATTGATGTAAATTCTGTAGAAAATGAGGGTAGTCTGCTGGAGAAAACTGGCAGGCTGATATGCTCCACTTCTCTACAACTGAATTCCTAAACAGCTTAGTACACATTCTTCAATTCCTAGCCAATCATTTACTCAATCCCACTGTTGGTAAAATGGTTAACAATTTCTGAGGAAGGCGATTACTGGAAAGGTTATTTTCCTAGAGATACCTGATGACGAAAGTGCCACGAAGGTGATAGCTACCATTTGATCAGACAGCCTGCTGATCAGTGGACTCCAATGGAATGACTGGAGTAAATCTACCCAATATTGCCACCTCCTGGGACAGCAACACATTAAGTAGTCTCACAACACCAGGTTAAAGTCCATAAACTGGTTGGACTGTAACTTGGTGTTGTGAGACTTCTTACTGTGTTTACCCCAGTCCAATGCCAGCATTTCTACATCATGACAGCAACACATGTCAGGCCTCCAGCCCTACCCTCAGTGCACACAGCATTGAAGCGTAGAAAGTAATGTTAGACTGTCGATGAGCAAGCTCGGAAGATTTATCCAGCAATGAATCTTCGTCAGGACCAAGCTTCCATGAGAGAAGGCAGCCTCCAATTTGTGACTCTTTCATGAGCAACCAACTAACTGTAATACTGATTACTCATAATTAATCAGCATAATCAAGGACGCCATGCACCCCAGACATACTCTCTTCCACTTCCTTCTGTTGGGAAAAAGATGCAAAAGTCTGAGGATATGTACCAACTGACTTGAAAACAGCTTCCTCTATGCCGCCATCAGACTTTTGAATGGATCTACCTTGCATTAAGTTGAATTTTCACCACTCTCTAGCTAAGACTGTAACACTACATTCTGTACCCTCTCCTTCCCTTCTCTATGAACAGCATGCTTATGCTTTGTCTGTATCGCACGCAAGAAAGAATACTTTTCACTGTATACTAATACATGTAACAATAATAAATCAAACCAAATGAAAATCAAGCTACACGAAAAGCAAGTGAAAAGATCAATTAAAACAAAGGCCCATTGGCCCACTCAGGGGAAACCTAATATTCGGAAAGAATAAGTGGATTTGTATTCACCCTTGTTGTATTTTATTATTCATGGTGTCAGGATTATAGAGGAAAGAACATTTTCTTGTTACTGACTAATTTACTCATGATGTTTGCTTTACTCTCATGTAGGGGGGGAACCAAGAAACAGATGTCTATTCATGTAGCGAGGGGGATTGAATATAAAAGTAGGGAGGTCTTGCTGCAGCTGTATAGGTCATTGGTGAGGCCGCAGCTGGAGTACTGTGTGCAGTTTTGGGTGCTGCACCTGCGCAAAGATATTTTGGCCTTGGAGGGAGTGCAGAGGAGGTTTACTAGGCTGATACCGGAGTTGAGGGGGTTGAGCTATGAGGAGAGGCTGAATAAACTGGGCTTGTACTCGTTAGAGTTTAGAAGAATGAGGGGAGATCTCATTGAGACGTATAAGATGATGAATGGGATGGATAGGATAGAGGTGGAGAGACTCTTCCCGCTCAAAAAAGACAGTAGGACTAGGGGGCACAGCCTCAAGATAAAGGGGGGGCGGTTTAGAACGGAGTTGAGGAGGAACTTCTTCACTCAAAGGGTGGTGAATCTCTGGAATTCTCTGCCCGTTGAAGTGGTGGAGGCTGCCTCGCTAAATATTTTTAAGACGCGGGTTGATGGGTTTTTGATAAGAGAGGGGATTAAGGGTTATGGGGAGAGGGCGGGAAAGTGGAACTGAGCCACGACAGATCAGCCATGATCTTATTGAATGGCGGGGCAGGCTCGAAGGACTAGATGGCCTACTCCTGCTCCTATTTCTTATGTTCTTATGTTCTTAATATAGAATGTCTCTTTATTTGACAGTAGGATAAAAGAGGTCAGTCTGTCACCAGAGATGGACTGTGTTGCACAAGAGAAGACTTCAATGATGATATGTGTTCCAATGGCAGTCATGGAGGAATCCTCTTTGATCAGCTCCTTCACGATGTTTTTGCTGCTGTAGTTATAGCTCCATATGAGCCCGCTACTCCTTGTCAGCAATCTCAAAGTTCAAACGGTTCTGTTAAGTAGCAAAGGGCGCAGCAGGCTATAACTCTTTATGACATACAATCTGCAATATTTTGCAGAATTCCTCTTGCCCAGCCCAGAGCAGGTGCTTAGTGATGAATTTAGTAGACTCATGTGCTGCTACTCAGCCCACTCTCAGTGGAGTCATTATTCAGGGGAACATGGAAGAAGGTGCATCTGTGATTAACATCTAAGATCGTTTACATGACACAAAGCAGCCTCTAGAGTACAGGCTGAGGATGGAAGTGTCTGTGGCAGGACGGGTAGAGATTAGGGTATGGCCTGTGCAAAGTATAGGGCTCCCATTATATCTACTGGGAGATTCTCAGGTCAGGAGTGTGGGCCAAACCTTTGCCTACTTTGCATCTGCTGTTCACCTCAGCCAGACAAGATGGGTCAAGTGCACTCAGTGCTTCTGCTAGCTGCAGCAAATCTGGAGAGGAACTGGCAGAAGGTGGCCCATGGCCAGGTGCAACGATGGCCAGAATGCCAAAAAAGGGATGTCAGCAGAGAGACGGGCATCTCAGGATGATAGCAACCAGGAGCTAGTAAGACACTGAGCATTGTGTGAAATTGAATAACTATCTGCAAAAGTCAGAGAACAGTGTTGGAGATGGCTGAGGATGTCAAGGGAATCTCTTACTCATCGATTGCTTCAGAGGTGTCCTAGATTCCCGAAGACTGGAAGGCAATCCAACATCAGTAGCTTTAAAGGTTACAGCAGCATTGAACTTCTATGCTATCTGATTGGCTGATTGATTGGGTACTAAATTGTCCCTATATTGGACCTCCCTGATCCTCGCACATTAGGCGTAGACTAAAATCATGAATAGGTCACTGAGACAGTGGGACGGCGGCGCGGGCTCGTTGGGCCGAAGGGCCTGTTTCCCGTGCTGTGTTGTTCTTTGTTGTTCTTTGTTCTTTGATTGCTTCAGGGCTGAGGATGTGTAGCATCTCTCTGTCAACCATTCATAAATCAATCACCAATGCTTTTTCAGAAGAACCAGTGATTTTGTATAATTCACTGTGGACTCCAAGAGCCACGCAGCCAGAACTGTGCAATTTGGTGCCATTATTGGGTTTCCAAAGGCATAGGGGAAAATTGATTAGATACATGTTGGGCTATGAGCTCTTGTGGCCTTCATAAACTGAAAGGGCTTTCGTTCTCTCAGTCTGCAGATGGGTTGTGACCAGTGCTCACCTCCCAGGGAGTTCTCCTGATTCTTTCCTCCACAGGTTCCATAACTGTTTGCTTTCCTTCTGTAAATGCGGTGATGGTTCCTGAAGGTATGCCCTCTGGATACTTGCCTCATGACACATGAACAGAACCCACATAGTCCAGCAGATGAAAGGTACAATGCCCCTCATGCCTCAACAAGGGCCACAGTAGAACAGACCATTGGACTGCTGACGAAGAGGTTCTGCTGCTGCTCTGCTCAGGCAGAGCACTGCGGGACTATAGTCCCATAGGATCATTGTGATCTTCTGCACCTACACAACCTCATGCAACAAAAGGGTGAGGAATTCCCAAATGGGGAGATGGAGACTTTGGATGACTCCAAAACAAAGGAAGATGAGGAAGAGCTGGATGATCCTGGGGGAGTGCATGGTAGGAGATGTGGGTGCCAGGGCAATGGAATGATGAGGCAGACAAGCTTGTGAAACCTCATTGAAACCTGCTTCCAATAACAGTGAGACTCCTGTGATCTCCTTCTCAATAATGTTGTGGAAGTGCCAGCAGAGACAGCATACTCCTTCTAGATCAATCCACATTTTTGTGATGTCTGGCACCCAGAAGGAAAAGTGCTGTAGGCCCTTGGCATAAGCAAGACCAAACACAAAGCTTCATCAAAGACACATATGCTTGTGGTTTAGATGGAAGTTACTTATGACTCAGTGACACACTCTAAATGTTGGCAGTGCCTTGCTTAGAACACGATCTATTCACCTGTGATATATTGAATGTCTTGGCTACAGACTGTTTAGAAAACAGTTTCTGATGGATGATAAGTGGGTAAGCACCACATACTGGCTTGCCAGCCAGGTTCCAAATCTCTGACCTTAAAAAGATTGACTCAATAGAAACGGTCACATGAGAAGAGATTTAGAGATGTCGCTTCCTCCAAGGCACACGGTTAATGCTGTTTCCATAGGTCCACATTACCTATCATTGTTACCATTGTCTTTGCTATAGAGGGAGTACAGTGAAGGTTTATCAGACTAATTCCTGGGATGACAGGTCTGTCATATGAGAAGTGTATTCATTGGAGTTTAGAAGAGTGAGAGGGGATCTCATAGCAACGTATAACATTCCAACAGGATTAGACAGGATGGGTTCAGAAAGAATGTTCCCAATGGTGGGGGAGTCCAGAACTAGGGGTCATAGTTTGAAAATAAGGGGTAAACATTTTAGAAGAGGTGAGAAGACATTTCTTCATTCAAAGAGTTGTGAGTGTGTGGAATTTACTATGGTAGAAGGTAGTTGAGGCCAAAATGTTGTGTGATTTCAAGAAGGAATTAGATACAGCTCTTGAGGCTAAATGGATCAAGGGATATGGGGGGATCAGGATATTGAATTTGATGATTAGCTATGATCATAATGAACGATGGAACAGACTGAATGACCTATTCCTGCTTCTAGTTTCTATGTTGTGATGAATTTTTAAGTTATATAATCTAGTGATAAATCACATTTTCTCTATGTTCTCACAGTTTGCTCAGTATTGGCCTTTATCAAAACATTGACTTTTTTGGCATTAAATCAAGATGGGCTGCGAATAGCAATAATTCCCACATAGCAATTTGAGTTAATTGCAAGCATTACACATTGCTACTCCATAAAATAAACAGCAATTTAACAAATAATTAATGGGTGGAATAATCTAAATTTAGCTTTAGTTAAATAATTTATATTCCAGTGTTTGATACAAGTCTGCTGAAAACCCAGTTGAAGGAGAGTTAATAGTTTGAAAAAATCATTTAATTGACTTTGCTCTGCCTTATTTATATTACAAATTTGGTCTATAACTGTTAGTAATTGCATTATTAGTGTCCGCTCCTCATCACTACAGGGCAAACCTATGGACATTACTAGTTTGCAGAATTCAATTCCAGTGGAAGTGTGATGAAATTGGAATACTTTGTGTCCCACCAGAGTCTGGAGATGATTTAATGCTGGTTATAGTCCAGGCTCAGTTGTAGCGCTGCTGCCTATGATTCAGGATGTTGTGAGGTCAAGTCTCACTCCACAGATTTAAACACATGGTTTGGGTTCATATCTCAGTGCTTTACTAAAGAATCATGAATTTTAATCTGATTTATTATTATCGCATATATTATTGTCACTTGTATCATTGTCTGTACTGCGCACAAGAAGCAATACTTTTCACTGAAAAGTATTGAATTTTGCGCGCTATACAGACAAAGCATACCATTCATAGAGAAGGAAAGGAAAGGGTGCAGAATATAATGTTACATTCATAGCTAGGGTGTAGAGAAGGATCAAATTAATATGAGGTACATCCATCCAAAAGTCTGACAGCAGCAGGAAAGAAGCTGTTCTCAAGTCAGTTGGTACGTGGTCTCAGGCTTTTGTATCTTTTTCCCGATGGAAGAACAAAGAACAAATAACAAAAACGGCCCGAGAAACAGGCCCTTCGGCCCAACGAGCCCACGCTGCCATTTTAACATTACCAGTCCCCCCTCCACCCATGAACCTTATCTATGCTTTGGTATTCCACATTGAGGGAAACTAATTTAGGGATAATTTATTACCTCCAATCAGCCTAATAGCACATCTTTGGGGTGTGGGAGGAAACCGGAGCACCCGGAGAAAACCCATGCAAGCACAGGGAGAATGCGCAAACTCCCACAGACACTGGCCCAAATCCATGTGTCTGCACAGCAAACAGTGATAGTCACTGACCTGTCGTGTTGCCCAGCATCTGGTCCAGTTTAAGCACACACTAACGACATGAAGCACTAGGCTATTCTCAAACATCCAAGAGCAGCCCTAGTATGACCCATCGCGTGTATGCCCCTCGTTGGGCAACAAGGCGGACCGACTTAAAACCTGTGAATTAAAAGAGAAAAACATTAGTATCATTCCACATCCTTTTACATTACCAGGGACGTCCCAATGCTAATGAACCTTATTTAAAACAAGCTCCTATATTCTCCCATCTCCAACCCACTCATGTGCCTGTCTAAGTAACTCTTAAACAACTCCAGATTGCCTGCCTCCACCACCTTGCTTGGCAGAGCATTCCATACCCCCACTACCCTCTGTGTGAAAAACCTCCCTCTAATATCCATGATATACCTCTACCCCCTCACCCTAAGCCCGTGGCCCCTCGTACTGTGTGTCTCTAACATAGGAAATAGCTTACCTCTGTTTACTCTATCTATACCCTTCATAATCTTATATACCTCTATTAGATCCCCCCTCAGTCGCCGTCTTTCAGGGGAAAACAGCCCCAGTTTGCTCAATCTTTCCTCATAACCCAGTCCTTCCATACCAGGCAACATCCTGGTAAACCTCCTCTGCACTCTCTCCAGAGTCTCCACGTCCTTCTGGTAGTAAGGCGACCAGAACTGGACGAAGTACTCCAAATGCGGCCTAACCAACGTTCTATACAACTGCAACATTAGACTCCAGCTCTTATACTCTATACCCCTTCCTATAAAGGCTGACATACCATAAGCTTTCTTCACAATCTTCTCCACTTGTACTGCCACCTTCAAAGACTTGTGCACTTGCACCCCCAGGTCCCGTTGCGTTTCTATACTCGTAATAGGTTTACCCTTTATCATATAACTCCCCCCTACATTATTCCGGCCAAAATGCATCACCTCACATTTATCAGGATTAAACTCCATTTGCCATATGTCTGCCAAATGTACCAGCCTATCTATATCTCGATGTATTGCCAGACACTGCTCCTCACTGCCTGCCAATCCAGCCATCTTATTGTCATCTGCAAATTTGCTGATCACACCACTTACTCTCTCTTCCAAGTCATTTATATATACTAGAAGGCGAATGAGAGTATATCCAGGGTGCGTGGGATCTTTGATTATACTGGCTGCCTTTCCAAGGCAGTGGAAAGTGTAGACAGAGTCAATAGATGGGAGGTGTGATGGACTGAGCTTCCTTCATGACACCTTTTGGTTTCTTGTGGTCTTGAACGGAGCAGGAGCCACATCAAGCTGTGATACAGCAGAGGATGCTTTCATTGGGCATCTGTAAAATTTGGTTAGAGGAGCTATTTCCTTCCAAATAAGGCATTAAACCAAGATCCTGTCTGCCTGTGCAGAGTAGACTTAAAAGAGTCAATGACAGTATTTAAAAATAAGGCGGTCACCTGTGTCCTAACGAACATATATAGCTCAAGTAAACACATCATCAGGTCTCAATATTATTTGTGGGACCTGGTTTTGTTAAATTGATTGGTACATTCATCTATAACACAATAGTAATTAAAACACATTGCATTAGCTGTGACACAGTTTGGGATACCATGTGTGACAGATGTTAAAACGCTTTGTATTGATGATCTAATGGCTCGGAGGTAAGGTCCCTGAGCTTCACATACCTTGAAGGGAATAGATTTAATCTCAAGTCTATGTTGAGTTAGATTGTCTCTGCTTGATGGTGGGTTGCGGGGACTATAGGGGCTACAAGAATATTAGGAAGCAGAAAATTATCCAGGATTCCAGCTCCTCATTTCCATCCAACCATCTGGAATGGAAATGCATATCAGTGCCTGGTGATTGAGGGATAGAGTTTGGCCTGGCTGGAGCATTGTCTATAGTAAAAGTGCCTGCCAGCCGTTCTGTTGAGACTGGAACAAAAATAACAACAGTCAGGAAATAGTACCAGCTCATCACCATTGACCATGAAGCCAGGACAAGTTGAAGGAGTCAGCATCTTCAGGAGAGATTGGGGGCGGGGTGGGGGGGCGGGGGCGGTGGTGAAACTTTGGTGGTGAAATATTTATTTTTATGAGTTACTGCATTATAATAGCAGATGAATTATGCAGGAGAACTAAGGGATCAAGAAGACCATAGGTAACAAGAGCATAAGATGTTGGAGCAGAAGTAGCCATTTGACCCATTGACTCTGCTCTGCCATTCAACAAGATCATGACTGACCTGATAATCCTCAACTCCACTTTCCTGCCTTATCCCCATAATTCTTGATTCCCTTACTGATTAAAAATCTGTCCATCTCAGCCTTGAACATACTTAATGACCCCCCAACCTCTACAACCTCTGCGGTAAAGAATTCCACACATTCACTACCTCCTGACAGGAGAAATTTCTTCTCATCTCTGTCTTAAATGGGTGACCCCCTTACTCTGAGGTAATGCCCTCTGCTCCTAGACTCTCCCATAAGGGAAAACAAACTCTGAGCATCTACCCTGTCAATCCCCCTGAGGATCATATAATCTCAATAAGATTGCCTCTCATTCTTATAAACTCTAATAAGTACAGGCCCAACCTACTCAACTTCTTATAATAAAACCTCTCCATACCCAGGATCAACCTAATGAACCTTCTCTGGATTGCTTCCAATGTCAGTATATCTTTCCTTAGAAAAGAGAATCAAAACGGTTCACAGTGTGGTCTAATGAGTATAATTTTAGCAAGATGTTACTCTTTTTATACTCCATTCCCTTTGAAATAAAGGCCAATGGTCCATTTGCTTTCCCTATTGCCTGCTGAACTTGCATGCCAGCTTGTTGTGATTTATGCACAAGAACCCCAAAATCTCTCTGTGCTACAGCTTTCTGCAGTCTTCCCCATTTTAAATAATATCCTTTATTCTTCTGACCAAAGTGCATAGTCTCACACTTTCCTACATTATATTCCATCTGCCCACTCTCTTAACCTATCTAATGTGAATGGCCAGAGAATTCTGGCTTTTGTGTCATCCTCATCATTTGCCTTCCCACATATTTTTGTGTCATCTGCAAATTTGGTAGTAATACTTTCACTTTCCTTGTCCAAGTCCTTTATGTATATTGTAAATAATTATGGCCCCAGTGCTGATCCCTATGGCATCCCACTAGTTATAATATGCTATCCTGAAAATGCCTCCCTTATCCCAGCTCTCTGTCTTCTATCAGTTTGACAATCCTCTATCCATTCTGATATACTTTCACAACACCATGGGCTCTTATTGAGTAAGCCTTTCATGTGGTACCTTATCAAATGCCTTACCGCGATGGCGACCTCAGTAGATTATATGTACTGATTCCCTTTTATCTATCCTACTTGTTGCCAGCTCGAAGAATTCTAACAAATTTGTCAGGCATGATTTCTCCTTCTTAAAGCCTTGCTTCAGTCCCCTCCTCAGAGCAGGCACTCTTCAGCTGGACTTCCTGTTCTTTTCAGTGGGTGGGCAATCTAGGTGCATGTTGAGTGTCAAAACATTGACCGATGGCACTTATATTAAAAAATTTTGATTCAATGATGGAAAATCCAGAATATCTGCAGCTAAGGTTCTTGGCAGGCTTATCTTTGCACTTGTACCAAGAGGTGATTCAGCCAGACTTTCAGAAGCAATACCATCGATAGGCAAGGATTTTATTCTAAAATATGCAAATTGTTTGTAAGAGGTCAGAATTCAGAATTGATGCAGATAATAATCATCAAAACACGATTTTTATTCCCTCAATCAGCTTTCCGAGAGCAATGGCATTTAACAAAGATAACTATTGGCTGGATTGGAACTAAAATTACATCTTGGGATGAGAGTTGGCTCAGGGATAGTAAACAAAAAGAAATGGCTGGTGGGTGTTTCTGGATTGGAGAAACGCAATTAATGTTTCCAGAGGATTGTTATTTTTCTTTAGATAAGTTATTTAGACTTGATTATGGAACAAGTATCAATGCTTTCCAATGGTATAAAATAAAATACACAGATAACTGTGTAAAAGTTTGCAAGCGATTCTAGAAACTTTGCGGATTGGACAGATTAACGTTTAGTAAATTTTAAATCAGAAAATTGTAAATGGACACATTTTGGAATGAGGCAAAAGAACAGGGAATAGATGCTAAATGTTAACACTTTACTCAAAGGAGTAACACAGAAGAGGTTTTAGGTTAAGGTTTACAAATTTAAAAAATTGGATACCCAAAAAATGAAACTTTTTAAATTATGTATGAGGTCCTTGGTTATATAATTGGGTTAATATACACACTGGAGGTTTTCTTGATTATCCAAAAGGCATTTCTGTGAGGAATCTTGAATAGATCAGAAGCAATCTATCATAGAGTAACTTCTGCATTAGCTGTGAACATGAACTGTAGGACGGCACGATGGCACTGTTGCCTCACAGCGCCAGGGACCTGGGTGGGATTCCCGGCTTGTGTTACTATCTGTGTGGAGTTTGCACATTCTCAATGTGTCTGCATGGATTTCCTCCAGGTGCTCCTGTTTCCTCCCACAGTCCAAAAAACAAACTGGTTAGGTGCATTGACCATGCTAAATTCTCCTTTGGTGTACCTGAACAGGCGATGGAGTCTGGCAACTAGGGGGTTTTCACAGTAACTTCAATGCGGTGTTCATGTAAGCCTACTTGTGACACTAATAAATAGGTAAATAAATAAACAAACAAAATGCCCTATGTAGTCCAAGGGGCCTTTTTTTCATAGTTCTCTTGTTAACGGTTATTTTCTCCTTTTTCCTCCTCCTTGTAAAGGTTGGCTTATTGAGTGGTATCAGTCTCATTGTGGGGACAATGATTGGCTCTGGAATCTTTATCTCACCTAAGGCTGTTTTATCCAACACTGGAGCAGTGGGACCTTGTCTGGTTGTCTGGGCAGCTTGTGGAGTTCTGTCAACATTAGGTAAGCTACAGATGACACCCCATTCAATTTTTTTCTGAACACTGGTTTTCTAACCATCTCCAAAATAAAGGAAGAACTGCAGCAAGGGTAACCACATTCTTTGGAATTATAATAGTTACTTAAGTTACATAAATTAAATATATAGAATATAAAAACTAAATTGTAATATTTTTCTTTATTAAAAAGTCAGAAAATAATTATTGATCTCACAACAGCTGAAGAAAGAAGATAATTAGATTTGGAGAGTATTAATCATCTATAAAATTAAAAGTTTTGCATCTGTCTGAGGTCCATTAAATGTGAAAAAGTGTCTATTTTCTTAAGGCGTGAATCATACTACTTAATTAAAATTTCTCAGTCATCAACAGTAAGCTGCTATTTATTGACAATAATCACCACCTGCAAGATTTGAAAAAAGAATTGATTTCAAATAAAAATTACATGAATCACTAGTAAAATCTCCAGCCAAGTGTTGGAATTTCTTTCACCTTTTCAAGGAAGATGATGGTGGAGCGATAATATCACTGGACTCATAACCCAGCAGCCTTAGGCTAATGTTCTGGAGACATGGGTTCAAATCCCACACCAGCAGTTGATGGCATTTAAATTCAGTTCATAAATCTGGAATATGTAAAGCTGGTCCCAGTGGTGACCACGAGATCCATCACTGATTGTTGTAAAAACCCATGTCACTAATGTCTGAAAATTATTTGTAGCCGCACACCGAGCATGTGTATGCTACATGGGGAGGCAATGACATAAGTGGTGATGGTACTGGTCTCGAAATCCAGGCTAGTGTTTTAGGGACATGGGTTCAAATCTCACCATGGCAGTTGGTGGAATTTAAATTTAATAAGTAAATCTGGAATTAGTAATTTAGTAATGGTAACCAAGAAGCTATCAACAATTGTTGTAAGAACCCATCCCATTCAGTACTGTCCTTCAGAGAAGGAAATCTGCCACCATGACCTGGTTTGGACTCTGGGTAACCCTATTCTACATATTCATCTAGTTTGAAAAACAGCTGTTTACCATTATCTATTTCACCTGGATTTCCAAAATGCATTTGATAAGGTGCCACACAAAAGGTTAATATACAAGATAAGGGCTCCTGGATTTGGGCTAATATATTAGCATGGATAAATGTTTGGTTAAATGGACAGGAAGTAGACAGTAAGGATAATGGTGCACTTTAAGTTGGCAGGCTGAGACTAGCAGAATGCTACAAGGATCAGTGATAAGGCCTTAACAATTTGCAATCTATATTAATGACTTAGACAAACAAACAGTAATGTATGTAAGGTTGCCAATTACACTAAGCTAGGTGGGAATGCAAGCTGTGAGGAGAACACAAAGAAGTTTCAAAGAGATATAGAAAAGTTGGCAACAAGATGGTAGATGGAGCATAATGTGGGATGTGTGAATTCTCACTTTGGTTGTCAGAATAGAAAAGCAGACTATTCAAAAGGCACGAAGCTTGTAAATGTTGATGTTTAGAGAGACTTGGGTGTACTTATACAAGAAACACAGAAATTTAGCATGCTGGCACAGCAAGCAATTAGAAAGGCAAATGGCATGTTGGCATTTATTGCAAGGAGTTTGAAGTATAGGTTTAAAGAAGTCTTGCTACCATAAGGGGTTTGGTGAGACCTACACCTGAAATACTTGTGCATTTTGGTCTCCACATTTAAGAAAGAATATACTTACATTGGAGAGAGTCCTGCAAAGGCTTACTAGATTGGTTCGTGGGACGGGAGACTGAATAAATTGGGTCTATACTTTCTAGAAGGATGAGAGGTGGTTTCATTGAAATATTTAAGATTATGAAAGGACTCAACAAATAAGATGGTGAAATGTTCTTTCCCCTAATATAGAACACAATGGCACAGTTTTAGGATAAGGTCATTTTGGATTGAGATGAGAAGAAAGTTCTTCATTCAACAGGTTGTGAATCTTTGGAATTCTCTACCCAAGAGGGTGCAAGATGCTCCATCATTGAATACATTTAACGCTGGGATGGATGGAATATTGGTCTCTGTGGAATCAAGGGGAACGGGTAGAAAAGTACAGCTAAAGCCCAAGAACAACCATGATCCTATTGAATGGCAGAAAAGGTTTAACAGGCCATGCAGTTTTCTCCTGTTCTTACTTCATTTGTTCTTTCTGCAAGCTAAATAAGCTTTCAAACTTGAAGGATTTGAATTTATCTGGAATATATCCCAACACTGTTTGGGAACTCATTGGTAGATATAATCACATGAGATGCAGATTTTGACAGTATTACTTTTATTTTGCTAGGTGCACTATGTTATGCTGACTTGGGAACAATGATCACAAAATCCGGTGGGGAATATGCATATCTCCTGGAAGCATTTGGTCCAATTCCTGCGTTCCTATATTCGTGGATGTGTATATTTGTTTCAAAGCCGTCATCCTTTGCTATAATCTCTCTGAGTTTTGCAGAATATGCAGCAGCTCCTTTCTACCCTGGCTGCGTGCCCCCACCATTAGTCATCAAATGCCTAGCTGCAGTTGCTATTAGTAAGTATTACTGTTCATGCATGGGACTCTGTAGTTTTAATGATAAAACATCACAGAAGCGTTATAAAACAAAATATCAACACCAAGTCACAGAAAGACATTATGTCAGAAGACCAAAGGCTTAGTCAAAAAACAATGACCTTAAAAGAGGGAACTGGTGTGGTAGGCAGATGATATCCACGTAGCGTATGGAGGATGCACTGATAGAGATATTCCCATTGGAATGAAGATCATGTTGTGTTTGAATTTAAAAAGATGATATCAACAATGGGATCGCTGTCAAATCCGGAAGTGGCGGAGAAATGTTCTTTGGCCCAGGAGAGTGAAGTTCTGGCCAGGACCTGGCCAACTGAAACTAAGAAAGCTCGTAGACGCAGGCTAACCAGGGAACAGCAGGGGTGAAGGCTACAAGCTTATGGAAGTTACCTGAAAATTGAAGAATCACAGCAGCAGATCAGGGACACAGCAGGTGGATTTTATGCTCTTGCCAGTGCTGATACGTTATCTTGGTGTATAAAGAAGTTCAGGAATTTGGAGGCACAAATTTAAGAATTGTTCCAGAGCTCAGTGGGAAAAGCAGAGAACTGACATGGTTGCATGCTGAGCATCGCTGGTTTAAAATAGCAGCTAATGTACATTTAGAGCTAAAATGCACGTATTAGAGCCAAGGGAACTTTAACAGTGGAGAAGAGGAGATTAAGAAGAAAAAGCAAAGGTTGGCAGTGGATGGCCAAGGGGAGTTACACATTGAGGAACTCCCCAATGAGTGACTGCCCAAGTCCTTTCTCCTCTACAGGAGATTTACTAAGAGTAAAAAATATCAGCTATATTGATTTGATTTGATTTATTATTGTCACATGTATTGGTACACAATGAGAAGTATTGTTTCTTGTGTGGTATACAGACAAGCATACTCTACATAAGGAAGTAAAGGAGAGGGTGCAGAATGATGTGTTCCAGTCATTGCTAGGGCATAAAGAAAGATCAGCTGAATATGAGCTAGGTCCATTCAAATGTCTGATGGCAGCAGGATAAAAGCTGTTCTTGAGTCAGTTAATACGTGACCACAGACTTTTGTATCTTTTTCCTGATGGAAGACGCTGGAAGAAAGTATGTCCATGGTATGAGGAGTCCTTGATTATGCTGGCTGTTTTTCCGAGGCCGCGAGAAGTGTAGATGGAGTCAATGGATGGGAGGCTGGTTTGCGTGATGGGCTGGGGCTTTCTTCTGTGCTACTTTTATAAAACAAAGTTCTGAACACAGAACAAATAAGCCAAAGTAATTTCACTATTAAAAGTACATTAAGATTTAAATTGAGATTTATACTTAGAAAAGCCCTTAAAACTTAAATAGTGGCTTCCCCATGATTTAGATGTTTTTGTAATTCTGACAGGATTTAATCTTAAAGCATCGGTCACTCTTGTTTTTCTCTTCAATGCAGGATTATGTAACAAGGTTCGGGATCAGTAGGATTAGAGATAGGTTTTACGATTTAAAATCTCATGCTTCAGTTATTACTATGAGAATACTAAATGTGAATTCAGTCTTTTTGTTTTGAATATTGAAACATTTTTTTAACCTTTGCAGTTTTAATCACAGCATTGAACTCGATCAGTGTCAAACTGGCTAACTATGTTCAGAATTTTTTAACTGCTGCCAAACTACTAATTGTTGCTGTCATCATTGTGGCTGGAATTGTCCTAATTGCACAAGGTGGGATATTATTTATTTGATGAAATAAAAATGAACAGAGAGTTACATGAAGTACACATCCTTATATTAAATGTTGTTCTAGACATTTTCATCCATATGTGAATCTTTTAAAAATGTGTTCACCCCTACATCTAACAGTTTAACCAACAATAGTGCCAGCCTTTAAAATAAAACATTAGTGTAGCTGACCTGATGCCAATGTCACATACGTCTGTTGTAACAGGGAAGTGGTTTAGAAAAAATTCTAAATATACTTTTTCAGCTATTCATCATTCTCTTTTTTTCATGAGAGTTTATCTGAATAATGTTATATAGATTACTTCGGTTCTAAACTCAAGTAGAAATTCTGTAGGCTACAAATTTGGATTAAGTTCTCAAACTGTGAAAATAGCATATCACTCAGGGCAAAATTTCGAAGATGTGCAGATTATGGATTGGCCATGATAAATTGCCCCTTAGTGTCAGGGTGACTAGCAGGGTAAATACATGGGGTTATTGGGATAAGCCTGTGTAGGATAGTTGTCAGTGCAGGCTTTTGGGTGGAATGGCCTCCCTCTGCACAGTAGGGATTCTATGATTCTATTCTATGATTCTATGCAATATGAAATGTGCTTGGAACCAATTTATCTATCATTCCTTTAACTATGGTCAATTTAAACAAATATTCTAATACGTCTTTGTATTTTGATATTTTTGTTCATTGTAACTAATAAGAACTAATTCATTTGGTTTCGGAAAACTGTTTTTTTCTGCCAACCCCAACTGTCCAGCCAAACTATATCTGCTAAAATGGAGTAAAATGCACTTGCAATTGCTATTGTTACAATAATGACTTATGCACGTAACTTCAACTCAAAACATTTCCCAAGGTACAATACTGGTAACCTTATAAAACCAAAATTCTGATTATTAGGAGAAAGTGTATTGTAAAATATCAACAATATCTATTTTTCCCTAAAGGGTTTTTATATTTACAAATTACTCTAATCATAGAGATGGTATGGAAGTTGCAAATTGTCTGATTGTATGACATTAATGCATGGCACTTAGTGCTGTTCGTAGTAACATTTCTCAGTGTGAAAATGGACAAATGCACATACAATAATGATAAATATCTAGTGTTATTCTATAGATATTGTTGTTAAGGTACTCTGGTTATCAATGTCAATGTCTTATCAATGGCATTGCTAACGTTCATTAATGTCAATTGCATCAAGAAGGTTAAGAGAACAAGGTGATAGGTATTAATTGTTTTTGAGTACATATAGATTGGGGATTCACAGGCATTGTGGTGTAATGGTAGCATGTCTGACTTCAGATTAGAAAGTTTCTGGCACAGGTTATTACTGGAGATTAAAATAAATAATTTAGGTAGCACTGCATCAAAGAAGTTCAGAAGAGGTTAGTTTGGAGTGCAGTAGTGATTGTCATGTAGGTAGAGGTTGTAGCCATTCTGCAACGACAATGAAATACATGAACAGGTTTTTATTGACAGTATTTGTTGAGTGACAAATGTTAATTCTTACTCTGCTTCAAATAATGATATGGTGTTTTTCTTAAACTTTCCCCTTAAACAAGGGGAAAGAGAACATTTTTAAAAGATGGATTTAGACATTGCTGGTGATTTTGCATCATTACCCATTCTCAGTTCCCCTATGGTGCACCTTACAATTGTAATCATTTCTGAAATACTAATAAGTGAAATTCATTGTGATTCTTAGTAAGATGCAAATAATGCATCAGTTGAGTATATAAATGCAAAATAACAATGTTTCAATATAATGCGCATTCATCTCTGCAGGAAATACACGCAATTTTGAAAATTCCTTTGATGGAGCCAAAACCTCCTTTGGTTCTATTAGTTTGGCATTCTATAATGGACTTTGGTCTTATGATGGATGGTAAGAGATGTTTTCAATGTTGTTATATGTAAATGGGTGTGTATTTATCAGTGATATGATGCGAGGGGTTACTTGATTGAAATATGTAAAATGCTGAATGGTATTGAAAGGTGGATGTGGAAAGGATGTTTCTTTTTGTGGGGGAGTCCAGAGCTAGGGGGCATTGTTTTAAAATTAGAGGTTACTCTTTTAGGACAGAGATGAGGAGAATTTATTTCTCTCAGGATTGTGAGACGTCGGAACATTCTGCTTCTGAAGCTGGGGGTCATTGAATATATTTAATGTGGTAATAGATTAATTTTTGATAGGCAAGGGAATGAAAAGTCATCAGGAAAAAATAGGAATGTGGAATCTGAAATACAAACCCATCAGCCAGGATTTTATCAAATAGCAAACGCAAAAGGCTGAATTACCTACTTTTGCTCCTATTTCATATTTTTAAATAATTCATTCATTGGATGTGTTGACCATTAAGAGTTTGATCTTAATTTGTTTATTGACATTTTCTAATTGCCCTTGAGAAGGCTGCAGTAATCTGTCTTCTTGAACTGCTGCAATCCATGTACTGTAGCCACTTCAGCAGTGCTGGGGCTGGGGGCTGGGGGGATGGAGGTGGCAGTGAAGGAAAGGTGATATATTTCCAAGTTAGGATGCTGAGTGGCTTGGAGGGTAATTGCAGGTCGTGGTAGCAGTTGCCCTTGTTCTTCTAGATGGTAGATGTTGTGGGTTTGGAAGGTGCTGTTTAAGAAGTGTTGGTGAATCCCTGCATTGCATTTTCATACGTTCTTGTATCAAATGTTTAACCAAAATATACATTTTATTAATGATCTCTGCTATCAAATTTAGATACTGTAAAATCTCTGACCATTCTTAGAAGTGCTCGCAATATTTAAAGGTATCTGGCACCAGAACTCAATACCATTAATGAAGATATGTATTATACATAAATCTGTACTTTCCAGGAATCAACTCAACTATATAACAGAGGAACTGAAGAATCCCTTCAGGTAGGATAATACTACAGTTTAGCATTCAAAGCTATATAAAACAGAGGAATCTTTTTTTAAAAAACACACATTTTGATTACATTAAGCAGAAACTGAAAATTGCAAATCTGCAGGCTAGATTGCAATCCCTCCCTACCCCCTCCATCAGTCACAGGCCAGCTGTTTTCCACTGTAACCAGTTCCAGCGATCCAGGGTCAATGAAGGACCTATAGGCGATGTTGCGATGGGAGTTATGTGAGAAGGGGGATTTCATAGTGGGTAGAATATTTGATGAGGTATCCTGCTGGGAGTCCACAAGCAAAGCCAACAGGGATGTGTGAAGAAAGAGGGAATCGCATCAGTAACAGGAGAGGAAGGGGTCAATTTGCTCAGCTGGCTGGATAGCTGAAGTGTAGTTTAGTTTATTTATTAGTGTCACAAGTAGGCTTACATTAACACTGCAATGAAGTTACTGTGAAAATCCCCTAGCCGCCACAATCCGACGCCTGTTTGGGTGCGCTCAGGGAGAATTTAGCATGGCCAATGCGCCTAACTGGCGATACTTTCAGGCTGTGGGAGGAAACCATAGCACTGGGAGGAAGCCCACGCAGACACATGGAGAACGCACAGACTCTGCACAGACAGTGACCCAAGCTGGGAATCGAATCCGGGTCCCTAGCACTGTGAGTGTTAACCACTGCGCCACCGTGCCAAAGTGTGGAACAGAATAATGCCAGCAGCTTCGGGTTAATCCTTGGAGCAGCGGAACGTTGTCTGGGGTCTTATTTCATTGGAATATTATGGGTACACACTTTAATTAGCAACTGTAGGACAGCAGTGACATTACGCAAAGAGACTGGAAGTTGATTGGAACATGGGGGGAGTAGAATACAATATAATAGGAAAATTGGACTTGTGAAGGGAGAGAGAATGGGACAGTGAAGATGTACATTGGTACAAGTGAGGAGAAGGAGCATGGGATGTGCGAGAGTAGAGATATAAAGTAATCTCCCAGAAGAGAGGTGAGTTAGGACCTGGCAAGAGGTAGATTCTGCAAGTTGACAGAGAATAGGAGCAGGAGGAGGGCAGTGTTGCTCCAATGTGTATTTGTCTGCAGAAATCTGGTCTTTACCTCATATTGAAATAAATAGGTTGCTCACACCTTTGTGGAAGCTTAATTGGCATTTAATATGTAAGGCCCCACGAACGTATAAAGTAGTTTTAGGTATTTGTTCTTGGGATTATGGATGTTGGTTTCAAGGCCGACATTTATTTTCCATTTCTAATTTCCCTTCAGATGGTGATTGTGAGCTTCTTTCTCGAACTCCTGCTCTCTAATTGATGTTAGTACACCTACAATACCATTTAGAGGGGGTGTTCTGAGAATTTTAACCCAGCCACAGTGAAGGAATGGCAGAATAATTCAAAGTCAGGATGATGTGTGGCTTGGGGGAAAACTTGCAGGTGGTGTCAATCCCATGTATCTGCTGCCCTTGTGCATCTAGATGGCAGAGGTCATGGATATGGAAGGTGCTGTTGAAGGAGCCTCGGTGAGTTTCTGCAGTATACTCTGTAGATGGTACACACTGCTGCCTGTGCACTGATGATGGAGGGAATGAATGCTTAAGTTGGTGGGTGAAGTGGTAATCAAGTAAGCTGCTGTGTCTTAAATGATGTTGAGCTTCTTGATTGTTGTTGGAGCTGCACTCATCAAGGCAAATGGAAAGTATTCCTTTACACTCCCAATTTGTGCCTTGTAGATGGTGGAGAGGCTTTAGGGAGTCAGGAGGTGAATTACTCACTACAGACTTACCAACCTCTGATTTACCTTAGTGGCCACAATAAACATGTTGCCAAACCAGTTCAACTTTTGGGAATGGTAACACTGGAATATTTTTTTGGTGGGGGCAGGCAGTTGAATGTGCAGAGGAGATGGTTGGATTCTGTTTTCACTGGGGATGTCCATTGTGTGGCATGAATATTACTTGCGTTTGTTAGCTCAAGCCTGAATTTTGTCCAGGTTTTGCTGCATCTGTACATGGATTGCTTCTTTCTCTGAGGAATTGTGAATGGTACTAACTACTGTACAATCATCAGCAAACATCCCAGCTTTTGACTGGAGGGAAGGTCATTGATGAAGCAGCTGAAGATAGTTTATCTTGGGATACGACACTGAGAAACACCTGCAGCAATTTTCTGGAACTGCAATAATTGGCCTCCAACAACCACAACCATCCTCTTCCGTGCCTGGTATGGTTCCAGCCCATTCTCCCCATTCAACATTCTCATTTTGTTCAATTTGGCTGGGGCACCTTGATGTCAGACTTGGTTAAATATCAAGGATAGGACCTCACTTCAGAGGATTTTGTAGTACAATCAAAACTATTCACAAGGGGATACTATTGTTACACTCTCGGTTTTTGACACGGTATTAGATATTCAGCAGCACAGATACACTCTTGGATGAAAGACATCTAGATCATTTCTAACAACATGCAACTTTTCAATAAGGAATCTGTGATTATTTTTAAGAATGTTTGAAAACAACTTTGAAGACTGTTACACTCCCTGTTGATGTTATAACTGGATGGGAAGATTCCAGAATGGAACCCAGGCTCAAAAGACCGTAACTTATGCTTCTTTAATAAAACATGGAGGAACAGGGTCACCAGACTGCTAATTATTTTAAACAAGAAAAAAGACATTTATTAAACATGTAAAATTGGGTTATGATGGCAATACTCCTTTGCTCCCTCTGATGCTTAACAAATACACACAGATTTTAAGATTAGCATAGATTGCAAAGTACATCTTAAACTACAATGGTCTCATAACACAAAGTCCTTTTAAGCACACAGAATGGCTGTGGTCAAATACACACAGTCTGTTCTGAACCCAAAATGAAAACTATCAGCAGAGGAGCTACAGGGTGAAGATACAGATGCAGACACAGAGAGAAAGCAGACAGAGGCAGAAAGAGGAACACAGATAATCGCTGTGAGAAGAAGCAGCCAAATCACTCTCAGGAAGGGTTCAATTTTTCTGTTTGGCAGAAAAAGGGACGCAAGCTCTTGGAGGTACTATGGCTGGTTAAAAAGGTTTAATACTTAAAGTTATGTGAATAGCTCAGCGAAGCTAAAGATCTGGGTGTTCTCCCAGAACCGGCCAAATGAATGTTATTGGTTGGTCAGTTGAAAACTCTGGAAAGCTACACCATTTGGGTTGTCATGACCCATGGGAGAAAGGGTTTGCGTAATCAGGCCTTGCTGATAATAATCATACCTGTAAAACCTAAAGGTGAAAGCTGCTGTTGGATAGGACTCTTGACATACTCTGCATAAATGTGAAAAACAACATATCGTGGAACTACTACGTGGTGAGACATGTCTGTGGGGAGTGATGTGAATGCTTGTGATGATATAAAATGTATCTTTCCTTTATAGATTATTTAAAGCGAAATTTGTCTTTTTATCTGTAGGATAATTTACCATTCATGTTATTCATGTTTTATTTTCGTTGCATCTGATGTATGTTAAATTATAAGTTAAATTACTTCTTAATTTCTTCACTGGGGGATTATTTAGTAAATTTGATTATTTTGTTTTACTGTCACAATCCCTGTGGGGAACTGAGTGACAGCAGCACTAATTCCAGGAGAATACTTATTTAGGCTCAAAACACACAATATGATGTAGAAATTAAAATGGGGACAATTTTACAGTGGCTGCTTGCATGCATTCAGAAAACAAATACAATTTAAGCAGTTTGCAGCTTGGAATACATGAGTTGTTATATGGGAGTTGGATTGGCATATCAGCTTGTCACCGTAGCTTGGTATTGCAGAACAGTAACTACAGCAAGGCATATATGTTATTACTGATGCTGAGTATTTCTAGAAAAGCTGGTTTAATCAATGTTTGGCAATCAAAATACCATCAAAAACTAGAAAAATATTTTATCATTAATTAAAATGCGCATCAGCACTTCTTAGCGGTATTGTTTTGATTTACAAGGTCTGAAGTTAATTATTTTAATGGGAATTAATGATCTTTGTTTGGCAGGAATTTACCGCTATCCATCATCATTGGCATTCCTTTAGTCACTGTTTGTTACATCTTGGTTAATGTTGCTTATTTCACCACAATGACCCCTGCAGAGCTTCTGGACTCCTCTGCTGTTGCAGTGGTGAGTATATTTTTAGCTGTTAATCTGTCCACAAGTTGTAGAAATTTAAGAAGCGCTGAACTCGATTGTGAAATTCTTTCCAGACATCAGTCAAAAGCAAACTGTAGGGTTTCAAAGTTTTCTAAGTTAATGCGGCTAGAATTTTACAGAGGGTTGGACAGTACAGCAACTTTAAAGTATAATTGGTGGGACCCAGATCTGGAAGTCCCATCCCTATTTTGGACAGATTCCATTTTTGCCAGTAGGAGAAAGGAGGAAAGGTGTGATGCCACATGCAGGAAACCCAAAGTCAGCAGGGCCACAGGTGTACAGTTTATAGACTGTATCCTGCAGTGTGGGAGTTACAAAGCTTTAGTTTGGGTCATAAATACTCTTGAAGGGCCAATGAGGTCTGTTCAACTGTCAAGTTATTTAAATGGCCAGCCCTTTGAAAATACATAGAGCAAAAACTGCCAGCCCAACAGTAGGTCCAGTAGGTCCAAAACTATTTCTTTAGACAACATTAAGTGCTATCATCATTGTATTATGCATGTTTAGCTGCTTCTCACAAGCTGTCATTCTCACAGTTGTAAATTCACAGTTTGATTGACAACTTCAAAGAGGTCATTAAAATATTAGCTGTCTTTGATGTGGGATAATAGTACAAATACTTGTTCTTATAAGGCATTAGGTACTTGAGATTTATATGTATTGAATGGGTTTTCATGAATATGGGACTTCTGTATAAAGTAAAATGTGATAGATACTTATAATTTAATTTTATTTCATCTTAGCATAGCTCCTGAGATCTGCTTATGGTGGTTATTGGGTGAGTTTGCATGGAGGGTGTAAGAGGAAAACATGGTTTGTGGTGGATCATGGATTTGCATGACTTGGCACTAAGTTGGCATAGTCTCTTTAAGGGCCTATGACGATGTGTGAGAATTCAGGAGTTGGCAGTGTATTGGCATGAGGCTATATGGGGCAATGGGATGAGTGATATGGACTGGCATGGGGGTATGAGAAGCCATTCAGAGTAAGAGGGGGATATGGGTTGGTACAAATTCTCAATGTAAGAAGAGCGGATGAGAGGTGAGGACCTTATGTTTTAAAAAGCAACTGGGATGAAGTCCCAAAAAACCGAGGGGAAACTTGCAAGTAGCAATCCTCTACAGCTGGCAATCCCATTGGCTGCCCCTGACCTGTGCCCAGTGATAATAGGCCTAACTCCATCCCTCACTTACGGCTATCACCCAAAATGAAAATTGTCCCCTTTTGGGCACTTAGCTTTAATGTCTCATGCAAACGATAGCAACACAGACAACGGAGTGCTCCCTCACTGCACTGTAATGTCAACTTTGATTTTTATGGTTAACCCCTGGATTGAAACTTAAATCAGAATCTCATTGTTGAGAGTGCTACCAACTGAGCCATGGCTACCATGAGTTGGTCCTCTCCTCACGAACATTACAAACTATAAAAGGGTTCACTGACCCTTTGCTGCCAAATCTTTTGTCTATGAATCTGGTCAAATTCCTGAAAGATCCATTTCTTAAAGAACTAAGGCAGCAGTGGCTCATTGAGGGTTATTTGAGAAAAGTGATCTGACCTGAGGACATTCCAATAATTGTTGTAATCAGAATGTACAGTTCCACTTCAGTGAGCCTAGTTATCGCATTCTATTTGATATCATTGCTACTTTTCAAAGGAATGCTTCAGTTGTAGAGAAAAATATGACATGCTGTCATTTTAGGTAATTAATGTGTCTATCTGGGAATTTGTGTTCTAAAATTTGCCTTGATTTAATACACTAATTATTGTGTTGGGGGGGGACAAAATGTTGCCTGTGAAGCAGTCATCAGCTGCTCTAAATTTATGAATAATCCCAATTGTGGCTCTGCCTTATGGAATCATAGAGATTTACAGCACGGGAACAGGCCCTTCAGCCCAACTTGTCCATACTGCCTTTTTTTTAAACCCGCTAAGCTAGTCCCAATTGCCTGTGTTTGCCCATATCCCTCTGTATTGATCTTACCCATGTAACTCACTAAATGCTTTTTAAAAGACAAAATTGTACCCGCCTCTACTACTGCCTTTGGCAGCTCATTCCAGACACTCATCATTTCCTACTTCAAACTAATTACTTGCTACTCCAACGAAGTTAATCAAATAAAAGGCAGGGTCTGCGGTTATTTAGTGGTTCATTTTGAAAAACCCATGAAAAGACTGCGGGCCTTTAAAACAAATATTTTATGAAATGGTATAAGAGGAATAACTGGAGTCATCATGCTGTTACCAAGCCTCAGAATATAGCAAAAAAAGATAAAAGCAAAATACTGTGAGTGCTGGAATCTGAAACAAAAACAGAAAATGCTGGAAGCTCTCAGCAGATCTGACAACATCTGTGGAGAGAGAGAGTAGACACAGTAAGAAGTCTCACAACACCAGGTTAAAGTCCAACCTGTTGGACTTTAACCCTGTGTTGTGAGACTTCTTATTGTGTTCACCCCAGTCCAATGCCGGCGTCTCTACATTGAGGGAAAGTTTTGAGTCCAGATGACCCTTTGTCAGAGTTAGGAACAAAGAGAATCAGCAGCAATTTATACTTTTAGGGTAGATGGTGGGTGGGAGGGGTGGTGGGGGGGGGTGATGTGGGTGGAATTGGACAAAGGGAATGTAGATGAGTGTACAGGAGGCTGAGAAGATACTAATTAGTGTATTCATTAAGAATGTGAGAATGGCAGAACAGGGATACAGATTGTTAAAGGATTGCCTGAGGAATGTGGCCATGGCACTGAAGTGGGGAGGTTGTGGAAAGAATGAAAGTGAGAATGGAGAAGTGGAAAAATCGAAGTGAAAAATAAGGATGATAAAATGGATGAATGAGATGAAATGGAATAAAATAAATGAAAATGGGTTGAAGGTGGAGGAAAGAGTTCAACCTCTGAACTTGTTAAACTCAATGTTCAGTCCAGAAGGCTGAAAACTGCCCTCAGTCTACAGATGCTGTCAGATCTGCTGAGATTTTCCAGCATTTTCTGTTTTTGTCTCACGATAAAGCACGCTATTAACATTCATCACACAAACCATTGTTTTAACTGCTGTTGAGCTCTACGCCAGTCATAGATGTTTTCCACTCTAGCAGTGGATAGATTTTCTGTTTTCCATAACCTTATCTAATCTGGTAATTTAATATGATTAGCTGTTTTGACTAGAATAATTTGCCTGGCAGATGTGAACATGATTATCTAGCACAAGGCAGTATCTAATCCAAAAGCAGTGCTGCAAATAGAATAATCATTAGTCCCTGGATCATACACTCTGCACGAGCAGAAAGAGATAAAGAGATATAGATTTTAGATAATAAGGGACATATCTGCTTACAGCAAGTTTTGTTGGGCCATTGAATGAGATCATAACTTAAAAGAGCCATAAGCAATACCATCTGTTGGGAGGTTATTTGTAATTATCCAAACACTTATCTACAAAAAATGTAATAACTTGGCCTAAGTGAATGGTTTCTGGTGAATGGGCAATATTTAATGAAGCAATATTGAAAAACGGAAGGCCAAATCCTTAGAAGCAAAGTTAGAATGACGACAATCAAATGATGATAAAGGTCCCAGGTAATTACCATGAAGAAAGTAAATGAGTTTCCAATGGATTTGGAAATGCACAGGGATGAAAAAGAAGCTGTTTAATGTTTATATTATCCTGGGGAAGATGCTTCTTAAGAAGTAGGTACTTGTTTCAAAAACTGCCCTCAGAAGAAATCACAAGATGATACAAAACAGAGAAAGGGCACTTGATTTATTGGCTGGAATTTTCTGGCCATTCCCAACAGTGGGATCTTCCAGTCCTGCCAAAGACAAACCCCCACCATGGGTTTCCTGGCAGCAAGGTGTGTATACAATGGGAAACTCTGTTCAGCAGCAAAGCTAGAAGATCATCCATTGGCCAATGGCAAGCTGCCTCCACTGCCACTAATCATGCCATGTCTGTGTGCAGAAAATTGTGCCTATGCTGGCTTTTTTGATAGTTATCTAATTAATCCCATTTCCTGGCTCTTTTCCTATAACCGCGTAATTTTTTTCCTTCAACCATTCATCAAATTCTCTTTTGAATGTTACCACAGAGCCTGCTTCAACCATCCTTCCTGGCAGTTTTGTAGATCACAACATAATATGTAAACTAAACGTTTTATAAATAAACAATAAACATAAAGTAAACATCGGGTGGCAACACTGCTACCTCACAGTGCCAGGGACCCAGGTTCAATTCCCAGCTTGAATCATTGTCTATGTGGAGTTTGCATGTTCTCTCCGTGTCTGTGCAGGTTTCCTCCAGGTGCTCTGGTTTCCTCCCACAGTCTGAACGACATGCAGGTTGGGTGCATTGGTCATGCTAAATTCTCCCTCAGTGTACCCAAACAGGCACCAGGGTGTGGCAACAAGGAGACTTCCACAGCAACTTCATTGGAGTATTAACATAAGCCTACTTGTGGCACTGATAAATAAACTTTAAAAACTTTAAATCTTTAAAACATTTCCTCATGTTACCTCTGGCCCTTTTGTTAGTCACCTTTCACCTATCTTCAGGATATTGACCCAACTGGCGCTGAAAATAATTTCCCTTTACTTATTCCATCAAATAAATTCATGATTTTGAGCACCTGTATTCAATCTCAACCTTAGATACACTCTTAAGGCTTTGACATCCTTCTTACCATGTGGGTCCAGAATTATACACAATACTGCAGCAGAGACTTAACCATTGTTTTATAAAGATTTAGCACAATTTTCTTGTTTCCTTTATTAATGAAACCAAAGATTCCATATACTTTTTTTAAACTGCTTTATCTCTGCCCATATTCAAAAGTTTCTGTATATACGACCCCAAAGTCTCTGTGTTCCTGTATCGCTTTAATACCATTTAGTTTCTTTTGATGCATCTTGTTCTTCCTATCAAAATGTATCACTTCACACTTGTGTTAAACTTCATTTGCCATGCTTCTGTCCACCAGTCTAAATCTTCTTGCCGTCATTTACATTTGTGTTTATCTGGAAAATTGGAATTATTGCCTGTCTACTCAAATACATGTAGAATCATTGAATCCCTACAGCGTAGAAGGAGGCCATTCAGTCCATTGAGCCGCACTGACCACAATCCCACCTAGCCCCTATCCCTGTAGCCCCACATATTTACCCTGCTAGTCCCCTTGACACTAAGGGGCAATTTACCATGGCTAATCAACCTTACCTGCACATATTTGGACTGTGGGAGGAAACTGGAGCACCCAGTTACATATTATATGTAAAATATATTAAAAAGAGCAATTATCCTCACACAAATCTCAGAGAAAGACTTCTACATGCCTGCCTTCAATCTGAAAACAGCTAATCACCACTTTCTTGGCTTTCAGCCTCTTATCCAACTCTGAACGCAGGCTGCTTTGTCCCATTAATCCCACAAGCTTTAGTTTAGCTAACAAGCCTATGTATTAATTTGTCATGCCTTTTGAAAGTCCACAAATACAACAATTGCATTACCTTATTCAACCCTCTAATTCATCTCAAAGAATTTGATCAAGTTAGTCAAACCCAATTGGCCCTTAACAAATCCATGCCTACACTTTTTTAAATATCAATTCAGTTTGTTCTCAATTATTGTCTCCAATAGTGCCTCCTCCTAATGGTGGGATTTTGTTGGAATTTTGTTTCCCTGACTTCCACAGTGGGTTAAAGGTGGGTCAAGCTTCCTAGTGAACAATATTGGGAATCCCATTTGCATGTATTAGCATCTCATGTATGCCCAATAAAAGACCACCAGAATTGAGTTCATCCTCCTAATTAAGTTGCCCATCAGTGAGTACCTAGAATTTTCAGTGCTGTGACTGTTGTATGAGGCTGGCGAGCTTCACCTCTTTCATGACTTTGAGATCTGAAGATGTTGTTTTCACAGTCTTGGGGACACTCCCCCATAACTTCATTAGCAAACACTGTGAAGGCTGGAGGGGGTGGTAGTATCGGAGGGGTGAGGGCTGAATAGACGTATGGGGATAGTAAGCGGGGAATGATGGGATGTCTAGGGAAGTGGGGAGATGTGGTCCAGGGAAGGTGGAGGGGAATGTCTTAGAGTATGTGTTGGTGGTGACAGTGCTAAGGTCCAGTGGGGAGAACTCAGTCGTGCTGATAGGAGGGAACAGTCGCTGTGGGGAGATTGCGTTGGCAGGAGTGGGATATGGCAGGTAGCAGGTCCAGAGTGAAAAGTCTGATAGATAGGGTCTCATTGGTGGAGGGAAACAGGGTTGCAAGATTGTTGACCCGGATAAAGGGGGGCAGGATTAGCGAGGGCATGGGGACAGGAGCAGCTTCTGTGGAGTGGAAACACATTTGGACTGTGATAGAGTCCGGGGTAATTGAGGAGGGGTGGAGATTTGAGGGTGCCAGGAAAGGAATGGTGATATTAGGTGGCTCTATGGTGATATTAGATGGACCTACGGTGATATTAGATGGATCTATGGTAATATTAGATGGCTCTATGGTGATATTAGTTGGATCTACGATGATTGGTGGGAAGTTGATCAGAGACAGGCGGAGAGTAGAGGGTGATGAAGCAAGTTTCAAAGGCGACATGTACCATTTTTCCAAACAGACCTTCAAAGCATATTTGAAGAAGAAGTAAAGGGGGAAACATTAGAAGATCTAAAAATGTACTAGAACATTTTTCTAATTTTCTGAATCAGTTAGCCTTGTTCAAAAAAGTGAAATCTAATACCCCAATAACTTTATTTTATAACAGACATACAGAGATTTCTATCTCAACCAGTGTGCCACGGCTGGATTAATAACATACAAAACACTGTCCAGCTTTCTTGATTTTTTTTTGAAATTTCCTCTTTTCCTTATGGTATAAAGTGTCACAGAAGCATGCTAGGATCATGTTTCCACCTATGCTGCGAAGATTCTGAATATCAAGCTCTCTGAGCAGAAGAAAGTCCAAAAGATACTTCCCCACAAGCAGGTCAAATTGTTCCTCCAGAGAATCTGTGCAAATATTAATCAGGATCTAAATATATATTATCCAGTAATGACCTTCATTTATTTATGGATCTTCCCAATTACGAGTGGATTTGAGAACATGCCCAAAAGACGTGTTAAAAAGTTGTCAGGTTCTCTAATATTTTTCCAACACTGTTGTGGGTCGCAATTGCCAACATTCCAATTTATGCAGCTCAACTGAAGTTTAGTAGTTTCAATTAAGGATATCATATTGACTCTCTCATAGCTATTTGCAAGTAATCGCTGTAACATAAATAGACTACAACATTTTCATCGAAGAGGTCTGCAATCTCCTGCACAAATATCTGTAACAAAGTTTCTGCTCACTGTGCAATAAGGTAGCCAATGATTTAATAGGGAGATAATTCAAAGTATGCTTCATAAATTATTTACAAGTCATTTGAATTATAGTTTTTAAAGCATTATTTAGTATTGTACTTAAAGCTACAACATTTACTGAATATTCCACTAAATGTAATTACAGATGAAAATAAAACTTTTAAATTCTTTGCCATTGTAACAGGAAAATGTGTGACATTGTCCTTGATTCATTTATTGCAATAGACCTTTGGTGATCGGGTCCTCACACCAGCCTCTTGGCTAGTTCCACTTTTCGTTGTGCTTTCTACTTTTGGAGCTGCAAATGGTTCCTGTTTCACAGCTGGCAGGTAAAAGAAACCTTTTTATTGAAACAAAGATGCATTTTCTCACTCGGGTTCCATTGTACCACACTATTCTTTGTCTGAGAGTGTGTATTGGTAATCTACTTCCAAGCTACCACAAATGCTTCTCATGAGCTAGCTTCTTAAAAAGACAAGGTGGTAATTTAAAATTCAGTGACCTGATTTTCTTGAACCCTTCCTTTTCAATGGGGAAGTGCCTCCATTTTCAGGAGGTGGAGGTGGTGGTAGTCAGGTGAGGTTGCCACGGGGAGGCTTGTTTAAACCATCATGATGTGCGAGAGAGGAATTTAATCAGTAATATTGCTGACAATGATAAAAAAAAACCAAACCCATGAACTAACTTCATTTTAACTGTGTAGAGTTGCAGGTGTCCAAGTAACTGGAGTTGTGTCTGTAATTCTGATGTGCAAACGAATATCTGTTCCTGATATTTTGGGGATAGATTGGAGAAGCTAGGTTTGTTCTCCTTAAAAAGAAGTTTGAGACAGAAGATTTCCTAGAGGTGTTCAAAGTCATGAGGGGGTCTTGACAGAATAGATAGTTAGAAAATGTTCCTGTTGGTGGAACAGTCAAGAGAAAGTGGGCATGGTTTTAAGGTAACGGGCAGGAGATTCACAGGGGATTTGAGAATTTCTTTCTCACTCAGAGGGTGGTGGGAATCTGGAATGCACTGTCTGGGAAGACAGTGAAGGCTGGAAACCTTACAACTTTTAAAACATATTTAGATGAGCATTTGAAATATCATAACATTCAAGGGTATGGGACAAATGCAGGTAAATGGGATGCATAGAATCCCTACGGTACAAAAGAAGGCCATTTGACCCATCGAGTCTGCACCAACCACAATCCCACCCAGGCCCTATTCCTGTAATGCCACATATTTATCCTGCAAATCCCCCTGACACTAGGGTCAATTTAGCATGATCAGTCCATCTAACCGGCACATCTTTGGACTGTGGGAGGAAACAAGAACACTCAGAGAAAAGCCACGCAGACAGAGGGAGAACGTACAGGCTTCACACAGACAGCAACCTGATGCCTGAATTGAACCCAGGTTCCTGGCGCCGTGAGGCAGCAGTGCTAACGACTGCCACCGTGCTGCATCTTTAGTGGTAGTTATTGTTGGTGCAGGCTCAATGGGCTGAAGGGCCTTTGCTGCAGTATATGGTTATGACATCAATGTGAGGTGAATTGCACAAGAACTAATGGCAACCTAAGGAGAAACATTTTTACACAATTAGAACCTGGAATGCACAGCCTGAATTTATGGTGGAGCTGGTTCAATTGTGGCTCCTGGATAGGGATTTGGACAAATTTCTGAAGAGGAAAAAAATTGCAAGAGTGTGGGGTTTGCAGAGAGCCAGCATGAACATGCCAGATCAAATGGCCTTGTACTATAACAATTTTATGATTTTATTCTGTGGTATTTTCCTTGTAATTCTAGTTTTAATTGTAGTGGTCAGAGTGCAAGAAAGCAATTTCTTGATGACTCACAGTGGGTGGTAAATGTTCCACTAACACACCTATTCACAATCTGCAATCAAACTCTAGGTGAAGACAGTGAGTAGATAAGTAACACTGGAATGGGTTCCTTCATGTTTACACAATTCAGAAAGATAAGGGAGAGAGCGCTCTTGTGATATATTGCATTCAATTACCAATAAAAACACAGCTCAGTTACTTACTGCTACATTAGGTAAATTTATTCAGCCAGGAATTAAGAGAATTTTATTTTGTCAATAGAGGTTCCCAATGGGGAAAGATCTTATGTTATCAAACAGCTGTATTCTCTACCTTTCCCAGTTATCAACTCCGGTACATTTCTACTTTTTTTAGCCCCTTTCTCTGTTTCAACATCGATTTCAATCATATCCAAAGGCTCAGCCAGACATTTGCTTCTGGCTCTGGGAATATCTATTGTGTGGTAGAAACAAATGAAATAGATTGACTGACCACTTTCAAAAATGCAACATTCCTTCTCTGTTATTATTGCATAGGAAAACAGAGACTCACTTTCACCCAAACACTGATACACAAATGCATCCTGCTTCTCATCAGCTTGTACAATGTTCTTTTTCAACGTTTCTTTGGATTGTTAAAATTAATTGAAAGCTGAAACTTAAATATTTTGCACAACTGGAGAGCTGTTTTGATTTAATCTTTTCTGAACAGGCTTACGTTTGCCACAGCCCGTGAGGGCCACATGGTTAAGATTTTGTCATACATCAATGTCAGACATTTAACTCCTTCACCAGCTCTCATATTCAATGTAAGTGATTCATGCTTTCATTTACTGCTTTAAAAATTGGAATAGCCTGATGCTATGTGCTAATGTAATAATAGTACGTTGGTGTTTCCAAAGTCACAGCAGTAGTGGAAGATCAAAATCATTAAAAAATATATAAACATTAGATAGATCTCTGAAATTGTTGAAAATGTAGTAATCGTGTAAAAATTAGACATCTGTGTATTATAGCCCAACACATGAAACCTACCTGGTGCATTACCATTAAAACTGACCAGAAGTCTCATCTGTTCGTATTTTATGGTAGCATTCTGAAATGCAATACACTTCATGAGGAAATTAAGCAGAATTCTCCCTGTTTTATAGTATTATCTGGTGCCATTCTGATAACTTAGGCAGGAAATCAGTGACCTGCTGTATATTGTAAATATTATTATCATCAAATGTAGGCAAGATTCCACATCCTGAATTCAGTTCAAAGTCTACGTAAGACTAAATAAAGAGGAAGAAAATAGTTAAGAAAATAGTTACTTCACCACATAATTAGATGAGATGTCAGAGCATGAAGGATAATGAGATAATATTGCACGATAATTTATCACAACGCTTTGCAGCAGAAAAATTAGAACCAGAGGGCACAACCTCAGGTTAAAGGGACGATCCTTTAAAACAGAGATGAGGAGAAATTTCTTCAGCCATAGAGTGATGAATCTGTGGAACTCTTTGCCACAGAAGGCTATGGAGGCCAAATCATTGAGTGTCTTTAAGACAGAGATAGAAAGGTTCTTAATTAATAAGGGATCAGGGGTTATGGGGAAAAGGCAGGAGAATGGGGATGAGAAAAATATCAGCCATGATTTGAATGATGGAGTGGACTCCATGGGCTGAGTGGCCTAATTCTGTTCCTGTGCCTTATGGATTTATCAGAAAGATGGACAGAGAAGTTTGTAACTGAAGATGAATGAATGTGGAAAACAAGATACACTGGAGCAGGAATAGGCCATGAGGCCTTTGTGCCTGTCTTCCATTTATTGAGATCATGGCTGAACCTCTACCTCAATGTCATCTTCCCTCAATATCCCCATTATCCTTTAATGACATTGGTATGTATAAATCTATCGACATCTGCTCTGAACATTGTTACGATCCCAGTTGATATAACTGAAAGGGAAGGACCCAGAATGGAACCCTGGCCCAAAAGACTATAACTTTTACTTTTTATTAAGAAAACATGGATGAATATATTCACAGGGATGCCAATTAACTTTTAACAGCCACAAAACAGATTAAACATGAAAAGCTTGACCTTAATGCAGTACTCCTTCACTCTTGCTTACCTTCACAGATGTATACAGATTTCAAGGATAACACAGGTCACACAATATATCTGATGTTATAATGGTCCCAGTAAACACACAGTCCCTTTAAGCCCACTGGGCTGACTGTGCTCAGACACACTGCACTCTGAAACTAAGTGGCAGATGCCACTCAATCTATGTTCTGTGGGATTTCTCCTTAAATCCACCCCCTCCCCCAATGATTCATACACTGAGTTAACTTTTGGCACTGGACTTCACTGTCACTGGGTGAAAATTCTGGAACTCCTTCCCTAACAGCATGATAGGTGTACCTACACCACAGGCACTGCAGCGATTTAAGAAGGCAGCTTACCACCACCTTCGGAAGGGCAATTAGAGACAGGCGATAAATGCTAATCTAGCCAGAGAAGCCCACATCCCAGAAATGAACTTAAAAAATATGGTCCGGATTCTCCCAAAAATACTCTGGAGCGCTGGATTTGTGTAAAAACAAGAGTAACTCCCGTCTGTTTTTTTTAGAAGGATTTTCAAAATGAATCTCCCACACTCTGAGAACTGCACAGTGCCTCAGGGAGATACATGCTAAAAATCAATGAGTAGGGCCTATACCCACTGGAGAGGCTGAAAGCGTGATGCTGAGGGGCCAAAGCGCGTGCACCAATCTGTCATAGTGGAGATCATTGCATGCGCAGTAGCGCCTCACTGCCAGTCTCCTGATTGCTGGCCAGTGCTTGAGTTGGCCTCCTGGACGATCCCAGACCATCCCCTCCAGCATTGCCACTTCACCTTTTGGGCAGCGCCAGGGCTGGCAATGCCCAGGGGGCACCTCCCATTTCCCCCGACTTCTTGGGGGAGGACCTCAACGGTCTTTCTTCACTCCAGCGAGGTCGGGCTGCCAGCTCCCCATTAGTGGGGAACTGTTGTAAACCCTGCTGGAGTGAACCACTCCTGATTTGATGGGGAGGGGACGGTGAGGGAGGAGGGCTTCAGTCCCAGATCCGCTAATGAGACTCAAATACAGATTTAAATTTGGAGATTAGCTCCGTGCTGATTTCCAGGGCAGAGCTGATGAAGCCAGAAATCCGGGCCCCAGATACGCATGGAGCCCACTAAACGGCCTCAGCTAGAGCAACACAGTGGGCTGGGAGAATCACTCCCTACATTCTTCAACAGTTCCAGTTTATTTGCAGCGGGTTTGCTCAAACATTCTGATTCAGTAAAAAAAAAAGTCCATTTAACATTTTGAATGTACAGAACAAAAGACAACCAAGTGGTCTTTGTATTCAATGGAAGATTGAATTCGGTGGAGTTGATTAAATATTTCTTCAGATTCACTTATGAAAAATATTTTTTGTTCTTCTTCAGAGTCATCTAACACCATCTGATAAATATCCTGGTAATGTATTATATGCAGATCCAATTGTAACCATTCTTCAGTTACCTAATAGTTAATACTTTATTTTTCAGGGCGTGCTAGCTATTATCTACATAATTCCAACGGATATTAACACTCTTATAAACTACTTCAGCTTTGCTTCCTGGATTTTTTATGGGTTGACAACATTCTCTCTGATTGTCATGACATTTAGAAGAAAAGATCTGAAAAGACCAGTAAAGGTTAGATTTATACGGCACTTATTTCCTTTGGGAACATAGCTGTATGTACTGCCTTTAATGTTAGCTATTGAAAATACATTTATTTATCAGGAGCCCATGTTAATCTTGATAGATTATTACTCCAATGTTACTATTTCTTTTTTTAGGTAAGGGGACCAAAACGATATGCAGTATTCCCAGTGAGGCCTTACCAACACCCTGTACAATTGCAACAAAACCTCCATATTTTTAAACTCCAACCTGTTTACAAGAAAGGCCAAAATGCTGTTTGCCTTCTTAACTACTTGTTGGACTTATCTGCTAGCTTTTTGTGATTAATGTACTAGAACGCCTGGATCCCTCTATACATATTTGCAGTCTCTCTCCATTTGGAAAATAATCTGCCTTTTGAGTCCTCTACCAAAGTGCATGTCCTCACACTTCCCCACATTAAAATACAATTGCCAAATCTGTGCACAGTCACCCAATCTATTTATATCCCATTGCAGAATCACAATATCCTCATCATGCCCTCCCATCTATTTCCATATCACTGGCAAATTTGGAAACCTTACATTCTGTTCCTTCCTCCAGGTCATTATTATAAATAATGATGTAAATAATTAAATGAAAGGGTTAATGTTTCAGATGATTGACTTTTTCATGAGGCAGGAAAAGGAGGTGGAGAAAAGAAGAAAAGGAAATATAGGAATGATTAAATACCAAAAAGGATGATGGTGTAAATTAAATGGGTTAGTAATGGGTTGAGTAAAGTTGGGTCTAAACTTGTTGAAAGATGATGAAAATGATCTGAAATATTAATTACTTCTCTCTGCACAGATGCTGCCTGACCAGCTGAGTATTTACAATAGTTCCTTTTTTTTAATTTCAGATTTTCACTATTCTTTTATATATTTACTGGCAATTGGGCTGAATGCTCAACAAAACATAAAACTAAATTTGCCAAAGATTATATGCTCCACACCCTATAGGGTTTGTGCTTAATTTGTATAAGATTTTATCTGGGTGAATTGATACATTTACAAATTAAATAAGGGAGAGATTGTATATTTGTTGATCTCACCGTGGTGAAATTGTTTAATTCATGTTCAGGGTTTATACACTTTTTAATCAAAAATTGAAGTTGCAGGTAAGTGAACCCATGCTTTCCTAATAAACTACTGCATCCAAGGCTCTGTCAATAGAGCAGCACATTATAAGCAAATCACTGCATGTTCTCCAGTAGAAATATTCAAGAGTTTCAGATTTGTTTCCTGCGATGTGTACCACAATAAGTGAAAAAAATTCCAATTAGACAGAAATTTATCCTGCATCAAATATAATCTAAAAGATTTCTTGTGCATTCCCTCCAGTTTATGCCACTACAAGAGTGGACAATCCTAATGTTCAATATTAACAGGATTTGAATTTTCAGTGTGTTAGCATACATTATTTTCCATTGCCAGAAAATAGGTTAGAAGTGGGGATGTTCACTTATGATTGCACAATGTTCAGCACCCTTTGCAACTCCTCAGATGCTGAAGCAATCCATGTCTAAATGCAGCAAGACCTGGACAATATTCAGCTTGTATTGACCCAAGTGGCAAGTACATTCATGCCACACAAATGCCAGGCAATGACCATCTCCAACAAGAGAGAATCTAATCATCATCCCTTGAAATTCAGTGGCACAATGGCATTACAATAATTGAATCCTCAATTTTTTGGCTTTACTGAACTGAACTAGCCTTATAAATTCTGTGGCTACAAGAGCAGGTGAGGCTAGGAATCCTGCGGCAAGTAACTCACCTCCTGTCCACTTTCTATGTACATATCAGGAGTGTGATGGAATATTCTCCACTTGCCTGGATGAGTGCAGCTCCAATTCAAGAAGCTCAACACCATTCAGGAAAAAGCAGCCCACTTAATTGACACGCCTTCCACAAACATTCACTCCCTACACTTCAGATGAATAGTAGCAGCAGTGTGTACCACCTACAAGACACACTGCAGGAACTCACCAAGTTCCCTTGGTGAGCATCTACCAAACCCATGACCACTACCATCTAGAAGGACAAAGGCAGCAGATACATGGGAATATCACCATCTGGAAGTTCCCCTCCAAGTTGCTCACCATTCTGACTTGGAAGTATATCCCTGTTCCTGCATTGTTTCTGGGTCAGAATCTTGGAATTCCTTCTCTAACAGAACTTGTCAGTGTACCTACACCACAGAAGACAACTCACCACCGCCTTCTCAAGGGCAGCTAGGAATGGGTGATAAATGCTGTCTTGGCCAGAAAAACAAACATTGCACAAAGGAACAAGTGCAAGAAACCAAAAGAATACATGTCTTCTTTCACAGCATATAGATTTATTATGTAAAGTCAGTTTATTTTTCAAATGTGTGCCATCTTCCCTTTTCCCTCTTTGGATCTCATCATGCCAAACTGCAATGGGTGCAGGAAAGGCACGTGCCGGTTAGGAGGAAGGATGGGAAAGGTAGGATTACAGAGCCGTGGATTACTAGAGATATAGAAGACCTGGTTAGAAAGAAACGAGAGGCATATGTCAGGTCTAAGCAGCTGGGAACGGAGAGAGCGTTGGAGGAGTACAGAGAGAGTAGGAGGGATCTCAAAAGGGGAGTTAGGAGGGCAAAAAGGGGGCATGAAATGGCTTTGGCAGGTAGGATTAAGGAAAATCCAAAGGCGTTTTACTCCTATGTTAGGAGCAAAAGGGTGGCTAGGGGTAAAATCGGTCCTCTCAGGGACAGACGAGGGGAATTGTGCTTAGAGTCTGAGGGAGATCCTGAATGAATACTTTGCGTCAGTATTCACGAAGGAGAGGGGCTTGATGTCTGGTACGGTCATTGAGGGAGCTGTAGACAAATTGAAGGATCTATCAATTATGAGGGAAGACATGTTAGGGCTTTTAGGTAGCATTAAAACTGATTGCATTTATCCTAGGCTGCTTAGGGAGGCGAGAGATGAGATTTCTGGGCCTCTGATGCAAATCTTTGTCTCTTCTTTGGACACAGGTGAGGTCCCAGAGGACTGGAGGATAGTGAACATAGTACCATTGTTTAAAAAGGGTAGGAGGGATAACCTGGGTAATTATAGGCCGGTGAGTTTAATGTCAGTGGTAGGGAAGTTGATGAAGAGGATTCTTAAGGATAGGATGTATGAGCACTTACAACGTTGCGATCTGATTAAGGATACGCAGCATGGCTTTGTAAAGGGGAAGTCTTGCCTTACGAATCTGGTAGAATTTTTTGAGGAGGTGACAAAAACGGTCAATGAAGGACAAGCCGTTGATGTCATCTATATGGATTTCAGTAAGGCGTTTGACAAAGTCCCTCATGGTAGGTTGGTAGAAAAGATTAAGGCTCATGGGATACGTGGCCAGGTATCTAGATGGGTTGAGAACTGGCTTGCAAAGAGGAGACAGAGAGTAGTAGTGGAGGGGTCCTTTTCTAGCTGGAGGTCTGTCACTAATGGTGTGCCGCAGGGCTCAGTACTGGGACCTCTTCTCTTCGTAGTGTATATAAATGACTTGGAAGAGGGAGTAAGTGGTGTGATCAGCAAATTTGCTGATGACACCAAGATGGCTGGATTGGCAGGCAGTGAGGAGCAGTGTCTGGCAATACAACGGGATAGTGATAGGCTGGTATATTGGGCAGATACATGGCAAATGGAGTTTAATCCGGATAAATGTGAGGTGATGCATTTTGGCTGGAATAATGTAGGGGGGAGTTATATGATAAAGGGTGAGCCCATAAGGAGTATAGAATCGCAGCGAGACCTGGGGGTGCAAGTGCACAAGCCTTTGAAGGTGGCAGTACAAGTGGAGAACGTTGTGAAGAAAGCCTGTGGTATGTTAGCCTTTATAGGAAGGGGTATAGAATATAAGAGCTGGAGTCTAATGTTGCAGTTGTATAGAAAGTTGGTTCGGCCGCATTTAGAGTACTGCGTCCAGTTCTGGTCGCCTTACTACCGGAAGACTCCGGTAGAGAGACTCTGGAGAGAGTGCAGAGGAGGTTTACCAGGATGTTGCCTGGTATGGAAGGACTGGGTTATGAGGAAAGATTGAACAAACTGGGGCTCTTTTCCCTTGAAAGACGGCGACTGAGGGGGGGATCTAATAGAGGTATATAAGATTATGAAGGGTATAGATAGAGTAAACAGAGGTAAGCTATTTCCTATGATAGAGACACACAGTACGAGGGGCCATGGGCTTAAGGTGAGGGGGGAGAGGTATAACACAGATATTAGAGGGAGGTTTTTCACACAGAGGGTAGTGGGGGTATGGAATGCTCTGCCAAGTAAGGTGGTGGAGGCAAGCACGCTAGAGTTGTTTAAGAGTAACTTAAACAGGTACATGAGTGGGTTGGAGATGGGAGGATATAGGAGATTGTTTTAAATAAGGTTAATTAGCATTGGGACGTCCCTGGTAAGGTAAATGGATATGGTATGATAATAATGTTTTTTCTCTTTTCATTCACAGGTTTTAAGTTGGCCCGCCTTATTGTCCAACGAGGGGCATACACGCAATGGGTCGTATTGGGGCTGCTCTTGGTGGTTCGAGATTGGCCTAGTGCTTCATGTCGTTAGTGTGTGCTTAAACTGGACCAGATGCTGGGCAACATGACAGTTCAGTGACTATCACTGTTTGCTGTGCAGACACATGGATTTGGGCCAGTGTCTGCTGGAGTTTGCGCATTCTCCCTGTTCTTGCGTGGGTTTTCTCCGGGTGCTCCTGTTTCCTCCCACGCCCCAAAGATGTGCTATTAGGCTGATTGGAGGTAATAAATTGTCCCTAAATTAGTTTCCCTCAATGTGGAATGCCATAAAACAATAGATAAGGGTCATGGGTGGAAGGGGGGACTGGTAATGTTAAAATGGCGGCACGGGCTCGTTGGGCCGAAGGGCCTGTTTCCCAGGCTGTTTTTGTTCTTTGTTCAAATATTGGTGCTCAATTGAGAAGGTGAGCATGCAAAATGCTTCCAGGTCTTTGTCACTAGTTCTGTGATGATATTTTATTGACTCACCATCTAGCACCCATGATTTAGTGCTGACAACTAGACAATTTGCAAGCTTTGACTTGATACTGCAACTTTGCTCAAAAAGTCTCAAATAACTAATCTCTTTAGTAAAGTATATATAATGGAATGTAGCGTTGCTCATTATATTCAGAAATCTTTGCTGTATTAAGACACAACTGATGGTAAATGCTGAGCTGCCCAAATCCCAAAGGGAAACTTGAAACAGCTGCCAAAATGGTTTTTGCAATTTGTATATTATGAGGTGTTCTGAAATAAGAAAATGACATCTCTGACCAATTATGATGAATTTATGTTAAACATTTATTTTAAAATGCATTTAAACTCAAGAATGCATTCACATAGTTAACAGAACTTGAAAACAGTTCCAAAAGGTCTTAACTTAAACCAGACCCAGAGTTAACCTTCCTTTTTCTGTTTGGCAACAATCTTAGCTTTTTAAATCTATAACATTCTAGTAATTTTACTCTTGAGGTATCTTCTGAGGCAATCAGAAACTGGTTTTCCAGGACTGGCCTTGTCCACATTACCTTCTGGGAGAATTAACCAGCTACCATGCTGTCTACTGGGATATCTAGGTAGCTACCCCCTCACACAGGCTTCAGTGACTTCTTAAATATGTTCTTCCCTTTGATCTCACTGTCTTCTATTGTTTCATCCAGACTCTCAGAAGATCCCTTTTTCCAGAACTGATCAAACTCCTTTATTTATTTTAGCTCCTATAGTTTAACAAGTAAACTTACCCTATCTTTGCCTCACAATTTATATGTCCCCCTTTGAACTAAAACAACCCATTTCAACCATTACTTCTTTTATTGCCTTATGTAATTGCTTATTTAAGTTTCTCTTGGTTCATTAACACATCAAAAACACTTTCTGTAGTGACCCTCGCAGTCACTCTATCTCTTAATCCAATTGCAACAATCACACTCTCACCAACCTGTTTTCCAGTACATGAGAAGTATGATGGTGATATTACTAAAATATAACATTTTATAATTCCTCCTTTTCTTGACAGCAACCCAAGTTAGACAATCAACTTGTACTGTACTTATTGAAAGCTTGTTCAGAAATCTGCTGTGGTGAGTTGCATGATTTCAGGTAACCTTGTGGATGTCAATTTCCCAAGTTTCAGCTCTGACAACCCACACCTAAACTCTTTGGCCGTAGATAAGTAGCACATGTCCCTGCAGGGCTAGATTATGCACTTTGTGAAGGACAAACAGACAACTTACAAGTAGGTCTAAATTGCTCGTTTAAATGAATTGGGGACTCTCGAACATGCTGATGAGTTTCTGTGTGTCAGTAATCTAGCTGATCAAAAAAAGACAAAGAACAAAGAACAACACAACACAGCACGGGAAACGGGCCCTTCGGCCTAACGAGCCCGCGCCGCCATTTTAACAATGTGCTTTTCCTCTTCCACCCTTGACCCATGTCTATGCTTATGGCACCCACATTGGAAACCAGATTGAAGGGAGAATAATTTAGGGACAATTTGTTACACCAATCAGACAAAGAGCACATCTTTGGGGTGTGGGAGGAAACCGGAGCAACCGGAGGAAACCCACGCAACCACAGGGAGAACGCGTAAACTCCCACAGATACTGGCCCAAATCCATGTATCTGCACAGCCAGCAGTGATAGTCACTGAGCTGTCATGGTGCCCATCTGTTGGTCCAGTTTAAGTGTTCGCAAACGACGTGAAGTACTAGGCTACTCTCGAAACATCCAAGAGCAGCCCACGCATGACCCACCGCGTGTATGCCCCTCGTTAGACAGCAAGGTGGACCGACACACCTGCGGAGTAAAAGAGAAAAACATCAACATATGTAACAGTTGATTTCCAGGAACGTCCCAAGGCTCTGATCCTTATTTAAAACAGTCTCCTATAACCCTCCATTCCTATTTTGCTCATGCGTCTATCTAAGTACACCTTAAACAAGTCCAGCGTGCCTGCCTCCACCACCTTACTTGGCAGTGCATTCTATAGCCCCACAACCCTTTGTGTGAAAACCCTCCCTCTAGCATCCAAATTATATCTTGCCCCCCTCATCCTAACCCCGTGGCCCCTCGTGATATTTGTCTCCAATCTAGGAAAAAGCCTGCCACTGTTTACTCTATCTATACCCTTCATTATCTCATACACCTCTATTAGATCCCCCCTCAATCTCCGTCTTTCTAAGGAAAACAGCCCCAATTTACCCAATCTTTCCTCATAACCCAGTCCTTCCATACCAGGCAGCATCCTGGGAAACGTCCTCTGCACTCTCTCCAGGGTCTCCATGTCCTTCCGGTAGTAAGGTGACCAGAACTGGACTCCAAATGTGGTCTAACCAACATTAGATGCCAGCTCTTGTACTCTATACCCCTTCCTATAAAGGCTAGCATACCAGAAGCTTTCTTCGCAACCTTCTCCACCTGTGTTGCCACCTTCAAAGACTTGTGCACTTGCACTCCCAGATCCCTCTGCATTTCTATACTCTTGAACATTTTTTAGATTTGTATTGTTAAAATCTTAATGTATTTTAATTTCAGGTCCCAATAGTTCTTCCGATTGTGGTGACTGTCGTCGCTATTTATTTGGTTCTCGCTCCAATCATTGATGCTCCAGATTTGGCATACTTATATTGTTCGCTATTTATTGTTGGAGGACTAATATTTTATGTCCTGTTTATTTACTTTCACTTTAACTGGACTCGCAAAATAATGAGTAAGTCATAAATATGTTTTACTTCTATATTTATTATCCCTTAGTTTGAGTGACATCCAGATAATAAACTCCAAAAGCAAACAGAATGTGAAGTGACCCAGTATATGGATCAATTCGTATCAGAAAAATAGTCCATTCTGTACGTTTTGATGTTATTACTCAAATCTAATTAATCCAATGTTCTCCTTAATGAAGTGGGGTTGCAATGTATCGGAAGATGAGATTAGGTTAAATTCTCATTGTTCAATCCTTCATCGGAGCCATATTTCTATGAACACAGGCCTGTCATTTCATTGTGCAGATTACAAATAAAAAATAACAAGCAACTTGAGGGAAGGCACAGTGAGTGAGAGAGGCTTTTGTTGAGATAATAATGATTCACAAAAATATCAAAAGTTGGATCCCTGAGAAATTTGTTTATCATGAAAATGATTGATTTCACTGCTTTTCACCAAATTGATGAATACTTGCAATATATTGCCAGATATGTGATTAAGGCTAATAACACCAATAATTCCAAAACAATTTGGGTAGGCATTTGAAATTAAATAACAAACTGAATGCTGTTTATGAACTCTGAGGCTGACCAGAAGACGCCTATAAAATTCAAGGAGAGAGAGAGAACATTATTATTATACTGTTCGTGCTCCTTACCAAGAAGATTGATCATATGTAACAGCTCATATACCCAGGAGTATCAAATAGCTTACATAGATATAAATAACTACTTAGTTCTGGATTATTTTTTGCCATGTTCTTCAGCTGCTAGCATCTATCCCGCTAAGAGAGAATAGTTTTACTGGGCAGATAATTTTGAATCTAAAAGGCTTCAGAAGCATTTGTTTTTGTCAAATTATATAAAATATTTATAACATCAAATAGGGGACTGAAATGGTTTCAGTGATCATGCACCATAATTCCTCGAGACATGCGAGATTCATGACACAGCAAGGCTAGAATGCTTAATTAGTACTTTGCATTGGTATATACTACACAAGAGGATGCTGAGAAACATTGGTAGAAGCAGAGGTAATGGATAGGGTGAAAATTGATAGGCTGAATGGACTGAAAAGGCTGGCAATGCAGAGAGTGAATAAGTCAACTGGTCCTAATGGTTTTCATCACAAATTGCTAAAAATGGGATGGAGATAGCAAAAGGGCTTGCCAAATCTCCCAATCTTCTGTGGATATGGAGCAGGTGCCAGAGGAATGGAAAGTGGCAAATGTGACACCGTTGTTAAAGAAAGAGGCCAGTAACTACAGACTGATCACTTTAACATTAATAGGGAGTAGGTTTAGGAACAATAATTGAGAAAGAAAATCAATAGGAACTTGAAGGGGTTTGATTTAATTAAAATGAGCGTGTAGATTATCCTTGACTAATCTAATAAATTTTTTTGATGAGACAAAAATATTGATGAGGGGGATGCAGTGGATTTTGTTTAAAAGGGTTTCAAAAAAAATGTTTGACAAAGGACCACCACATTCTAGTTACGTAAATAGAGGCTCACGACTAGGAGGGTGAGTGCTGGCTTGGAGAAAAATTGGCTCACGGACAAAAACGGTGGAGTCAGTTGGTTTTTAGGATCGTAGATAGAATATAGTAGTGTTCCTCAGGGCCTGCGCTAAGATCACTACCTTTTATGTATATATACTATGGGAATGGTAGCAGAGTGATGATGTTACTGCCTCAGTAATCCAGATGCTGGGACTACTGCCCTGAAACTATGATCAACACAGTAAGAAGTCTTACAACACCAGGTTAAAATCCAACAGGTTTATTTGGTAGCAAAAGCCACTAGCTTTCGGAGCGCTGCTCCTTCGTCAGGTAAGTGGGTGTTCTGTTCACAGACAAAACATATAAGGACATAAATTCAATTTACAAAATAATGGTTGGAATGCGAGTCTTAAAGGTACAGACAATGTGAGTGGAGAGAGCATTAAGCACAGGTTGAAGAGATGTGTATTGTCTCCAGACAGGACATTCAGTGAATTTTGCAAACCCAGGCAAGTCACGGGGGTTACAGATAGTGTGACATGAACCCAAGATCCTTGTTGAGGCCGTCCTCATGTGTGCGGAACTTGGCTATCAGTCTCTGCTCAGCGACTCTGCGTTGTGTGTTGTGAAGGCTGCCTTGGAGAACGCTTACCCGAAGATCAGAGGCTAAATGCTCGTGACCGCTGACATGTTCCCCAACAGGAAGAGAACACTCTTGCCTGGTGATTGTTGAGTGGTGTTCATTCATCTGTTGTCATAGCGTCTGCATGTGTATACCATGCCTTGGGACATCCTTTCCTGCAGCGTATCAGATAGACAACGTTGGCTGAGTTGCAAGAGTATGTGCCATGTACCTGGTGGATGGTGTTCTCATGTGAGGTGATGGCATCCGTATTGATGATCCGGCACACCTTGCAGAGGTTGCTGTGGCAGGGTTGTGTGGTGTCATGGTCACTGTTCTCCTGAAGGCTGGGTAGTTTGCTGCGGACAATGGTCTATTTGAGGTTGTGCGGTTGTTTGAAGGCAAGAAGTGGGGGTGTGGGGATGGTCTTGGTGAGATGTTCGTCTTCATCAATGACATGTTGAAGGCTCCGGAGAAGATGTCGTAGCTTCTCTGCTCCGGGGAAGTACTAGATGACGAAGGGTACTCTGTCCACCTTGTCCCGTGTTTGTCTTCTGAGGAGGTTGGTGCGGATTTTCGCTGTGATGTATCGGAACTGTCGATTGATGAGTGAAGCGCCATATCCTGTTCTTATGAGGGCATCTTTCAGCATCTGGAGGTATCTGTTGCGATCCTTCTCATCTGAGCAGATCCTGTGTACACGGAGGGCTTGTCCGTAAGGAATGGCTTCTTTAACGTGACCAATAACGATGCCATTGTCTCAAGTGAGAACACCATCCACCCAGTACATGGTACATACTCTTGCAACTCAACCAACGTTGTCTACCTGATACGCTGCAGGAAAGGATATCCCGAGGCATGGTACATTGGGGAGATCATGCAGACGCTATGACAACGGATGAATGAGTGAACACAGCTCGACAATCACCAAGCAAGAGTGTTCTGTTCCCGGCCTCTGATTGGGCAGCGGCTCTTGAGAATGGGTTTGCTGCCCTTTGGGGGCCTTCATCATATGGGAGTCCTAGTTTAGTTAGTGCCTGATTGCACCAGAACTGATGTAGAGATGCCAGCGTTGGACTGGGGTAAACACAGTAAGAAGTCTCACAACACCAGGTTAAAGTCCAACAAGTTTATTGGATAGCTCTCTGATCAGAACCTTCCACACACCTGATGAAGGAACAGCATTTCCGACAGCTTGTGGGATTACTATCAAATAAACTGGTTGGACTTTAACCTGGTGTTGTGAGACTTCTTACTCTGTGCACCAGAATTACCAGGGCAGAGGCAACATGTGGTCCTTCACCAGTTCTTCAACCAGTGAGGTAAGGGAGGATCCCCTCGTTTGAACTAAATCCTGCTTAGTTGACAGTTTTAAAGACTGTTCAGTTCTAGATGGATCTCAGAATCCAAGTGCTTAGATTTTGGAATTTGGCAGGACATATTGAGAGGGTAGTTAGTAATGGGATGTAATGGTCCTTGAGAGCATGCAGAAGATTACCAGAACAGGCCAGAGTTGATGAACTCAGCTATGTGGTCAGGCTGCGGTTGTTATCGTTGAAGCAATGGAGATTGAGGGGAAATTTGATAGAAGGTGAAAGCTTTAAATAAGGTAGGCAAAGAAAAGCTGTTCCAATTTATTGATCTTAACTTGGGGATGCAGATTAACCTTTTTGGAAAGAGATACAAAGGGGTTATCAATAAAAACAAATTTGGACAGGAAGTGGTAATCATCCAGAACTTGTTGCCTAGAAAGGTGGTGGAAATACCATGATTACAAAAGGAAATTGGATGGGCACTTAAGGGAAATAAACTTGCAGGGCTACAGGGAAAGAGCAGGGGAGTAGGGTGGATTAGATTGCTCTATAAGGAGCTGGCAATGACCCAATAGGCTAAATGGCCTCCTTGTGTAACATAAGATTCCACAATATGTCACTAAAGTATTTCCCGATAAATGAAGCCTCTCTCACAAACTTCACCTTACTTTTGGACTTTACATTATGGTTAGGCACAAGCTCTGCAAACCCTTGTGTTAACAAAAGTAGTATTTCAATGAACAACAGATTCTCCAAGTGGAATCGTAGACTAAATAAAATGCAGAAAATATAATTTGACCGATTTACCAGATTTTTAAATTATGTATGCTGACTGGGATAAATGAATCCAAGGAAAACCAAGACATATTCCAAAAAACGTCTTTCATTTTTGTTGGGTATATATTTTACATACAGTCTATCATTAACATCCTTGCCATTGGTGAAAGCATCTTATAAGTTTGAATACGAGTAACTATGAACTGATAAAGCATGTTTATATGACGGGGTTGTTCATCAATGTGGCTGACTGTTTTGTGAAAAGATAACTTTTTAAATTGTATTTCCAGAGCCCATTACCAAACATCTGCAGCTGTTCTTGGAAGTGGTACCAGCAGAGAATGAACAGTAAAAGTACCCATTACCTTGCTTTTAACTCTGTTCTTTTAATGTGGTATTGGAGGTAGAAGTAGGTGTAGACAGTTGTAAGATTTTTGAATACAGTTTTCCTGTATTTCTGTAAACCACTAGTAATATGCAAGTAAATGCTATTGTTTGCACTACACTTATCATTGTATGAACTTAGTCAGATATATTTAAGTGAATGTGAATATTATACAAAATCAGTTGCAATACGATGCACATCTTATTAATTTTAATAAGATGTAACCTTATTAGTTGGTGTGCCGTTGTCAAATGATACCAATGGATCCTAATTCCCCACAATAGGAAGTTGTAGTGTCAAAAGAATGCACCAAGTAGAAATCAAGTATTTCTTGAGGGCATAGATCACCCTGACCCACCTCCAAAACATCTCATTAATTGTGATGGAAGTTATGGAGTATTTTCATTTGTTTTGATAAATTATAAAAACTATTTGGTGACATCATTAAATCGGGCAAAGGCATTTTGGATGCCTAGCAAACCTAAAATGAGAAGGGAAAAGTGAGAGCAAAATTAAAAATCAGGTTATTTCAAATGCAATGTGCAAAGGGTATAAAGATTACTGGTGACGGAACTATGTTTTATGTGTACATTTTAATAAGTTAATAAATGTATTGTCAAATCTCTAACTTAAGTGAAATACAGTGGGTTTATAAAGTTGAGGAAGAACATTCAGCACCTGCACATTTAGAACTTGGAAGTTCTAAGAAGTTCATGGAAGCATCTGCAATTTTATTCATAATGATAATTTTGGAGACAAGAACTTTAAGATCATCATCTATCATCACCACCAAGCATCATCTTCTATCGTACCTTGGAGCGATTTGGGAAGGAGGCTCTTGCCCCCATAGGAGCGATATTCAAATCATTGATGGATTTGGGCCTCAGAGATCTGACATTGGAGAAAAAAAAGCAGCATTCTCACAAGATAAAAGAAATGTTTTTTTTTTAGGTAGCTTTGATGATGGGGGAAATGTGAGTTCTATTGGCAAAGAGAGAAGATAGTAATACTAGAATGTGAAGATGAAGAATCAAAAATAAGGAAAAATGCAAGAGGCAATACCTATTGCTTTGACTTGCATAAGGATTCATGTAATGAATATCTTAAGGACACTCAGCAGTAAATGTGAATAAATTACAGGCAAAAACCAAAGGGAACTTTTGAAAGTTGTGAATAATGAGTTCTGAAATAGAGTATATTATCTGACACCTCTGCTGTTGATGGTGGAGCAGCAGGAGCTGATAACAGAAAATCAGGACTGCAGAATAGTCTGTCTGTGCAGGGGCATGGGTAGAGAAAATTGCAGAGGCCAGTAACATGTGAAAAGACTATACAATTTATCTTTTAAGAACCAAAACATTCTTTGGTTTCATCAGGATTCTTTCTGGCTCTGGAAGGCCACAAAAGAAGCTACTGATATCATAACTGAGCCATTGTCCTGCAAGGGAACTGCAGGCTGTGAGCAAAACAGGAGTTTGTTCTGGGAAATTCCCAAGCTTATGGTTTAAAGTTTATTTGTTTATGTCACAGGTAGGTTTATGTTAACACTGCAATTAAGTTACTGTGAAAATCCCCTAGTTGCCACATTCCTGTTGGGGTACACTGAGGGGGGAGTTTAGCATGGCCAATGCACCTAACCAGCGTGTATTTCAGATTGTGGCAGGAAACCAGAGCACCTGGAGGAAACCCATGCAGACACATGGAGAACATGCAAGGGGGCTGCAGAAGGACTTGGACAGGTCAGGAGAATGGGCAAAGTAGTGGCAGATGGAATACAATGCGGAAAAGTGTGAGGTTATGTACTTTGGAAGGAGGAGTGGAAGCATAGACTATTTTCTAAATGGGAAACTGTTTCGGAAATCAGAAACACAAAGGGACTAGGGAATCATTGTTCAAAGTTCTCTTAAGGTTAACGTGCAAGTTCAGTTGGCAGTTAGGAAGGCAACTGCAATGTTAGCATTCATGTCAAGACGGCTGGAATACAAGAGCAGGGGTGTACTTCTGACACTGAATAAAGCTCCAGTCAGACCCCATTTGGAGTATTGTGAGCTGTTTTGGGCTCCATATCTAAGGAAAGCCTTGGAAAAGTCCAGAGGAGGTTCACAAGAATGATCCCTGGAATAAAGAGCTTGTTGTATGAGGAACAGTTGGGGACTCTGAGTCTGTATTTGTTGGAGTTCAGGAGGATGAGGGGGGATCTTATTGAAACTTACAGGAGACTGCAAGGCCTGGATAGAGTGGACATGGAGAGAATGTTTCCACTAGTAGGAAAAACTAGAACTAGAGGGCTCAATTTCAGGCTAAAAAGATGATCCTTTAAAATAGAAATGAGGAGGAATTTCTTCAGCCAGAGAGTGGTGAATCTGTGGAACTCTATCATAAAAGGCTGTGGAGGCCAAGTCATTGAATATCTTTAAGATAGAGGTAGATAGGTTCTTGATTAATAAGGGGCTCAGGGGTTATGGGGAAAGGGCAGGAGAATGGGGATGAGAGAAAAAAAAATCAGCCATGATTGAATGGCAGAGCAAATTCAATGGGCTGAGTGGCCTAATTCTGCTCCTATGTCTTATTGTCTTTGCGCAGACAGTGACCCAAGCAATTGAATTGAACCCGAGTCCCCAGTGCTGTGAGGCAGCAGTGCTTAACCACTGTGCCGCCATGCAACCCTAGGGTGGGTTGGCAGGAGAGAGAGAGAGAGAACACCACAAACTAAATTTAAGGTACTTTATGAAAGACATGAATGATGGGAACTATTTGATAATTTCTGTAAGTGAACATTATTCTTGATACTCTCAATAGCCTTTGAACTGTCCAAGTAATGACCAAGGTTTTCGACTGTGATTCCTGGATGTTTCAGCACACAACTTACCTCCATGGTCCAGCCATCAGTCAGCTCGCACATCCATCCTTATAAACGTACTACCTTTTTATGCCACTTGGAAAGCAAAAATGCTTAATATCTAATTTCAGGATATTTGACTGACAACCAAACAGCTTTCTCACCCACCCCACCCCGCACCCCCACCACCACTGCACCCCCCCTCACCCACCAACCCACCCCACCCACCACCCTTCATGCTCAACAATTTTATAACTGGTAAGGAGACATGGTCAAAAAAATGACAAGAAATATTATTTTAATGTCCTGAAGATTTTTCTCCAGGGTTGCACAAGCAGTGTCCTGCAGACTGATTCTTAATCTCGGGAGACTTTGGGCCAATCTTGGAGGATTGACAACCCTCGAATGACATGCATGATTCAAAGCTTTTGGCAGCCAGCATCCAGGGGTTTTTAACATTGAAACCAATAATACAAGAATGTCACGTGAGAATACAAGTGCAATGGTCTTTCAAAAGCCATACTACCAATCATGAACGTTTGGGGGTTAACAGAAAATTTTAATTCCAATGTAACGTCAGGCAGATCTTAATAAAGTTTGATGTGACTATAAAGCAGCAAGAATCACTTTGTACTTGTGCAGACTTTCTCTCAACTGTCAGAGACAGGGATGATTAAATGGGTTTAGCACAAGCCTCTTAAATGACCCATATTCTTTAGATTTTTAAAGCTGTATATTCTACCATATACTGAGTTTAATCTTCTACTGTAACTATCAAAATTCAGCATTTTGTATGTTTATTTCAAATTTAATGTTAAAATAAAGGGATAAAAATTCATATTTGTCAACCTATATATACACATTAATTTCGTACAAATACTTCCAGATTTAGTCAGAAGGTGACCTGCATTTGGTTATTTGAAGTAACAGAAGGGTGGCTTGCAATTGTACTTTACTGCCACCTGCTGTTACATTATGATCGTTTTGGTTTTGGCAATGAGAAGCTATTTGATAAAAGCAAATTACTGCGGTTGCTGGAATCTGAAACATACACAGAAAACACTGGAAAGTCTCATCTATGGAGAGAACAGAGCTAATTCACACCCCGCTACTGCTGCCAGGAAGAACAGAGGATCACAGCCAGTTGGTGAGGTCAGAGAATCCAGCCCAATGTTTCAAGTCTGGCTGACTCATCATCAGAGATACAGAGAATTATTGAGGTTTGGTGGTGGTGGAGGAGTTGATTGGGGGTGGGGGGTAGCAGGGAGATAATATTACTATGGGCTGAATAGAAGGCCAACGATAGGTGAAGCCTGGGAGAGATTGACAAAGATGTCAGACACAGGAAATGTAAATGGGTGATCATGGCTAAGAAAGGTGCTGATTGTGGTACATTAAGAGATGAAAACGTGTTAATGGCAAAACAAATGTGGATGTTCATAGCGAGGGGGATTGAATATAAAAGTAGGGAGGTCTTGCTGCAGCTGTATAGGGCATTGGTGAGGCCGCAGCTGGAGTACTGTGTGCAGTTTTGGGCGCCGCACCTGCGCAAGGATATTTTGGCCTTGGAGGGAGTGCAGAGGAGGTTTACTAGGCTGATACCGGAGTTGAGGGGGTTGAGCTATGAGGAGAGGCTGAATAAACTAGGCTTGTACTCGTTAGAGTTTAGAAGAATGAGGGGAGATCTCATTGAGACGTATAAGATGATGAATGGGATGGATAGGATAGAGGTGGAAAGACTCTTCCCGCTCAAAAAAGACAGTAGGACTCGGGGGCACAGCCTCAAGATAAAGGGGGGGCGGTTTAGAACGGAGTTGAGGAGGAACTTCTTCACTCAAAGGGTGGTGAATCTCTGGAATTCTCTGCCCGTTGAAGTGGTGGAGGCTGCCTCGCTAAATATTTTTAAGAAGCGGGTTGATGGGTTTTTGATAAGAGAGGGGATTGAGGGTTATGGGGAGAGGGCGGGAAAGTGGAACTGAGCCACGACAGATCAGCCATGATCTTATTGAATGGCGGGGCAGGCTCGAAGGGCCAGATGGCCTACTCCTGCTCCTATTTCTTATGTTCTTATGTGCCGACGTTGGACTGGGGTAAACACAGTAAAAAGTCTGACACCACCAGGTTTAAGTCCAACCGATTTATTTGATAGTACACAATTTTTTCTCCCATACCGACACTCTGCCCCCCGAACCCAATTTACTAGGGCCATCTGTTAGCTGTCCCAGGTTGTCCTTTGTCACACTGCTTACCTTTGTTTGACAACACCAGGTTTAAGTCCAACAGATTTATTTGATAGTACACGCACTAGCTTTGGAGTTAGTCCCTTCGTCAGGTGAATGGAGAGTTCTGGCCTCAGACAGAGCATATAAAGCACAGACAGTTTACAGATTACTGTGATCAAATTAATATGATCAGTGCTCCTTCCACTCACATTGTCAGCCACTTTAAGACTTGAACAGCAGGTTAGGTGTAAAGATATGCATTCTAATCAGTAATCTGTAAACTGTCTGTGCTTTATATGCTCTGCCTGAGGCCAGAACTCTCTATTTACCTGACGAAGGGGCTAACCCCAAAGCTAGTGAGTGTACTATCAAATAAATCGGTTGGACTTAAACCTGGTGTTGTCAAACAAAGGTAAGCAGTATGAGAAAGGACAACCTGGGACAGCTAACAGATGGCCCTAGTAAATTGGGTTCGGGGGGCAGAGTGTCGGTATGGGAGAAAAAAATTGGAAAACAAAATTTAAAAAAAAGATGGAAAAATGAATTAATGGAAATAAATTGATAGAAATAGAAAAAAGGGTTGGAGGCGGAAGAGAGAATTCATAGTCTGAGGTTGTTGAACTCAATGTTAAGTCTAGAAGGCTATAGCATGTCTAATTGGAAAATGGGGTGCTGTTCCTCCACTTTGCATTGGACTTCACTGGATGTTTGATCTTTAGGTTTCAATAATCTTTTAGGCTTTACAATATAAGTGGGTTTAAAAATACAGTAAATACAGGCTTGTATTTAGAAACACTGCATCTCATTGATTGGTCAGCTTCAACTGGGTACTGTAGAGGTGAACAAGATGCTACTTTACTATTAGGTTAAAAAGAAATTATGGGTAAGTCACTAAAGCATATTCAGCTCAATAAAATAATCTGGGAGAAGTACAAGTTCAAAACTTTATATATACTATGTGATACTGCAAAATCATTTATGTTTACAGATGGATGTAAAATGTCCTATAAAGAGTCAGGATCTTGACCAACATTCCTCCCTCAACTAACATTGCAAGCTGAAAACTGTCATTCATTCTGGTTACCATGAGGCCTTGCTTTACTTGCCAGAACATTTATCATATCACAAAAAAGTGGCTTTAAATTCCTTGGAATACCTAGATGATTTAGAACATTATTCTTTACCAGGTTTATATTTAGAGATATGATCTGCTTGAAGCAGTAGTACATCCCTCCTTCCAAATTCAGGAAAATGACCCTTGCCTGGAAGTCCCCATCTCTACAACTGAAACAAGTATTCTAATTAAACTGAACCAGAATCCTATTTACCCCACTGAACAAATCCTACAACAGGGTCAGTGAGGAAACAGTTCCACCTGACAGACAGGAATCCAGTAAACATATTTGAAGATTTGGTTCAAAGTGGGAATTCAGTATATGGAGGAAAGATGTGTTTGCTTGTTGCTTTCTAACTTGTGCAGCCTTCAGGAATTGGTCTTACTCTCGCTATCAAAGAAGCTAGTTATTTGATGAGTATCTGCTGAGTAACTAAGGTTCTTATGGTTCAAAATAGACTGGCAATTGGTGGCCAGATTAATAAAACATATAAAAACAGAAGTAAAATATATAATTGAATAAATTAAATAATTAATTAGAACACATTAAGGGTGGCGGGACAGGTGATGTGTCACAACTGCAGCACGTGGGAGCTCTTAGATGCCAGTTTGATCCTGGGCAAACACATCTGCAGTACTTCATGTTTGAAGTTCAAGCAGTTTCGGTTCAGTTTGAACTGAATTAGAAACATTGATAAATCGGAGGAGGAAAGCTACATGGATTTATTAAAAGGGTAACCCATTTTAAACAGAGAGGAGGTAAAATTCTGTCAAGCAGATCAGCAGTCTTTAGAATTCTCTTCCTGAAAATGTGGTCACAATAAGAAGTCTCTCTCACAACAGCAGGTTAAAGTCTAACAGGTTTATTTGGTATCACAAGCTTTTGGAGCACTGCTCCTTCATCATGCGTGGACTACTCCACTCACTTGATGAAAGAACAGCACTCCAAAAGCTCCTGATACCAAACAAAACTGTTGGACTTTAACCTAGTGTTGTGAAACTTCTTACTGTGCCCACCTCTCTCCAACGCCAGCATCTCTACATCATGAAAAGGCGGCAGAAGCAGAGCCTTTGAATATTTTTAAGATAAAGGTGGATAGATTTTTAGTAAGCAAGGGCATGACATGTTATCAGGAGTAGGTGAGATGGAGAAATGAGGTTACCATCAAATTAGCCAATATCTTATTAAACAGCAGAGCATTTATAAAGCATTTTTCATTTCTGAAAGCAAACACCAGCCAACGAATTAATTTAAGTGGCAGGAATGTTGTTTTGCAAACAAATACATAAGTCAATCTGGGCACTGCAGGGCCCATAATAGTAATAAGAATAACCGGATTCGTATCACTGGTGTTAGTTGAGAACTAATATTCATTCACAGCACCAACACTCTCGACTTTGCAATAAGTACTACAAGTTATTTTATATCTACCCAAATACCAGCAGACAGAAAGGGCTTCACTGCTCCAAGGAGGCGGAACAGTGGCAGCAGAGGAAGGAGAGGGAAGCCAACCTAGGATTGTGCTTGTGGATCCAGAATTGGGCTCCTCAGAAATTGAAAGCCTCACCAAGTCTGACAGATGTGATCCTCCATTTCGAGGGACTGTCGCCATTGGCTTTAACGTGCAATTTGAAAGCCATTCTATGTTAAAAATGCAGCACTACCTCAAAAGTGAAGTATCAGCCTCAATCATGTAGTAAATGCCAGTTGAATACGTTGAATTTATGGGAATAATACCAAACTGACATTAAATCAGACTGTTCCTTTACAGGAAGTAATTTGGAAACTTCGTATCTTTCCCAATTATGATTTGTAGGACAACATAATCTTCTTTATGAAAATGATTAATATTCTGTCAAAACATACTTTATGCTAAACAGCAACATTTTAAAAAAGTTCATTTTACTCCACACAAGGATTACATTATTTTTATTTCTGAACTTGCAAAACAAAATGGAATGAAAATGCACCATACAATAAGTGCTCACGTCAATGGTTTTCAAAGTGTTCTGCATGGAAAATCTCTGCAAATAATGACAGCCCATTGTAACTCACCAGAAATACGATGCTAAGTAAACAATAACAGAAAATTATGCACAGAAATCTGATGACATTTGCAGATCTCTTCAGACTCAAGGTCCTCATCAGAATGCAAAAAACAAATAAAAATGTTCGTGTCTATATCTGTATAAAACCTGCACATTACTTCTTGTGGCCTTTTATAAACTTTCAGAGTGGCTGTTTTGATGTAAATTGGGATTAGACAATGGACAATACAAATTGAAATACTGGATACATTTTTTTTATTTTCTAAAATGTATTTTCTTTTCTCTTTTCTCCTCTTTCATCATTCTACTATCCTTGGTTCTCAATGAAAAACTATTTTACTTTTTCATTAACATCTATTTTCTTGTGATGTATTACTTTTAAGAATAAATTGAATTACAATATTACTTGATTTTTTTCAGGTTAGTCCCTTTAAATTGTTTGATTTGAATGCACCAAATATTCAACAGGAAAGCAAATATTCAAAACCAATTAGCTACTTAAATGTACATATACATGCATGTTGTAATTTTCTTGCAATAGTAAAATACAAATACCTTGCATCCATTCTGAATGAGCAATTTAAAGTGGTAGACACTCCAAACAGATCTCCATGCCTTTAAATAAAATTATTTTGCCTTTCAACTTTAATGTATAATTAATTCAGCACATTCAATGAGTGCAGAAAATATTTGCCTCAGCTTCAATTTGAAATGTAGAACATATATTTGCATAGAGTAGGTCACTTCTGGAATGGCTGAAGTGTGGAGGGGATTCCATCATCTCTAATTTATTGCTGCTTGAAAACAGATCTCAACTTCTATAAATACTGTGATATTGACATTGGTCAAGTTCTTACGACAACCACAATAAATGACTATACTCTAAAAACTAACACAGTTGTTAACCTTCTGCTGAGAAAGTAAGATATTCTGCAGTATACTTTGAGTTTATTTTTCTTAAAGAAGTCATAGTTGGCAAATATGAACAAAGGATAAGTCAAAACTTTAACCAATAGATTCAACAGGGAATTCAAAAGTAATTCTTAATCTGAAATGTGTTAAAAATGTGGAGTTAATTATTAGTAGTAGTCAAGTTGAAGAGCCTAAATGCACTTAAAAGGAAATTAGGTAAACACATGGGGGAACGGCAGGTTACATTGATGAGGTGAGAGGAAAAGCCTATTAAAGAGGCTCAGTGCAGACCATGAACATCAACATGGATTGGTTGGGTTGAATGGTCTGTTTCTGTGCTGTCGATTCTATGCAATAAGGCTGCCCAATACAATTTCAAGGACTTAAACTGTATACATGTGCTTCAAAGGGGTTTATAAAAACTCCAGGTAGCTTTCAAAAGGGAACTGGGTAACTAGAGGGCATAGGTTTAAGTGAGAGGGGAGAGACAAAAGTGTCCAGAGGGGCAATCTTTTCAGAGGGTGGCGAGTGTCTGGAACAAGCTGCCAGAGGTAGTAGTAGAAATGGGTACAATTTTGTCTTTTAAAAAGCAATTAGACAGTTACATGGGTATGATGGATATAGATGAATATAGGCCAAATGCAGTCAACTGGGATTAGCTTAGCTGTTTAAAAAACAAGTGCATGGACAAGTTGAGCCAAAGGATCTCTTTCCGTGCTGTAAACCTCAGAGTCCAAAGATGTGCAGGTTAGGTGGATTGGCCATGATAAATTGCCTTTTAGTTTCAGGGAGATTAACAGGCAAATACGTGGGGTTACAGGGATGGGACCTGAGTGGGATTCTTGTCGGTGCAGGCTGGGCTGAATGGCATCCTTCTGCACTGTAGCATTTCCATAGTTTCTATTTCATCTATTGGATGAGTCCAGAACCAGGGTGGATAGTCTTCAAATTGAAGCTCTGGCTAAGCGGGGGTATAGTCAGAAAATGTTTCTTTATAACAAAAGTAGTAGCAATCTGCTTTATTTTCTCTCACAAAGGCAACTGAGAAGTTTGTTAGTCAAGATTGTTAACAATTGGAACAAATGAGGTTAACATACAGATCAGTCATTGGCAAGAATTGTGCAAATAATAGTGTGAAATGAGAAAATGCCATGTAGATTATGACAGAGCGCATAATGTCATTATCTTTAAATTGAGAAACCTAACTGAAAGAAACCAATGCTCACAGGACAATACCATCATCAAAAAAAAAACCTCTTTCAGATTTTATAAATTAACACATTGTTGTCAAATCTCCCTGTCCCAACTAATATTTCTCCCTCAAATGGAACTGCAAAAACTAGTTGACTGGTCATTATTCTCACAGCTATTTGTTGACACTGGCTCTGTGAAAAGGTACTCAGTGTTTGCTTACATAAACAGCAGTGCTCGAGGATATACTGAGATGCATCCTTAAAAGTTTGCAGCAGAAAATTGAGAACACAAAGCTATTTATGTGCTTCAAAAGTACAAGTGTTTTTGATAGTTTTATCTGAACAGTCAGAGCTCTTTAAATGCAATCAACAGTTTTAAAAAAATCATGTTCTATCCTGGGTGCTAATTTTGTAAGCTTCTGATGCATTTACACTAACCTTAGAGAAATTGCTTTTTGAAATTGAATGGTAATGTAAGTCACCTATTTAAATCAGAGACGGTTCCTAGATTCAATGGCGTTTGAATTTTAATTTGCAGAGTGTATGAGGTGTGGATGCTTTGCCTTTTCTTGACCACTTGAGTATGAATGGAATTATCAGCTGCTGCAGTAAAAAATACACAGACTAAAAAAAGACACTCGGAATCACTTCCAACAGGAGATGCAATTACTTTTGAGAAATCAATGTAGAAATTTGAAATGGTTTTCTCATTAAGTTAAGAAATCATTTCAAGACTACTGAGAAGCACAATATGAAGCCTTCAATGTCCCAATATTTGAACCCAAGGTCATTTTTGGGGATAGTTATTACATTCATAGAATCATATAGTGGAGAGGACGACCATTTGGCCCATCAAGTCTGCACCAACCACAATCCCAACCAGGTGCTATCCCCATAACCCAATGCATTTAGACTAGCTTGTCCCGCTGACACCAAGGGGGCAATTTAGCATGACCAGTCCACCTAACCTGCACATCTTTGGACTGTGGGAGGAAACCCATGCAGACATGGGAGAATGTGCAAATTCCACATAGACAATGACCCAAGCCGGGAATTGAATCCAGGTCCCTGACACTGTGCCACCCAAAAATAATTTTGACATTGTAAGTATTCAAAGATAGGTTTCTGACAAAGATAAAGTTTTCCGATGAACAGAATGTCCACAAGAGTAACAATTTCAGTAGTTTATTGAAATCAAGCCTGTGTGAGCATTTGCTACCAGGTGGAAATAACACTATAAAGCCAGTTAGAAGCATCTCCAACCTTCAGTACCAAGTTAAGGTTGAGCATCAGCACTTGAGCTTTGCTTCTCTGGTAAAACTGAAGTCTTACTGAGTTACAGATTTTTAAAAAACTGTTAATGCTGAATTTATTTGATCAAAGATCCAGGATTTAAATTTGCAAAAAACATTTGTAATGTTTTGTAGCCTATGGTCCCATGTGTGGATCTGCAAGAATTTCCAGCAACAATGGGTTGGCACTAACTAGTTTTATCTGAGGCCATGGTTTTTAACCATGGCCAGAAGAATGAGAATTGTAAATTCAACTATTTCACAAAGAATTACCGGAATTCTTCATAGCAAGTGGAAGCTCAAGGCCAGTTAAAAGATGAATTGGAGAAGTACTTGAGAATTGTAAAACAAACAGAGAAAGAACAGAGAAATAGGATTGGCATAGATAGATTCAGTTAAAGAGCTAGCCCTAGTGCAGATGCTGTGGAAGAAAATGGATCTTCTGCAAATCCTATTGCTAGTTTGTGCTGTATGTGGAGTCTGGGGGATGGGGTGTGGCTTTCAGAAATTGACATTAAAGCTGATTGGTGTAAAATGAAGTGAGGGTTTGATAGTAAAAACAGAAATGCTGGAATTACTCAGGTCAGGTAGGATCTGTGGAGAGAGAAAATGAGTTAATGGCTTTCAGCATTTGCTATGTTTTGCTTTGTAAGGTTTGGTTAATAGAGTAGATGTTTTACTACATTGCTTAATATAATCGGGATAATTAGGCTAATCTGGCCCATGAGATTGTGCAAATGCTCTCCATGTGAAATTGAATTAAATGAGCAAAAACAGATAACAAACTATGTTAGTTAAGTGAAGCAATTGTTAGCTACTTAAATTTGAGGCTTCAGTTAATGTCTGGCTGTTTGTAATTATAACAAAATATGAAAGACATGCATAAGGCTTCCATAAATATTTTTTAAAGTTGGTGTTTTGAAAGATGGTATCCAAGTTTGAATAGTCCAACCAGTGCTAACATCTCAGCAAATAATGTGGAACAGAACTTATAAGAAATGGATCAAAGGACATACATAGAAGTTTGTACAAGAACACCAACTGTTTACAACATGTTTGAACAAAATTGGAGCTCTCAAGTAAGATAATAATGCAGAAATCAGTATCTCAGATTATCGCGAAAAACAGGTGTTTAGTGTTGCTTGAATGCAGAAACTTTCATGTATTTGCCACAATTAACTTTGTTCAGTACATCTGTTACTGATACTGTTATCAACTTTGTGATTTTGGCAAGTTTTTTCTTTGGTAATATGAACAAAAATGACTTGAAATATTCAGCAGGTCTGGCAGTATCTGTGGAATGAGAAACACCCTCACTCTTTTCACAAAGCAAGGATGTTCAAAGTTTGATTCAAATCTGGTAGATCTTCACAGGTGAAACATTAATGCTTTGAAATGCTTCTTCTCCTCTTCTACTCCGGATCAACTCCCCTACAGGGACCAAAAACAATTGCGCTAAAATTATTTAGAAACAGTTTGAGAGATCTGGAAAAACATATTTAAAAAGAGTAATGTGAAATCTAAAATAGATATCCAAACAGTGAGATGTCATCTGCATTCTGAGAACAAATAAAAGAGGCCAATAGATCTTAACAGCGTTTTTCCTAGTTGAACTTGGACATCCACTACGTACATGCTAGAGGAATGAAATCTAAGAAAATCTTCATACACTGACCAATGCGATTTTCTAAAATGGCAGGAAACGAATTTTCTATTCATCTGTAGAGGTTGACCAAATGAGATATTCCTTTGCCAAAATATTTGTATTTATTCTGTCACTCCGCATGAATGCAGGTCAGCATTGGTATTTACCTAAACCATCAAAATATCAATGATTTTCTGAGTGGGCCTATCACTCTTTTTTCCACTCGTTTCCTACAGAAAAGATTTGTAAACAGCTACTTTTGAATATGAGGTTTCTGAGGTATATTTACACCTTTTCTTAAAAAAAGCCATGGAGATTATGGATATGAGCTTTAAAAGTGCTCCTGTGGAGTATTTTTAAGACGCGGGTTGATGGGCTTTTGATAAGAGAGGGGATTAAGGGTTATGGGGAGAGGGCGGGAAAGTGGAACTGAGCCACGACAGATCAGCCATCATCTTACTGAATGGCGGGGCAGGCTCGAAGGGCTAGATGGCCTACTCCTGCTCCTATTTCTTGTGTTCTTGTGGAGTCATTTTTTTCAGTTAAGAACTGACTAATCTGAGCAAACATATTAATCCAGAATGGTGTGATAGTAACAATATTATGGCTGTCAGCACTCACTTATTATGGAGCAAATTGGACAGCTTCCGCACATATGCGGTTAAATACGGAAACCCGAACACAGTTTCCAGTGGAGCCCTGCTCTCCACAAGGTGCACTTTTCAGTCTTGGCAGACAGAATAATTTAGAAATTATTGATATCGCATGAACTTCAACTATTTAGGAATTAGGAGTGAAAGGAGGCAACTCAGCCCTTTGCGTCCGCTCTGCCATTCCATATGATCATGGTTGATCTCCATCTCATCCCAACTCCACATACATGTCCCAATCTTTAATTTGCTTTCTATACAATGATACAAATATGATTTATATTCCCCGTTTTTCTGTAAGGGAGAATCTTTCAATTTAATTTGTCGATCAGTCTGTCTGCCCTGTTTCTGAACACCACGGGCTCCTTGAAGGCGGCAAATTGAAATTAATGCCAGAAAAGAGGAAACATATACAGAAGGTTGGCAAATATTTGTGGGCAGCTTCACAAAGTTCAGCAACGAGCACCATTCTATCATGACATATCACATAATTGATGCTCTATTAGTTAACTGGTTGTGAAATGGCTGCCGGGGTGGCACGATAGCACAACAGTTAACACTGCTGCTTCATAGTGCCAGGGACCCGGGTTTGATTCCCGGCTTGGGTCATTGTCTGTGTGGAGTTTGCACGTTCTCCCCATATTGCCTGGGTTTCCTCTGGGTGCTTCTGTTTCCTCCCACAGTCTGAAAGAGGTGCTAGTTAGGTGTGTTGACCCAGGAGAATTTCACAGTAACTTCATTGCAGTGTTAATGTAAGTCTTACTTGTGACTAATAAATAAACTTTAAAAAACAATAAAGCGTCCTAACTATTTGTAATTGGCGTTGTTTTATGAAGCATTTTCTTGGTCTGCCTTTGAAAATATAAAAGTCACAAATATTCAATTTAGAACAAAAGCTAATATTGTGTAATGCTAAGTTACAGTTATATGTTGAACATATGGAAAACTCCCAATGACAATTTCAGCAACGAATGGCATCTGTGTACTTGGAGGGGATATTTCATGCAGTACCATAAACCTTTAACAGGGATATTTACCCGACTCTTCAGTAATCTTCTTCAGAACTGTCATTAGCACTGGTGAAACTACCATATTCATCTATGCAGGGTTCCATTATTACTTGTTGTCCCTTGCTTCTAAAATCTATCAGCACAGAATAAGAGGGAAAACTATTGCATGTGTAGAAACAATTTTATCAGCATAAAAATATTGTTTGTTTATTCCACATTTAAACATTTTAACAATGAAACTACAGATACTGATTCAAAGCCCATTTGTTTTCCCCTACAGTTTCTCAAATGTATAAAATGTCTGATTAATCTGAGTGGGAAACAATCAGTCAGAAGTAGGAAAGACAATTTGCTGACTCAAGGACAAAGATCCATTCTGATATATCCATTTATATTTCTTTCAGGTATTTGTTGTGTCCACTCTCATCTGAGCAGTCAATACAAGAATTTGCATATTTAGTGGTGTTCAAAAACAACTGGTTCTGATACCACTATGTATGGAATTGGTTAGCTCAGTCAGTTGGACAGCTGGTTCATGATGCAGAATGACACCAACAGCATAGGTTCAATTCCTGTACCAGCTGAGTTATTCATGAAGGCTTTGCCTTCTTAACCTTATCACTCGCTTGAGGTGCGGTGATGCTCAGGTTAAATCAGCACCAGTCAATGGTCCCCTGGGACTGTGGCAACTCTTGTGCAATTCCACAAAGAACAGAAGTCCTATCTAATTTTGATGAGAATTTGCTTATTCAGAGCCTCCCTGCTTATCTGTTCAAATTTGAATTATAGAGGATTACCAGTGTGGAAACAGGCTCTTTGGCCCAACTTGTTCATGCCACCCCCATTTTTTTGAAACGACTAAGCTAATCCCAATTGCTGCAACTGTACAGGGCATTGGTGAGGCCACAATTGGAGTACTGTCTGCAGTTTTGGTCGCCGCACTTGCGCAAGGATATTTTGGCCTTGGAGGGATTGCAGAGGAGGTTCACTAGGCTGATACCGGAGATGAGGGGGTTGGACTATGAAGAGAGACTAAATAGACCGGGTCTGTACTCGGAGTTTAGAAGGATGAGGGGGGAAATCTTATAGCGACGTATAAGATAATGAAAGGGATAGATAGGGTAGAGGTAGAGAGATTCTTCCCACTCAGAAAGGACAACAGGACTAGAGGGCACAGTCTCAAGATAAGTTGGGGGGGGGGGGTTGCAGTTTAGAACGGAGTTGAGGAGGAACTTCTTCACGCAAAGGGTGGTGAATCTCTGGAATTCTCTGCCTGTTGAAGTGGTGGAGGCTATCTCGCTAAATATATTTAAGATACGGGTAGATAGGTTTTTGGTAGGCAAGGGAATTAAGGGTTATGGGGAGAAAGCAGGAAAGTGGAACTGAGCCACTTCAGATCAGCCATGATCCTAGTGAATGGCAGGGCAGGCTCGAAGGGCTAGATGGCCTACTCCTGCTCCTACATAAGAACATAAGAAATAGGAGCAGGAGTAGGCCAACTAGCCCTTCGAGCCTGCCCCGCCATTCAATAAGATCATGGCTGATCTGTCGTGGCTCAGTTCCACATTCCCGCCCTCTCCCCATAACCCTTAATCCCCTCTCTCATCAAAAACCCATCAACCCGCGTCTTAAAAATATTTAGCGAGGCAGCCTCCACCACTTCAACGGGCAGAGAATTCCAGAGATTCACCACCCTTTGAGTGAAGAAGTTCCTCCTCAACTCCGTTCTAAACCGCCCCCCCTTTATCTTGAGGCTATGCCCCCTAGTCCTACTACCGTTTCTGAGCGGGAAGAGTCTCTCCACCTCTATCCTATCCATCCCATTCATCATCTTATACGTCTCAATGAGATCTCCCCTCATTCTTCTAAACTCTAACAAGTACTTCTTATGTTCTTATGTAATTGCCTGCGTTTGGCCCATATCCCGTTATAGCCATCTTACCCATGTAACTACCTAAATGCTTTCTAAAAGAAAAAAATTGTACATGCCTCTACTACTACTCTGATAGCTTGTTCCAGACATTCACCACCTCATGTGAAAAAATTGCTCCTCTGGACCCTCTTGTATCTCTCCCCTTAAACCTATACCCTCTAGTTTTAGATGCCCCTACCTTTGGGAAAAGATATGACTATCTAGCTGATCTATACCCCTCATTATTTTAATCGACCTCTAGAAGATCAGCCCTAAACCCTCTATGCTCTAGTGAAAAAAGTCCCAGTCTGTCCAGTCTCTCCTTATAACTCAAACCATCGTCCCATAGCATCCTAGTAAATCTCTTCTGCACTCTTTCTAGTTTAATAATATCCTTTCTATAATAGGGTGACCAGAACTATACACAGTATTCTGAGTATAGTAACAATGTCTTGTACAACTTCAACAAGATGTCCCAACTCCTGTATTCAATGTTCTGACCAATGAAACTAAACATGCCCATTGCCTTCTTCATCACTCTGTCCACTTGTGACTCCACTTTCAAGGAGCTATGAACCTGTATCTCTCAATCTCTTTGTTCTATAACTCTCCCCAACGCTCTACCATTAACTGAGTAAGTCCTGCTCTGGTTCAATCTACTAAAAAGCATCACCTCACATTTATCTAAATTAAACTCCATCTGCCAACCGTCAGCCCACAATTGTTGAAGAATAGAAGATTACCAACCCAACAGGCAGTTTACATCAACTCATACTAATTAGTCTATAATAGTACCAAACAGCTCAGGCCCAGCCTACTAATGATAGAGACAGCAGTCATGGAAGCATCTGTAGCCAATGTAAGAGGTTAGCAATTGCATGTAATTTCAAAACTGCTGTCCTCTGGTTTCACTTCAAATATTCTGACTTCTGTTCTATGTACCATGATAAAACACAAAGTACTACAGTTGAGAAGGCAGAAGTAGTCTTGCACTGGGATTCAATAAAAAGGTAGGTTGTTCAATAACTATGAACAACCTGCCTTGTGATCCACTGGAGACTTGTTACTGGAGATTTAAGCACCAACCAATTAGTATCAATTGGTGTAAACTATTTAATTGGATTGGTATTCTGCTGTTCTTCAACAACCAAAGTGACTGACAAGCAGTTTGTCAATCCCCTGGTTCTAATGCAGTCAGCAAATTAAGGGTTTTCCTCCCAATTCAAAAGAGAAAAATGGAATTTTACACGGACATCTGGGTTAAACTACTTCAAACCATTCTCTAATCCAAACAACAAGCATTTCCCCACCCAAGTCTTACCCACAGAAGAATCTATCGGGGTAATGAACTCAAAACAGGGACTTGAAAACACCAACTCAATTTATTCTGTGTTGTGAATGCCAACTCAAAGGGCTGTTAACAGATCTCCGAATTATCTGTCTCAGAACACTGATGGGAAGGTGGGAGATGTAGAAGAAACATATCCAATAAACCAGTAGTTGTGTAGAAGAGTTAAAGGCTAAGTTATTCTTCTTATTGTAGTAATAGGATCAATTTTCTACACTTGTATCTTGAATTTCACTGTACCTGAATAAAAATATTTAGATTTTCTTTTATAGAAAATTCTTACCATTGTAAATTGGAAGATATACATCATCCATCACTTCCTCTAAATAGTCGAAATCAAAAGTAACATTTGGATTCTGAAAGAAAGTCCAGTCAAAACCCATATAATAATGATTGCAGTGGCAAGCAGTAAATGTAATCCTCTCAGTTTCCAAGAAACTAGTGTACTTAGTATATACAGCCCTCTGAATCTTGTTGCAAACATCATCATAGAGGCTCAAATAGAGGCTTTATACCCTTCCCCCAACCAGGGGGAAGCATATAAAGTTAAGCCATTTCAACATGAAAAGAACTTATTTCTGAAGTCTTATATTGTAGCCAGCATAGCAATAGTCTGGAATGAGGCTTCTTAATATGCAACAAAAGCAATATACTGTGAATGTTGGAAAGCAGAAATAAACAGAAAATGCTGGAAAACAAATCAAGTCAGGCAGAATTTGTAGAGGGAAACATTTTTCTGAAATGGTAACTAGTGAAGTGGTGGAGGCTGCCTCGCTAAATATTTTTAAGACGCGGGTTGATGGTTTTTGATAGGAGAGGGGATTAAGGGTTATGGGGAGAGGGCGGGAAAGTGGAACTGAGCAGCGACAGATCAGCCATGATCTTATTGAATGGCGGGGCAGGCTCGAAGGGCTGGATGGCCTACTCCTGCTCCTATTTCTTATGTTCTTATGTAACACCACTTAGATCCCCAGATTGCCTGGATCTGCTCTGTGTTTTCATTTCTTAATTATGTAGTTAGCTGAAGGCAAAAGGATGATATATTGGTAACATTAAGTGACTCAATTCAAAGGCTCCAAACCAGTTATCTGAACTTTTCTCCTAATTACAAATTTGACTTGCAAATGAACATACAAAAACAGGACAATTACTTGAGTGACTCTTGCTTTATTACAGTGCGTCTCGGATGATGTAGAATAGCTGTACTTTTTACAGCACACAAATTCCTGCCCCTCTCCCTATCTGTCTCAGTCTGTTTTTCTTTTCCACCCCCTTCTGTTCGAGCTACCCCAAAATCTAAGAAGTGGAAATAATGAAAGGGCAAAAGGACAAATTTTGATAACTGATGTAATTTCACATTTTGAGTAATTTATTTGTCAAAATGCACCAACTTCATATAAACTCGATGTAAATATGGATAAATATTTGCTGTTAATTAGTTCTGGTTGCGATAATCCTTCAGCACCTTATGCATATATTTTACACAAGTCAATGGCAATCTAACATTAAACTTGACGTCCACCAGGAAAATGTAGTTAACGAAAAGGACTTTCTGATGAACAACTTGAATAAATCTGGCCAGTTTACTTTAGGCTGCTACCAGCTTTGTGAAAAATGACCTGCTGGCATAAATTCAGACAGCTACGACTCACAAGAATGGTATCTTTCACATAAAAGCAATGTAACGAACAATAAAGCGTCTTCTCATACAACCTGCTTACAGATGCTCAGTTAGGTTTTTGCCGGGACTACGCTGATCCATACTACATTACAACCTCAGTCCAAATATGGACAGATGAATTCTACAAAGAAGATTTTTAAAACTAGATAATCCAACCAAATTCAAAAGCAGCCCTAAATTAGCAACTTCTTTTGGTAAAACTGAAACTTTGGAATAATTGAAAAGGGTTTCTGCATACAGTGTTTAGCAACAACAGATGCCTTACTTCAAAAAAACTAAATGATAAATTACAGCCATCTATTAATTTTGTTCCAAATTCTGCAAGTTGACTACAATTACCTTGAATTTCAGCAAACTGTTCCATTCACCTTTCTCTTCTTTGAACAGTGTAATGACAGGCTCTTCATTTTTAGTGACACATGAACACTTTTCCTCTAAAATACTACCTTGAAGTTCCAAATCCGCCATGTATAATTTGATACCGACAAAGGCACTGGAATAAATATGAAGCATCAGATAAAGATCAAAGACAGTAACTTTCTTCACAAGTAATCCAAACTCTAGCTGGTTTTTACCTGAAAACTACTCTGCAACGACCAAATTTGCATGAGTGTTCTGTAAAATTTCGCAACTTCACATTCAATATAAGACGGTCTTCCTTCTGATGCCACTTTACTTCTGGGTGAAAGCTACGGGAATATATGAAAAATTACAATTTAAAGTATAAAAATCAAGTTCAAAATTTTGCTTGAATTATGTAGCAATGTTGCACAACTAGGTTACAGATTTCAAATACTTAATTATCAATGTGGATAACCTTTTATGATCCATTGTTGATTGACTTTTTCCATCTTCAGGAACATCCACATTATCTGTGATTAGAAAATATTATAGAATATAAACTTTAAAATATCTTTTAATTGCTGTAGAAACTTTCTGCCAATTCATTTTTGTGTATGAATGCATGCACTCTATTGACACTAGCCAAGAAAACCCTCATGGATTGCACCTGTGATTGAGAACTGGTATTTCCAAACAAAATGGAAACTACCTCTGTTGTATGACATACCTGGATTTAATGAAATATTAAATAAAATGTTTTGTCATTCTAGACAAGCATGACATATGCATACAACAGCAAATGTACCTCAGGGGTAAGCAGGTCATACTGGCAGTTTCCATTTCTTCCACATAACTGATTCAACAGTTAAGTTGAAATCATTTTATTAAATTAGTTCTTAACTTAAAGAAAAAAAATCATTCATTGGGTAGGAGAATTGCCTGCAATGTCAATATTTATTGCCCATCAATAAATACTCAAAAAGGTAGCAAGTTGTTTTCTTGAGCGGCTGCAGACTGTGTGGTGTAGGTACATCTACAGTGTTGTTGAGGAGGAGCTCCAGGCTATTTGAATCAATGATAGTGAAAAAGCATTATATTGCTCTGACAGGATGGAATGTGATTTGGAGGGGAACTTGCAGGTGGTGTTTCCATGCATCTGCTGCTCCTGTTCTTTTGCATGGTAAAGGTTGCAGGTTTGGGAAATACAATAGAAGTAGTTTTGGTGACTGGTTGCTGTGCTTTGTTGCAGATGGTACACTGCTGCCACGTGAACCAATAATGGTGGTGGTGATGATTTGACTTGATTTATTATCGTCACATGTATTAGTATACAGTGAAAAATATTGTTTCTTGTATGCTATACAGACAAAATATACCATTATACAGAAGGGAAGGAGTGAGCGCAGAATGTAATGTTACAGTCATAACTAGGGTGTAGAGAAAGATCAACTTAATGCAAAGTAAGTCCATTCAAAAGTCTGATGGCAGCAGGGAAGAAGCTGTTCTCGAGTCTGTTGGTATGTGACCTCATACTTTTTGAATCCTTTTCCCGACAGGAGGAGGAGGAAGAGATTATGTTCAGGGTGCACAGGGTCCTTAATTATGTTGGCTTTTCCGAGGCAGACAGGGTGGATGGGCTGCCAATCGATTAGGCTTCTGTTCTGGATGCTGTCAAACTTCTTCGAGCAGTTATGAAGTTGCACTCATCCTTGTAAGGAGGCAAATTATTCTACAATTTCCAGCCACTGACTGGCTCATGTAACCACTATTGGCTCTTGTAGCCACCATATTTATGTGGCTGGCCCAGTTTGGTTTCTGGGTGAGTGACAACACCAGGAGTTGCTGGTGGGGGATGTCATAGAATCATGCATGCAGAAGAGGCCCTTTGACCCATTGAGTTTGTACCAACACGTGTAAAACACCTGGATTTCCCACTTAATCCCTTGTATCGGAACTTGGCTTATAACCTAGAATGTCATGATATACTAAGTGCTCATCCAGGTACTTTGAAAAAGGATATGAGGCAACTCGCCTTTAGCACCCTTTTCAGCAGTGCACTCCAGATCATCACCACCCTCTGGTTCCCTGAAATCCCCTGCCCCTCACCTTGAATTTGTGTCCTCTTATGGCTAATCCTTCAATTAAGAGGAACACCTGCTCCTTCTCCACTCTATGTTCCTCAAATCTCATATGCTGCGATCAGGCCACCCCTCAGTCTTCTCTGCTCCAAAGAAAACAACCCAAGCCTATCCAACCTCTCTTCATAACTTAAATGTTCCATCCCAGGCAGCATTCTGGTGAATCTCCTCAAATTAGAAGTCGAATCATATCTTTCCTATAATGTGATGACTGGAACGGCACACAATATTCTAGCTGTGGCCTCACCAAGTTCTATACAACTCCAACATGAATTCCCTGCTTTTGTAATCCATTAATGATAAACGCAAGTATCCCACATGCCTTTTTCACCACCCTATTAACATGTCCTTCAGTCTTCAGTGAGCTATAGACAAATATGCTTTGTTTCACAAATTTGAAAAGGATTTCAGCTTTTTGTCAGCATATAATTTTGACACTTAATTTAAATATAAACCAGTGTTATTCAATTCAGCATTGAGGATGTGCTGAACCATTGAAAAAGCAGTTTTTCAGTTGAGAAACTAAACAGAGATCCCATCTACCATTCAGATGGATGTAAAAAATCCCACAGTGAAGAGGATCAGGGGACTTGATGCATGGGATTGAGGGTGATTTAGCAGTTTGCATCAGGCATTGGCTAGCTGATAGAAGACAGAGGGTGGTGGTTGATGGGAAATATTCAACCTGGAGTTCAGTTACAAGTGGTGTACCTCAGGGATCTGTTTTGGGGCTACTGCTGTTTGTCATTTCTATAAATAGAACATAGAACACTACAGCACAAACAGGCCCTTCGGCCCACGAGTTGCGCCGATCACATCAACACCTACCAATCCATAGACCTATCTATAACCCCCAATCCCACTACATCCCATATACTCATCCAGAAGTCTTTTAAAAGACCCCAGCGAGTTCGCCTCCACCACCACTGACGGCAGCCGATTCCATTCACTCACCACCCTCTGAGTGAAAAACTTACCCCTAACATCACTTCTGTACTTGCCTCCCCGCACCTTAAATCTGTGTCCTCTCGTAGCGACCATTTCAACCCGGGGAAATAGCCTCTGAGAATCCACCCTATCTATTCCTCTCAACATTTTATAAATCTCTATCAGGTCGCCTCTCAATCTTCGTCTCTCCAGGGAGAAGAGTCCCAGCTCCCTCAACCTATCTTCATAAGGCATGCCTCCCAATCCAGGCAACATCCTTGTAAATCTCCTCTGTACCCTTTCAATAGCTTCTACGTCCTTCCTATAGTGAGGCGACCAGAACTGCGCACAGTACTCCAAGTGAGGCCTGACAAGGGTCTTATAAAGACCCTTTATAAGATGACCTAGATGATGGTAGAAGGATGGGTTAGTAAATTTGCTGACGACACCAAAGTCAGAGGCGTTGTAGACAGTGAGGATGGATGTTACAGTTTGCAGAGGGACATAGATAAGCTGCAGAGCTGGGCTGAGAGGTGGAAAATGGAGTTTAATGCAGAAAAGTGTGAGGTGATTGACTTTGGTAAAAGTAACAGGAATACAGAACATAGGGCTAACAGAAGGACTCTTGGTAGTGTCGAAGAGCAGAGAGATCTCGGTGTACATGTGCATAGATCCCTGAAAGTTGGCACCCAGGTTGATAAGGTTGTTAAGAAGGCGTATGGTGTGTTAGTTTTTATTGGTAGAGGGCTTGAATTTTGGAGCCGTGAGGTCATGTTGTAACTGTACAAAACTCTGGTGCGGCCGCACTTGGGATTATTGCATACGGTTCTGGTCGCTGCATTATGAGGATGATGTGGAGGCACTGGAAAGGGTGCAGAGGTGTTTACCAGGATGTTGCCTGGTATGGTGGAAAGGTCTTATGAGGAAAGGCTGAGGGATTTGAGGTTATTTTCGTTAAAAAGGTTAAGAGGTGACCTAATTGAGGCATACAAGATGATCAGAGGGTTAGATAGGGTTGATAGTGAGAGCCTTCTTCGTCGGATAGTGATGGCTAACACAAGGGGACATAGCTCTAAATTAAGGGGTGGTAATTATAGGACGGATGTCAGAGGTAGGTTCTTTACTCAGAAGGTAGTAAGGGCGTGGAATGCCCTGCCTGCAGCAGTTGTGGACTCGCCAACTTTAAGGGCATTCAAATGGTCAGCGGATAGGCATATGGATAACATTGGAATAGTTTAAGTTAGAGAGGCATTAGATTGGTTCCACTGGTCGGTGCAACATAGAGGGCCGAAGAGCCTGTACTGTGCTGTAATGTTCAATGTTCTCCCAGTGTTCTGGTCAAAATGCATCCCTCAAACCAGCCTCGTTAATGTTGCACCTGATAAAGAAATAATTTTACTGCTTTTTTATTTTTGAAATGCATTAAAAGTTCAACTATGCAAGACAATTTCTACTTCATAACAAAAATCAAATGCTATAAATTAGTCTACCAAGGTGAAACCATACCATCACTTCCGTCAGAAGAGGCTGCACCATTTTGTAAACAAGGTAAATTTTGCAAACTGGCCAGTGAAAACTTCAAATTGTTTGCAATTTTATACAAAGCACTCTTGCTGGATGTGCTTGCTAACAGCCTAAAACAGTCAAAGAAAAAACTTGGTTAAATTCCCAATCAGCAAATCAAATTGTAATCAAGAGCAAGATCAAGAATGTACTTGAACACATACTGTGATGCTGCATCTAACATAATCTGGTTTTAGATCTTTTCCTGGTTTGTAGTTTCTACAGCACCTCCATGGCAAAAATGTATATATATATTTTACTGTAATATTACATACCTCTCAATAGTTAAAGCAAGTCCACTTGATAACATTAAATTCAGACTCTGGGGTCTTCCACTGAGATGACACAAAACCTTCAGAATGTTTTCCAAAACCTTTCAGAGAACAAATGTGAAAGGATTTGAACTTTCATCAGCATATCATCTTGACATTTAATTTGAATGTTTACCAGTGTTTTTCAGTTCAGCACTGAAAGGGTGCTGAACCATTGAAAATACAGTCTTTTAACTGACAAACTAAACCAAGATCCATCTACAATTTCAGCTGGCAGTAAAAGATCCAACTAAAAGGAGTGCTCTCAGGTGTTCTGGTCAAAATTCATCCTTCAACCAACATTAGTAAAACAAATTAATTTTCATGCATCTCACTCATGTTTGCAGGACCTTGCTGTACACAAATTGTTGCCATATTTTCTTTCATTGCAAGTGTGATCCAAGACTGCAGGAAACTTTGCAGTCAACCTGACCAAAAGGACAGTATTGCTTTCAGAGATTAGACTACAGAGCAGTCTAAGAGGAGGATAAACAAATAGATCTAATTAAAAGCCTTTGGCTAAGATCAACCCCAAGCTGGGATGCAAAGCCTTATCTTGTTAGCTTGGAACTGGTTGTGTCTCTTTGGGGGACCATGAATTGGATTCAATTAAATTTGGTTTGTGGAGCATGCAAGGAATGGATTTTGGGTTTGCCTGGTCCAGGCTAAGCATTGGCACTGTAACTTTAAGGATGGAGTAAAAAAATTGATAAAAAGCATTTTCAAAAGATTTTTGACCCACCACTTTCTATTTTATGACAGCAGAATGTTTTGCAATACTATTAAGTAGAAATAATTTGCACCTTGTGCTTTCCCTTTGAGTGGCTATCACATGGAAGTTAACTAGGTCTTGGTGCATTGCAATTTTTTGAACTAAATATCAGTTTTCATGATGGTATCATGAGTCAGAAACTAACTAAATGACCTGTAATTATACAATGGTCATCCATAATCTGTCCTTAAATGGCATAATTTTAAAATGTCTGTAAATTACTAAAGTTTAAAGCTAGTTAAATTTTTTACTGTCACTGCAATGATGTTACTGTGAAAATCTCCTAGTCGCCAAACTCCGACGCCTGGTTGGATACATGGAGGGACAATTTAGCATGGCTAATGCATCTAACCAGCACATCTTTCGAAATGTGGGAGGAAACTGCAGTACTGGAGAAAACCCACGCAGACACAGGGAGAACGAGCAGACTCTTCACAGATCGTGACCCAATTAAACCTGGGTCCCTGGCACTGAGGCAACAGTGCTAACCGCTGTGCCACCGTTAATAAAATTATTTAATTTTATTATTTAATTTTATTAAGTAATAAAATTATTTACACAGTTGTAATGAAATTAGTATCTCTGGTTTTACCTGATCTTTTGAGGATTGCTGAATTTTTGTACAAAGTTGACAGATTATTTCTTGCTCTTCAATTTCTTCACAAACCCTGAAAAGGACATTTGTGTGCATGCAATATCATGTTAAACTATTCTCAAATCTATGACATGATGAATTTAGATTCCAAAATATAAATCATGAAATTTCCCATGTAAATGCAATTGTTGTGCAGACAGAAGGATCAACATATCACCGATTTTCATTTGTAGAAGCAAAGACATCGATAGCACCTGTGGAGGCCCAATATGTTTGGGTTTGCTGTCCTTTATAGCAATCTATTACCAATCCCAGTGATCTGCTCTTCCTTTATTTCACTCCTCTGCAAATTTTTCCTGAAAAGATGCCACAGAAACTGCTTCATTCCATGCTTTGCATGAAGAAATTTCTCCTAATCTATCGCTCTCCATGTCTTTAGTGACAATTTTAAACAGAATATCTGCTGTAGCAGTGCGTTCGGCCTTGAGGGCCCAATAAGGATAAAGACTTTTAAAGCACTCAGTCGGACAGCCTGTTTATACTGGGTATAAATTCCATGATAAAAGGTTATTCATAGAATCCTATAGCGCTGAAGGTGGTCAGTCCGTCCATTGAGCCTGCACCGACAACAATCCCATCCAGGCCCAACCCCATCACCCCATGCATTCAGCTTAGCTAGTCAACCCCATCAGTAAGGGGCAATTTAGATGGCCAATCCACTTAACCTGCACATCTTTAGACGGTGGGAGGAAACTGGAGCACCCAGAGAAAACCCACACAGACACAGGGGGAATGTGCAACCTCCATACAGACAGTGGCCCAAGCCAGGAATCAAACCTGGGTCCCTGGCGCTGTGAGGCAGACGTGCTAACCACTATGCTACCGTGTTATTGATTTTCCTATTTAAAAGAGCTGATAATTGAAACAGAGGAGAATCTGATCATCTAGTAATAGGTCACCTTGTAGGTGGTAATGGCCGAACTGTGCATGCAAATGGGCGGGCAGACCACTTTCAGGCCAACCAAGCCCTGTTTAAGCTGAGGTGACCCAAGTTAAAATCTAATGATATATTTTTCATAAATACTCATTTTTGTCCATTTACTACTTTCTATTATAGACTTGCGTCACTTTTTTTTTTGAGCGACTTTACCAAATATTTCCTGCAAGGCTAAATCAACAATCCTAGGAGCTCCATAAGGTCGTTGCCCCAAATTTTGTGCCAAACTTCTGCTGTCACCTGGCCCATGGACTATCTAGCTTCAAAGAATTATTTGCAATCTCTAGTGGAACTGGAAGCTCATTAACGTCAGTTGAGGAGAGAATCAGGGTGAGTGGAGATTCCTACCTACTATCTACCACTAAGGCTCACATATGAACGGCAATACCCAGGAGTACAGGAGGCAAAGTTTATGCAATTCCTGCATAAGATGAAGTTTCACAGAAGAAATGAAGGTGGATAGATTGGCCAGAAAAAAAAATTAAACATTTACAAAAACAAGCATATTAATTACAGTATTATTGCAAGCCAAGTAAATTAATTGGAAAACAATCAAAATAAAACATTCTATTTTACAACATACTCATATTTATCCTTTTACTTCTCATTAACAGAAGAATGTGGAAGGAGGGAAAAGGGTAACTGGACCAAGGAAGGAGGAAGATAATGGGAAGAGAGATAAGGAAACAGAGATAAGAAAAAAAAAAGGAAGATTAGGTGGGATGCAGAGAGGATAGATAAGGGGAGAGACTGTCAGGATATACAAGTTTATAATTTGTACAAGGAAAACTAATTTTTGACTAGTTACAGCAGACCCATCTGCTTAAATTTCACATTTTTTTTGCAATAGGCAGGCAAGCTTTGTAATTCATGGGTTGCTGTCTTCAAATCTGAACACCAACCTTTTACATGCAAGACTTTAGTGAACTTTCTTCTCAGAGTGTTATGATTCTATAAGGAAAATACCATTTAAATCATTCTTTTATACCTGCTGGAAGAAAGAAGTGCAGCTAAAGCTCCAATAATAGCTTCCCAAAGATTATTTTCAACTGGCTTTTTCAGTAAGTGGCAAAGGTACTTCAGCGCATTGGCATCAATAATAGCTGTACACAGGTCACTGTTTTCACTTAGAATTCCAAGTGCAATGCATATGCTTTCTTGTAGTTCTGCATTGGTTACTAAAATCAGAGAGATTTCAGAGCAGTGAAAAATGTTTCCATTAGTTTTGACAATTTAAATTATAGCATAAGCATATAGCATATTGAACAAGACTTTGAGATTTAGATGGTCGGAAATCTTTATTAATGCTGAAAGTTGGGATGGATTTCTTACCCTGAAGTAGGTCCACAAGCACATAAATTCCTCTCTCATTTTTGATTTCATCCAGATTTCTGCAATAAAAAGATGGATAATAAATACTGGCCTAGCCAGTGATGTTCATACCCTGTGAAACAATTATATTTTTCAATTAAAAATTCAGAATTGAGGCAGTATGTTTGAACATATATCTTCCTTAAGGTTGTAAGCTGCTCACTCTCTCTGATAGGTCTTTGTCATATAGGTTTAGGCAGCAAAAGTTGTCAAGCTTTTTGGCTGCAGTGGTCAGGGGTTATCACAGCTAAACCTTGTCTGGTCTGACCCAAAGGTCAAGGTGTACTCTTTCAGCAATAGTGTTCAGGATTAGATTGGAAAGCATACCTGGATCCTTCCTCCCCAGATCTTAGGTATACAGATCATTTGTTGCAATAGTGCTGCTGTCGTGATTGCAATCAAAATTGAATTGCAGAACTGTTACCGACGAAGCACCCAGGAGACGCTTTCTAATTTTTTTTCAATGATGATACAATGTGATAAGTCCATTTTGGATTTCCTTTTCTCTGTCTCTGTACTGATTCTAGCTACTGCCATACCTCAGAAAAGAGAAATGGTGGATAATCTGCACAGACCTCTCCCAATTCTGCTCTTTAACTAATCTCTATGTCGAGTGTGTTTATTTTTGTCTTGGGTGGATACAGAAAGTCCTTAAAAGTAAAATGCAAAGTTCAAATGTTCTTTCCAATTAACTTGATAATAATAGTTCTTAGCTTAATTTGGATACATCCATAATGAGGCAGCTGCTTTCAGAACATGACATTTCAAATCTCCAGATTGAGCAAGTGCAAAGGAAGAAAACCACGCCTAGTGGCAGTTCTGATGGATTACAAACTGAGCATCTATGAGGAGGTGTCTGCTCACTAAGTGCTGCCTGATGGCGCTGTTGACGATACCTGTGACCATTTTGCTGATGATCGAGATGATTTGTCCTGCTTTTCGTGGACACATCATAGCTGGGCAGTTTTCCCACAATGCCAGGTAGATGTCAGTGTTATAAGCTCTACAGGAACAGCTTGGCTAAGGGTACAACTAGTTCTGGAGTAGAAATCTTCAGTACTATTGCTGAAACCTCATCAGGGTCCTTTGAAGCATCCAGTGTCTTCAGCTGTTTCTTAGTACCATGTGGAGTGAATCAAATTAGTTGAAGACTGATATCTGTGATGTTGGGAACCTCAGGATGAGGATGGGATGGATTATGCACTTGTCAATTCTGGGTGAAGATGGTCGCAAGTGCTTCAGGCTTGTTTTTTGCACTGACATGCTGGTCTTCCCCATCACTGAGATGGGGTATTTGTGGAGTTGACTCCTCCAGTTAATTACTCATCACCTGTGGCAGAACTGTAGAGCTTGGGCTCACTCTGTTGGTTGTGGGATCCCTTAGTTCAGTCTGTTGCATGCTGCTTATTTTGTTTGGCATGCAAGTAGTCCTGTGTTATAGCTTCACCAGAGTGCATCTTATTTTAGGTACCCCTGGTGCTGCTCCTGCATTCTTCATTGAACCTGGGTTGATCCTCGAGCTTGATAGTAATGGTAGAGTGGGGGATATGCCAGCCCAGGAGATTACAGACTTTGGTTGTATGCAATTCTGCTGTTGTTGATGGCACACAGGATCTCATGGATACTCAGCTTAGAGTTGCTAGATCTATTCAAAATTATCCCATTTAGCATGGTGGTAATGCCATACAACATAATCTGTGTAATAATTTAGCACATGTGGTGCACATTTAATTGAGAACTCAATAGTAAGAATACATACTCAAGTATTCCACTGTATATGTTGCCCATATCATCTACATGGTAACAAGCTTGGGAATAAGTATCTTTTCTAATGCTAGTACATTATCCTTTAATTACATGATCTAGCCACCAGAAGCAGAATTTTACCCAAACAGGGGACATGAATGAACACGGGCAGGCATCTAATTCCAAAATGCCTAGTGGCAACCTCCTGTCAGCAGAATCGGAGAGGGCCAGTGTTTCTGGATGCATCTGAGGAACCCTCGCCACACAACCCCTTCCCCTACCTGGCAACAGATGCAGGTCATCCTGCATGATGAGTTTTCCCTCCACTGTGCTAGCCTGGTAGGCATGGCTATTTTTTTTGGTTCATGTGTTTTAAATGTGCTGACAGTGCACCTCAACAGGTCATCCTCTCTCCCTGCATGCAGCTCCCTCTGCGATAAAGAGTCTTTTATTGGCGCTCCAGCTTTCTGAGCCTGCTCTTCTTAAATTGAACACAAGTGCATCTTCTGACTTTTTTGTTATTCTTTCATGGGACGTGGGTGCCGCTGGTTTGGCCAGCATTTTTATTTCCCAAGCCCTGTTGACCTTATCCATTAATTATCTGATCATGACAAAATCACTGTTGGGGACTGAACCCAACTGTTGGGTCCCCAATTTGACCATGACCCTGGGGTCTTGACCCAAAGCATAAAATCCAGGCCCAATTCCTGTAAATTACTCAGAATATTTTCCATGTTTTTCTTTCTCCACAATGATTTTTCTCCACAACGAAAATACCTAGTGTCCAAAACATGGGTTTAAATAAACTGAAAAAAAAACTGTTCAATTTTTCTGTAGAACATCTGGAGCCGTCAAAGAAGGTTGACTAGTATTTAAAATAATCTTACCTTACTTGCGTCTTGGCCAAATGAGTCATTGCAACTATTACATCAGCTTGTTCTTTTGGAATAGAGAGGAACTTTAGCAATCTGCACAGGAAGGGTAAACTTTCTGATGCAGTGTCTGCAGGATACCGCAGCACCATGTTTTTGAGTTCCTCCATTGTTGTGGTGCTTAATGAAGATGCTTTAAAACAAAAGGTAAACCATTTTAAACATGATTAGACTAGGCTATTTTGTGAGATTATATTGGAGCAAGGTGATGCATTTACATCATTTCACAAAAGGTGGCACAGTAGTTTCACAACAGTTAGCACTGCTGCCTCACCAGCGCCAGGAATACGAGTTTGATTCCTGGCTTGGGTCACTGTACAGAGTTTGCACATTCTCCCTATGTCTGTGTGGGTTTCCTCCACTTTCCTCCAACAGTCTGAAAGACATGCTGGTTAAGTGCAATGGCCATGATAAATGCACTCTCAGCATACCCGTACAGGCAATGGAGTATGGTGACTAGGGGATTTTCACAGTAGCTTCATTGCAGTGTTAATGGAAGCCTACTTGTAACATAATAAATAAATATTATTCAGAATTAATAGAACTGCCATATTAGAAACTCAGACTAAAACAAAAATCTGATCTATCTCCATCTGAAACTGCCACCTGTCACACAACCCTCCTAAAAGTGCTGCAGTCTAATAAAATTCACTAAAGGCTGGAGGGCAAAGAGAAAAGGTAATTTAAAAAAGCTAATGGAGTGTTGGCCTGTATCTCAAGGGGTCTGGCATACAAAAGGGTGAAAGTGACAGTGCAGTTCAATAAAGCTCTGGTTAGATGTTTAGAGAACTGAACTCAGCTTGGAGTAGTACATCTTAGGAAGGAGATATTGGCCCGAGGAGTGCAACACAGATTCACCAGAATAAAGCTGGGGCTAAAATAGTTAATTTATCAGGCTAGATTGCATTGACTAGGTTTACATTGCCTCAGGTGTGTAAGATTAAGCAGTGTTTCCACGGATTGCTTAAGTTGATTTAAAAAACTGTTGGGAGAATCAGAACAAGTGGGAGTAATCTGAAAAATTAAAGATGAGCTGTGGTTAGGAAGGACTACTTCACACAAGGGTAGTGGGAAGCCGGAGCTCTCCCTCCTCAAAAAACTGCTGAGACAAACTAAACTGGAAGTGTCAAACCAAAGCTGGACTGACTGCTGATAGCCAAGGTACTTAAGGGTTACAAAATGAAGTGGCAAGCTAGAATTAAGATTCAGATCAGCTATGATCCAACTGAATAACAACACAGGTTCAAGGTGGTGAATGGCCTATTCCTGTTCCTAATTTCTAAACAGCAGCACACTGAGCAATGCAACAGGAGATATTGTAAAGTAGTACAAATACAACCTCTTGCTTATTTAGAAATTTAAAAAAATGTCTTTGCACAGACTTAGATTATTCAGAGCTCAAAAATAGAATATATAATTCTTGCATTTTTGTAGCTCTTTTAATGTAGTAGACCATGAAATGAGCTCCATATGAGGACTATCGGCAGAATTCAACACAAAACATGTGGAGATGATGTGATAAACGACCAAAAGTTTGGTCAAAGATAAATTTTAAAAAACATCTTAAAAGTGGTAAGAGGTTCAGGGAGAAAATCCTAGAGCTTTGGGTGAAAGCAGCTGATAATGGTGGAGCATGAAAATTGTGGGTGAAGCTTTTGAAAATAGAGGTTGGCAAATTTTGGTCAGCAAGCACAGGCATGATGGGCTAACAAGGTGTAGAATCATAGAATCCCAATAAGGTAGAAGGAGGTCATTCAACCCATCGAGTCTGCACTGACAACAATCCCGCCGTGGCCCTATCCCCGTAACCCCATGCATGTACCATTCTAACCTCCTGACACCTGGGTCAATTTAGCACGGCCAATCAACCTAACCCACACATTTTAAGACTGTGGGAAGAAACCAGAGCACCCGAGGAAACCCATGCAGACACAGGGAGAAAGTGCAAACTCCACACAGACAGTGACCCGAGGCCGGAATTGAACCTAGGTCCCTGGCGCTGAGAGGCAGCAGTGCTAACCACTGTGCTGTTTGGTCAGCTCAGATTTGGAACAGCTCAAATTTAGAAGGTGGAAGGGAGAGCAGTCAGGATAACATAAGAATAGTCAGGCCTACAGGAAACAAAAGTATGCATGATGGTTTCAGCTCCCGATAAGCTGCAGCGAAGACAATGTCGATCTTCTCACCAAATGGCTGTTCAAGGATTTCATAACTCTGCAGTTGGAAGGCAGTGGTATAATCAAAGTCCACATGTATTTACAAAAGGAAAATCACGCTTCACAAATGCATTGGAATTTTTTGAGGTTGTAACTAGTAGAGTTGACCAAGGAGAACCAGTGGATGTGGTTTATTTTGACTTTCAGAAGGCTTTTGACAAGGTCTCACATAACAGATTACTATGTAAAGTTAAAGCATGTGGGATTGCAGGTAATGTATGGAGATGGATAGAAAGCTGGTTAGCAGATAAGAAGCAAAGAATTGTCATAAACAGGTTTTTTTCTGATTGGCAGTCAGTGTCCAGTAGGGTTCAGCAGGGATCTGTGCTAAGACCCCATCTGTTCACATTATATATTAATGATTTGGAAGCAGGAACTTAACGTATTATCTCCAAATCTGCAGATGATTACAAAGTTGGGTGGAAGGGTGAGCTGTGAGAAGGATGCAGAGATGTTTCAGCATGATTTGGATAGGCCAAGTGTGTGGGCATCTGCATGCAGATGCAGTATAACGTGGATATATGTGAGGTTATCCACAGTGGTAGCAATAATAGGAAGACAAATTATTACTTGAATGGATGTAAATTGAGAGAGGTGGATACTCAACGAGACCTTGGAGTCCTCATGCATCACTGAAAATAAGCACACAGATACAATAGCCTTAAAGAAGGCAAATGGTATGTTGGCCTTCATAGCGAAAGGATTCGAGCATAGGGATAGGGATGTTTTATTGCAATTCTATAGGGCATTGGTGCAGTTGCGTGCACACCTGTGTGCAGTTTTGGTTTCCCTTATCTGAAGAAGGATATCCCTACTGTCGAGAGAGTACAGCCAAGGTTTACCAGGTTGCTGAGATGGCAGGCCTGTCATATGAGGAAAGACCAAGTCAGTTAGGATTTTATTCATTGGAATCCAGAAAAGTGAGAGGGGATCAGATAGAAACTTATAAAATTCTAATAGGGTTAAACAGGATAGATTCAGAAAACGTGTTCCCATTGGTGGGGGAGATCAGAACTAGGGGTCATAGTTTGAGGATAAGGGGTAAATCTTTTAGAACTGAGGCATGGGGAAATGTCTTCACCCAGAGTGGTGAATGTGTGAAATTCACTACCACAGAATGTAGTTGAGGCTAAAACATGGCCTGATTTCAAGAAGAAATTAAATATCATTCTTGGTGCTAAAAGGGATCGGGGAGGGCGGGGGGGAATCAGGATATTGAATTTGATGATCAGCAATGATCAAAATGAATGATGGACCAAGCTTGAAGGGTCAAATGGCCTACTCCTGCTGCTAGTTTCTATGTTTAAGAGCCTCTTAAAATTGCTACTGTTTTCAGATTCATATCACTGTTTATGATCAGATACCATATTTTAGGCGACTGAATTTTGGCTAACATTTAAGCTAAAAATGTTCAAATAAACTATCAGAACAGTTTATTAACTTTGTAATCAGGTAAACATTACTTACAATTTTGATCTCCTAAAAGTGCACAAACAGAAGAACAGACGCATGACTTGGAGCCGGTTTGACTATTCATTACTGCTTCTTCTGGAAATAATTGGTCTAAAATTGCAGGTGGCCCTCCACCCTGTCCTTTAGGTATAATACACTCTGATAGTTTTAAAGAGCCAGTAGCAGAGGGATCTCGTACAACAACGTGGTAGCAGACATCATCAGCTGCAAAGAAAAAGAAAGCTTTTCAAAATACAAGGAAAGATTTTAAAATATTAAATTGATAAACATGTGCTAAAAGTGAACAGGAAAATTTCATACAAGTATTTGTCTACTAATGTTTGGATTTTCAAAAGACCTTAAGGTGCCACATAATAACTTCATAGTATTACAATGGATAGCAAGCCAGTTACATAAAAGAAAATAAGCAGTAAGGTTTGAAGGTATTTACTCAGACTGTGGAATATGGTCACCTGTAGGATTAGTGCTGGGACTACTGCTGTTCACCGTTTATATAAACGATTTGGACTCGGGATTTGGAAATATAAATTTCAAAACGTGTGTTTGGCACCAGATTTGAAGGTGCAAAGGGTAGAACTGCAACATAATAAAGGAAGTCAATAATGAATGTGGCATCACAAGGGAGTAGTTATTGTGAACAACATGGGTAGAGTTAAGGTGTCAGAAAAGCATGTGATGAGAAGATAATCAAAGTATATGGTGATGGAGTTAGATAAAGAAGGGAGGATAAACACAACACAGACCTGTTGGGTCAAATGCCCTGTTGCTGTGCTTTAAAAAAAATGTAATTAACAGGAAATACCATTCTGAAGAGTGATGGGTGACTTGATTGAAGTATTAAAGATCTTGAATGGTGTTGACATGTGGGTGTAGAAAGGTTGTTTCCTCTTGTGGGCATCCAGAACTAGAGGGCACTGTTTTAAAATTAATGGTTGCCCTTTTAAGACAGAGATGAGAACATTTTTCTCTTAGAGGGTCGTTGACTTCGTCTCAAAAGGCAGTAGAGGTGGGGTTATTGAGGTAGAAAGAGTTTTGTTAGGCAAGGGAATCAAAGGCTCTTGGAGGCATGGAATTCGAAACACAAAACAGATCCGTCATAATCATATCAAATGGTGGAGCGGGCTTGAGGGGCCAAATGATCTACTTCTGCTTCTATTTCATATATTCATAAAGAAGAAAATTAGAATTAAAAAAGTTTTAATTCTAAAGATTACTATTAACAAATCTGAAATTTCACCAGAAGTTTTATTGTTAATGGACAGTCATCATTTGAGCTATACAGGTTAAAAAAAAATGACTGAAGTGTACTTCCCAACGCAGACTTCAAATTTTGTTCGTAAATGTGTTTAAAAACTCAATTTAATTCCAGGAAACTCATTTGCCCAGATATAATTTTGTATATTTTCAGGTATTATCAATTCAATATCAACTCACTTGTATCATTTCTATTCTGTTCAATAACTTTAACTTGGAGCTCCTTGCCCCAAAAAGTAGCCCATTCCAATTCTTTAATCTCTAGGTTCCAGTTTCTTTCCACAGGCTCCACATCAAATAGTGAACAGCAGATGGCCTGCAACACCAAGATAATCACACAGCTATATTAATCTACAATCATGATCATGTGTAAAGTTAGGTGGTCACAGTTAAGCAACATAACTTCAGGATTTGTATTTCTAATAGGTGAACATGTTAAAATAACTTGTTGTTTAGGACAATTATCTGCATTGGAAATAAATTTGCTAGGCTAGACTTCATGGCATCCTTCTGTGTCAAAAATGACTGTGACTCTATATAAAACTTGCCGATATGGCATGCATTTCTTTTGGACCAAAGTGCTCGACAGGAACAATTATTGAACAAAATATAACACATAGTGCAACACTATTTGGGCAAAGAGTCTGGTTAAGAAGGTAGTTTTAAGAAGCATCTTAAAGAGATGAGAGAGGTAGACAGGAAATTCCAAAGCTCAGAGCCAAGATAGCTGAAGACATAATTGCCAATGATATTGCAAAGAAAATCAGAGTATGGAAGCGGCCAGAACTGGGACAAATGCAGAGATCTTGGTAGACTGTAGGGTTGGAGAAGGTTATAGCGGTAGTGCTGTGGTAGGAGTTGTAAAGAAGTATGAGAATTTAAAAACAAGGTGTTCCTGGATTGCAAGATGTAGAATCCATGTGCATAGAGGTGATGGGTGAACAGGACTTACTAGTGTGAGTGAGGAGCTTATGAACAGCAAATGTTTGGATAAGCATACAGATGGTGCAAGTTAAATTACAAAAAAGTCAGGAGAGTAATAGAATTGTCAAACTGAGGGGCAAGGATGAGCATGAAAAATACTGTTGAGATAGGGAAATATTAGATTTGGAATTGGAGAGGCAGTGGCACAGTGGTATTGTCACTGAACTAATAATCCAGAGATTCAGAATAATTCCCAAGTTCGAATTCCACCATGGCAGATGGTTAAATTTGAATTTAATTGAAAAAAAGAGTCTGCAATTAAAAGCCTAACAATGACCATGAAAGCATTGTTGTAAAAATCCATCTGGTTCATTAATGTCCTTTAGGGAAGGAAATCTGTCATCCTTATTTGGTCTGGGCTGCATGTGATTCCAGGCCCACAGCAAAATGGTTGACTCTCAAATGGCCTGACAAATAACTCAATCCAAAGGCCAGTTAGGGACGGACAATAAATGCCACCCCAGCCTGCGACGTGACATCCCTCAATGAGTAAAAAGAGAAGCAATTCTGTCAGGCAAGTTAGGAATAAAAATTCCTGCACTATTCAGTCATTCATGATTTTCTAGAATCACGCCTGAAGAATCATGAATGGGATGCTGGCCTTCGTAGCAAGGGGGATTGAATATAAAAGTAGGGAGGTCTAGCTGCAGCTGTATAGGGCACTAGTGAGGCCGCAGCTGGAGTAGTGTGTGCAGTTTTGGTCTCCGCACTTACGCAAGGATATTTTGGCCTTGGAAGGAGTGCAGAGGAGGTTTACTAGGCTGATACCGGAGTTGAGGGGGTTGAACTATGAGGAGAGGCTGAATAAACTAGGCTTGCACTCGTTAGAGTTTAGAAGAATGAGGGGAGATCTCATTGAGACATACAAGATGATGAATGGGATGGATAGGATAGAGGTGGAGAGGCTCTTCCCGCTCAGAAAGGACAGTAGGACTAGAGGGCACAGCCTCAAGATAAAGGGGGGACGGTTTAGAACGGAGTTGAGGAGGAACTTCTTCACTCAAAGGGTGGTGAATCTCTGGAATTCTCTGCCCGTTGAAGTGGTGGAGGCTGCCTCGCTAAATATTTTTAAGACGCGGGTTGATAGGTTTTTGATAGGCAAGGGGATTAAGGGTTACGGGGAGAGGGTGGGAATGTGGAACTGAGACACGACAGATCAGCCATGATCTTACTCAATGGCGGGCAGGCTTGAGGGGCTAGATGGCCTACTCCTGCTCCTATTTCTTATGTTCTTATAACGAAGAAGGAACTTCAACAATACAGTTAATTCAAGATAAGAGCTCGGATTCTTCAGCACTTGCTGTTAAGTGCTTATCTAATCATTTACCTAAGTACTAAGAGCATTGCTCTTCGTGAACAAATAAATCTAGGTTCTAAGAAAATTGACTGGTAAGGCAGAAAAAAAATCAATGTCACATAAAAATGGGCAGCAATGGTAGCAGGTAAATATTTAAATTTAATTTATCTAATGGTTCAGACCATATAGAGAATGCATAAAGTGATTAAATACAGAAACTTTAATTCAAATAAGTTTAGATAGGGAATATAATGTAGGTGATGTGCTGTGAGAGACAGAGCACCCAGATAATTTTGCAAACCTGGTCAATCACATCCAGAGTAAGTAGCTGCATCTTGAGGAACTTCAGCTGAGATTTGTTGAGCTGGAGTCTGAGTTGCTGACATTGGTGGGGCATCAGGGAGAAGTTACCTAGACACTTTGGTTCAGGAAGTCATCACATCCCTTAGGTAATGGCACAGGTGTAGTTTGGGACTGTGAACAGTCAAGTTGCCCCAGGTGCAGTGTGAGAACAGCCTTGACCAGTGTCTTTATCTGCTGCCTGTATCCTCAGTGGATAAGGGCAAAGTCTGCAGAGAGCACGAACAACTGATCACAGCATTATGGTAGGAAGCTATTCAAATAGGGAAGGAAATAGGATTCTGGCAGCAGTATGGTACAATATAGTCAGGGGTTAGATACTGTTCTCTGCAACTGTGACCAGGAGTTCCAAAGACTGTGCTATCTGTCCGTTGCCAGGGTTGAAGACATCTCTTCCCAGCTGCAGAAGAACCTTTGAGTGAAAAGCTGTTATAGTCCATGTATGAACCAGCAACACAGATAGCACTCGCAATCAGATTGTGCTGAGAAGCTTTAATAAACATAACTTTAAAAGGTAATTTCTGGATTATTAAATGAGGGGAAATTTATAAATCTGAAGAGAAAAGTCAGTGTATCAATATTGGTAAAAAAAATGTGTAACAGGAGGAAGAGTGTTTAATGGTAATGGTGCATCAGTGAATAAGGTCAAATCAGGGAAAATTGGTAAAACATTAAAATTAAATACCAACTGAATGCACAAAATATTTGCAATAAGACACATGAAAAAATGCCACAAAGAGGGATAAATGAGAATGATTTAATAGCCATTACTTAGACGTGGTTGCGTAGCCACAAGGCTGGAAATTAATATTCCAGAGAACTTAAAAACAGTTAATTTGAAAGTACCATTTTCTTTCTTTAATCTCATGTTTAGCTGTAGATTATAAAAGAAACAATCCTTTCCAATATTAAATATGGTTTCATTAACAATTAAAACTGACCTGAAAAGGAAGCTGAAGAGCATCTTCTACCAGAGGTTGAACGTTGTTCAAAGAAACACAGCTGCATGTCCCAAAATCCACAAAGAACACCATATAATTCTTTTTGGAATAGAGAACTGTCAAGACCTTCACTCTATGCCATCTGGAATTTTAAGAAAAATTTGACCATTAGTTTTCCAAGTGAAGAAAAAGTTCAAGACACTGCCAATCCATAACCAACAGCAAAATCTTTCACTTCAGTATCTGTGCCCTTTCAACACATTGTTTTTACACGAAAAAACATCTAGTTTTGAAGTCCATATCAACATTCAGTCCAATTGGTAAACTTAATGCAGTAGCCTGTCCACAACTGACAGCAACAAGCTGATTTCCTGCGAGATACTCAATTGGGAAGTAGCTGTGTAGCCAATAAAAGCTGACAGATGCAGCCTATCACTACTGGTCATAGGGGAATCTAACAACACAAGGCAAGTACGTGGTTTGGAATTACAATCACGAGAGGGGGAGAGGAAAGGAAGTTCAGGGAAGCTGAGATTCAGAACTATCTTCTGAGGTTTAGATTTTTCATTTGCTCTATAAGGAAACCAAAAAAATGATAAAACCTCCTTTGCTGGGTCCCTTCTGGCCCTGTGTACTGTTTTCAGCAGATTTGATTTGGATAGCAAGCCAACAGTTCTTCCTTGAATTTTTTGTTTGTTACGAAAAGGAGGACCTTTGGGTTTTGAAGTGCAATTAGTATACATATGTTTTTTTTGTAGTCAGGTGACCTCTACCATGAGAGGCTTTCTGTAGAACAGAAAGAGCAGCATCGTTCACTAGAATCAACAACTAGTGATGACAATGCCAGTGCTGCAGTACCATGTCAATGGTGAAATTGGCTTGCAGGGCAATGTCAGCGAGACCGGTCTGGGAGCAATTCAGATGCAGCAAGGACAACTAGTCACATTTGTGTCCAGGGCACTAACACAAATGTGACAGCGCTATGCTTGGATTGAGAAAGAGTACCAGGCTATTATTGTTTTTGCTTCTGAGCATTTTCATTAGTAGCTGCCCAAGAAAAACAAAACGACAATGGAATCCAATTACAAGCCCCTTCAAAACATTTTTGGTAAACAGTTACTATCTGCTCCAAAGTGTCCGTAAATAATGCAATTATGTTTACATAGATGTAATCCGGATGTGACATACAAACCAGGAAAATAGATGTACATTGCAGATACGCTGTCAACAGCCGCTCCAATGAAGAATGGTGAGAAGTCTATGACAGAACATAAAATCTTCCAGATTCAATGCAAAGCAGCAGCGAGACATGATACTGGCCCAGCAGAAGCATTAAATCTGACGAAGGGCCCAGTTCAAATGAAGCAAACTACCTAATAGGATACCACTCTACAAGCACTACAACAAGCAGCAGTGAAAGGGTAGTCAGAGAGAATCAAGGACACATCTGTTGTCACAAGAACATACTGGGTGTACTGTGATTAACTCTCAGGCGTAGATGGCACCTTATAAGAGGAATTAAGAGTACTCATCCCCAGGTTGAGAGGAGAAATGCTGAAGTGCATCCATGCAAGCCATCAAGGAATTCAATCAACTCAGTCCCCTGTGTCACATATGGATTTCTGTAGCAGATGACCTGTGCCGCGAGGCAGTCACTGTCAGCAGATAAAGCCCCTCATGGAGAAACACTGATGTAGCTTGTAGTTCCAAGGCCTTGCAAGCAGTTTTCTTTACCCTTCTTCAACTGAGTTCAAACTCACATCTGGAACTTTTTCCAATTTCTCTTCCCAGCATAAAAGAATGATTGACGGTGAATGGGGCAATGCACAAATAGCTAAGAGCCAGGTTTGTTTTTTCCCCACATGTCAGAGATTTTGAATGTTCTTCAAAACAGTAACAATTTTATCTTCTCAAAATATTTAATTGACATGAATTTCAAATTAATCAGTAAAATCCATACAAGTTTTTTTGTTAAAGTTTCAGATTTTCATATAAAATCCAAAAGACTAACCACATGGCCTAAGTTGCACCCCTGTGACATTCCTGCTTGGTTAGGTAATGCTATCTTTATCATGAATATTAGCTTTATGTTGTGCTCTATAATGATTGAAGAAGAAAACAAGTGCTAAGCCCATTCACTTGCTTGGCAAGACACACAACAAAAAGCTGCAGTGCAAGATTTTTGATCAGGACATCTGATAGTTACCTCTTTGTTGTTTCACAGAATGCCAAGCACAAGTCACCAACAGCTGGTATGTAACTGCCAGAAACAAAAGCATCCCTTTCCTTCACTTTTTGGTTAATTTCATTCTCTAATGTGCAGAGTCTGGTGGAAGAGAAAAATAACCTTTAGCTTAGTAATCTTTAGCCATTTGCTCAATTTCATTTGAGGTGTGTGCGCATGGGATAAGATGAAAACCACTTTTACAAATTCTGATCTGTACCAATACAAAATTATTTACTCACGCTTCCCGTGTTGCTACTAACTGCACGTGGAATTGCTTTGGACTATGGAATTCAGAAATTATGACTGAATGATAGTTTCCATCATTCACGAGAGTGGCTTGTTTTAACTTCTTATCATAAAGTTGCCTAGAAAACAAATCGTTAAATTTGCACCAAGTGTGGTTTTACAGATGTACTATTGGAAATCACTTGATTAGAATGAAAGAAAATTCTTCAAATAGCACATTCTTATTAACTGAATTGGGAAGATTTTTAGCGTCAGTTAGAGAGGGGATGTGTCCTCTTTTCTTCATGCTCTGCCACTTTTCTTTTGGCTCATGTCCAATACTTGTTGCTCCCTATAATGCCTTGCCCTCATCTTGTGTCTTCTTGCCTCCTAAGCCCTTTTTCTTCTTATATATTATTTGTGTTAGTTTTTTCTTATGTGGGGTGAATGAGGGATATCCCTGTGTGGCAGAAGAGGAGTAGTGCAGGGGCGGGGGGAGGGGGGGGGGATACAAAGAAAAATAGGGTGATGGTCTGCTTCTGTTACATTTTAGGTGGTTGGGGGCAGGTGGGTGTTGAGGTGGTGTGTGTTAGAACATAAGAACATAAGAAATAGGAGGAGGAGTAGGCCATCTGGCCCTTCGAGCCTGCCCCGCCATTCAATAAGATCATGGCTGATCTGTCGTGGCTCAGTTCCACTTTCCCGCTCTCTCCCCATAACCCTTAATCCCCTCTCTTATCAAAAACCCATCAACCCGCTTCTTAAAAATATTTAGCGAGGCAGCCTCCACCACTTCAACGGGCAGAGAATTCCAGAGATTCACCACCCTTTGAGTGAAGAAGTTCCTCCTCAACTCCGTTCTAAACCGCCCCCCCTTTATCTTGAGGCTGTGCCCCCTAGTCCTACTGTCTTTTTTGAGCAGGAAGAGTCTCTCCACCTCTATCCTATCCATCCCATTCATCATCTTATACGTCTCAATGAGATCTCCCCTCATTCTTCTAAACTCTAACGAGTACAAGCCTAGTTTATTCAGCCTCTCCTCATAGCTCAACCCCCTCAACTCCGGTATCAGCCTAGTAAACCTAGGAGGAGGAGGGCACTGCCAACTTGGGTGTTTGTCGCACGTGCGTGCGTGTGCGCGTGCACACGTGTGTGTGTTTGGACAGTTGTTTTTTTTTGGGGGGGGGGGGGGGGGGGGGGGGGGGGGGGCGGTCCCGGGATGGGGGGGCTTGTGTCTCTTGCTGAGTCAGATTTTGTTTTTCAGGGAGGGCGGGGAGGGACAAGAGTTGGGAATGTGAGGGTTCCAGGAAGACGCCAGTAGCTAAACAGGTTCAGCAGAAATGGCTGCGTAAGTTAGGCACTGCCAATTTTGTTACACTATCCAGGGAACATAATGTTAGTCAATGAGGTTACCAAATGATTTAAAAATGTTTTTCCTTTCATATTTTGTGCTGAAAAATGGTTTTCCTTTCTATTTGGAAGGTCAGTCACCTGTTGCAAACCATTTGGACACATAAGAAACCTGAGAATTAAAAACCTGCAGGGATTAAACACATTCAGCACGCTGATTAATCTAACCTATTCTATAGGGAGACTGGAGATGTTTATTGTGCATGCTCAGCTTCCAAATTCCTCAGAACCTAGCAAGTTGGGCAATCTTTCTGAAAAATGTAGAGCAGGGGTGTCAAATCACTGATCCATGTGTACAATGCTTCATGTTGTCAAGTGAGTTAAAGTGGGACATTAAATTTCTCAGATTTTTTTTTAAAAAAAGGGTCCTGAGAAATGCATCTTTTAAACTGTTACCACAGCATCACCTTCCCTCTACCAGCATACAAGCAGAGTGCATGATTAGGACTTTAGTGAGGCATGGGAAACCAGAGAGTAAGGTCACAAAGTAAGGTTGACAGTTGCAATTAGCACTGAGAGGACAGGAGGAGGATAGGAGACAGACTGGACAAGGCTTGGTCAGGGAAACAGAATATGTCAGCATTGGGGAGGGCAGTTAGTTGGTGTAGTGGCGTTCACATTAATGTTGGCAAGTGTGAGGTGGTCCACTTTGGTAGGAAGAACTATTACTTACGTGGCAAAAAACTGCAGCAGGCGACGGTGCAGAGGGACCTCGGGGTCCTTGTGCATGAGTCGCAAAAACCCAGCTTGCAGGTGCAGCAGGTGGTCAGGAAGGCGAATGGGATGCTGGCCTTCATAGCGAGGGGGATTGAATATAAAAGTAGGGAGGTCTTGCTGCAGCTGTATAGGGCATTGGTGAGGCCGCAGCTGGAGTACTGTGTGCAGTTTTGGGCGCCGCACCTGCGCAAGGATATTTTGGCCCTGGAGGGAGTGCAGAGGAGGTTTACTAGGCTGATACCGGAGTTGAGGGGATTGAGCTATGAGGAGAGGCTGAATAAACTAGGCTTGTACTCGTTAGAGTTTAGAAGAATGAGGGGAGATCTCATTGAGACGTATAAGATGTTGAATGGGATGGATAGGATAGAGGTGGAGAGACTCTTCCCGCTCAAAAAAGACAGTAGGACTAGGGGGCACAGCCTCAAGATAAAGGGGAGGCGGTTTAGAACGGAGTTGAGGAGGAACTTCTTCACTCAAAGGGTGGTGAATCTCTGGAATTCTCTGCCCGTTGAAGTGGTGGAGGCTGCCTCGCTAAATATTTTTAAGAAGCGGGTTGATGGGTTCTTGATAAGAGAGGGGATTAAGGGTTATGGGGAGAGGGCGGGAAAGTGGAACTGAGCCACAACAGATCAGCCATGATCTTATTGAATGGCGGGGCAGGCTCGAAGGGCTAGATGGCCTACTCCTGCTCCTATTTCTTATGTTCTTATGTTCTTATGTACATTGTAGAGACACGAGCCTCAGCATCAATGTCATGATTAGGAGCAGCAAGAGAGAATCTGGGCTCCTTATTTTGAGTGAATTGTGTAAGATTGCTCTCACTACTAGGAAAATGGATAAGATGGGTATGGAGACTGAGGACTTGCATTGTACTCAGGAAGCAGCTGTAGTTCCGAGAAATGAAGGAGATACAGGATGGTACAGGCTGAGTACGGGCCACAAATGGTGCTGTCTAGTTGAAAGGAGCACTCCTGCTTCTTCATTGTCCAATGAGGGAGTAGAGGGTTTTCTAACAAATTCTCAGTGACCTTCCAAGGACTGCTGTTCAGGCTGCTGGAGAACTGGTAAAACTAATTGGAGCTTATGTGGCACATGGCTTCTCCACACCATTTTATAAGAGAACACAAATGCAGGACCCTTCTTTGCATATTTAAATTGGTCCAATGCCAATTTCAGGCAGTGTGCCAGGTCCACCTAAAAATCATGTGTCCATTAATTGGTATACATTGGACAAATTTTAAGCCCAAAAATGCGTGAAACGTATACTAATTTTTACACTGGCACGTTTAAAAATGTTTGTTCAGCACCAGGATGTTGATCCCACTATGCAAGTTGAGTTTGATATTCCTGATGCAGAAGGGGCTGAATGAAGAATTATGATTTTGATGTTAAATTGAACAGTTACACCTGATTGAGCGCAACTAGATTGATTGGAAAGTCATTTTTAATGTCGCAGCAACTTACTGCTTCAGCAGAGAATTCTCATCAGGCGAACAAAGTCCAGCTGTCCCACAGAGATCTTTCAATCTTTCAATGTGCCCTGCATTATCTGTTCCAAATCCAGAATTCATGATTTCTGAACGAATATTATATTCCAATAGTGTGGTCTTCAGATCAGCTAATTTAGCCATGTGTACCTTAACAAGAAATAGCAACCATAAAAAACATTTTTGATTTGTACAATATAGACTAGCTGACTGCAAAAATGCACATTTTAGTTTAGATACATGTTGTCAAGTGATCAGATTTTATCTAGTGCGTTTTATTTCAGTTGCTAAGACAATAGAAATGATCTGTTACAATGAGAATGTTTGACAAACCCATGTTTTAATATAAACCTGCCTCAGAATATATTCATATTTTGAGTAATGCTTTAATATTCACAATGTGTAATATACTTAATGGAGGCCTAAGGTTACTAATTTTTGCAACTTATTTTTTGCCTTGTTCTTGATTTTAAGACTATATTGAATATTTAGTTATTTTGTATTGAAGTATTATTGATCTAAACCTAACCGTGATTGTGCTTTGATTAATTAATCAATGATAATCAGCGCAAAGAACAGTATAACACAGGAACAGGCCCTTTGGCCCCCCCACCCAAGCCTGCGCCATTCATGATGCCTGCCTAAACTAAAATCGTATGCACTTAGAGTCCATATTCTTCAATTCACAGTCTATTCATATATTTATCTAGATGCCCCTATCATAACTACTCCCACCATTTCCCTGGGCAGTGCGTTCCAGACATTCACCACCCTCTGTGTAAGACTTGCTTCGCATATCTCCTCTAAACTTTTCCCCACGCACCTTAAACCTATATCCCCTAGTACTTGACTTTTCTACCCTAGGAAAGAGCATCTGACTACCCACTCTGTCTATGCCACTCATAATTTTGTAAACCTCTATCAGGTTACCCTCAACCTCTGTCATTCCAGAGAGAATAAACTGATTTTATCCAACCTCTCCTCATAGCTAATACCCTCTGGGCCAGGCAACCTGATGAACCTCTTCTGTGCTCTCTCCAAAGCAGCCACATCCTTCTGATGGTGTGGTGACCAGAATCGTACACAATAATCCAAATGAGGCCTAACTAAAGTTCTGTGCAGCTGCAGCATGACCTTCCAATTTTTATGCTCAATGCTCCGACCAATGAAGACAAGCATGCCATATGCCTTCTTGGCTATCTTATCAACCTGCATTGTCACTTTCAGTGATTAGTGGACATATATGCCCAGGTATCTCTGCTTGTCAATACTCCTAAGGGTTCTATCATTTATTGTATAATTCCTACATGCACTGGATCTTCCAAAATCCATATCTCACACTTGTCCGGATTAAACTCCATCTGCCATTTCTCCATCCAAGTCGCCAACCAGAATATATCTTTCTGTATCCTCTGACAATCCTCTTCACTATCTGCAATTCCACCAATTTCTGTGTTGTCTGCAAACTTACTGATTAGATCAGCTACATCTTCCTCCAAATCATTCATATATACTACAAACAACAAAGGTCCCAGAACTGATCCCTGTGGAACATCACTAGTCATAGCCTTCCATTCAGAAAAGCACAACCTTACTGTTACCCTCGGTCTTCTATGGCCACGCCAGTTCTGTATCCATTTTGCCAGTTCTCTTCTGATCCTGTGTGACTTCACTTTCGTATCAGTCTACCTTAGGGTACCTTGCCAAAGGCTTTACTGAAGTCCATTTATACAACATCCACTGCCTTTCCTTCAACTATCATCTTCGTCACTTCTTCGAAAAACTCAATCAAATTAGTGAGGCAAGACCTCCCCTTCACAGTAATGATGTATTTTCCAAAGACTTGGTTTTCCATATTAGCCATCTGATTTTTGGCTGACATTTCTGTTTTCCCTAAACTGGATTACTAAAATAAAAGTTGTTTCTTTTATTCAGAGGTCTTTTTCCTTTTACTTCATTCAATGACCCTTGGACAACAAGTTAAAAAAAAAGGATGATCTTGCATGAGGTAGTCAACTGTAGTGTGGTCTTCAGGAAATGAAGTTTGATCGATAGACATACCATCTGATTGATGGCAATTGAGAAGACGACACTATCAAAAAAATGTCAACAAACTGAACTGCAGTGCCTGTGAGAATTGACAAGGGCATATGTTTACAGGCCTGTTTTGAGGAAGTCTGAACAGGGCCTCAAAAAGCTGGACTGGAGCCTGAAATTAGGCTTAAAGGAATGCTGCTTCTGGGATTCAGTGTTGTAACCGAAGTGGAATAATCAACCTTTGGAGACTATGGGATGAAAGGTCAAAAACAGGAGGTGACTGACTGAATTGTCCACCAATTGTAAGGTTATTTGGACATTTGGTGATTTTTAAAATTAAGGAAATTTTACCAAATTAGATTCCTGTTTTTGAACAAACCAATTTAGGGTTAATGTTTGTAATATAATATACATCTATAATAGTATGTAAAGTTGTCTTTCTTCCTTTCTTTTAAGATATACAGTGCTTTCTCCTTTCAATAAACTTGTTTTTCTTAGTTTACACTACATTGTTACTCAATCATTTCTGTTACATGCAAAGTATGGTTCTGAACCTAAGTGAGACTCTAAAGGGACTCTCATGCTCCACACAATGGCCATGATGTGGATATGCCAGCGTTGGACTGGGGTAAACACAGTAAAAAGTCTGACAACACCAGCAAGAGTTTTTATAAATACATAAAAAGGAAGAGGCTGGCTAGGGTGAACGTTGGACCCTTAGAGGATGAGAGGGAGGACTTAGTGGTAGGGGATGGGGAAATGGCTGAGGCTCTGAATAACTTTTTTGTTTCGGTCTTCACGGAGGAGGACGTGAGTAATTTGCCGGGTGTTAGCGATGGAAAGATGGTAGGAGTGGAGGGCCTGAATGACATTATTGTTACTAGAGAGGCGGTGCTCAACAGACTGGAGGGACTGATTGTGGACAAGTCCCCAGGACCGGATGGAATGCATCCAAGGGTTCTGAAGGAAATGGCGGAGGTGATAGTGGATGCCTTGGTGATTATTTTCCAAACGTCGCTGGATTCCAGGGAAGTGCCGGAAGATTGGAAAACGGCTAATGTTACACCGTTGTTTAAGAAGGGTGGCAGGCAAAAGGCGGGGAATTATAGGCCGGTTAGTTTAACGTCTGTTGTAGGAAAAATGTTAGAATCCGTGATCAAGGAGAAAATAGCGAGGCATCTTGAGGAGAATTGTTTGGTAGAGCAGACGCAGCATGGTTTCGTTCAGGGGAAGTCGTGTCTGACGAATTTATTGGAGTTCTATGAGGATGTGTCTAGGGCGGTGGATAGAGGAGAGCCGGTGGATGTGATCTTGATTTTCAGAAGGCGTTTGACAAGGTGCCTCACAAGAGGTTATTGCAGAAGGTCAGGGGACATGGAGTTGGGGGTAGGGTGTTAGCGTGGATAGAGGATTGGTTGTCAAATAGGAGGCAGAGAGTGGGGGTCAATGGGTGCTATTCAGATTGGCAGTTGGTGACTAGTGGAGTACCCCAGGGGTCGGTGCTGGGGCCTCAGCTATTTACCATTTATATAGATGATCTGGAGGAGGGAACCGAGTGTAGGGTGTCAAAATTTGCTGATGACACCAAGATTGGTGGAACAGCAAATTGTGTGGAGGGTGTGGAGAGTCTGCAGAAGGATCTAGATAGGCTGGGCGAATGGCCAGGAACTGGCAAATGGAATTTAATGTTGGCAAATGTGAGGTTGTCCACTTTGGTAGGAATAATGGTAGGAAGGACTATTACTTACGTGGCGAAAAACTGCAGCATGCGACGGTGCAGAGGGACCTCGGGGTCCTTGTGCACGAGTCGCAAAAACCCAGCCTGCGGGTGCTAGCAGGTGGTCAGGAAGGCGAATGGGATGCTGGCCTTCATAGCAAGGGGGATTGAATATAAAAGTAGGGAGGTCTTGCTGCAGCTGTATAGGGCACTGGTGAGGCCGCAGCTGGAGTACTGTGTACAGTTTTGGTCGCCGCACTTACGCAAGGATATTTTGGCCTTGGAGGGAGTGCAGATGAGGTTTACTAGGCTGATTCCGGAGTTGAGGGGGTTGAACTATGAGGAGAGGCTGAATAAACTAGGCTTGTACTCGTTAGAGTTTAGAACATTGAGGGGAGATCTCATTGAGACGTATAAGATGTTGAATGGGATGGATAGGATAGAGGTGGAGATGCTCTTCCCGCTCAGAAAAGACAGTAGGACTAGAGGGCACAGCCTCAGGATAAAGGGGGGACGGTTTAGAACGGAGTTGAGGAGGAACTTCTTCACTCAAAGGGTGGTGAATCTCTGGAATTCTCTGCCTGTTGGAAGTGGTGGAGGCTGCCTCGCTAAATATTTTTAAGACGTGGGTTGATAGGTTTTTGATAGGCAAGGGGATTAAGGGTTATGGGGAGAGGGCGGGAATGTGGAACTGAGCCATGACAGATCAGCCATGATCTTATTGAATGGCGGGGCAGGCTCGAAGGGCTAGATGGCCTACTCCTGCTCCTATTTCTTATGTTAAGTCCAACCGATTTATTTGATAGTACACTCACTAGCATGAATGAACATCGCTCGACAATCACCAGGCAAGACTGTTCCCTTCCTGTTGGCAAACATCTCAGTGGTCACGGGCATTCAGCCTCTGACCTTCGGGTAAGCATTCTCCAAGGCGGCCTTCACGACACACGGCAGTGCAGAGTCGCTGAGCAGAGACTGATAGCCAAGTTCCGCACACGAGGATGGTCTCAACAAGGATCTTGGGTTCATGTCGCACTATCTGTAACCCCCCGTGACTTGCCTGGGTTTGCAAAACCTCACTTACTGTACTGTCTGAAGACAATACACGTCTCTTTAACCTGTGATCAGTGCTCCTTCCACTCACATTGTCGGCCACTTTAAGACTTGAACAGCAGGTTAGGTGTAAAGATTCGCATTCTAATCAGTAATCTGTAAACTGTAGTTGCTTTATATGCTCTGTCTGAGGTCAGAACTCTCCATTCACCTGACGAAGGGACTAACCCCGAAAGCTAGTGAGTGTACTATCAAATAAATCGGTTGGACTTAAACCTGGTGTTGTCAGACTTTTTACTGTGCCATACAATGGCAACAGCAGCTGTCAATTGCATGATGTGGAGATGCCAGCATTGGATTGGGGTAAGCACAATAAGACGATATGCGATTTAAAAGAAATGTATTTGTATCTTTAAATTTGAGAGTTTTCTCCAGTCAAATTATTTTTCTTTTAATGACTTTCCACACTGTGCAGTGCCTGCAGTCTTCTCACTAACAACTTTAGCCATTTCCATTGAACTCCCACTGTTCATTGCTGCATTTTTAAAAGTCATCAGTTTCATTTCCAAGTCACAGAGGATGAAAACTTCTCATCCATTTTTTTCCAGACACCTAGTTGACCTCCAATAATTTTGTTCAAATTCTATAGTTGTGTACAATTATATCTTCCATTAAGCATTTAAAGTGAGCAAATAAAAAATCCATCAGCCAACCTGTTTGGAGTAGTACATTTAGCTTTGAGATTTAATGGTCTTTAATTTCTCATACTCACTACAGCAGTCAGCCATAAAGTATTACCAAGAGCAAGGACAATTTTGGCAATGTGTAGTTTATTGCTGATCTTTTGTTTAATATATCTGGAAACCTGTCACAAATCAGAAAATTTCAAGTCAGAAACAGAATCATACTATTTTCTGCTACTGGCTAGTTCACACAATAACTGCTTACATTCTAAGAAAATAAATTAAATATTCATTATGAAGGTCAAAATGCTTGCAGTTGAAATTGATTAATTCTTTAATTTCTTAATTTCCAAAACTAGAATAAAAGATACAGCATTATAAAGTAAGTTTGGGGATGCATAGGAAAAGAGCAAGTTTTTAAACTACTTCAAAACAATGAAAAAGGTCAGCAGGGCTCACTTTTATCACTAGAATCAACATCAAGCAATTAAGATACGTCTTTTTAAATGAAGAACAAAGCTTCCACATTAGTGGCAAAGTCCCAACATCCTTTAATTGTGGAAAAACAACTTTTACTAAATGAGCTTGACATTATCAACAGCTACATTAGCCGGCCCAGTGATCTCCATCAGTGAGCTTGCTAATCGGTACCGAATTATGTGCATCTTCATGCTTTGGACTTGTATGCTCTTGGAATGCTTTCAACTGCCTAACTCATGTCAATTAAAGATCCTTACAGATAAACACTATGGGGAGACTTTCAGCACATTCAAGCAGGATTCAGACTAAATGCTCAGAGGTGAAATAATGTACTAATCGATTCTATCAGTTTCCTTATATGAATTACTATATATTTTGAAATTTAATATTTTGGAACTCCTTCCAATTCATATTATGATTCTCCATGATCATTAGCAACTATAACAATTGGCTACTATTAGTTGTCGTTTAAAATTAAAAACTGTTTTCCTGCCTTTCGCATTTTGTAATTTGCTCCCCTTTAACTTGCTTTATGTAACACACCAATCTCTAAACAAGGCAGCTAATGCACATTCAACAATGTCTATGCATTTTCCAATTCCAAGTAGTTGCTATTTCCATCAACCAGTCGAGTGTTTGCTATTCATCACAATTTTCTGCAGATACTGATTAATTCAACCACAATTTCAGAGCAACCTTTGATACCATCAGCCCCATTAGAAACTATGCTCTGCTTTTACTCTGGCCACTCCCACACCCCATTTCTGCTTCATTTAAGTTCAATAGATGTAGACACGAATGGTTATGGCACATAAGTTTAGCCATTTATTGCCAGATCTGGCTGGTTAACATAAAGCACTACTGGGTTCTGCTCTTATTTTTCAAAACTGCTCACTATTTCAGGCTCATCCTGAAATGCAAAGATAATCTTGGCTTCTTTTCTCTACTATGAGCTATCATTTAAAATCTTTTCTCTAACTCTCCACTGTTACCTTCAACAACCATGAAGAGCTCATGTACCTCTTTTTCACTAAGATTGAAACTATCCCATCAGTTGCTTCTCCCAAGTCCCTCCCTTCCACTAATCCACCAAGTCAAGCTTGCTCTAACATTCTCTTGCCCTTGCCTTGAAGTCATACTTTCTTTAGCTTCTCTCCTAACCCCACTTGTCTTCTGAGCTAATCCTGTCCCCGGGACTCACTTCCTATTCCCTCAAACCTTTCCCCAGTAAAATGCTGCCTCCACCTAACTTTCCTTCCTGGTTCCCATGTAAGCCAATATCCGTTATCAACTGGAAATCATTATTTGTACCAAAGTAACTCAGAAAAAGACTGGAACATCATCTGAAAATTATGGACATACAAATGTCACAAAGCAGCTTTTCAAACATTGAAATTTTTATTCCTTACCAGTGGATTCCAATCCATTTCATTGTCAATAGGTTTCACGCTACATATAATAAATTCAACAGCCTGTGGCGGCAGAACCTGAAATTCGGCAGGTAGTTCGAGCAGTTGTTTCTGCATCACTTGTCCAGTTTGACCACTGTCAATGTATTTTACTCTTGCATTAGAGAGAACTGCACTCTCAGCTTTCTGTGGCAATGCTATTAATTGCACCCTTAAAGCATAACAGAATACATCACTGATAATAAAATATTTGTTCAGAACTTGAAAATGAACAGTTCTATTAAAGTCATGTGTTTATCATTTTAGAGAGGCAGTAACAGGAATCCTTTATATTTAACACAAGATCAGGATTATAATTAGGAGTAGGCAATTCAGACCCTCGAGCCTGCTCCACCATTCAATACGTTCATGGCTGATCTCATCTTGGCCTCATCTCCACCTTCCTGTCCACTTCCCATAACCCTTCATGCCACTACTAATTAAAAACCCATTTATCACCTCCTTAAATTTGTTTAGTGATATTAGTGTCTTGAATCTGATGCACAATTCCAATCCACATTGATTTTTGGGCTGTTTTTCCAGCATTTTTAGGTATTTTAAGTCCACATTTGCAGAGTCACAGTAAGTTGTGTGAATGAAAGCAGAAAGTTGCAGAAGAGGAAGACAGACAAAGAGAAGTTGGAGGCGTTAGAGCATTCTTATTTTACTCTTTTTCAGACAAAATTATTAGAAATCTGGAACTCTATTCCTAAAAGGTTATGAATGTGGAGATTGAAATTAATAGATTTTAGTTAACTGTAACAAGTAAATATGGTATCAAGGCACGTAAGTGGAGTTAGGTTACAGTTTATTCATGATCTGATAGACAGCAGATAAGGCACGAGAGACAATGGCTTATCTCCATTTCTATGTTGTTATCAATCACAAAACCGAGAAGCTTCACTTCCTCCATGTCCAGTTTTCAAAATTACAGTTTCCAGTAACTGTTTTCTTTCATGATATTTCCATTACATTACTCCAGTCATGGTTTATCATGTTTAAACCCCTTAATTTTACTTTTTGCTGATTGAGTTCTTCAAACTTTGTTTTCCTTCAATCCCAGTCTCATATCCAGCAATTCAAAGAGTGTAGTTTCTAAGTTTTGGTGGTTTTTAGGGACATAAAAATGGACGTAGACCATTCAGCCCCTCTACCCGTATATCTTCTTTGACTTAGTTTTCACCCAACCCTGAAAACTCTCATCTTCCTTCTCACTGCTCACTTCTCATATGCTTCTCTATTACCCAAGCCAAATTTGCCTCTCACCAAAGCCAATCTGTTATTTGTAAGATTTTATTGCTGCACCCTCAACCACAACTATGAACCAGTTTTGATTCTTAAATGAATTACAGTATTGTATTACAAAATATAGGACCACAAATAGCACTTTTAGTTTCAATTCATACAATATCCACATTTTGTCATAAATTGTAAATCATTAGTCTTAATTGAAGATATATTGCTGGTATTAATTTCTAGGTCATCACATTGTGCAGTTACAAAATATTAAACTAGAGTGATTATATAGCCATTTTGCATAAACTGAAATACACACCAGAAGTGTGAGGTTATCAAAGGTTTGATACATTTCATGTCATTGGTTAAAAAATTTAACTTAACAATCTCACCTTCAAATTAAAGAATAAAGACTGTATTCAACCATCATAATTTTAGTCAGTTATTTTACTGGATCTCAGATGCCACAACATATTCTGGTCTGAACAATTCATATGCCTGTTAATTTAAAGTTTTACTGTCAACAATGAAAATAAAATTTCTCACTTTACCTGCTATATATTTTTTCCTTTAATCCATATAGAACAGAAACCACCAATTGCTCGACCGGTTTCCTGTGGTTCTCCTTAGAGTAGTAATCAGCCATGTCCTTCAACAGCATCAGATAGTCCTCTTCCATCGAAACAGGAGGATCCTCCCATTTACTTCTGTGATGTATTATTCTACCATAAAAACTGGAAGCATCTCTGATACATGTTGGAATAATCTAGAGAAGTTTCAGTTCATGAGGAAATTATTTTCATACACAATACACAACATGATTATACATCCATCCTCAAGATAAAGAGATGGCCATAAATACCCACGTGACCAATCTAGATTTTTCTTCCCTTTGATGAACTCTCAAAATATAGAATATTTTCTCATCAGTTTTGGAATATTTTATTACAATTGAGAAAGCAGATTTAAAGATTTCTTCTGCTGGCCAGTTGCATTTTGATATGGAGATGCTGGCATTGGACTGGGGTAAAACACAGTAAGAAGATAAGGGGGGGGGGCGGTTTAGAACGGAGTTGAGGAGGAACTTCTTCACTCAAAGGGTGGTGAATCTCTGGAATTCTCTGCCCGTTGAAGTGGTGGAGGCTGCCTTGCTAAATATTTTTAAGACGCGGGTTGATGGGTTTTTGATAAGCGAGGGGATTAAGGGTTATGGGGAGAGGGTGGGAAAGTGGAACTGAGCCACGACAGATAAGCCATGATCTTATTGAATGGCGGGGCAGGCTCGAAGGGCTAGATGGCCTACTCCTGCTCCTATTTCTTATGTTCTAAGTCTCACAACACCAGGTTAAAGTCCACAAGTTTATTTGGTAGCAAACACAACTAGCTCTCGGAGCGCTCTCCTTCGTCAGGTGAGTGGGGAGTTCTGATCACAAACAGGGCACAGAAAGGCACTGACTCAGTTTATAGAATACTGATTGGAATGCAAGTCTTCACAGCTAATCAAGTTTTAAAGGTGCAGACAACGTGAGTGGAGGTGGCAATAAGCATAGGTTAACGAGATGTGTATTGTCCCCAGGCAGGACAGTAAGTGAGATGTTACAAGCCCGGACAAGTCATGGGGGTTACAAATAGTGTGACATGAACCCAAGATCCTGGTTGAGGCTGTCCTCACGTGCACGGAACTTGGCTATCAGTTTCTGCTCGGTGACTGCGCTGTCGTGCATCGTGAAGGCCGCCTTGGAGAACGTTTATCTGAAGATCAGAGGCCGAAAGCCCGTGACCGCTGAAGTGTTTGCCAACAGGAAGAGAACAGTCTTGCCTGGTGATTGTCGAGCAGTGTTCATTCATCCGTTGTTGTAGCGTCTGCATGGTCTCCCCAATGTACCATAACCATAACCCTCCATCCTCGTTTCACTCATGTGTCTATCTAACTGAACCTTAAACGAGTCCAACGTTCCTGCCTCCACCACCCTACTCGGTAGCGCGTTCCATACCCCCACAACTCTCTGCGTAAAGAACCTTCCTCTCACTTCCAAATTATACCTCTCCCCCCTCACCCTTAAATCATGACCTCTCGTGTTTGTACCCAGTCTAGGGAGCAGTCTCTCACTATTAACTCTATCTATTCCCTTCAGTATCTTATATACCTCTATCATGTCCCCCCTCAATCTCCGTCTTTCCAAGGAGAAAAGTCCCAGTTTCTCCAACCTTTCCTCGTAACCCAGCCCCTCCATGCCAGGCAACATCCTGGTAAACCTCCTCTGCACCCTTTCCAGAGACTCCACGTCCTTCCGGCAGTAAGGTGACCAGAACTGGACGCAGTACTCCAAATGCGGTCTAACCAACGTTCTGTACAACTGAAGCATTAGACGGCAGCTTTTATACTCTATACCCCTTCCTATAAAGGCTAACATTCCATACGCCTTCCTAACAACCTTCTCCACTTGTGACGCAACCTTCATGGATTTGTGATCCTGCACTCCCAGGTCCCTCTGTATGTCTATACTCCTAATCTGTCTACCTTTTATCACATAGCTCCTCTCTGCATTATTCCTTCCAAAATGCATCACCTCGCATTTGTCAGGATTAAATTTCATCTGCCACCTATCTGCCCAATGCACCAACCTATCTATATCCTGTTGTATCACCTGACAATCCAGTTCCGTACCCGCCAACCCTGTCATCAGCAAACTTGCTGATCACACCACCTATACTCTCTTCCAAGTCATTTATGTATACTACAAAGAGAGGTCCCAGTACTGAGCCCTCATAACATTTTAGTAATACTGAGATCTGCATTTGTAATGAAGACATACAAGGCTATGGACCAAGAGCTGGAAAATGGGATTAGAATAGTTGGGTGGTTTGTCTTTGACTGGTCTTTTGCGATGCTGTAGGCCTCTAGGACTCCTGCAAATATACTTCACTATTTTTTCAGCTTTTGCACCAAGCTGCTAAGCCATTTTTGAATGAGTTGGGAAGTTCTTAAATAGGGACAGGGAATGGTAGCCTTTTTTGAGATTTATGTTTTTTCAGTGCTTACTTTTTAAGCACCGTCTCACTATTGGTGTCATGCATAAAGCTGCCTAGGCCCCAAATTCTCGATGTCTTTCTTAAACCTCCCAACTTTTCTTGCTTTCAGTTGTTCACCAAAATCTAATTCATAATTCAGATTTTGGTCATTTGGCCTAATATTTCTGTGGCTTAGCATAAAATTTTGGTTGAGAATGCTTGTTTGAAACACCTTGGAATAATTTATTATGTTAAGTGTGCAACTATAAATGTAAGTTATTGTACCACCGAAGACAATTATGGCACCAAACAGACTTTTCATTACCAATCATGCCTATGGAACAAAATGTAAATACATCATTTACACTTAATAAGGCTTGATCAATAGAAGAATGGGGAAAATAGAGCACAAGGAAAGGAGCTGCTTCAATACCAACTTTCAAGAGAACAGGATCCCCAGATGTTTAGGTGCAAGATACAGAATCCAATGGTGCGACCAAGTGAAGAGTTAGTGATGGGGGTTAGTTTTCTGTATACCAAACACAATATTAGTATCCTTAAATATATTATCTCAGAATGATGCAAGCTGCATTAATATAAACTTGCCTGTTACAAGTGCATGGATAGAAAGAACCATATTGATCAATTAAGAAACTTATAAACCAAGATGTAGTGTTTGACTTGCATATCAAAAAAAAATCAAAGTTCCTATAGCCTCTTGGCTAAAGTGAGATAAATAGTTCATTATTCAAATGACAAAAATTAGTTTCTAACTGAATTTAAAGTTGCTATAATGAAACTAGTCATTAATTGCTAAGCTACTGTGACATGGGGGGAAATGGTGGCATAGTGACAACCTCACTAGACTTGTAATCTAGAGGCCCACATTCTGAATCTTTGTGGGTTCAAATCCCACAAAGGTTGCTGGTGAAATTTAAATTCAATTAATAGTTTGGAATTAAAAAGCTCACTACAAAGCCATTGTTGACCGTCGTAAAAATCCATCTTGTTCACCAATGTCCTTTAAGAAAGGAAATCTGCCAATCTTACCTGGTCTGACCTGTATGTGACTCCAGACTCTTAACTGCTCCCTGAACTAGTGCAGCAAACCACTCAGTTCAAGAGCAATTAGGGATGGGCAACAAATGTGACCTTGCCAGCCATGCCCACATTCCATAAAACAAACATTCACAGAGAATAGCATTGTAGATATAATGCTTACATTTCTAATGACAAGTAAATAAATTCAAACAAAAAGTGAAAACTCTACAAAGAAACAAAATTTCAAAACCAGCTCACAAGGCAAAGCATGGAAATGAATCACAAGTAATTTTACCTCAATGTATCCTGAGGCAGGCAATTTCTTTTCAGCTGAAAGACATCGCGGTTTGTCCACTTCTTGATGAAGCTTATGACGACTTGGACATGTTTTGTTCTCCCTGAAGCGAACAAAAAACACAGAACGTTATCAATTTGATACAGATGGTGCAGGTTGAGTATTACATCAAGTGGCTCATAAGAAGAAAATTCTGGTGCCCACCACATTGCTACATCAGCATGATGAGTGCAATAGCAGGGAACCCTTTGTAACAGAAAAGTAGTGTGGACAAGTGTACTCTGCTGTAATTGGGTTAGACCATCAAATAAGAATGTTCATTTATGATTAAATCAAGGTTATTGCCCTGAATGCTCCATTTGGAGTCAATAATTTTTGAACTATTTACAACAAACTTCAGGTGATAACAAAGAACAAAGAAAATTATAGCACAAGAGGCATTTCGGCCCTCCAAGCCTGCACCAACCACGCTGCCCGAATGAACCAAAAACCCTTACTCTTCAGGAGACCATATCCCTCTATTCTGATCCTATTCATGTATCTGTCAAGACGCCTCTTAAAAGTCACTATTGTATCTGCTTCTACTACCTCCCCTCTCAGGCACCCACCATTCTCTGTGTAAAAAAATTTGCCTTGTACATCTCCTTTAAACCTTGCCCCTCGCACCTTAAACCTATGCCCCCTAGTAATTGACTCTTCCACCCTGGGAAAAAGCTCCTGATGATCCACTCTGTCCATGTACCTCATGAGCTTGTAGACTTCCAACAGGTCACCACCCCACCCAACCGTCATCACTTCAGTGAGAACAAACCAAGTTTCTCCAACCTCTCCTCATAACTAATGCCCTCCATACCAGGCAACATCCTGGTAAATCTTTTCTATACCCTCTCCAAAGCCTCCACATCCTACTGGTAGTGTGGGGATTAAAATTGAACACCATATTCCAAGTATGGTCGAACTAACGGTTCTATAAAGCTGCCACATGACTTGTCTTTAAACTCAATTCCCCGCTGATGAAGGCAAGCATGCCGTATACCTTTTTGACTACCTTCTCCATCTACTTTACCACTTTGTGACCTGTGTACCTGTACACCCAGATCCCTCTGCCTATCACTAATCTTAAAAGGTTCTGCCATTTACTGTACGTTTCCTATCTGTATTGGACCTTCCAAAATGCATTAACTCACATTTGTCTGGATTAAACTCCGTCTGCCATCTCTCCGCCCAAGTCTCCAACTGCCTGCTGTATCCTCTGACGGTCCTCATCGCTATCCACAATTGCACCAACTTCTGTGTCATCCACAAACTTACTAATCAAACCAGTTACATTTTCCTTCAAATCATTTATATATATTAGACAGCAAAAGGTCCCAGCACTGATCCTTGAGGACAGCCACTTGTCACAGCCCTTCATTCAGAAATGCACCCTTCCACTGCTACCCTCAGTCTTCTATGACGGAGTCAGTTTTGTATCCACCTTGCCAGTTCACCTCTGACTGCATGCGACTTCACCTTCTGTACCAGTTTGCCATGAGGGATCTTGACAAAAGCCTTACTGGAGTCCATGTAGACAACATCCACTGCCTTACCCTCATCAATCATCTTTGTTACTTCCTCTAAAAACTCAAACAAGTTAGTGAGACATGATGGATGTTTTAGCTTATCCACTTAATATATATTGTTGTACACTACGTGTGTAAATTAAAGAGGATTATAACCATTGATTTGAAAGTTTTCATTTCCATACTAGGAATCATACCAAGTCAACTAAATGAAAAAACTCTAAATCAACTAAATACTTTATCAAGCACCTGTCAGGAACTCAGATTTCAGATTAGTCTGATTACCAGCTCTATCATCTGCTGTAAATCAATTAGTTTGTTGCTTTTCCCCCAGTTATAAAAAAATACACAAGCTCAAATGGAAATCTCTGCCCAAAGAATGATGGAGCTGCCTTATCGCTGTAGCTCCCTAGACTTTTTCCCATTTTCAAGTCCACAAAGCAAATATTTCAAATGGCCTACTTCTGCACTGTAGGGATTCTATGAAATTCTTACCTGCAGATTCCATATGCTTTAAGATATTTACATAAAGATTTTTCATAACAAATGTCATCTGTGTTATTCAAGTCAGAAATAAATGTATATAGCTCTTTAGGAATTTTAGCATCTGTTCTTTCCAGGTAGTGCAGAATAGAAGCTGCTTGTGGTGCATTTTTGTCCGTCAGTAGTATGATTGACTGACTTTGAAGAGTTGATCCCTAGTATTAAGAGAACATTTTATATCACACAATTTAAGATAAATTTGTGCATTGCTTTTTAAAAGGTGCTAAACAACATCCAACACTATAGAGTACAGTACACATTCCAAGACTCCAAAGGTCAATTTATAAAATCCACATCATCCCCATTCATTTCTTCAATAGCCAGTTTACTAATATGGATAAGGAATAAACTGTGGTTGCCTTAACTAGTAAACATTTTTGAACAGTTATACAAAAGTAGTCCACTGTAAACTCTTATGCAGCTTAAAAGTAGCACAGATAATAGTGAAGTATGGGAATTATATACAATATAAATAATATGAACAACAATTCAATATTGGATTTGGAGTATCAAATTGATAGAAAATACATACAATGCTGGAATATTTAGTGGTAGGTCAGAAGATTGAGAACATTTCGGAAAACAACAAAGGACAATTAATAGAACAAGAGGGAGGGAGAAATTACAGCATGAGAGTAAAAATGGTGATAAGAACTTCTATAAAAATATAAAAAGAAAAAGAGTAGCAAGTAACATTGGTCCCTTAAAAGAATGAGACTTGGGAATTAATAACGAGAAACCAGGAAATGTCAGAGACTTTGAACAAGTATTTAATATTTATCTTCATGATAAAGGCACAAAAAGCACACCAACACTGCAAAAATCAGGTCACAAAAGGAAGGGAAGAACTTCAAGCAATCACTATCACTAATGAAAAGATTCTTGGAAAACTGAAGGGATTAAAGGACAAGTTCTGTGGGCTTGTTTGCTCTGCATCCCAGCTGCTTAAAATAAATGGCTGCAAAAATGGTGGTTATAATCTTCCAAAATTCCTTAGGTTCTGGGAAGATCTCAGTAGATCAGACAGCCACAAATATATTACCTTTATGCAAGGGAGCAGGGAGAAAGAAAACAGGAAACTGTAGGTCAATTAGCCTAATGTCCGTCCTTGGGAAAAAAACTGGAATCTGTTATAAAGGTAGCAGTGGGAGACAATTAGAAAATCATAAAACCATGCTAACTCTGCTTGATTGTACAAAAGGAAAATTGTGTTAGACAAATTATTAGAGTTCTTTGAGGATGTAACTAGCAAAGTGGATCAAGGGGGAAAATCAGATATTTTGTATTTCAATTTCCAAAAGCAAAAGGATAGACAGGTTAGCTGAGTGGACAGAAATTTGACATATGGAGTATAACGTGAAGACATGTGAGATTACCCACTTTGACAGGAGGAATTAAGAAGCAAAACATGATTTAAATGGAAAGACACTGCAGAATGTTGTGGTATGAAAGTGGCCTTATACTTAAATCAGGAAAGTTAGCATGCAGGTACAGGATTAAGGAAGGCAAATTGAATGTTAGTTTTATTGCAAGGGTAATGGAAGATAAAAATTTGGAGATCTTGCTACATCTGTCCAGGGCATTGACAAGCCCACACTTAGAATACTGCATACAGTTTTGATCCCCTTATTTAAAGGGGAGATATACTTGCATCGGCAAAGGCAAGATAAAGTTGCCACAGTCTTAGATGACTGTAGGCTGCTGTAACCTTTCAGGGGAGAGCTGACTGGTAGCGATTTAACCTGAGAATCACCACACTTCAGGCGAGGAGCAAGCTTGTGAAGGCAGGCCTTCATGATTAACATTAACTGGTACAGGAATTGAACCTGCTCTGTTGGTATTGCTCTGCATCACTAACCAGCTGTCCAGCCAACTGAGCTGAACTGACTCCCAACTTGGAAACGGTTCAGAGAAGGTTCACCAGCTTGAGTCCGGGGATGAAGGGATTATCTAATGAGGAAAGATTCAGCAGGTTGGGCCAATACCTATTAGAGTTGTGAAGAATAAGAGATGTTCTTCTTGAATTCTAAGGAGGCTTTGATGTTTCCCTTGTGGAGGAATCTAGAACTACTGGATAGCACTGTTTAAATAAGGGGGACTCTCATTTAAGATGGAGATGAGAAGGAATATTTTCTCTAAGGATCATTAATCTTTGGAATTCACACTGAGCTTCAGAGGCTTTATGTAGAATGTCATAGGAAAGGGGGACTTAAAGTTTTTCAAATTTGATGGTTCCACATTTGTTGGCAGTTTTCAAAATTGAACCTTTTGGGAGAGAGGAGAAACAGGAACATAAATTAGGTCCCTACAATATTGAGCTCTTTCTTGCTGGGTCAAAATCCCAGAAGGCCTTCCCTCAGCAATGTGAATGCACCTATACCACATGGACTGCAGCAGTTCAAGAAGGTGGTTCGCCACCACCTTCTCAAGAATGATTAGGAATGGGCAATAATAATGCTGACCTAGCCAGTAACACTAACACGCCATGAAAAAAAATGTTGTCCAGGCAACAATAATTATGACAGTGACTCAGACTTGCAAAATGTCAACCCAAATGTTTTTAAAGACAAATCAACTGCTCAAAATTTCAAATTTTGCCAGCAAAACGCAAGTTAAAAAGGAACGATGTAAAATTCAGATTTAACACTTCAAATAGTCGATGTCTACATATTGCAGTCTTTTATTTGCTAAAACTCCTCCAAGGTTAAGAGTCAATAAGTACATAGAACAAGGAATACATTCCAAAAAAGCAGGCTGAACTCTTCCATGAAGTTCAATGATAACATTAAAGAGATTTTTGTACATTTTAAATTAAAATATTTTTTCCTAACAGTTCACTGTACCTCCACAATCAGATTATCAAAATTGTCAACCATGCAGCATAGACGAGCTCCAAATATGTCCCAAGATGATGGAAAACCATAATGGATTACACAAGTGGCATCTGTGATTCTCAAGGCTTTGAGGTAGTTATCAGTTGTAACTATTTGGGAAATAAATATTCAAAACAAAATTCAATTCGGAATATATGAAAAAGAATGTTCCGTGAATTCCAACACTGAACAAGCAATATTTGAGGTACTCTTAAAGGGTTAACAATGTAACATTGAAAATATCCAAACGTTATATACCATACCACATGTTAATAAGTATAAATCAGTTTTCATTATGTTCTTAAGGAATTCTGAATACCTCCGGAAAAAAACTGTTTAACCCAACTGCGTGTATATCTGTTAGAGTGTATGTTTAGTTTTAAACACATAGATAAAATGTTAACTACTAATCTGGAGAATGTGTACACAGCTGATAATTTTTCCTACAGCTTGCAAAACACAAACATTTTATATAACCATTTTTCTCTTCAAAATGTATATTTCAAAACTTTACTGTTTAAAATGCTCACCTAATATTACATGCGTGCCAGGATTGAATTTCTTATGCCACTCGTCCATTATATTGTTAACCTGCATGCTCATTCCTTCATGGACCTTCATGCAGAAGTGTGAATTACTGCCCAAAGCCTAGAAGAAAGATGTGACCAAAAGATGCTCAAAAATAGGCTGCACTATTAAAATAATCCAACAATTATAAAATTACATGACAGCGCAGGAGTCTCAGATTCAGCTGCCAGCCAACTTACTCCTTTAAAATTTCACATACTTTCAGCTAGATTGCTGATATTCAGCCAGATGATGTTGTTCTGCTTTGCATTTATACTTACTTTGGCAAGAGTCTCTACATACCACTGTAGTTTTAAAAAACACACGGAAAGCCAATGAATGAAAGATAAAGTTGAAAGAAGGAAAAAGGAGAAAAGACCAAGGCCAAAACAGCTTAAATAGAACTTAAAACACAATAACAGGTCATTCTGCCAGAATAGCCTATGCTCAACGTGAGCGCCCACAGCAGCACACTTCATCTAAACCTAACAACATTTCCATCGATCCTTTTCTTTCTCTCATACTTATCTAGCTTCCCCTGAATTCGGGAAAATCTGTTTTGGGGTAGACAAGCCAAAAAAATTACACAATGAATTGCATTGTATATGTAGCCATAATTTTGTAGCCCAACAATAATGATCAATGTTCAGTTAAACTGTTTGCATGTTCATTGAAGAATAAATGCTGCCCAAAAGAGCAAAATCAAATAGTGTTATGGGATCCTTTAGATTCAAATTCTTAACTGAAAAATATAGAAAAGCATGTCAGGAGATAATGACCCAGATTTAGCAGTCAGTGGCAAGAGGGCACTGCTCGCTGCCAACTTTTGAGGATACTGCCCCACATTGATTTAACAGGCAGGAAAGGATCCATTTCCTCTATTCGAATGCAATTTTGAAACTGGTGCGCTCTCTACAGGTGATCTGTGGAATTCACCAGCAGTGAAGTCACTAGGTAGGTTCTTAGCAAGCCAGGAAACAAGAATTGTTGATTATAATTACCTTTTTAATAATGTTCTAGAATGTGAGATAAAGATTAAAACAAACACATGGGATTCAGTTAGAAGCTCAAATATCAAACTTTAATGAAAGCGAGAATTTCTTATTTTTCTATTCTTTCCAATAAGACCAGAGCACAATTGTAGTTCAGTTGAAGTTCATATTACATGAAAGATTAATATTAAACTTGTAAAAATATTAATCTTTCATGTGATATGGTATCAGTGCCAAAACCAGCATTTGTTGCCCATCCCCAATTGCCTTTGAACTGAGTGGTTTGTCAGGCCATTTCAGAGGGCAGTTCAGAGTTAACAATAATGTAGTGGGTCTGCAGTCATGTAAGCCAAATCAGGTAATGATCACAGATTTCTTGCTCTAAAGGACATCAGTGAACCAGGTGGGTTTTTATAACAACTGATGATAGCCTGAAGCTATCTTTATAATTCCAGATTCATTTTTACAAATATTGCCTTTAATAACTTTTAAATCATTCAACAATAAAGCACTTGGTGTTCCAACAACAATGGACTGCAGTAGTTTAAGGTGGGTGGCTCACAACCACCTTTTCAAGGGCAATTTGGGGATTGGTAATAAATGCTGATTAGTCAACAATGTCCGCCTCCCATGAATAAATACAAAAATATATATGTTTTAGTACGAATTTAAATTGTTAAAATCTGTATTAAGTAAACGGAAATAAAAAGATTTTAAATAATTTTGTCTTGGAGGAGACAAAATGTTGTCAGGGAAGGGAGCTGAATTGAAAGCACAAGCTCAAGGAGCAGTACCTTCAGATTGTGACAATATGGGAGGCGTGGTTTTGCTTTTACTAAGCAAACACAAGACTTCGCTACTCATTTTATCAATGGACTCCCTCTGCAGTTGGGATAGGGAGTTCTTGGTGCAGACAATGTAAAAAATCCAGTCAGTGGTGCTTAGAGAAGAGCCAGGTCTCAAAGTCCTCCTTGCTCTTGTACGCCATTCCCTTTGCAATAAAGGCCAACGTACCATTAGACTTCCTAATTACTTGCTACACATGCATGTTGTGTTTGTGTTTCACCTACAAGGGCACCCGTATCCATAGAAAGGATGCCCACAGAAACCCTACAGCACAGAAGGAGGCCATCCGGCCCATTGAGTCTGCACCAACCACAATCCCACCTAGGCCCTACCCCCATATCTCTACATATTTACCCATTAATCCCTGTAACCTACTCATCTCAGGACAGTAAGGGCAATTTTAGCACGGCCAATCAACTTAACCTGCACATCTTTGGACTGTGGGAGGAAACTGGAGTACCCGGAAGAAACCCACGCAGACACAAGGAGAATGTGCAAACTCCACACAGTGACCCAAGCCAGGAATCGAGCCCAGGTCCCTGGAGCTGTGAAGCAGCAGTGCTAACCACTGTGATACCATGCCACCCATAACCTTCTGAACAGTTAATAGTTGGCTGCCATTTTAAAAATATCCTGTTATTTATTTTCTTCCTAATCATGTGAATGATGTCGCCAATTATACTTCATCTGCTATCTTCTTGCCTTAAAATGCATATAGCCTGCCACAATTTCTCAGATCCTCTTCACTGCTTTACCTTCCCAGCTAGATTTGTGCTGTTAGCACATGTACGATGTATCCAAGTTAGATTATAAATTAGTTGCGACTCCACGACTATCCTTGCAGCATCTCACTAGTAAACCTGCCATCCCGTAAATATTTCCCGACTGTTTTCTGTCCTTCAACCAAACTTTTATCTATGCCTATATATTCCCAAGTGCAACGTGCCTGAAGAACCATGCATCGTAATTCTTTGATTTGATTTATTGTCACATGTATTAACATAGTGAAAACTTCTGTTTGTTGTGCACTATATAGACAAAACATACCATTGATAGAGAAGGAAACAAGAGAGTACAGAATGCAGTGTGACAGTCATAGCTAAGATGGAGAGAAAGATCAACTTAAGTCCATTCATGAGTCTGACAGCAGCAGGGAAGAAGCTGTTCTTGAGTCGGTTGGTATGTGACCTCAGACTTTTGTATCTTTTTCCCCACATAAGAAGGTAGAAGAGAGAATGTACAGGGTGCAGGGAGTCCTTAATTATGGTGGCTGCTTTGCTGAGGCAGCGGAAAGTATAGATAGAGACAATGGATGGGAGGCTGGTTTCGGCCTCCTATCCATATTACAATTACATATAAAAGGCTCAACACAACTTACATCCCTGCAATAAGTGCACAAACTTAAAAGGTTTTCAAAACAACTATGTACACATTGGCACTTTTATTACGAGAACAACATTTCATATCAACCAGAAATGATTAAATTTAATCTCAACTCAAATGCCCAAAGAAATGAATGCATGTCTTAACTATTGTACCTACTTTGAACACGTGATCCACTTCCTCAGTGCAATTAGAAAAGACAATAGTCTTCTGCAAAATTTCAGAGGTGAAATCTAACATGGTCAGCAAAAATGATGTCTTCTCACAGTCCAGACAAACCTGCACAACCTAATAAAGAAATTCCATGAACAAATTCTTATTGCAACAATAATTCTTAAAAATATTCTGCTGTTTGAATACACTTCAGAAATTATGACAATCACAAGCAAACACTGCGATTATGTCACCAACTCATCAGCTTTCTCAGGCCCTGCTGTACCTTTCCATGATTCTCTCTGTAAAGGAAAACATATTCTTGATTTGATCAAGTTATTATTATTGGCAATGCTTACTCAATATGGCAATCTTTTGTAAAAGATTTGGATATTATTGCTGGAATACCCAAAATTAGTTGATCTCTTAAGGCTACAAGATGGTGGCTCTCATTCCAGAGTTGAAAAATGACAAAATTAAATTTTAAATTAAACAAAAAGGTTTCAGCTTCCATATGCAAAAGTAGTATCAGGCTCAAGAAAGCTGTTAAATGTAACTAAATCTTACAGCACAATAAATCCAATACAGGGAGGGGAGGAAAAAAATCTCCCATTCTCTTTTTTTGTGGAAGTCTAATATAGACAATGAATGACTTGACGTATGTTTTTTTCTAAAAGCTATTTATTTACATTGTTTACAAGATTTCAAAGTACATGTTTTTTGGTACACAGACTATTCTGCATATGGCTCTGTGGAGTCTCTAGGTCATCGACCCCTTGATGTCACACCTAAATCATTAATTTCATCATAGTCTCATTAACATAACCATTAACTCATTACATCTTCTCACAAATATTATCTCAAAACTTTCAGCCATCTGTCCCAAAATTATGTCACAGGTTGAGCCTGCTAGGCGCTTCAACTCTGCCTGATTTTGTCTCAAGTATTCTCAGTTGAGTTTGCTGGAATACGCTTAGTGGGAGTTGGCATGCGCACTTCCAGGAATTGAGCACAATTTCTAGGGGTGTGTGCAGGAGGGACCGGGTCATCAGTCTTGTTGTGATAATACAGGTAGGATTAGATCCTTGTAGCCTCTAGAAGAATCAGTGCCTTTCTATTCCTTCATAAAATCCCAACCGATTCTTTGACTAGATATTACCACAGCTGCTAAGTTACGCTTGAGGTACAGTCAAATGCCAGACAGTCTCTGATCTAATCTTTTTATCCTGGTTTTAGTTTGGGGAGTGTTCATGCCCTACGTCAGTGATTATACCAATTGGACTGATACTTTTGAGTTTGTTCATGGTACCTTACTTAATCTAAGAAAGTGATGTTGGGTCTAAAATTGATGCTGGAGTGAAGGAATTTGGGTTTTCAGCCCTCTGCCCATCAGTTGAGTCTAGATCATTGTTCCTTTTTAGCACTGTCTTAATGATTTTGACCCCTTGTTAGGCTTAACCATTCACCTGTGAACGGTATGCCGAGCTGGCAATTGGTGGAATCATACGCCTCTGTGAGTAGTCACAAATGTTTGTTAGCAAGCTGCAGACCATCGTGCAACACTACCTTATCTGAAATGAAATATGTAGAACAGATGCATTTCAAAACTTTTACTACAGCTTCTGCGGTTATGGTCAGAAGTCTGTTGATTTCCAACCAGCAAGAATAATAGTTATAACTGGAAGATTTCCCCACTGAAATCAAACAAATCAATTCCATGCCTTTACTGTGGCCTAGACTGAAATGTTGATGTTAACCATGGTTTGATTGGTCCCTGGATGTTGATGACAAGTATGGCACGTCAAAATAAATGCTTCAATAGATTTCAAAATTCCGGGCCACCATGCTGATTGTTGTGCCCTTACTCTATATTTGGTATTGCTGAGTGTCCAGCATGGAGCTTTTGGAGAATTTCTTCTCTCAACACTTTCAGGATTATAAGCCTTGCATTAAAGAGTGAGGAGGTTGATGACAACAGTCAAATATCTTTGCTGTACATGGTGTTGTCTTAATGCCCAATTATCTGGATATATTTAAGTCAGCCTTATCTGCAGTATGTTTGGACTTAGCTGCATTGTGTCATTCAGGTGGGCATCTCTGATCTCAGTGTTTGCTTGAAGAGGATAGTTTGGTGCTGGCATTTGATTAGAAATATGTTTCCACCTCAGAGATGAGGCTCAAATGAAGTTCTGTAGACTGGTTAACTTCTCAAGATTAATTAATGTTGGCCTTAGCAGGAACAACATCATTCCTTGAACAAATGTATATTTAAACTAAATCTGAAAGCATTAATACATACAAGGCTAAGCTTATATGAGGATTAACATATTCTGAAGTCAGACGAGTTGAAAAGTACGTCTCAGACTTCTCCTGGAGAAGTTAAATTTAATATTAAAATTTTCCACAAGATGGAAAAGTTTCAAATATTTCATCCAATTTGAGTGATTCTTTGATACTTTGGAACTCACAATATGGTAGTTCACAATAATTGTGACTTAAAACCAAAAATGCAGATTTTAAAATGTAAGGTGGGATCTTCCAAAAACATAGCAAAGTGTCAGGTTCTGACTGAAAACCAACACGTTTCTCACCAAAAGGACAACCAGGTTTTCTCACCAGAACTTCAGTCAAAAAGAATTGGGGGCGGTGGTTTGTTTGAGGCGACCAACACACATTCCAGAACCTTTGGGGTGACCCAAACACCACCATACAAACTTTGTGGTGACCTCCCTCCACCAACAAGCTTTGGGATGATACCTCCTGACCCTCCCCCCAGCAAGATTCAGGGTGACCTCACCCCCTCCCACCACAGGCTTCAAGGTGACTCTCCCCCACCCCCCCCTCCCCTCCCCCAAAAGCTTCAGGCCGACCTCCCTGCCTGCCCCGCTACAAGCTTTGGATGGATCTCCCAGTCTCACTCCTCGAAGCAGTGTCCAATGCATTGCCCCACCCACCCCCCAGCCCTGCAAGGTGACAATGTCCAACATGGCCCTCAACCGCAGGCCTCCAGGCATCTCTGCATCCCCGATGTGGTTCTCTCAAGTGTTTTTTGTCTCCGAAATGTGCTGGCATGCTCCGATGCTGCTTGGAGTGGGGGGGGGGGGGGGGGGGGGGTGTTCCCCACAACAAATCTGGAAGTTATATTTAAATTGATTTAAATCCATGCAAATCAAATTCACGCCCTTTCAAGGCATAAATTTGATTATGTTGGCAGCATGGTTGAAAAGACCTCAAGCTGTGATCTCATAAGAACATAAGAAACAGGAGCAGGAGGAGGCCATCTAGCCCTTCGAGCCTGCCCTGCCTTCAATAAGATCATGGCTGATCTGAAGTGGCTCAGTTCCACTTTCCCGCTTTCTCCCCGTAACCCTTAACGCCCTTGCCTACCAAAAACCTATCTACCCGTGTCTTAAATATATTTAGCGAGGTAGCCTCCACCAGTTCAACGGGCAGAGAATTCCAGAGATTCACCACCCTTTGAGTGAAGAAGTTCCTCCTCAACTCCGTTCTAAACTGCCTCCCCCCTCTTTATCTTGAGGCTGTGCCCTCTAGTCCTGCTGTCCTTCCTGAGCGGGAAGAACCTCTCAACCTCTACCCTATCCATCCCCTTCATCATCTTATATGTCTCAATGAGATCTCCCCTCATTCTTCTAAACTCTAACGAGTACAAGCCGAGTTTATTCAGCCTCTCCTCATTAGTTCAACCCCCTCAACTCCGGTATCAGCCTAGTAAACCTCCTCTGCACTTCCTCCAAGGCCAAAATATCCTTGTGCAAGTGCGGCAACCAAAACTGCACACAGTACTCCAGCTGCGGCCGCACCAGTGCCCTGTACAGTTGCAAGACCTCCCTACTTTTATATTCAATCCCCCTCGCTATGAAGGCTAGCATCCCATTTGCCTTCCTGATCACCTGCTGCACCTGTAGGCTGGGTTTTTGCGACTCATGCACAAGGACCCCGAGGTCCCTCTGCACCGTAGCACGCTGCAGCTTTTCGCCCTTTAAATGGTTGTCCCTCCTACTATTATTCCTGCCAAAGTAGATAACCTCACACTTGCCAACACTGTATTCCATCTGCCAGGTCCTCACCCACTCGCTTAGCCTATCTAGATCCCTCTGCAGACTTTCTACATCCTCCGCACAATTTGCTTTTCCACTTATCTTTGTCTCATCAGCAAATTTCGACACCCTACACTCAGCTCCCTCCTCCAGATCATCTACGTAAATGGTAAATAGCTGAGGCCCCAGCACCGATCCCTGGGGCACTCCACTAGTCACCAACCGCCAATCCGAATAGCACCCATTGACACTTACTCTCTGCCTCCTATTAGACAGCCAATCCTCTATCCACGCTAACACCTTACCCCCAACTCCATGCCCCCTAACCTTCTGTAACAACCTTTTGTGCGGCACCTTATCAAACGCCTTCTGAAAATCAAGAAACATCACATCCACCGGTTCCCCTCCGTCCACCGCACTAGTCACATCCTCATAGAATTCCAATAAATTCATCAGCGCAAATCCCATTATGGCCCTCTTATGAGATTTAGCAGCTATAACAGAATTTATGCACATGACGAAGAACCTGAAAATTCTCACCTACTCTCATTTGGCTTAGTCAGGTGAACTTAGCATAAGAATTGAAGTATCTTGGACCTAGTCATGTTTCACAAGTACAAACCTGATGCACATTTCCATACAATGCAGCTTCCTCCATGGCTGTTATAACAATATAAGGATCACTTTGATTTTCTTTTACTAAACTATCCATTTGCTTTGTCCAATGTTTTCCAACAGCAATGAGCTGTTGTGGGGTCGACCTTCGCTCTGGAACATTAGTAGCTTCCCTGAAGCATTGCAAGATGGTAGTTATCTATGTTTAAAAGAGAGCAGAATTAGATTTTCATTACATAGCTGGAAATTTTTTTCCCCATTATTTGTGTCTCTGTCTTCACATTGCCAGAGGCCATTTAAAAACATGAAGCTCAAAGTAAATTGAGGCACAAATCACTGACAAACATTGCACATGCACTACAAAAAAAACTGTGGGTGGAATTTTAGCTGAATTTGGTGAAGTATTGGTTTCGGTGAGAAAAATGATGAGATGGTGCTTAATTGGACGAGGGTCAATTACATCCAAATTAGACAGGAACTAGGGAACGTGGATTGGGAATGGCTATTTGAGGGCAAATCTACATCTGGCATGTAGGAGACACTGAAAGGCCAGTTGATTGAAATGCAGGGCAGGCATGTCCCTGCAAAAGTGAAGGATAGAACTGGCAGGATTCAGGAACCATGGGAAAATTGTAAGCTTAATCAAAAGGAAGGAAGAAACATACAGTAAGTCTCGACATCTAAAAACTGACAAAGCCCTTGAGGAGTATAGCGAAAGTAGGAAGGAACTTAAATGTGGAATTAGGAGGGCTAAATGAAATGTCTTTAACAAATAGGGTCAAGGAGAATCCCAAGGCTTTTATGCATATATTAGGAGCAAAAGGGTGGTAAGAGAAAGAATAGGCTCACTCAAGGACAGTTACGCATGAAGCTCCAGGAAGTGGGTGAAATTCTTAATGAGTACTTTGTACTGTTATTCACCAAGAATAAGGACATGATGGATGTTGAGGTAGGTATGTGAACGTTCTACAGAATGTCAATATATTGCAGGAGAAAATGCTGGGCATCCTAGATTGCATTAAAGTAAACAAGTCCCCAGGTCCGGATGGGATCTATCTCAGGTTATTGTGGGAGGTTAAGGGAAGAAATAGCTGGGGCCGTAACAGATATTTTCACATCCTCTTAGAACACAGGTGAGGGTCCAGAGGACTGGAAATAGCCAATGCTGTTACCGTGTTTAAGGAAGGACGCAGGGATGATTCAAGAAATTATAGGCCAGTGAGCCTGACGTCAGTGTTGGGGAAGCTTTTGGAGAAGATACTGAGGATTGAATATGTGCACACTTGGAAGAAAAATGGATTAGTTAGTGACAGGGAGTGTGGTTTTGTACAGGATAGGTTATGTCTCACCAAGTTGATTGAGTTTTTTGAAGAGATGACAAAGATAATTGATGAGGGAAGGGCTGTGGATGTAGTTTATATGGACTTTAGTAAGGCACATGGCAGACTAGTATAAAAAGTAAAATAGCATGGGATTCGAAGTGGGCTGGTTAGATGGATTTGGAACTGGCTTGGTTATAGAAGTGGTGGAAGGTGTTTTTCAGAATGGAGATCTGTAGCTAGTGGTATTCTGCAGGGATCACTGTTGGGACTTGTTGTTTATGGTGTATATAAATGATATGGAGGAAAATGTGGGTGTTCTGATTAGTATGTTTGCAGATGCCACGAAGATTGGTGGAGTTGCTGATAGTGTCTGGGACTGTCAGAGGATACAAGAGGCTATAGGCAGATTGGCACAGAAATGGCAGATGGAGTTTAATCCAGACAAATGCGACATGAGGCAGTTGGGAAGATCAAATTTAGATGTGATTATACTGTAATGGCAAAACCTTTAGGAACAACAACATACATAGAGATCTGGGTGTGCAGGCCCACAGCTCCCTACAAGTGGCCAAGGTGATTAAGAAGGGATATGGCATGCTTGCCTTTATCAGCCAGGGCACTGAGTATAAGAGTAGCAGGGTTACAGGAAATCATGTTGCAGCTATATAAAACCTAGGTTAGGCCTTCATGCAGTTCTGATCGCCACACTACCAGAAAGACATGGAAGCTTTGTAGGGAGTGCAAAGAAGGTTCACCAGGATGTTGTCTGGTCTGGACTGTGTTGACTAAGAGGAGAGGTTGAATAAACTAGGATTGTTTTACTGGAAAGACAGAGGCTGAGGGGAGACCTGATAAGAGTTCTACAAAATTATGAGAGGTGCAGACAGGTTGGATAGTCAGAGGCCTTTTCCTACGGTGGAAGTTTCAATCACAAGGGGTACAGGTTCAAGGCGAGAGGGGGAAAGGGAGGTGTGCGAGGGAGGTTTTTGCACGCAGAGAGTGGTGGGTACCTGGAATGTGTTGCCAGAGGAGATGGTGAAAGCAGGCACCTTAGCAACATTTAAGAGGCGTCTGGGTGGGGAGATGAATAGGAGAGAATAGAGGGATATGGACCGAGTAAGGGGAGAAGATTTTTTTAGTTGTTAGGGCATCACGATCAGCACAGGCTTGGTGGAATGAAGGGCTTGTTTTCTTTTTTCTTCGTATTAGCCCAAGTACTTTCCCCACCTGACTCACATGGCACTTGTGGCGGCTTCCCTATGATTCGCTTGCTCCAGAGCAACTTAATCTCTGCAAACAGCAGTGAGCTTAATATAAGCTTCTCCCTAGCACTTGTTCTGAATCCATTTGAGGGGTTGGCTCCCAGGTGTTGGGTGACTGTTCATGTGGAGGTTGTATGTTCTCCCCATGCCTGTGCGAGTTTCCTCAGAAGGCTCTCATTTCCTCCCACAGTCCAAAGATGTGCAGGTTATGTGGATTGGCCATGCTAAATTGCCCCGTCATGTCCAAAGATGTAGATTAGGTAACTGCAGGGAAAGGCAGGTTGGTGGGCCTGGGTAAGATGCTCTTTTGGAGAGTTGGTGCAGACTTGATGGGTTGAGGGGCATCCTTTTGGACTGTTGGGATTCCAATCTTGTGAGGAAGACATTACCATGTTTCTCAGAGGGAGCCGTGACCAGACTCTTGGATAGTGTTAAGCAGAGATGGGATGTCCTTCATCCACAGATGTTCTTCCAGCAAGGCGACCACCCCTCCCTCCCTCGGAAGCTGTGACAGCCTTAGTGGGTACCAGCTCACTACAGAAGAGGACAGCGCAGCAGTGCTGCAAGGTGAGCGATCATCTTTGCGCTGCCAAGGTCTCCTCTAGTCTCATGCTACACCCATCACAAACACCCCTCTCAGCTCTCATCCAGCTACCTCATGGGTTGCCAATCCCTATCACCAGGCTGTCCCTCTCCCGTCCCACAATCCCATGTCCCCCCTTGGCTGCTATGCTCCTTATTCTCCTGCTCCCACTCAAATGCCACACCTCATCAACATCAGGGCTATCAGGATTCTCATCAACACTCTTCCCATCTGTCTCTGTGCAGAACAAACACCACCATAACAGGTGTGAACAGACACAGCCTGTCATTGTGCCAGAGCTCAGAGCCCTCAAGCCCTTTAAGGAGAGAGCTCAAGCTGGTCAGCGAGGAGGAAAACAGTGTCTATTGCAGAGGGAGCTGAGGGCATCAAACGTAAGTGAAAACCTGCAAGACAAACAGCCACTATTTTAAACCTCAAGTGAGCAAACATTGTCCCTTCAGTAATCCCCCATGAGATACTAATGCCATCCTCCTTCCCTTTATGGGCAGTCAGGACCATCCTCACCCCTTGGAAACCATGGACACAAACAGCTCTGAGAGAGACTTCTTGGACACCACCATGAAACAAGTATCACAGCTTTCACCCGAACCCTCCAGCATAGATACTCGTACCTTAGTGGGGCTAACTAGTAGACAGGCTTCTGATCACTCAGTTTCAGCATCTCACAGCTGAAGATCCACATTAGGTGGAGGCAGGGAACCAGCACTTGGAGGGACATTGCCATGCTCCTGGGTCCAGTCATTCCAGAGCTGATGCAACTCTGAAGGCAGAGCCGTGAACATCAGAAAGGGTTGACAGCATCCCTCCTTGGAATGCAAGGCTGACTGGAGGAGTCACACTTGATGAGATGGTGCTACCACTCTGATGCAACAATGCCCACACTGTCTGCCTTAGTGCACAAAGTACACTGCATGGCAGGGCATGTTTGCTTCATGATTCAGGCCACGATCTCCATAGCTGAGGCCATGACCTCCATGGTGCAGGGCTTCAACTACACATTGCAGACATGAGTGGGAATCTATGAGTGTTGGCATTGGGGCTTCAGGATCTCACTCTTGGTGAAAGATTTGGGAGCAGTATGAATTTTGTTCTTTGAGGAAGTGATTCTTAAAAGAGAATGTTTATGACAGTAGAAGTCAATTCGCATTTAAGGTATTTAAAAGGATATCACTGAACAGTTTCAAAATCATCACCTTGTTCCCAAATTTCCCCAGAGGAAACACATCTGTAGAAATAGTGTCAAGTCTGTCAAGAGAACTGTCAAGAGAACCCTCAAAAAATGCTAAGACAGAAAAGACCCAAACCATGCCTTGTCACTCTGATCTACATCTTTCAAGACTGACATGAAATTACTGTCAAGCAACTGAATGCAAGAAAGTATAAAACAACTCTGCCAAGCAAGGTACTTCCCCGATGATCAGGAGGAAATAAGACAACAACTCACTGATATGTAGGCAGGAGGAAGTCAATACTTCAACAAACATGCTATTCCTTATTTGAGGTGTTGAAAAAGACAGACTATATGTGAACAGGATTCAATCATGAAAATCTGAAAACCCAGCAAATGTTTCTGGTGAAGCTGAGGCACCAAAGTCAAATATCATTGAGACCAAAAGCATTGAGCACATGAGAAGGAACAGAGTTACATTTGACCTACACTGGAGCTGGAAAATCAGGAACTTCATTAACAGCAACAGCAGTATCACCAACCAAGAAGACATCATCAACAGCATCACCAAGTTATGAAACATCAATATCATCAGCAAGTGACACAACATTGGCAACATCAAACACGACTTACAACACCAGGAACAACACATACAGCATTGTTTGTGCAGCGTGCCCATCAAAAGCTCTTTTTCACTGTTGGTACCACTGCATCTTTCAACTGAACATCCATCCTTATATCAAGTATCCCATACTGCTTAATTCAGGTCCTTTAGGTTTGCCAGAAAATTACAGAATCTTAAACCTATGTCTGTTTCGGCTCAATGAAATGATACAATAAACAAATAATCAAACCAAGAATTGTGACTACTAATATATCATTTCAATATATTACTTACTTCATCCATTGCTTCATCGAAAAGTACATCAACCCTATCCAACACCAAATGGCTGAGTCTAATGAAAAATAGGCAGTGTGTTTGAAGGACTCGTACCAGACTATGAGGAGTAGTAACAACTACATCACCTGCAATTAAATGTATATTTTTAAAGTTAAGATTGAAAATTTGTAAGTAAGAGAGTCATTAAGTGCTGTTCAATGGATAATTGCAACAATGAAGAAGACATGTTCAACCAAAGTATTATTTTGTAATATGGCGTTGGACTGGAGTGGTCACAGTAAGAAGTCTCACACACCAGGTTTATTTGGAATCACGGGCTTTCAGAGCACTGCTCCTTCATCATGTGAATGGAGTCATTATTATTTTATGAGCACTAAAATGTGGTGATATCAACAAATTTATTAAAATCAGTTCCGAGTTCAGAAGTTGTTCATAATTTAACTAAACCTTGTATAGATCATTAAACTTAAAACAAAATGCCAAAAAATTATATTAAAATTTAATTAGATTATAATTTTCTGTTAACTGCAAATTGAATTTACCATGATAATGTGTACATCAGTAACTTGTTACTTTTATAAATAAGAGTGTCATATTTTAATTGGTGAAACTTACAAATGTATAACAGATTACTCTGACATCTCATTCAGATTTTACCATTTTTAAACAGTCCATCCAACAGAAATCAAAAAATATTTTGCATATGCCAACAAAGTTTTAACATGTACAAAATATACATCATACACAAAACAATCAATACTCCAATTTCTTATTACTACTTTCTATATCACGCATTAGAAAAAAGCATATTAAAAAGTTACCAAAATTTGAGGAACAATGAAGACATATTTTAATATTCATCATAGCATTTGGCATATAAAAAAATCCTCTCGTCCTGTTTGCTTCACTATGGATGCTCATTTTCCAACATTTATTAATGTTTTCCTACTACTTTGGCACCACACCTTGAAACAGATCATACTCTCCAATTGTTTTCATAAAAATATTTACATCTCTGTCATTTCCCATCAAAACACATGTCAAATATATAACTGCTGCTGCTGGTAGCTACTCCTATCAGGAGATCAGCTGTCATGGCATGTCACGTTTGCATGTAATGTGCCATTGTCACAAATCTCCTGCAGCTTGTCTCCAACCACTCTAATGTCTAACATTCAACTCAGCCTAACCCTCCACTTTGCTCTTTATGAGAGACTTTAGTAGCTTTTCAGCTCTAACCAAATATATCACTAGTTAATCAGAAAAACTGTGCATTTGGATCAGGATATATAAGAACAGCCCATCACAGATTATGTAGGGGATGATTCTTCCAGCCTGCTGCGCTGCTTTTGTAGTGCAGCATGCTGGGAGACTCGAGCAGAGACCATTCTGCGGGATCCCTGCTGGGCGCTACAATCTCCGCTCGTCTCCATAGCCAGATTACTGGTGCTATCAGCTCCGCACTGATTTTTGGTGTGGAGCTGCATAATTCATATAGATGTGCACCCCCCACCTGCCAGGAGTGATTCACTCGTGGATTTTAATATAACTCCTCATTTGTGGGGAGCTGGTGGCCTGACCCCATTGAAGTGAAGGGTGGGCCTCAGAGGGGTCAGGCTCCCAGCATGCTAACCCCCTGACACTGCCCCAGGGGCAAAATGCCAATGCCTGGGGGTACGTTGGCACTGCCCACCAGGTATCAGGCAGTGCCAAAGAGGCGGGGTGTCTGGGAGCAGAGAGGACATTTCGGGTGGTCTGGGTATATTTGAGTGACCAGTGATTGGGAGGCCGGCAATGCAGGGCCACTGTGCATGCACCGATCTCAGTGCTGACAGATCGGCACATGCGCAGTGGCCAGCTCAGCGCTACTCTGCCAGCCTCTCCAGTGGGAATAGCACCCCACCCCACCCCCAGCTTTTTGGGCTGATTTATGCTAGTGAACTCTGCAGTGTACACAGTGTGGAAGATTCATTTTGAAACTCCCGCTGAAGAGGCCATCACAATTTACTCCAGTTTTTACGCGAATTCGACACTTAGAATTTTTTTGGGAGAATCGCCCCTATAAATGTTGCTGAGCAAAAAATACTTGAAGTATCCAAAATGCAATATCCAAATCGCTCAGAAGCCAATCTGCCAACAACCATAAATGGTACACTTACATTCTTTAAACTTCAGTTTCTTTGTTTCTTCTGGATCTTGTCCAACCAAAAGCAACAACAGAGAAAGAGATCGCAAAGACTTTGTTAAGTCCATTAACATCTGGCATAGAAAATGGGCCTTCTGTCGTCCAGGACAAACAATTATTGCTAGTGGCTGATATTCAAAGAAAAACAATAAAGATTGTTCTATCACTTGCATGAATTAGATTTTTAAATCACAAAACCACAGGTTTAATGTTCTATCCCAGATGTCAAAACACATTTGCCTTAAATCTTACTGAACCTTTGCTTTCCTGACTGAAAACCCAAAAATTACCAACTTTAATGTTGGAAATACAACTTACAATTACATTCTTGTAAATCTCTGGAACTAAGAGTTGCCAATGTACAGGTAGATTTTTCCTTCTTCTCGCTCCCCAACATTTTGATCTCTTGCTTGCCTACCTCAATCATCCTTCCTGTCCTTCTAAGTGAAGCGGCCATCAGGAAGAAATGCAAGCAAGAAAAGCACATATCCAAGATAGTTTTGCATAAAATCTATTCTATAAAATAGAAAGTTCTATAAAATAAAAAGTTTCTGATTTAGATTGTAAAAGATTATCTACATCAAATCAACTAGCTAATAACGGTAGAAAAGATATTAAAGTTATTTAGCAGTTCTCTGTCTTCTACATTAGCTAATACAAGAAATATACTTACTGTGCAGAAATCATTACCTCACCTCACTGGCAAACAGACTTTTAAAATCCTGGCATATCTTAAGTCAATCAGGATTATAGAACTTTATGGTCAGAAACCAAATTGAGGGACAAATAGTACAGCAAGGTTACAAATAGCCTTCTTCAGCTCAGTACAGTGTCCAAAGGTTTTGAAAATGGTAGCACGAGTTTGTGGCAGGGCCCAAAGTCTTTGACCTTCTTAACTGAAACCTCCTAAATTGCTCTTGCAGAGACCCAGCATGTAAACAATGGGCTAAGAATCTCCTCTTCTGCTATAACCATTCTATTTCTATCTGAAATAATGTTTCATTGGAAGAAATTGTAATTCATACAACAAAAACCCAAACGCTAACAACTTGCAAAAATGTACGCTTCTGAAGTCCCACTAATCCGCAGGTGAAGATTACAGTGGCACAAATACAAATCCAATTGCAGGAAAACCCAACTGCTAACAAAACAATTGACTTTATCCAGTAGCAGAATAAGAGTAGCCAAAGCAAAAAAAATCTGAAAACCTTGTGACAATGAATTAAGTAATTACAGCACATTAATGATCTCTAGTGAAGTGCAAATGATTGTAGGCCATTTCAACTAGGTAAAATTCTTAGATTTCAAGTGGGCAGAAACATTAGTTTTCCCTTTGTATACCTTCGATTCTGGGTGAAGAAATTTCTCCTCATCTCGGTTCTAAAAGGTTTACCCTTATCCTCAAACTATGGCCCCTAGTTCTAGACTACTCCACTATGGGGAACATTCTTTTTGACTCTATCCTGTCCAACCGTGTTAGAATTTTATAAGTTTCTTTGAGATCCCCTCTCAGTCTTCTAAACTCCAATGAATATAATCCTGACATAGTTTCTCCTCATATGACAATCCTGCCATCCCAGGAATCAGCCTGGTAAACCTTCGCTGTACTCCCTCCATAGCAAGAATATTCTTCCTCAGGTAATGACACCAAAACTGCACGAAACTCCAGACATGGCCTCAGTAATGATCCATACAATTTTAACAAAACATCATTGCAGACATAAGCAAAAAACAAAACAGCACAAATTTAAGTCTGATTATTAATATTTGCATTATCACATAATACATTTAATATGAATATCCACATTTTTAAAGTACATTGTAAAAATGTTATTTTATATATTGTCATGAACCATGTGGATGTTATCTGTGTGGCTGTCCCAACTTGTAACACTAGTTCATGGTGGTGTACAGTTTTGTAATGCAATTTTTTGAATGGTGTAAGGAATCACATGAAAGCCTCAGTGAGAATAAGAAGCCCAGTCGTCGTGAAACACTTACTAACTATTTATTAAAGGCAAGCACACAAAATGGACTACAACACGATGAATTACAAAACAGTTTATATAGAAATTACCCCTTGTTCTAAAAAAGATATTTAAACTGCCTTTGCAAAGATTCCTGCATTACCTTGGCTCTAAGACCTCTTAGAATTAAACTACCTCTCATACTTGGATGTAAAGCTGTCCTGTTGGCTTTTAGATGTTACAATGCCTTCTAGGCTGCTAGATGTTAAACTGGCTTGCCTGCTTCTGCATGTGCTCGCAGTTACATCCTGGCTTCTCTGATTCTACCCCCTGCCCCAGTGTATTTGGGCTGTCTGCATCTCTCACATTCTGTGATTCTTAAAATTAGCCTCCACTGATCTCTTAGTCATCTATGTGAACTGTAGATATGGCTAACACCCCATTCTATCTGGATGCCTGCTAATCTCATTACTGGCAAAGATCACATCCTTTTGAATGTTGGCTACTACCACAAAACATGGTGGCACAGTGGTCAGCACTGCTGCCTCACAGCTTCAGAGGCCCAGGTTCAATTCTAACCTTGGGGACTGTGTGGAGTTTGCACTCTTCTTGCAGTGTCTGCATGGATTTCCTCCAGGTGCTCTGATTTCCTCCCACAGTCCAAAGGTGTGCAGGTTAGGTGGATTGGCCATAGTAAATTGCCCCTTAGCATCCCAAGATGTCACAGTTAGATGGATTAGCCATTGGGAATGTTTGGGCTATGGGGATAGGATGGAGGAGAGGACCTGAGTAAGATACACTGGCAGAGTGTATCTTACACTGATGGGCCAAAACAACCTCTTCTGCACTGTAGGGTTTTAATGATACCTGTTGCTGGGAAGATCAAATCCTTGTTAAATTTTTGATCTTGCTGTTAGACAGATCCACGACATGCAATCGTGTACATTTCACACAAGCTCTCCATCTTTTCATACTGCCAGAAGACTTAGTGATTTCCTTCTCCCTTGCAGTCTCCCACTCATTCAATTTTGCCCCCCTCGATCTTCATCCAGGCCCACTCACTCATCCCCATCTTCACCCTCCCCTCCACAATGATTTCTCCACTTTTTCTGATGTAGAGTCAGAGTCATTTACAGTACAGATGGAAAACATGCGGTCTATTGAATCCATGTTGACCTCACCACGGAGCAATCTAGTCAGTCCCACCTCCCTTGCATGATCCCCCTGGCCCTATACATTTATTCCCTTCACATCTTCAAGGACTTGACGCTTTGTCACTGCTACTGCCCATCAATGGCAGCAGTGATTCCTTCTTAACTGGTGCTAATTGGATCTGCACTGTCAGGAAAGGGTGAGCTATCTCCCTGGAGGGACAGGAGCTCTAGTACTGTGGAATCTGAACCTGGTAAGCTAGAGAGCCTCACCTTCCATTACTAGGTGCTTATGTAGCATCAGTAGGCTGAAGCAGAGGTGACACAAAGCATTGACTGCTATCCAGAGCAGAATATTGTTGAGATCATGGCTAGAATGAATCTTCCATGCTGCTGCTACAGCTCCTCCAATCACAGGTTCCCTCTCCTCAACTCTTACTATTCCTCTAAACACAGATTCTGTCTCAGGAGGAGCAACAAGAATGGGAAGGAGGATGCCTGTGATTTGAGGAGCTACAGCAACAAGCATGGGAGAAATGAAATCTGTAATTAGACCAGCAACTAAGATTGCCTCTCCCATGCATCAAGAAGCTTGGATAAATTGAAAAGTAAAGATTGGATGAAAGGGATTTGATAAGGGCTCAGTTGTTCTGAGGGCTTTTGACACGCAAATAAGCCTAGCAACAGAGAACCAGATATTTACCTTAATGAAGTGGAGAACAATAGGGCATGGAATTACAGGAGTTGAAGATACATAGGGTAAGAGTTCAAAAAAAGAGATAAGAATGCATGTCAAACTTACAAGCATTACGTGAGTTCTAAGGCTAGCTGTTTAGGTAGAACAGTTCAAAAGAGATAAACAATATATCAGTGGCAGGGTTAGTCTTGCACTGCTGAGAATAGCTGACAAGCAACTGAGATCACAACTACACCCAGCTGGAAACAGTTCTCCTGAAAGCAAGCTTTTATACTGGAAAACTACTGTTGCATACTTCAGAAATTCTACTCTGAACCAGAAGAGTTTCCCAAAATAAAGATACACACTGTGTACGATAATTATTTGCTGAGTTTGGCTCAGGGTTAAAGCACAAGAGATTTTGTTTTGGGAAAAAAAAGGGATGTTCCCAGAGATTAGAAATGTGTTAATTCAAGTATATTATGTGCATGGCTATTATTGTAATTTGTGTGTATTGTTGTCTTAGTGGCAACATTAATAAACATTTTATTTGACTGATTACAAGGCTGGACCTTTCTTCACTGCTTTTCATATATTTACTCACATCAAACAATCAAAAACAGTGCTCCAAGTTACCCTTCTGGGTTTTGGGATACCCTTGCATTTTAACATCAGTGGGATTCTTAACACGCGAGTTGCTCCTCTAATCACAACTCTGCAGATAGTACCTGCTGTCACTGAGTGACACAGCGTTGCTTTTTTTTTTAAAAAAACCTCACATTGGACTAGCCCCAAAGTTCAGCATACATATTTAAAATAAAATAGGGATCCACTTACAGAAATCCAAACATTTCTAATTTTGATATAGGGAATCTGATCACTCAAAGCTCTTGTAATGGAAATTAATTGCCACACAATTGCCCTCAAACTTACAACAGACGGAAAGACCCATGCCATTCATTCACAAGGTTAATTTAAGATTTGAGAAATAAAAGCAAAGCACTCAATATTCAGGGTAATGTTCCTTGCAAAAAAAAAAGCAAGCACCAGTTGATTACAATCAGTAAAAGGTTTTTGAAATTTGTGGTGGATGAGATTTCAATCTTTATAATAATGTTACATGCTTAGGGTAAAATCAAATTACAAACAGTTTTGTGAGAAATTCCTTTGTTCTGCACCTAAAAGGCAATTACATTTCATTTGACTCATAGGTCTAACTGGGACAATGGCCCAAGGACTTACATGGATCATAGTTGTCAAGTTGGATGCCCAAACAAAAGTTCCATGTATACCATTTAGAAGTTCTTAAGCTGAAGAGTGAAACAGCAATGCAAGCTTGACTTGAAGGCTGAAGAATTAAAATCACTGAAAGATGAGACTTACAAAGTTAAGACTTTCACCCAGCCAATACTGTCCTCCAGGGAAGAGTTGAAACAGCTGGATGAAAGATCTGACCTAAATTTATCATTGGTACTTGTTTAGGCCTCCAAATTAGCATGCTAAATCAAGCACAAGCAATTTGTCTACAAAGAGACTAAAGAATTGGGTGCTGTATATTTAATGGAAAAATTTTAATTAACTAATCTACAGTAGTCTTAAAGAAGACAGGTACAGAGTGAGGTTGAAATGAAATACCTAAGTGTGTAGTTTCGAGCTCCTTATTTAAAAAGTGATAGAATTGTGTGAGCAGTCCAGAGGAGGTTCACTTGATGCATTTATGGGATAAATGCATATCTCGTGAAGAAAGAATGAATAGGTTGGGTCTATATCCACTGGAGTTTAGAAGAGGGAATCTTATTGAAACATCGAAGATCCTGGTCGGAATTGATAGGATAGATACTGGGCAGTTGTATCCTCTCTGAGGAGACTAGGAGATGCAGTTTAAAAATGGGCGCAAGAATGAGGAAAAAAAGAGAAAGAAAGAGAACAAGGGGACAAAAAGAGAGAGAAAAAAAGAGAGGAGAAAGAGAAAAGAGAGAGTGACAGATGTGATCTGATCAAATGATGGAGCAGGCTTCAAGGGCCAAATGACCTACTCCTGCCACTAGGTCTTGTGTATTAACTATGGTATTCTCTAACATGCAATAAAACAAACATTTCGGTGTCCTTAGTGTGGAATCAGGTCTCCATCAAAATACCTGGGAATGGCACCCTAACAATCAGGTTCAAATTGATTAGTCTTGTTTGTTGAACCAAATTTTAGAGTCATAGAGGTTTACAACATGGAAAGAGGCCCTTGGCCCAACTTGTCCACGCCGCCTTTTTTTAAGCACATAAACTAGTCCCGACTGTCTGCATTTGGCTCATATCCTTCTACACCCACCTTACTCATCTAACTGTCTAAATGCTTTTTGAACAAGAAACGCTATTGACCAAGGTCAAACCATAAATAGTGATTTTAAAAAGCACTAAAGCCATCATTGGTGGGATGGTGAAGTATGGGCAGGTAGATAATTCCATTACATAACGATAATTACTTCAGTAGATCTGGCATGCAGTGTGGCAAATCATGCAGTAAAACAAGCAATTTGCACTGCTTTTGTACACAAATTTAAAAATGTTACAAAAACCGAGTGACGTGTTGTTCTATGAAAAGATAGAGTAAAATTGTGCCTATATAGTGTCTGGAATTTATTTCATCGATCTCACTGAAACGTGTGAAATTTTTAGCTAAATGCTCACAAGCTGTTCTCCTTGCCTGGACAGGGTAAGGACTAGAGGGCATAGCTTCTGAAAAAGAGGCCTGCCATAAGGTTGCAAAACCTTAAGACGACTTAGAAAGATTTCAGGTGTAAGAACAGTATGAGAATGCAGCGAAGTTGAGGTTGCTCTACTAAACCCTATTAAACACCATATATTTTTAACTACTGGAAGATTAATACAAGTTTAATCTTAAATATACTTGTGCATAATAATTAACATTTCTGGACATTATACAAAACATGGAAGAAAAGCTAACATTAAAACAAAAGGCAAACATAGACTTCATTAAGGTCTTTACCAAATTGCGTCTGGGTTGGTAGCTGTACACAGATGGTAATTGTAGAAACGTCAACAAGGGAGGGATGTATAGAAGAGGATCATCTCCTTTCTTTGATACTGCAACTAAGTCACAACCACGACCTATAGCAGGCCAACAGTAAGCTTGCACAATGTTTGGAGCAACAGTTTTCATTTTGCACAATTCCTGAGAGAATAAACCAGATAATTATGTAAGAAGCCACATTCCATGATTTGGTATGTTGGGTTAAATAACAATAAATAATCCGTGAATTTGCCCTACAGCTACATAATTTCACTGAGTACAGCCAAGCTACTTTCTAGATCGTGCATGATACACTGAAAAGCAATAGGTGGCACACATGTTAATTAATCGACTGGACACTAGAGGGAAGCAGGGCAATTTGATCAAAAAGAGAAATCTAACAAGCTCACCATTTAAAAAATGAACTTGAAAGAAAAACTTTAAAAGGGTTGTTTCCTTCAAGATCTACAAGTTACTCAGTTCCCTTACTGTAGTTTAACAATGCTTTCAATTATTAAATTCAGTCTGCCCAAGGCAGATCCTTGGTTATTTTTGCCCATCATAAACTGCAACAAAATTACAAATCTACATGCTTATAACAAAGTGTATAAATACATTTGCTGAGGTTTGTAATGGTGATGATGATGATAAGAATAAAGTCTGATTAATATTGAAAAACAGCAAGGCAATTCATGGGTTGCAAAGATTTGAGGAGAGGCTTTGCTTCAGTCAGGCAAAGTAATCAAAAGTTAATCAAAAGGATACATTTTGGGAAAGTAGTGATTAGGACAAGAGGTGGAAAGCAGATGTGGAGGAAGTGACAAAAATACACCGGAAGTTCTGAGAGCACTGCAAAACTGAAATGTAAAGTGAAGTCAAAGTATCAAAACAACCAATGAAGGGGTCATAAGTCTGCAAAAGATCACAGAGGTACCATTGAATGAAATGACAAAGGGATTTTCAAAGTAGACTGAGAACTTTAAACTGAAGGAAGAAGGAACAATAGGAAGGTCAGTAAACATGCAGGGCAATTAGTGAGCAGGGTTTAAATGCAGCATACGATGCAGAACCTGAACAATCTAAAATTTACATGCTTTTATTAAGTATGGAGGTCTATTGCTGACAACAGGTCTATTGCAAAACAATAAAAATGCATTTGCAGGTAATGGTGTTAAACTTGTCGAGCCAAGTGTCTAAAAGAAAATAGCAGAACAATGTTACAAGCACAACTTGCTGGCACATCATAGATCCTGTAATTGAGTTAGTACTTGTTATAGAACTGGATCAAGTTCTGGATTTCCAAATTAGCAAAATTTCTGTAGAAACTTTTGTATTTAATGTTAAAAAACCCATACCTTTTTCAAATCCAGAGAAACAGGTGACATTTCCATGCTTCTGCAAGGGGTCAGTTTAATGAGCGAATGCACCAAGACTCCATTCCATGGGTCAAAAGTCATTTTGTGGGATGGCTAAAAAAAAATTCTAATAAATCGAAGGTTTTGCTCAAACTTAAAATTTTAAGTAAAATGCAGAAACCAACTTGCACCAGAAAAAAAGTTGAGAACTTTCTCATTGCTAAAAGACACAACTACTAGTTTGTGTGTTCAATGCCACTTATTTTATTCTGATAGCCTCTGTCAACCTGTGTTGTTTCAAGAGGCATATGACTCAATTATTTTTGTGTCTTTTAAAAAGTAAGCAAATGAAAATACAAAAAACTGTACAGTTAAATCAATTAACCCAAAAAGATCAAATATTAGACTGAAATACCGACACTAGGGAGGACTTAGCTTATCTTCTAAAGAAATTCATGGTGCATCATTGATAATATTCAAAAATCATTAGCATTCTATTCATATCTCATCATAAACGTGTCATACATTGAGAATTCGGTAGAAAATAAAAGTAACCAGCCATTATGATTCTTCTTTAAAAAAACTTCAATTAGAATTAAAGATGGTGGAGTTTAAAATATGGATAGATGAATTGGACAATTGAGAATTTAAAAAGAAAAACCAACATTGCTTTATAAAAGGATTTGACCAGTACATCTGTAATTTGAGATGAGAGATAACAGAATTAGTAAGATTTAGCCAGAAGATGATTTCCATTCATGGCCTGTGCAGTACCAATTTTTGTCTGGCGGCCCTGTTCACAATCTAGATTATGTTTTGTTTGTTCAACCTGGTCGGGTCACCCTCAATTTGAACATTCTTCTGTAAGCAATAGTCTTCCCTGATCATTATTCTCAGGTGTGGAGTTAACAAACCACAACTCTGGTGTTTGAATTGTTGTAAGTCTGCCAAAGTAACTACTTTAAAGATAATTACTTCATCCCAATCCTCATGATTCTTTGAGGTGTGCACACAGCACAAGTTCACACGTCATTCAATGTCAATACAAATGCATAGATCAGACAATAACATGGGTGGATCGAAGTTCTTTTATTCGCCCTGGTTATACTTGCAAGTTTTGAGAATAGGCAGAGCGGCACAATAACACAACAGACCATGCTGGCTGGGTCCTAAAGGGCATAGCTGCTAACAGGGTCTGTGGCAAGTGGAGAGGGAACAAACAAGAGCAAAAAACATACTTGGCCTCAGACACATCAACCTGCTTGCCAAATAAAGCATCTGTCCATGATAGAACTGGTAGGAATGACTACTGCACAGTCCTTGTGGAGAAGTTGTTCTATTTTTGTGGCACCACCACCAAGGTTTCAAACATACACGCCAAGGCTGGGCAACTACTATCAATACCATCCAACCTGGGGATCAATCCTGGTGCAGGAGAGCATGCCAGGAGCAGCACCAAGCAAACCTAAAAACGAGATGTCAGTCTGGTGAAGGAATTGATTTGATTTATTATTGTCACATGTATTTGCATACAAGTATTGTTTCTCGCTTGCTATACATACAAAGTATATCATACATAGAGAAGGAAAGAAAAGGGTATAGAATGTAGTGTTATAGTCATAGCTAGGGGGTAGAGAAAGATCAACTTAATGCGAGGTAGGTTCATTCAAAATTCTGACGGCAGCAGGAAAGTTGTTCTTAAGTCAGTTGTTATATGTTCTCAGACTTTATCTTTTTCTGATGGAAGGCGGTGGAAGATGTATGTCCGAGGTGCCTGGGTCCTTGATTCATGCCATGATTAATTTTTTGAAGCACTTCATAATGATGGATGTCAAAGCCACTGGATGATAGTCATTAAGGCATGCTGCCTGACTTTGGCACAGGGATGGTCATTTTCTTGACGCAGATAGGGACCTCTGAGTTTTGTAAAGAAAGGTTGAAGATGTCTGTGAATACCCCCACCAGCTGGTCCGCGCAAGATCTGAGTACTCATCTGAGGTATCCCATTGAGAGCAGTCGCTTTCCATGGGTTGACTTTCAAGAAGGCTGATCTGATGTCGGTGATGGTGACCTTGGATACACATTTGATCGAGGTGGACAGTGTGTTCTCGCCTCTTGCTCAAAACAGGCATAGAATGCGTTGTGCTCATCAGGGAGGGGTGCGTTGGAGCTGACAATTTTGCATGCGTTGAACTTGTAGCCTATTATGTCTTGCAGAGTCAGTGGAAGTCCGTGTGGTTAGCCTGGGATTCTAGCTTGGTCTGGTACTATCTTTTGGCACCTTTGATGGATCTCCATATGTAATATCTGGATCTCTTGTACAAGTCAGGGTTGCCTGCTTGAATGCCTCAGACCTGGGCTTCAGCAAGCAGTGGATATCCCTGTTCATCCATGGTTTCCGATTGGGAAACACGTGGATTTGCTCGACTACTTGAGTGTCAAACAACATTACCGGCAAGTTTGAGATGAGACTAAGCAATTCTACAATCAACAGATCAGATCTAAGCTCTCACATTTAGTCATAAATGATGTTGGACAATTAAACAACTCACTGGAGGTGGTGGCTCCACACATATCCCCAACTTCAGTAACAGCAGAGCATAGCACATCAATTCAAAATATAATGCTGAAGCATATTTGCAACAATCTTCAGCCAGATGTGCTGAGTGGATTATCCATCTTGGCCTCATTCTACAACCAATTTGATTCACTTCATATATCAGGGAACGGCTGAAGGCACTTGATACTGCAAAGGCTGTGAGCCCTGATTCTGTTCTAGCAATACTACAAAAGACTTGCTTCAGAACTTCCTGCACCCCTACTCAAGTTGTTCCGTTACAGCTTCAACACTGACTTTGTAATGTGGAAAACTGCCCACTTGTGTCCTGTACACAAAAAGCAGAACAAACGTAACCCAGCCAATTAGCACCTCATTGGTCCACTTCCAATCAATACCGATGGAAAGGGGTCATCAACAGTACTATCAAGTGGCACTTGTTTAAGCAATAACCTGCTCCTGACGCTGGGTTTGGGTTGTGCCATGGCCACTCAGTTCCTGACCTCATTATAACCCTTGCTTCAAATATAGAAAAGAAGCCGAACTCAAGAGGTGAGGTGAGTGCACTCGACATCAAGGCAGCGTCTGACGAGGTCAGTAGAAAAAGAGTCAATGTGGATCTGGAGGAAAAAAACTCCACTGGTTGGAGTCATACCTAGCACAAAGGAAAATGGTGATGGTTGTTGGAGGTCTATCATCTCGGTTCCAGGACATAACTGCAGGACTCTCTAATGATAGAGATTTTTTTTTCCTCAGCAATTGTTTTAAGCGAATATGATGATTCAGTAATTTTTCTCACGTTACATACAGTGCACGTTATCGCACAATGGATTCACTATCTTCAGTACTCCCCTTGTACAGAATCTTACTTGGAAGTATTTGACAAATAGGTCTCCATATTCACTGTTTCCACTAGAGCCAGATAGATCTCTTCTGAAGGACAAGAACTCAAACATCCATCAGTATCCAGCTGATGGACAGCCAGCTCACTAGATATTTTATTTCTGATTTTATTTGTGCTAAGAAGCAACAATGCCAAGACCATACCTTGTTTCTTCTTTGGTAGGAATATGACCAGTGCCTGTAAATCCAACTCATCCATCATTGGGAGTCAAATAGATCAGACTCCCAAGATCAGAGGGTAATCACATTCCAACAATTTATACTTGCTTTCTGTTATTTCGCAAAATGGCAACTAGAATTGTAGTTTTTTTTAAACATTGCTTCCCTTAGGCAACCATACTCCGCTACAATGTTCTGCTACAAAATGCAAGTTCATTAAGTATTGCACCGGATGTTTGACCACACCTTCTGCATCCACATCTGGGATGGAGCCCTTCAGAAATCAGCCTATTTGGTTCAATCACTGGATGCTCTATCATACACTAACTACAATTACTTCAATTTACATGGTGTAAAAGGCAAGATCAGGCAGCTCCAAATTTTCAACAGCTTGAAGAATCAAAAGAATCCCACAGTGCGGAAGGAGGTTACTGACCACAATCCTCCCAGTGTCCTATCCCCATAGCCCCATGCATTTACCCTAGCTAATCCTCCTGACACTAACGGGCAACTTAGCATGGCCAATCCATCTAACCTGCACATCTTTGGACAATGAGAGGAAACCCACAAACCCATAGAACGTGCAAACTCCATACAGACAATGACCCAAGCTGGGAATCGAATCGGATCCCTGGTACTGTAAAGCAGCAGTGCTAACCACTATGCCACTCAGTTTGCCCAAGGCGGCAAAAAATAAACGTGACCAAGCCCCCCCACACATCACAATTTATTCCATAACTGTGTTTCTCAAGATTGAACACAAAGTAGAAGTGCATAAGTACCTTTTCGACAAACATTTCACTGCCAAAATGATAAACAGCCACATTCAGTACTTCACAGCAATAATAAGAACCATCTTAAGCTTACAAGAGAGGGGTGGGGCCAAGAAAGGTCACAAGTTTCAATGTCAAATAATTCAGAAATGGTTTTTAGTAATCAGCTGTGATCAAAGCAAAATTTTCACCATTACAATCATTAGTTCTGTAGTATAGATATCATCATTGATGAGAGTACATGAAACAAAAAAGTCTGCTTATCAATCACTTCAAAAAAGTCAACCATACTGATGTTTGCTTGAATGAGCACATGGATAGTTTTTCATCAAAAGTTACCTGTTGCAAATGAAATTCAAGTTCACTTTCTGTGTTCGATGGATCTGGGTTTAGAAACTGTAGGAGTCTGTAAAACAATTGTATAAATGCTAATAATGTTCACACTTGATGAACAACAATGCAGATATATTTCATATAAAAGCACATGCCATACCCCATTAAATCTTAATGCATACAGAGAATAAAATGCATGGTGTATCGTCAGCGCAGCTATCTATTCACATGAATATTCCTAGGCTGCTGCTTTTGTAAACCTCTCTTGCACAATGTAACATCTCCATTTTGGATTGCTTGAGACCAAATCATTTCTGGGTTTTGGAATTTTCTGGATTATGGAATGTTAGAATGCCTAATCACAGGGTCTGTGAACAAGAAAAAATATGATCTAAATACTTACTTTAAATATAAAACATTCTAAAGCAGTGATTAAAATTGTTTTACAGATCCTAACACTACATTTTCTACGTGCCTACACACAAAGTACTGTACTAAGATGTTGCAGGAATGCTCGGGTCTGCCAAAGAAATTCCAGACAACTGGCACTCTAGTTTTCAGGACGACAGAGATTTATTTATTCAAGTTACTTTTTCCAATCAAGAATAACAGGTGCAGAGAATAAACATTCTCTCATTTATGCATCTACCCTGATTCCTATTGTGGTTTCAGAAATGGGAGATCCACAATTGATATTATCTTCCCAGTTCAAAACAAAGGAGACAGCTTTATGTTGCCTTCATCAATCTCACCAAGGCATTCAACTATATGGGCAGGGGCATTCTAATCAAGCTGCCCGTTAAAGCTGCTCAACGTGACTTCTTTCTGTGACAACATAATGGATAGGTTCAGCAGTAACAGCAGAGGGACAATTTAAGAGCCGTTGTAAGCAGGATTATGTTCTGGTGTGGAGAGTTGTTAATATGTTCTTCTCTTTGCTGCTGTCATATGCCCTCAGGTCATTTAGAGAGGCTGTTTACTTGTATGCCACAACGAATGGAAAGCTGTTCAGCTTTGTCTAACATCCAGGTCAAAAGTGCATCATGTCCTCATCAAAGCGTTGCTTTATGCTGCACTAGCATTCCATACCAATGAACACTTCCAGTGGAAAATGGCCAAGGCTTTCCCATGCTTGTAGAGCTTGCTTGAGCAGACAGAATGGTCCAGGTTGCTGCCATACTGCCATCTATTGGCATTGACAATGAGAACTTGGAGAATGTTGACTTTCTCATATCTAGACAACGTCAAGCAATCTGTCACTTGATGATGAAATCAACACACAAACTGCAAAAACTGCAGCTGCTTTGTCCAAGCTATATAAGAGAGTATGTAACAATAGCACCATACTGAGTCTACCAAGCTTGTGCCCTCATTGCGCTCCTCCAGTGATGAAACATGACCAACATACTCTAGGCAGGAGCAAAAGTTGAATGGTTTACATCTTCGCTATCTGTTATTTCAGCATCTCTTGGCATGACAAGGTCATCATAACTCAAAGGTACCAGATACATTAATTTCATCACCACAGGCTCATTGATAAGCCTACCATGTCCAAGTTGGCTTGGCCATATTCGTTGAGAAGATCATTCGAGGGTGAACAAGCCATTGGGTTATGACCTCTTGGATGTATATTTCTCAGCCAGAAGTACATCTACCTGCAAAGGAGATGTGAATATGGCAAACACTGACAACTGGAAGACAGTTGCTGATCACTGTGATCTTTTGAAGGGCATTCAAAGTTAGATGAAACAAAAATCTCATCTGGCTGAGGTGTCAACACAGTGAATAATGCATCTTCCAGACCACTGTCTTCCTCTGCAGCAAATATGGTAAAGGGTGCCACGCCAGAGTAAGGCTCCTGAATCCAAAGCTGGGAGAGAAATCATGGACCCTAATGCTTCTCCTGTTTTCAGGCCCATTATTTATCCCTCCTCTTTAATCTTCTCCCTCATTCATGCACATTTCTCCCCTTTCAGGATTCACTAATCATTGAAAAGGTCCTTGTAAAACAATAACATCCAAAATTGATATCTGGTTACAGAAATTATCCAACATCTTTGCAACATGTGTCATTAATATTAAGAACAACAATGATCTAACGCAGTTAGTTTTTGGGTGTGCTTTAGGCACTCACACTTTGACTAATAAAGGAACCAGAAAGCAAAAAATTTACTTTAACATCACTACGCAATATTATTTTGACAGGAAAATATGCCAGTTATTTATAACATTGTGCAGACAATAAGACAGCTTTCAATGTCTGCCTCAGCCTTCATTAACATGTTCTGCACATTGCATCATATGGACACAGTAATAATAAATTTACATATGGCAGAGAGAAATTCAGATAAACTGCACAAGATTTTTCCATTCTGCAGAAGACTCTCCTGCTTGGGTGCATGATATTATTCAATCTAATTATTTCACACCAGGTGTGTAATTAGAATAAGCCCAATGCTTATTTGGCAAGGATAATTAATCACAGCAATCAACTGATGTTAGGAAAGTGGCTACAAAGAAATAACTGCATTTATAAAATAATTCAACTCTGCAACTAATATAATTGTACCACTCTGACTTCTCTGGTACCAACACATTATATAGCATAAATGATACCTACTCTTTTACCCAAAATCACACTACCCAAGATTTGAAAATCACATCAAACAGCAGCTCAGGAAAAACATAGATTAAATTGCTGATCTGAATTTTTCCAGCCTATGGTGAACCTAGGGCTGAATAGAGATTTATAAATTTACAGCCTGTGGTGAACCAAGGGCAGAATAGAGATTTATAAATCCTTAAGCAATTTCCTACTGACAAATAGAAGATGTCATTCCCAGACTTTACAAAAGTAATAAAAGTAGCCTTACTGAGTCAACACCTTGTTTTACATCACTTCTATTTTATGGTTTCTTTTGACAAGGGCAAAGATTTTTATGCCTTTTGCATTAAAGAATCCAAGACTGATGGTGAAGCAGAAACCAAGACGCAGACTTTCCTTTATTGAGCGATTTTGTTCAGTTTCACCAAAGTGGCCCCTACAACCTCCCTGCACCACACCCACACACATCCAATTAGTTCTAAAACGATTCCAGGGACTTCACTTAGCATTTTTCACACACATTCAACCAAGACCACTATTCTGACCTTCAGGCAGCTTCATGGCTTTCCAGAAAAAAAAAACAATCAGTACCTTGAAGCCACATGAAGGTTGGAGACAGCAGCACAGCAATTGTCAAAGGGACCTGGAGAGTTGGTTTAAAAAAATTAGAACTATCAGGATTTTTAAAGAGCTAAAGGGCTCACTCTGTATGATGACAAACTTCACTGACAACCCAAGCCCAGGTCCCAATGGCCTCTGGCACTAAGTGTACACCAGCAACCCCTTCCCCTCCCCCAACTAAAATCCCAGCCTATGGACGGGTCCTGCCGGAGTCACAGCAGGCAACATTTATCATAGAGTCGACCACCACAGCACATACTATCGTCTTAAAAGCCGGAAAGATGTCACTTTCTCAGTATTTTAGCATTTCTGCTCTTTTCTGTGTAGTGGTAGCTTGTGAATACGGCATTTTGTCCTCTCATCAGATTATTTTCTTGCTCTTCAAAGGATATGGACTCCTTAAGTTTACATTCCGTACATGTCAGTCACCCTCCGTTAGCTTATCCGAGTGGTTATAATACATCATGTTTTCAGAGAGTGTGTTGCCAAGCTACTTAAAACACAGCATAATTCAATTCTGATGCTCTCACA